>NC_050202.1:9045833-9702500 GCF_013141755.1 Anopheles stephensi
GAGAAACACCAAGCGTTGTGGATTCTTCGGACGGTTGCTAGCGGCCCGAATGTCCGTCACACAAACACTTGTACCTAGGCCAGTTGAACCTGGATATTGACCAACCTTCTCGTTAAAACTACATCCAAGTGAGTGATGTGTTTACCTGCAAACGTCCGTTTCTTTTTCTCACTCTCCTATATCGTAAAAAGTACTATTCAGCTGTTCAGCAGCACCCTGGGAGGAGTCGGAGTCAAGCTGCGCCACGGATCCATTTATCAATAAGTGTTTACTTAACCGATTGAGTGCCGAATCGATGGGTAGGCAGTTGTAGAACAAAACCAAAAAAGCAAATCTCCCTTCTTTCGAACAGAATACGATCAACCTGGTGGACCAAATGAATATGAGTTGCTAACAAGCCCGAATCAATCGTTTTCGTCGAATAGTCTACGCGCACGCCAGACACCGGAAGTCAGAGGCATGGCGAGGTGGGCTGGCGTGGCAATCTTTACACAAACACCAACTTTTGACTGCTGACGTGAAGGTGTATGATGTATACGGAGAGTGGCCGTGCGTACCATAGCCAAGCGGCCGAAGTAACAGCCGTACGATGACGCTGATGCCGTGGATGCTTAGTTGACCTACACAGCCGGGGATAGAGAATGCACACAGCCACACACACAGGGATCTTCTTGAAACAATCCGGCCCCGGGGGTTTGCAGGGAGGCAATTTGTTTTTCCCCACGAGTGCACATACTAACGAACCCAGCCAGCCGGTTCGAGTCCGTGATGTAAGGACTTCCCGGCACTATAAAGTAGCAGCGGCAATGGCAATGCAAACTTTAAAACACTTGTGTGTGTCTATCCTCTGGTTGTTCGTGCACTGTTTTAGTCAGATCTCAATTTTAGAATAATGAAAAACAAAAAAAAAGCCTCATGGAAAGCCTTCCAACCTTTTCCAAAAATACACACACTCACGCGTGTGTCCACATGTGCTGTGTGGAACACTCGGGACCGCTGCTACTCTAGCTGCTGGTGCTGCTGCTGCCGCTGCAAGTGATCTGCACATATTTTCTCAATTTAAAACAACAACGATTTTTAGACAGATGTACCATGTAAAGTGGAGTGTCGGAAATTTATGTTTTCGGTTATTTCGGTGCATACACGCGTACAGCAGCGGTCTGTGTGCGCATATGCAGGCGCTTCAGCCCTGCCAAAACCCACTTGTCGTGTTGCACCACCAACGTTTTGTTTGGTTTGTTTAATTTTTCGTTCGGAGGCTTGGGGTTTTTCTTCTCACTCTCTCACACACACACACACACTCGTATTTTCCCTCGGTAAAGAGATGACCGTCACATTGATGCGGGACATGCCGAGGGTACCGCCGAATGTCTTGGGACGAGGGCAAACGGATATAAACAAATAATCGTGCAGCGTGTTTACTTGGCTATAATGCAACGGTTTGGCTGTGTTTCGTCTGCAGCCGATATCCTTATCTACGGCGGTAAAAGCGATGGAAGGTCGCGTAACCGTGCGGAGGTAGAATTTACATATATATGCTCATGTAACTGTCACGGGCATGCTGCTGTTTTGCTGCGGTTTGTCTGCAGTTTGCAGTGGACCCGTGAGAATTACCAGCCAGCAAGTTCTCTCTCTCTCTCGCTCTCTCTCTCTCGGCAAACGGCACCATGAAGAACGTCTTGATGATCTGTCCCTTCGGGATGGGTTCGGGCACAATCGAAAGCGCCACTTGGCACGTACTGCTTGAAGCCACAAAATTTACAATTATTTAATCAATAGACGAGATAAACATCAACTTGCGCTCATCGTCCGACCCCTTCCATCTGCATCCACCGGGTGGGTCGCGGGACGCGGGGTAAGGGTAGCGCAAGATGCGGCAAAACTGTAAATGGTCGTGTTCTGGTGAATGGAGTTTGCGGATTACGTTTTGCATAAACATAGGCTTCGCTTCATACTAAAGACACACGCTCGGTCGGTTCAGATTCCCATGGCCGAGACGCTGCATCCTTCCTACCTACGTTTATCACATTGAATTGCAATTCTTGAACACATCGATACAAAACGCCCCTTTGCTGAGGGAGTAAACGAATCGATTGGGTACGAAGACTTGCTGAAGACCCTCCAATCGCGTCCAGCGCCCCTTCCAGTACCCCGCCTCGCTTCAGGTGTCTGTTTTACATAAAATATATCTAATTGCATTAATGAATGATCTTTATCTTTCTGGAGCTTGCCTATCATGCGGGAACAGCTGGAACACACACACGCACACACACACACACTGCATCCTTTACCGGAGCTAACAAGGATGTTCTGTAAGAGGCCGGAAGGGAAATCAAATGATCAACCATTACCGAAGCATGCCGAACCTGTGGGTTGAGGAGTTTCCCTCGTTCCCTCGTACGGATTTACCGATAAAATTTATGCACATCGTGTCACACATCTGAGATACATGCAAAGTCGCACCTCACGCTCACCAACAAGGACCCTCGCTCACCGACCCGACCGGTGCTCGCAAGCGGTCAGGAATTGTTACAACGCCTGCAAAATCCTCAACACGTCAGCGGGACTTACTCCGTTTCCCACGAGGAGCAGCTACCGTCTTGTGGTGGATTTGTGCTGTTCGGTGGGGTTCGGCCGACATACGCACCGTCCACACACTCGGACGTTACTGGCCCTGGGTCTTCTTCGCACCACCTTACGGCTGGGAAAGTTTACCGTCAAAGTCTTCTTTGGTTGTCAGGGAGTTTTTGCTATGGAGCAGCAGCAGCAGCAGCAGCATCAATGGAACAAGTTTTCCAAACGAACGCACACACTCCACAACTGCAACGGTGAGAAATCGAAGGAAGGAGGAAGAAAGAGCATCGGTGACTAGAACGACTAGCAGGGCACAGGCGTCGTCCGTATCGACGCAAAATCCCTGCTTACGTGTGTTGCCGCCATAGGTCCTCCCCGTTTGCAGGTTCTCGCCGTGCAAGAGATGCAGGAGAGCATAAATACTGGTACGCTTTTGCCAGCACAAAACCTCGTTTGCGGTGACAGTTACGTGCAACACACCATGTGATTTGTTCCAGCTACCGGCCAGACGACGACGACACCCGGTTGACAACGAAGACACCGCCTGGCAAGCGTGTCCCGCCGAGCACTATTGAGCCATTGAGCCGGAGAACCATTCGGTTGCTTATTGCATATATTGGGATAGTTATTCAACCGAATTACAGGAATGTCTCGAAGAAGCTGGATCCGGAGGAGCCAGCTCCGCTCCGTCCTTCGGCTTCCAATTTGACGACCCATTATAGAAGCCCGAGCACTGAGGATGCCGGCGATGAGAAGGAAAAAAATATGCAAAAACGACTCCACATGCTTCACGCTACTACGGCTGAAGACGGTAAGGCGTACAGTTCCTTACCGAGGTAAGATAGGTTCCTTCCCTCGGATGCCCGGGACAAACAAAGTACCCGAGTATAATGATGATGATGGGCCACAGCGTAAAGGCATGTGCATGTTGTGCTTACTGATGATGGCACTGTCGCTCGCTTCCCGCCCGTTTTTGCTGTAGTAAACGGGAGCTTTTACTTCAGCAGAACGATCGTCCAGCCAAGTGGCCAATCGTTTGATGTAAACGGTCCGACTCCGGTTGATGTGTGGTTGCGACAGACAGACAGACACAACTCAAAATCGCTTCTCAACTTCTTTGCGCCGGACGGTGGTGAGGGCGAAGATCTTCCTTGCGCGGCACCAGAACAGAACGTTCCCTGTTGTCTCCTTGCCGTACGCTACTCGATACATGTGCACGTACGTACACAATTTCTTTGACAATCAAATCCGGCGAATATTCCTCTTGAAAGAAGGAAGAACCGCCACCACCACCACCACCATCACCATTTCGAGTGGCTTGTTTACGAGCGTATCGTTTGTTGCCGAGCTGCAGTCGTCCCTTCCTTTTGCTGTTCGCAGAGGCAGTTAAAGCTTTTCACGTTTAAGTGGGCTGAAGAATGGCAATTTGTTGGTACGGTACTTCGAGTGATTTCTTTCGTCGGAGACCGCCCTGCGGTGCGATGCCGGCGAGTTTACCGAATCTGGCTGATCCGCTTGCATAATGCACCCGCTGACAGATGGAACGCGAGGTTTTTGCTTGTCGGTCTTCCGTGCACAGTACTATTAGCGATGTGATAGTTTATAGTGTTTTGGAGGGTCCTCCGAATGTTCGGAAAAGTTGTGCAGCGTTACCGAGAAGATGTTCAGCGATATATCAGCAGTAAACAGTTCCGTTCCCAGGAAATAGTTATACCTTAATAAGGAACACTGTTTATCTCTATTTCTTGAAGTTCAGAATTTCACCAAGAATGACTTCCAATAAATACTCCAGCAAAATCCAACCAAATCCCTAGGTCCAATATCGCTTCCCCAATTGCATTAAGTTGATGGGTTGTGTTGAATTACGACAGCCGTAAAACCCTAACCCCATAACTATTTGCCCCAATATCCGAACCGCCGGAGCCTTCCCGGTAAATTACTTTATGGTTCCTCGTATCCCAGGCACCCCTACACTCAATAATTCACCAGTTCGATCCAATTGTGGCAAGTATGAATCACTGATACGTTTCAATTATTCCAGCCCAGGGTTCCACTAACCAACCCATCCCAACCCAATGTATCACCCCGAGCACGCGCACCTTAACACCTTCGGCGAGGCACTCGCAAGAAACTTCCACTACCTGAGAGCAACCAGATGTAGTGGAAGACCCAAAAGCGTCGGAGAAACTGTTTAAAAATTCACCAAGGGATTTTTCGGTGGAAAATCTTATTTACCAAAACCCCCCTCGTACCGCCGCGTGTCCAGCTCCACCGTTTTGCGTTCGCTCCCGCAGTTTCCCGGGCCAATCCCTTTCCGACGTGTGAGGTTTATGTTTGTTTATCTCCTTGATTTATGGTGAGTTATTTATCAAACCGGAAAGCATCGGTTACGGATCGAGTGGAGGTGCTAGCCGCGTTCTCCCGATTCGCCAACGTGTGTACCCAAATCAGGCAGACGGCAGACCTGGTTGGCTTTTCTTCGCTAGACACGGACCACCTACCATGTTCTACGATGGTGCCAACTGAAATTTGATCGCTTGTCCATTGGCCCTACTTTCCCCCCACGTGCCAACTGTTGATGCACTTACCTAGATTTCCGCTCGGAATGTAAACGTTGCCGGACGGTGTCCGGACCAGACACGATGGTTCGAAGTCTACACCCAGCTCGGTAGGATTGCCGGTGACGCGTCCATTCATTCGATTCATGGTTGGATTGCGCGGTGGTACATCCGGTGGAGCTGAAGGCGGAACTCCGTCCAGGAGACAGCCTGTTATCGAGAATGGGGGAACAAAAACAGAGAGAGAGAGAGAGAAAAGTGCGATTAGACGACATTTGGTAAACACAGATGGAATATTTGGAAACAAACAAACACACACACAAAGAGAGAGAGAGAGAGAGAGAGAGAGAGAAAGAAGGAGAAAAAAAAAAACACACATAAATTAGCAAATTTGTAGTTTGTCAAAATGGAGTTTTAGATCTGTATCGATTAATTTCCAGCACCTAATAGGAGGTCTGATTAGTACCAGGTCTCTCCTGTACGGCGCCATTTTGGATGGTGGCGTCCCCATGATTAGAGTGTTCGCGAAATGGCGATACGTCGCATAACCCGATGACAGGTCGGGTACATTGATCAAACACGGGTGACAATCAGCCACGCAGCAAGCTGGCGGCAATTGGCATCCGAGTGACGTTAATTTGATGCCCACAGTCGCGGGGCGACAGTGGAACACTCGATTAGCGAGAACCTTTGGCGCGCTGATGTCGACACAAGATCGAACAGGTCGAATCGAATCGATTGACTCTCGCTCCACGTGATATGCCTTCGGGTGATGCGTCATGCGTACGCAACCTACACGCGTCTCTGCAGGCGAGTGAGCGCGCGCGTCAATAATTGTATCACCCGTGCGGAAAAGGATCGCACCGACGCTGGGCAACTGCGGTGAATTGGAAGCTCAGGGGTTTGCGGTTATAATTGGTACAAACTGTACGCCGCAGGTGAAATGAGCATCGAGCCTATCACTTATATTATTATCCGCATCATCATCATCATCAGCACCATCGCCAGTGTGCGCCGGGCTTCATTATCATCAACATCATCGCCATCTGGAGCAGCAAAACATGGCGCAGTGAAGGTGTGCAGGATTTCCACGAACTGGTGCGTCTGGTGCCTGGACGGCCACCGAGGACTGTAAGGAGGGAGGTGATTTATGAAGTGTTGAACTGGCTCATCTTCCAACTTCCAACGCTAGTTTCTCGGGATATAAATTGGATGTGGACAGGTTTGTGACCAGAAGTACGTCATATCCTTACACAGGTCAACAGCTTCCTGGGCAAGCCGGTGAAGGTAAGTGTACATAAATTTACTTGCCTTCGCCCAGTGTTATTATCGATCAAACAGCGTCTCGACATCGTGTCTTATCACTGTACTGTCAGCGGACACTATAACAATGCAATCAACGTGAATCCCTGTGATTCCTGGATTTCGTGTGTAACCGGAGAGAGTGAGAAATGGCACTGGTGAATGCAAATGATTACTATAATTTGTGTTCTGACGTATCAGATCCGTACTTCACACAGAGATAGGCGTATTTTTTCTACACAAGATACGTCCTGGACTATACAGTCTGCTAGCATGGTAGTGCTAGCAGACTGTATAGTTGCCGAATTTTTTCCCCCAATTCCGAACACGGAACCTCAACGAGAAAAGATCAAAGTGCTCTGAAATAATGGTCCATTGCTGCAACCATGAAGCGTAACTAGGAATAAATTGTACTTCCCTATGGTTGAGGTTCACCTGTTTGCAGCTCCAGGGACACTAACGCACGTCCATCGTTAGGAATTGATTTGGGGGTTAAATTTTCAATCGTTTGTGTGCATATATTTTCTAGACCGGTCAGGTGCACAACAAAGGCTGCACGCTCGCCAAGTGCATCCCTTCTGTTTAATATGCACCCGACTCACCTCAACAGCAGACAAACATCAAACGTTGCTCCAGGTGAAGTGCATCAATTAAATAATTATGTTCCGTGTCATTGTGCCTGCTGCAGGGTGTTAAGGGGGGGGGGGGGGGGGAAATCTCTAATTTGCCGCTCGTCAAATGATGATGATCGTAACGCAAGCAAATAATTCTACCATCCTTCTCCAACCCCACCAACAAAAAACAAACCCACAGCCGGAAGTGAGAAATAAAACAGAATTGGTATGACCCACAAAAATTTGGGCGAAAGATGCTACACGGCCATATAAAGCAAACCATCTTCAACGATCCACGCGCGGGTCAATTAGGCGTACGGTCTGGTGTTAAGGAGCCACCAGCAGCAGCAACAGCAGCAGTAGTAGTAGTGACGCGGGCTTACGGAGAGCCCAGTAGAGCCCAAAACCATTAAAACTACTCTGATTTACGATCTACCCTTCCCGGCCGGGGGAGAAAAAAATCTTAAACCGCCCTAAAGCAGAGTTTTGGTGCCCTGATCCCGCGGAGAATTGCTTTTTGGCAGAAAGCAGCAAGCTTGACAGACGGGCGGATTTTTGACGCGCGGTTTCTGAAGAGGACGTCCAAAGATACACAGACAGACGGATAGACGGACAGACAAGCAAACGGACAGTAACCAACCGAAAAAAAAAACGGAACTACTCCAATTAACTCGACACTCAAGTACGAGAGAAGCGACGGAGATCGCGGCCCGGCAGGCTGTTGGAAAATATTTGCATAATTTATGTTAAATTATTTGTAGGGAATTTTATTAACCATGCGTCGTAAAAGAAGGAAAAGTGAGTGTGGCCGTACGGTCTCAGAACGGACGCAATAATAGCTATTTAGAAGAAAAAAAACTTCGCCCAAACACCAGAACGTGGAAGGAGAGCGTGTGGGCTGGTGTAGCCATATAATGAGGGAAGGTAATAGCAATTTTCTTTAAATTTTATTTATTTTTCCCTCCCTCCAATTGGCCATTAGGACAAGTTTTTAAAGCACTCCGAAGCACTGGACATCACTCCGAAAGAGCTGGAAGTAGAGGCGGGGGGGGGGGGATTTTTTTTTTGCTTTTCTTTTGCGCCCATAAAACATAACCCAAGAAGTCCCAACCATTTATCTCTTCTTCCGGTCAAATCTTCCACTCAGGTGCCAGTAATGGGAATGAGATGAGAGACGAGAGGAAGGGAAGGAGCACGCGCAAGGATAACAAGTCCGAAGGAAAGGTGATGAAAACCGGGAAGATTTGTCGTAAAGCATTTGGACCTCGGAGGTTCCTCTTCTGCATCGATCAACACATCTGGTCTGCCGACGAGCGGACGAGCCACGATGAGTGAGGCCATAAAATTAGTTTAAAAGTGTAGGTAAATTGAAAAAACGTCCTTTCTCTCTTCCTTTCTTCCTTCCGGGGTGTGTCCCGGTTTTCCTGTGCAACGAACGTCCAGAAAAGGGCGTCATAATAAACCAACAGCAGGTAGAGAGTGAGAGCCAGCAGTGGAGACGATCGCTCCACTCGTCCTGTTTCAAGATGCGCCTAATAGTATGCAAGAAAGCAAAAAGAAAAGCCAGACACAAAGTAGCGAAAGTATCCTTGTAAGTGGGGCGAGTGTGTCCTGCGATAGGTTTCGCATGTGTGTTTATGAATATTTATCACATTTGGAGGGCAATGTTTGTGTTTGGAGTTATCTTCGATTGGCTTAGGGACACAGCCCCACAGCTACGGTTGTTTTCTCTTCGTCAGATGTCCTGCCCATCACCGGAATGACTAATCGGAGGGCCTTGAAATAACATTCGAAACCTCTAAGAGGGCTCATGAAATGTGGCAAAAGCCCGTTGCGCGCACACACACACACACATGACGAGCGCCGTTTCGCTTCTTGTCAGCTATAGCCAATGGCTGGTTTCTTCTTGCTGAAGTGTTTCCCATTTGCTCGAAGGCTTTTTTCTACCGTTTATGAGCACCATTTTACGACCCAGCAGCACTTAGCAGCCGCGAAGCTTAGCTCTAGGTTTGTGCTTTGCTTTTGGTTTGCGTGGGTAAAACTTTTGCCCCCAAATAAGGCCCAGGTCCCCCGGAAGCGTTTCTTCAGGGTGCCGGTCGAAAACGTCTAGAATGGAATGCCGGAGGGCTTTTGAAAGATGATCTCAATTCTCGCACGCATGAAATCAGATCTGAGATGGGTTTATTTAGCGAGCCGAACAATAAAACATTCAGATGAGTTTTGGGCGATATAGGTCTTGTTGTTGTTGTGTTTTGTTTTTGGCCCGCAGCTCGGGTAACGTTTAAAAAGCGAAGATAAAACGTAATGGATGTATATTGTCATCTCCATTTTACGCGATTTGCTACGAGATAGAGTGATGCGACGGAAGATAAATGATTGAATTAACGCTTCGTACTGTCTGCACATACGGCGTTTATGAGGACCCCGTGGAAGGACATCACATATTCCGACAAACCCCAAGGTCACATAATTTCCATCAAACGGTTAAACGGTTGGCAGTGGATCACAAATCGCTTCCGCTTCCGTGACCATTATTATAAGCGAAGAGATTAACGCAAAACCCGCTCGGTAAGCAATAACTCAATCAGCTAATACCTCTTTTCTGCAAAAAGAACGCAAGCGAAACGTCCTGAGCTTAGCCGTGGCATTACCACATCCAGGTCACCTCCACGACCACCGTTGTGGGTCATTTTAAATCCTTAAGCCGTAAAATTTAACCACCGGAACATATTGAACGAATCCTTCAAAATACGGCGTGACATACGTGGCTGTCTAGCGTTAGAGGTCTCGCACGGGACGCCCAACGTACGCCACTCGCAACAACAATAGCGTTGCGTGTCGGATGTTGTTAATGGGACTTCCTGTGCCGTGCTTCCTGCATGTGTCGCCCCGAAAAAGGGTTCACCCAGGGGCCGATGGCTTATGAAATAAATCGGTTGTGGAAGAGTAGTACTTTTTCTAACCTACTGGCTGAGCTCACTTCCTTCCGCCGTCGGTAGTTAACTTTCCAACTTCCAGAGGGCGCTGCTTTCGGTCGGGGCAACAACAAAACATAGCAAATCGAATCGGCTCGGTAGCTCTTCGTACAGCGACGGAAACAAAAATACATAAATAACACCCATGCATGCCCTCCACCAGGCACATTCTCGAGTGTTGGCGTGTGGTACGAGGCACCTTTCGAATTAAGGAGGGCATACGAGGAGATTTCCTGCCTCTTTTTTTTACGACACACTTTCGTTCCTAGGAGGTTGTGTGTTAACCTTTTTTACGTATTTTTTACACCACTCGATGGCATACGAGGACGAACAACGTGTCCAGTGTCAGGTTGGTTCTGCTAGCGCCTGTGCAGAGTGACTAGCTTTGACACACACCCACACCGGTTCAAAGTAAAGAACCATTTATGACGTGTGGTGCCGACTGTTCTGCAGCAGGCAGCTCGCAAGTGTGTGCCATCGATGGGTCCGTGCCTATTTCTAGACGTTTTCTTGGGTTCTAAATAAAAGACAGACACAGGGGTAAAGCGGTGCCATAAAAATCGCTTCCCATTTTCCATTCCCACCGGTGGTTGGTAAGAGCGGATAGAGTTTAACGCTCGAGTTTAAGCGAAGCTTATGCGATAGAACTCATCCAAGCAATGGAGACAGGGACACGGACACACACACACATGGTGCCTATTTTATGGGGCCGCGATAAAGAGACAATATGGAGATATCTGTTCCCGTGCCTTGGCTGGCAGCGTTTTACGAGCGACCGATCCGATGCACACACCGGAACAGAACGATGAGTAGAAGATGCTTCATTTTAGTGAAGGAATAAAATAAGAAATATTTTGTCTTTTCACGGGTTTGAGCTGCTCTTCTTTCAGTTTTTATCAGACCAGAGTTGAATTAGTAAGTTGAAATTAAAGTTGAGGTGAAGTTCCTACAACATTAGCGAGTTCTTCGCACCGCCATTGATCCAACTCAGCGAGTCCTGGCGTAAGAAAGAAGAGCTCAACGGATAGGACAATTTTGCTGAATTGATTCCAATATGCTAACCACGTCATTACGCGGCCAGACCAGTTGGTGCCTGGCCAAACTTGAAAACGATCCCGGGGAAAATAAGAAAAAAGCCCTCCGAGACAGAGGAAACCGGATACCGGAACTGAGCTCGCGTAACCGATCCCTGTCCGTCCGTTCCTTACGCTCGTTCCACAGCGCCGCCGCTAGTTGGCAGCATTATCAAAAATCAAATATAATCACCCTGGCGCCGATCATGGTGCCGCACCATTGCGCCCAACAGCATCAGGCAGACAACGAGAAACTGTGGAAAAACTGTCCCTTCCCGTGTTTCCCAACCCTTCCACGTTGCGTCACCCACACTAGAGACGTTGCAAAAATTGATGCTGACCCCTGTTTGGAGTTGGTTGGGTTGGGGGGGTGGACGCTGTATCCATTTCGCCCCCTTTCTCGCGCCCTCGCTCGCTGCAAAGAAGATTTTCCATCGCCCGTCAACTTTGCGCCATTACGCCACGCGAAGGACGCGAAGTCTTCAGTAAGGCGAAAGCTTTGTGTGTGTGAGTGTGTCCATTTCATGCACGATTAAATGGGCGAGAAGCTTCCAACACTGCGTTGCTACAGAACCGGGGGCGAGAGAGCTGGCTGGATCAATTGCAACCACTCCACGGAGTTCCATGAGTTCGCGGGAAAAGCTTGATTGTGTGGTAAATGACGCGAAACCAAATCTGTTCATACGCTCGGAATGAAATTTTGCGTGCGCGGAGAAAGGGTTTGCTTGTGCGACCCGGGGGCCATTGACCGATTTATCGCATCATCGAGGATATCGTGGTGAAATGACAAACGGTGAGTCGCTGGTCCTTTTGCAGGTTTGTGATGGCACTGATTACGGTTTATGATTTGCGTCAGAGCTTCATCAGAGCTCGAACATCTTAAAGTTCACCTTCAGCTGTCCTTGGGCTGGTTGACAAACCAGTGGGGAAAATACCTAACCGAGTTCATGAGACACACAACACACAGCCTTAAGTACGCGCACGCCTTGATGCTTTATCCTTGGTCTAGGCCTCACAAGGATTTTTCCCGGATACGGTTCCCCAACTACTATCACCATCACCACACACAAGAAACAGATATTTTCTATTAATCCTCGTGTTCATTATCCGTGTCCGTTGTTGGTTTTGCTTTATTTTCGGAGTCACGTCAAACCGACTCTGGCCAACCGAACGAGGATTTGCCGAGTATCAGCAGCGAAGGCACATTTAACATTTAAGGATCCACCTCGGGGCTCGGGGTGGTTTCCTGGTGGCAGAAAACACTTTAGGCACATGCGGAAGTGGAATGTAGCTGTCAAGCCCGGGCACCGTGAACCTCCTTGCTCGTGCCATGAAAAACTCGTGGAAGAAAAGTCAGAAACTACATGACAATGTCATTGTCGTACGAAGACACTAGACACAATGTTTTGTACCATCGTTCTTTTGGGCTAAGATACGTGTGTGTGGTTGGTGCATTAAGATGTTCTTCCACATTTTTCCTTCATTCCCGCAGAAACACTTCTCAGGTCCCGGTGTTCTGTTGTCCCACATTGTTGGCCTGTCCATTTCATTCTCACGCCTCTCCATCCAGAACCCAACCCCTGCTTCGCACGCCCGGCACCAATCTCAATCTCGTCCGATGTTCTGGTCGTTGCCGAAACAAACGATCCTTGATATCGAAGGATATACTCTCTGTGTGTGTATGTGTGTGTGTGTGCTTAAACGAGGCCTTAAAGATAGCGTCCCCGATACAGTTGGGTAACTCGGGCTCGGTGAAGAAGCGGAACAGACAAGGGTAGAGCTTGCTGTCTTGTACTTGACTTAATATGTCGCCCCGGCCTCCGTTAAGAAGGACTTGGACCACCATCTATAGAGCGAAAAGGATGAGTGTTCACTCACCATCACTGGACGCTCATGCTGTACATTGTTGTCTTCTGCAAAACCCGAGGATAATGTATTTTGGAAGCACTTCGACACTGTGCTGTAGGAGTGTGGCTTCCATCGATACGCCAAAGGACGCTGACATTTCCAGCAAAAGAGCAACCATTCCGGTTTGGCGATACGATAGTGGCCCTCATCGAATGCATGCATGGAGATATTTTCCTCGCCTTGTGTTTTTCTTCAAATGCCCAAACCCATCCCAAACACCGGCCAACAGCCAGTCACAGTGATAAGAGAGAGAGGGAGAGTGGAAAAAAATGTATTGACAAAAGAACTTGTAGAAACTGAAGAATATTGCAATATTGGAACTGGGCTAGGCAGGCAGATGATAAGGTAGGTCTCTGGAGAACAGAAAACCCATGCCAGTTGCCACTTACCAGCCACATAACCCATTCGACACCGTACGGAGCAGAGAAAAAAAACCTCGGCAAGTCCACACAAAGTGTCTTGAGGGACTTCAAAGTCTGTCGTTTCCTTGTTTTTCCTTGGCTGAAGTGTGCCCTTGGCCCGAGCACGATACGTCAGTGTCGATGGCATTCGACGACCAGAAATCGGGCCTCAAGCTCACACACCGCCTAACGATGGAGGCGAAGGCCAGAAGGCCTTATTACGTGTGAGCGCATTGGTTTAATTTATGTCAAGTGTGCACACGGTGTCCCCAATGGTACGGAGGTCAGTAAGACTTCACCGTACCGACTGCCGAGAAATGTAATCCTGGACCAGGCTTCCCGGGAGCCGAGATCCGGGCAGGAGAAATCGATGTTAAATTGAACACCGCTGGGACCGGCCCATGTCCGGCGGGGTCAATCCCTGGCAGCATAACGCACAACCGAGCGAACGTTGTGTATGTGCGTCATTTGTGGCCCCCGGGCTTTTAAGCAATGGTGATGGTTCTCTGGAGAAAAATGAAAGGCCGCAGGTTACAAGATGAGTACGCAGGACCTGTCGAAGTAAGGCGTCATAAAAAGCAGCCGGGTCGGGTCCGACCTGGGAGGAAGGTGGTAGAATAAAATGTCCATCGTCCATCCTTGGAATCCTTGGACGGGGTGTGCGTACGGTTCGGAACCATCCCAGACATCTTCGGCAAATGAGAGTGGCCCGGTGTGCTTGCGTTAAAATGGACGCACGTAAAGGTTTCATGGACCATCATTACTGGAGGCAGGGTTGTGTCGTTGAGTTGGCCAGTTTTTGTTGTTGAGTGAAGGCATATTCTACAAGAATCTCTACGCTCCGAGGAGGCAAGAAGCGCACAATAAACAGGAATCTTTTTCGACTCGTTTACGTGCTGTCCCCGGGGTGGACATAAAGCAAGGGAACGAAAAAAGGTTCCATCGAGGAGGCGAGCGCTTCGCAACGTCATTATTGTTGCTCCGGTCCACTGCCGAGTTCCAGCCTGTAACAGAAGGCGCCAGATTCGTTGATGTCTTCTAAGTCCGCATCCCAACCGTGTGCTCGGTAGGCTTATCCGAAGTTGGTCACCAGTAGTGCGATTGTATCACGAAGAACATCAGGGATCGAAATGGAAGGTGATAGAAGACGTAGGGGAAACATAATAAAAATATTTTGTCACCTATATAATTCAGAACGAGGATATTAAACACGCACTTCTTCGACAACCCAAGCTCCGTTTCTCATCGAACCTTTTGCTTTGTCCCAACAGAAAGGGTCCAGGTCCACCAGCAAATGTCTTGTAGATCACACCTCCGACCAGTCACGCAACGGTGACCCACCTGAGCCTCTCTCTCTCTCTACGCCTCCGTTATACACGTGGGACACCAAAGCGAATGGGACGGATTTTTACGACCATCAGCACAGGAGGTGAATTGGAGAAGAAAAAAAAACGAAATCATCGAACCGTTGGACATTCAATATCAACATCCAAAGAACTGGGGATCCCGACCAACCAAAACATCGGGTGTGTGTGCCGATCGATTCCGGTCATGCTGAGTCTGTTATTATATTTTAATATGATTTCCTGGAACGACATGTTGGTTTCATTGTTCTTCGGGATCGGGATTGGGCCACCCAAGCCCTAAGAAGGTAATAATTATGGGCTCCAAACACGAACGAAAAAAAAAAGCCCGACCGAAACAAAGCCTACAGAAAAATGCTTATTGTTTTTGCTTGCGAGATGGCGGCGGGTTAAGACCTTTTCTCTTTTGTGTGACGCGGGCGGACACAAACTTTCCGCAGGATGTCATGTACGACCCCATGGTGACCGACCCGTGTGTGTGCTTGTCGGGTGAGGATATGTTTATACCTCTGCTTAACTTTGGGGAAGAATTAAAGGATGCCTTTCGGTTACAAAAGGCCCTAAGAAGCTAAGAAGCAACTGTCCACCGTACGGAAGATGTCCGGGGGAGTGCCTTTTTGAGACATTATTATATGGTTGAGGTGCACACGCAAAGTCACGGAAGCCCAGTGGCACAGCGCTCAGGAATTAACAATAGAATTGTAACATCGCTGACTACTGGCTATTCTTTCTTCCCAGCGATTTCCAAGCCATACCCTTGCGCCGGAACATCCTTTTCATGGCCATTATCTTGTGTCACTGCTACTGCTAACCAATAGCGGCACGAAGCTGTCACCGACCCCGCAGTCGCACAAGCTACCATTCTTCGCGTTAGCTCTTTACCGAACATCGTCCAATTTTTCGCCCAAGACTCTGGACGGGCCAACTATCAGCATATAAGAGCCCTACACAACTTCAGAATTCGCTCCCTCTCTCCTTGCCTCTGTGCCACGTCTCGTTATGGATATGCTTCTGCGTGGAATCTGTGCGTGGTTAGGCTCCCCGTACTCTCGGGGAACCCCTTTGCCCTCCAAACCGCACCACCGAGACCGCGAAAAAGCAATGCAGAAAATTTAATATAAATGCAAGGAATAACAGCTAAACAACAAATAGACAGCAGAATGAATGGAAACAATCGTGGCTCCCGTGGCAGTGTTCCCGCGCCCGAACGGCTTCATGCACACACGCCCCAGACAGACGTACGACCGCTGACATCGCGTGCTTCGAGAGGATGCCTTGTGCGAAAATGCATTCCGCAAAGCGAAATGAAGGAACGGACGAGCGAATGCAAACGATTCGCTGTCGAACGACGCAAATCAATAAACGAAACCATCATTACCGAGGCTAATTGAATGGTATACTCCGCTTGCCGTGATGTGGTCCCGGAAGAATTGTGGAGTGGAGTGATTGGAGTTGATTTTGTTCTAAAAATATCGACCTGAAGTTCATGGTTCTGAGAGTTTGCTTGATTAAAAGAGATATTACAAGAGCTCTATGTTCCGCACAGAACTCTAATAAATCGCTTCCGTAAGCAGCAGCACAAGAATTCAAATAAAAAGCATGCACTTATTGCTCTTAACATACGATTTCAGATACGATCGGTAGCGCTTATCGCAGCATAACAACCGGAACAATTGCCCTGAAAGCATCGCAACTTGCAGGTTCCCTATATGTCTTCACTTCATTTTAATAGCCCCGTCCCCGCTGCTCTTTCCAACGTTCCAGGGTGCAGTTTACTTTAAATACGCGCCAGCTAGCTCCCTTTTACGCCGAGTTCCCTTTTAAGGGATTCTGTTTCCACCACTGGCAGAGCAGCAGATGCAGCAGACACACACACACACGCTCTGTTCCTCCACCCAACCAACCGAAGAATTGAAGAAATTGAACAATTTAATAACAATAATAAAGATGATAAGCGTGCAGTTTATGTGAGCGATTCTGTTCATGGGTGTAGTACGAACCCGCAACCAGCCTCATCCCGCTCCAGCTTCGAAGCACTTTCCCATAGCAGCCATAGCTGCGGTGGTATGGCAGCAAACCGAAGCTCGACGGCATTGTCCCGCCGCCTAAGAGCACCAAGCCCGAAACCCGTCCACATTATTCAGGTTCCGCCGCGCGGTAAGGGGATTTTCCTTTTTTGGAAAATTCATCCACAGAACACGACGCAATGCCGATCCTGTGTGTGGCATGCGAGGGCACACAAGGGCGACAGAAATGGTCACACAATCGTGCTGCTGCAGGTCGCGACAGTAACCTCCGCGCGGATGTGTATGTAGAGTCTGGTGTGTTGAGTTTATTTAGTCCACCAGGTTCTGGTTCGTGTTTCCATCCCTGTTTTGTGCACTCGTGCAGACTTCCCTATGCCCGATTTCTGCTGCAGAACCGTGCCTAATTCCGACGCAACAAAAGGCGCTGGGATCTTTGCTGGGCCGGGATGTAGATGAGGTGGATGTAACTGGGGATGATGGTATGGCACATTGGGCGAATTTCGAACGGCGTTTTTAAAAACGGCACCGTGGATAAATGCACCCAAGTGCACTGTGGTGCAGGGAAGGACAGTGGGAGCAATTTGTTCAATAAGTTGAGACTGGATAGGATAGAAATGAAAGATATGACAGTCTGCTCCAGATCCAGATGAACTCTAGTTCTAGAATTGCCATTAGCCGCAGTTTGCTATGAAGTTGAGATATACAATTTTAACACTCACCCTCAACCTCAAGAAGAGATAATATCAAATCTTCCTCAGACATTTGACTTTGACCAGAAGAGCTGTCATGTGCATGTTTGACAGCTTTGAAAACGTCGATATAAACGGAACAAGAAAGGAATCTCTTCAAAAACGATGCTTTGATAATGTCTTCGGTGTTATTTAAGCTCAAAGTGCTTTTAAGGATATTCAATGTCCGCATCGGAACCATTGTGCGATGCAGGCTCACTGACATTTTTTTCCCTGTTCCTTGATGCGTTGGGCCTAACGGAAAGAAGGCTCGCCCTGCGCGTTTGTTGATTTTTTTTTCGGCTAGTCCACGCAGAAATCCTGCAATTCGCTACGGAAGCTCGTGCATGTGCCGTTGCGCTTGGTGTTACGAATTCAAACAACACGCGCCATAGCATTAAGCGCAGAGGGAAACTACAAAAAAGCGCACACACACACGCGGCAACGCAAAAATGGCACTCGCGTTTGGTTCCGGACGCTTATGCATTCTGTGCGCGGCGTGAGAATGAATGCTGCGTAGGTGCAAACCCTGTCGGTACCAGCCGCCAGAGGGATGAACACACACACAAACGTCCTGATGGTGCCTGGGTGCGAATGAGCCCGCGCTCGATGCGCTCGAACGTGACAACGAAAGTCATGTCACGTGCTAAAGTAAACCGTCGGGCGTATCTCGCTGTGTTCTGAACGGTCCGCACTGCAAAAACAAAACAAACTCCAGAGCGAACCTTCTTTCGCTAGCCAACTGATGAACGTACACCATACCGTAACCGTGCCGATGCGTGTCCTTCACAATTGGCACGCTTGCCAGCTTTGACCATTTTGTGCTTCAATGACCAGGCATGACTCTGATAAAGGAGGCATACACAACAAGCAGTGGACACACACACAAAAAAAAAAAAAAACGCGTCCAGGATGGTTTAACCCGAGGCACAAATGTTGTTTCCTCGCTGCGCTATTTGCATGCAATGTCGCACACACTAAAGAGTGTATCTTACCCCAAAAAAAAAGGGGAGCGAACAAAAAAAAAAAACAAAACGTTAACCGTCCAAAGCTGGACCTTCCGGAACGTGGTCCTGAGGCCCCGGGAATGGGGATTATATTCGCGAGAACTTCATCAAACCCTCGTCATGCGGCTGTCAGACCATTTTCTAGCAAATCTTCTCCGCTTACCGGAGACCTGGGAGACAGGCGAAATGTCAGCCGTAGACTCCGATTCTTCGAACTTTGGGGCCACAAACTGAGGCTAACTGGATCTCGTGTGTGTGTGTTGGACGTTCTATTATCCTGGGTGGTTTTTTTTTTCCTGGTTCGCTTCTAGCCTTGCTAAAACCTCCGAAAGTATGGCTCACCCTGTTGGGAATATGGCTCCAAAGTTCAAAAAGACGTCCATATTTACCGGGAAAAGTTTACGTACCCGGTCCGAAAGCCTTCCGGGTGGGTGGCATGTTATGAGGCGTGTGTTTGCCATGCGGACATCGATTGACATATTTGACGGGTTGACAAAACCTAATCGTCGTTTACATGACATGTCCTTCTCGAGCAGCCTATCCCGCCCACACGCGGCTACAATGGTTACTTGATTACGGACATGAAGTTTTCTGGGTCCGAGTGCTGCTTAAGGTTTCCGTAGGTTGGTTTCGTAAAAGATTTCCGTAAGATTCCGGATACGGAAATTTGATGTAACCCAACGAGTATGGCCAACTCTTCACGCAAAATGGTCCAGAATGTGCCAATCATTGTGTTAAAAAAAGGATTTTTATGTTTGTTGAAGTCGACGACCTTTTCTTACGGTGCCAAAGCCAACAGAAGATACTGCTAGTTAACTAATAAGCTGCCACTGCTAAGGTACCTCCGTCTGGACGGTCTGGAATCCCTCGGGATGCGTTGCAGACTCGCAAATGCTGACGAGTGATGTCCCAGGCGATCAAAACCGCCGTTGTCGGTTGTCATGTTGCTCCAACAGCTCAGCTCGTCCGGAGCGCTGGTCGTGTAAGGCCCAAACCGGGAATCGGCACAACGAGCGATCGATGACAACGGACCAGCGATCGATAAAAGCGAATTGCCGACCTAGATTTGTAATTCCGGTCTTGTCTCGTTCGGGTGTACCATCCGCACCGGACAGACAGTTCCCATGGGAGGACAGCAAGGCGAGCGACTGTCAGAGGCCTCCACCTTTATTGGTGATGGTGGCCCATAAAGAGTGCGCTAAAAGTTGACCGTCGGTAGCCCAAGGTGGAAAGCATTCCTGCGTTCCTATTTTTATGTTCTGCAGCCCTCGTACCGGTCTGCCCAGAGTGGGAAAAAGCGTACGTACGACGCGCCTTGCATTAGTTGCCAAAGGGGTTTGTCTCGTTGTTGTGCGGCTTGTGACAGCTATTAATTATCCCGTCGTATTTTGTATGCATTCTGGCGTACGTTTCCATTGCTGCGGAGCTTTTTCGTTTGAACCTAAGCGATTGCGGTGGCCACCATTATTGTCCACTCCGAAGCGGAGTGCGTTTAAGGCACGGTGAACTATTCTCCCAGCCGGCGCATTGGGCCAAGAAGGAATGATGATGATTGTTCGTTTCCAGCCAAAAAACACGGGACGAGTTACGGCGGCTTGGCGTGGAAAAATCGGAATCTAAGTTCGCGCGAGCGTAAAATATTGTGCACGTGTTTTTCTTACCAAATGGCGGGGTACAGAGAACAGAAGCATTATTGACCGACAGAGGCACAGCGCTGGAGCTCAAGATACGAAGCAACAAAACTCCAGCAAGAAATGGTCGACAACTTCACTCGCACTGCCATGCGATGCGTTCGATTTCGATTGTACGACACAGTGTTGATGATGCTTCCGGGACATGGTGCCCTCCAGGGAGGGCTCCTCTCTGTGGCATATCTTCGACCGGAGATTCTACTTTTTAATAAATTCAGTTTTGTAATTGAGGCTGAAGATGATACCACCGAAAACGGCCTGCCCTGGTGGTGGACGTGCGTGCTGAAGTTTACCGAAGAAAGGTTGGCCAGTGTGTGCTCAAAAAAGTAAAGTCAATTTATTCCTCACCATCTCGCGACTCCCGGGCACCCGGGAAGGAAGCATCGGAAACGCAAGGTAGAAAATATCTCCGTGCGTACTTGTCGTGCTCGCTGGTGTACGAGCGCAAGAACTAAGTAGACAAAGTTTGTTCGCTGTTTTTTTGCGGCCGTTGTGCCTCCTTTTCGCCGCCGGTCGTCTAGAACGGATCCCGTACGGTACTGCGGGCTTCCGTTGTTGGGTTGTCGCGCCAGTGGTGCTGTAATCCCGGTGGGATTGCAAATAACAAGAATCGACCGAGCAATAATAATGCAGCGCGCGCACTGTGGGACATGGCAGACGGTTTTGTACGGCACCGGAGGACGACGAAGCAAAAAGCAAAAAAAGGAACGTCAAGGAACAAATGCCTATAGAATTTTACAAATAGGAAGCCATACTTCTGACTGCCAACGGAGTGAGCACCTCCCCGATACCTCCGCAATACCTCCGGAGAGCTGGCAATTGAAGTCATTATGTGATATGGTTCGACTATCGTCCAAGTGCTTCGCTCTCTTTGCATACACGAAGCGCTCGGGCTCAATGAAGGTGGCTGCGTGTGTAAGAAGAGGAGCTCCAACAGGAGCCCGGGCTGATCCCGGCCCATCCCGGAACAGAAGCAACCAAACATCCAGCAGGCTTGTAACAGCAAACCGTTGAACACACACCGTACGGTGGGCATGAGTTTGGCTGCGGGCGATATCTTCGAGTTTACAAACTACCCAACAATAAATCGACTCCATTTGCAACAGCCTCAGGTATGCGGTGCCGGCGCACCGAATGCCGTACCAGCGTGACAAACTTCGCGGCCACCCCTCTACCCAACCCCGGCCGTTCGGGAAGTTGAGTGATCTTGAGGGCCTGATTAAGGCAACAGGCCGTGGAGTTTGTACGCTGTACTAAGTGACTTTGAATGGCGCTATTTGAATAATTATTTACAGTCAGACGAAAAGGGACACGATGCGCACACACGGATAATGAATGTAAGGTAAAGGCAGCGTGCAAGAAAATAAGGAACGGGCAGCAAGGTACAACTCTCCCCTCCGCTAGACAACTATCCAACGAAGGCGTACAAATATGGACACGAGTGCTGGAGCCTTGTCGCGCTGATGTAACACACTAGCGTAAGCTTGTCGCAGAAAATTCAGAACAAACGAAAACAACATCGAAAACGGTTATCGATGATGCTCGTGCTGGGCTATTAAAGGTGCATTGGAATTCAGGGAATTAAATTCCTTCCTTGGTCCAACGTTCGCCCACGTAACGAATGGCGGGATTCGTTTATCACTGCTTGCGAAACCGAATGTCCCGAGGGAGAGTGCCGCTTTTTTTCGGGGGGTAAAGCTCTCTTTAAGATATCGATCACGTGACCTAAGATGGCCGAAAATAAGGGGAGACATTTTCGCACAAAATCTTGATGCAATTGATGTGCACGCGCTATTGAAGCTGTCCAACAGTATGTCACAAATCGGAGCAAAACAATGTTTTAAAAACATCTAGCACGTAGAAAGCATTGGCGAAGCAGTACTCGCAATATGCCATGTTTATTTATTTACAACGAAAGGACGACAAACATCAGGTTTGGACAATCGGATCAAAAAGTCCTGCTTCTGCTGTTGCCGAACAATTCCAGTGCAGTCACAAGTCCGGCCAGGCCTTAGTACCTTAGACTCCCATTTTCCAATCCCATTCTACCTACAGCTCCAAACACTAGGCAGGATTGCATTATTTATTGACTTTTGCGTGCGTGCGTCTAGAAGATTGTTCGGATAGGGAGCGTTACCTTTTTTCCTGTGCAAGTTTTGGTGATGGAAAATTGAATTTCGCCCAACCGGTAAGAGCCTATCGCCTCGACATTCCCCTTGTCGGTCATAAAAGAAATTGGTTTCAGATAGAGGGACACGCTTCTTAAAGAAGTGCTGGCGGTCCCGAAGATAGAATCAAACATCCTGTTTACATGGTATTGGTCAATAGAAGACTTGGACTTGTTGAGGGGGGACAAACGGTTGCTGGATTACAGAAAATAGCCAGAAGAGATTAATGCTTGTCACAATATTTGTACAGATTAGTCAACTTCATTTGGAGTTATTTTCGTTTCATTTTGTAGGTTCTGGACAGCTAGCTCCGTGTTTGAAACATAAGTCATGGGTGGGATGTATCGGGTCCTGGAAGCATTTAATCTCGATACGTCAAAAGTTGTTTGGTGCTCTTTTTTCCTGATTGAAAGGTTCTTAGCTAAGTCCAATCAAAGGAGTTGAATTTTTGTCTCGCTTTTTACGAGATATTAAGGACAAAATGGAAGAAATGCTTGTTATACTTGAATATACTTTTAAGTGCCACACACAAAGATGAAAAAATAGTTAATATCAGTATCAGCGAAAAAAACACTAGCAAAGGACAACAGGACACAGGAAGCAAGAACAGGACACCACAGGACGTCACAGCAACATGAACAACATATGAGGTGAGCAAACGGATAGTGAAAAATAGACAAAAACTAAACACAAAATGCGAACCACGAACGTGTATGCAAACTTGAAAGTAAAAAGGTGTATAGTAGAGCTTTGAAATACAAAATTTGCACAAGATGCTGATTATTGTTGGACGATGGTCAAACGGATGGAAAAAAGGGATATAGGTTAACGGTGAACAGACAGAAAAACTCACACACACACATGGAAACACGGTACTTGTAAAAGCGAAACAAACAGGAAGACGAACGAAACCGACTGGTTAAAAGTGGAATGAACACTCACCCATGTTGGGAACATTGGTGAAGAGTTTTGCGAATGTATCGGGGGCTCACGGGAAAAAGAATGAGGTGCGTGTGTGTGTGTGTGTGGACTTGGATGGAGATGGTACCTTAAACGCTATGGGACTTCTTGCTCCCCGCAGTATGGATGGATTCTAATGGGTGCTATTATCAAGGTTGTACAGGGTTTATGTTAAAAAGGGGGTCTCGGTCTTCAGAGATGACCGATGGACCTATTGTTTGCTAATCTTGCTCTCCGCTCCCGTTTGCTTGGCACCGGGTCCCTTTTTATAAAAGTTTCTACCGACCAAAAGGCATCCTATTCGTTTTTATCACGATCTGTTCAATTGCGGACTTGTCGATGCACTCGGAGCCTCTTATACTACACGCACATCCTCTAGAATACGAACCTGGAACGAGAGAGAGAGAGAGAGAAAAACAAACGAATGGTTTATTAGTTATTATTAGAAACACATCAAACGTGAAGGCAAATGTAAAGAGTATGTGCTACATTAGAGAAAAGCAATTGAATAATGTCGGTAGAGCGCACTGACGCACATCACAACCGACGGTCACATTCTACAGCGTAAACGATGCTTGAAGCGATGCTCCCCCTATGCTACGGTAGACCGCAAAATTAACCAACTACAACAATGCGACACTGCCAGAGACTCATTGCTGCGCACCGGAAAGTACATTCCGTGCTCCCGTCAGGTAACGCAACACCCACCAAGCATGACATGTCGCACGATTTCCAATCCCTCCCCGGGACTCATGCCTTGCACACGATGCACACACAGGGATGCTGGTGGTTTAAAGGTAATGCTCCACTAAAAAGGGGAGAAATTGCGATAACGACAAGCCTCCCAGTCGATGGCATAGAATATTGTCTATTGTCTTGCGATAATTGAGTCTAAGGGGTCACCACCACCTTTTGCCATCGTGGCTTGGCGCCCACTGTACAGAGACTCCAAAAGTGAGTCCCCCCACCCGATGCGTCCCCAAAACTGATCGCCCGTCGCCAAAGGAGCGTACACAACAACATTCTTAGCCATTGTGTTTGTTTTCTCGCATGCTCTCCTCGTGGTTTTCCCTGATGACTTCCTGTGTTTGTCCTCGTTTGCTGGACTGCACACACACACACACCAACTTCAGCCCTAAAGTGAGGTTAAGTTGTGAAGTTAAGCACGGATGCCTGGCACTTTCGGTCGAGAGCGAGACTCAGCCACCATACGGGTCTGGTTGGTGACTCCACGGATGCTACACTCTGCATGCTGGGCACTCTGGACTCTGGTGTGTGTACGGTTAATTGGATCGATCTACGCAATAATAAAAAGGCATCGTTTCGGATAGCATTTGGAAAGCGCCGGTTCACCGCAAAACATGGCCATCGTCGTTGTTTGTGCCAACGGAACATAAGGTGACATTCGTACAGGGAAATCAACTCCAAGACACAGCACAACAACAAGCGGCCTCCAACATGGGTCAAGGGAGATAACGGACCCGTACCTAGCAGACATCGACGCATTGATAGAAACGCAAATAATAGGCAATTAGAAGCAGTGGTTCGGGTTTCGAATGAACCATCCCGAAAAAGTCTGGACGATTGTCAAATTCTTTACAATGTCGCATGTCGTTTAGGAAGGAGAGAAACTTCACTGCGATTCTGCGTTGTCGATTTCGCAATTTCTGGTTGACTGGCAGCGGTAACGGATTATGATTTATTAGAATTGAATGACATCTCAACTCAACCCGACGATGTTCCGTAACAATCTCCCAGGGCGGATGTATCCCCCCGGAACCAATATCCAATCCTTTGGCCAACATGGATGCCGTGCAAGACGAAACAATTGCGCCAATGTAAATCCCAGCTTTAAGGGGGGCGACCAACATATCCCATCGCCATTTTTGTATTCATCTTGCACCCTTCTTTTGACTTTGTTGCCTCCGGGGACCTCCGCCGACTCGGTGCGGTTTCTTTGCGCCTTTCGGCCACATTTCTTCTTTTCCCCGAGTTGCGTTTGATTTATCGATTCATACATTCAGAGTTCGACGTTTTAGGGCAGAGGGAAAATTACAATATAATACAATTTATGAAATATGCTTTTCCACTCTCGACGTCCTCCTTCCTGTGCCGGCTTGTTGTGTCTCATGATGCGATGCGGTGGGAACAGGGCTGGTCGTTTTCTTAAATTAGGCATACCTTTGTTGGTGCGCTTTATTTAGCTTTTCAATGGTTGTTTGTTTGGTGTGGTGGCTGTATACGGTGTCGCCGGGCAGCTTCTTACTGCCCGCGTTACATGGCTGCAGTACTGTGTACAGAAAACCGTGTGGAAGAAAGCTGGAAGTTACTTGCGCACATCTCCGGTCCAAGTTTCACATGCCAAGTGCGGTATGGGGCCCGACAAACGATCCGTCCCACCCCACAAGCGCTGGACACAGATCGACCGAACCGGTCGAGGTGATAAATCTTTCCCAAATCCGGAGCCATTGATAGAAATGTCAAAAACAAATGGAGATGCGGCTGGAAATGGTTTCTATCGGCCGCCGAGACGTAGAAAGCAAGCCGGTGAAATGTGAAGATGTGTTTCCCAGCGTTAGCAATTCGTTTGATTAAGTGTGCAAAATTAACGGCTGGATAGGTATCCGTCTAATGCTGGCCCGAGTTCCAAGTGGTTGAAAGTATCCAGGCAAAAAAACGAGGGCGAGAAAGACATCAATAGTGTACTACATCGAGGGTTCCTCGACTTCTTTTTTTTTCTTTCACCAAAACTCACCGAACCCGCAAACGCAACAGCTCAGAACTCATCCGGCTGCTGCTTGCCGTGCCAGTTATTTTCGTAACTGCTCCCCCGGAGCCTAGCCTTTGAAGATTAAAAGCTGGGAAAATGTTTGAAGAGCATCTACTCCACTACTAATCCGCCGCTGTTTGGTGTTGGGATGGGCCGGCCATACCGAGCATGTAAATCCACTCATCAGAAAGAAAAACATCACTCTCGAAACGGCCCGGCACAGTTCGGCGATGATCTTTCATAAAAAAACCCCCCCAGTAAATCCAACTGTGAGACGTCCTGAGGACGTGACACACTGTAAAAGCGTGTTTCGGGCGAATGCGGTTTTTAAGGTACGCAGCATCTAGTTGTCGAACGTCACAGTTCAAACAGCGACCAACACTCTATGAGCTGGTTGAGCTCCAGACCAGCAGAGGAAAATAACGGCGCGAACTACTTCCACAATTCGAAAGGTACCCGCGGTAGAGGTTGGGAAAATATTTTGATGCTGCCAACCGGGCCATGCCTTCATTGGCCCGGCGAGACCATTAAACTTTGACATCCGAGAGCCATAAATAAAGTCCGTGGTGCTAAAGGAGCGCGGAAAACGTGTCATACAGCACCCTCAATTTCGGAATCTGTTCTAGAGCAGGAATAATCCTCCCTCGTCAGATCCCCCGAGGTATATCTGGACGCGGATGCTGACGCCGTGCTCCCGACATGCCTGGAGCACCGTGGTCTGTGTGCCTTGTGCGTACCATGTCAAAAACTACACCGAGAACTTCAGTTGTGGAAACATTTTTTATCCGATTTAAGTTGTTCCGTTCCTTTCATCTCGACAGCTCCCAGAGCGATGGTGGACAAAGTTCAGCCGGGCGCGCATAGAGCAACAGGCCACCACAGAGAGTTCACCGGTTCGGTTCCACTTTTCTATCAAAATAGCTCCCAAAAACATACAACACACACACCACGACTGCCTAACGTTGGAGAAGAGTAAATGATTTTCGTTGCGATCCACAGGGTGCGCTGACGGAGCACGCGGACTCTTGCTAGCCGACGGCCTGGGATATTTGGGCGTCGACGTGAAAATCGCTGCGGTTTTCTTGCGAGATGAAGATATTGCTGTCCGTATTAAAAGGGAAAGATAAAGTATTTGGAGGGTCCTTATTTTTTCGCTCCTGCTTTCTGCAGGTTTTTCTGCAGGTACGAAGTTGCTGGAAGGTCTATCGCGATAGGACGTTCTCACTTACTGCGGGGCTAGCGTACCGCGTCCCGTCCAGAACGGCCCATCCGCCGGTGTGCACCGGGGCACCAGGGTTCCCACCATTCTAAATCCTTTCTATATGCGCAACCGGGAAATCGTTCACTGTCGTCCAGGCCGCGAAACTTTCGTCGTTTATCAGTGCCATGGTGCCCTCCTGTTTTCTATGGTTTCAACTTTCGCACTGGCCATTTCTTCCCACCGTGCAACCGTGGTCAACTAACGCAAAAGATGACCGAAACAGAACTCGGGGAAAAAAAACTTTTCGCCGAGAAGGATGATGTGGCTTTTCCTTAATTTTTTTTCGGTTTCTATCTGATAGCCTGCGAGTTACACAAAGCAGCACGAAAAAAAATCATCTACATGAGCTCGGAGCATCGGAGGTAGAAAACGAACGTCCACCCAAACGGAAGCCAAACTCTATCGGGCTACTAGCGAAGGCGCGCTATTCGTTTCCGAGTTCTGCCATTTTCGGTTGAACTTTCTAATGAAAAGAAGTTTGACAGTAGGATGGATAGAGCGGGCTCTGGTGTTAGGGAAAAAAAAGCACCAGATATCCAACTCTCCTGAGGTGCACATTTTCGGTGGGAGGATGAGGCAGGACTTTTTTTTGTCGTCCCATTTCTCGACTGTCTGCTTCTGGACACATCTCCTCGACCTGCTCGCCAGCGCTCCAACAATCGCGCTTTCTACGGGGTTTTCCGCGAACACTCGCTCGCGCGGGCTCCTATCGGGCAATCGGTATTGACAGTTTAATTAATGTTGGCTCGAAGCTGAAAATTTTTCACCCACGTCCTGCGGCAACCACGTCCCAGGGATGTACGGAGGGGTTGCTGTCAGTGTCACACACAGAGCAGCGTTCTTCACCATCTGAAACGGTGTCCATACGGTTTCGGTCGTCCCTTACAGTACCAAACGGTTCCACAGCCCGTGACGTTAGGTGTCGGTGAGATTTTGACAGTTTTCACCGGCTATCGTGTTTTTTTTTGCTGGTTTTCTTGTTCCCTTCTGTATTTCTGAGCACAAAACTTTCCACCAAACCGTCCAGCGCTATCAGCCGGTAGTTTAGAGCGTGCTGACGAGCTTTTCCTCAATTGCGTTCATTACGGTGTCACTTAGGGAGTCAATTTTCGGAGAAAGTCTTACCGGGCATAGCGTCACTTCCCACCGATTGAACGACGGTCTTCTAAATGACTTACAATCAAAGACATCTTCCAGCAGGGAGGACGGTTTGGGTAGGCCAAACAAAAGGAAAATCGACGGTACAGAAACCGTGCCATTTTCCTACGATATCGCTCATCTTAAGAGGAAAGAGATTAAGAGAAAAAAAAATCCACAGTTTAAGGCGCATCATCAATCCACGATGTTCGTTGTTCTCAATCGAGCCGTCGTTGGACATCCAGCAGGGTAATAACCGCTAATTTCTCTCTCCAACCAGACAATGGTCAAGCGTGAGAGGTAGGCGTGGATCGATTGGGCCAGCAGATCATCATCAACTTCAACCCGTAGTCGGGGAGTAGGGGAGGTCATCAGCAGATAGCCACGAATTAGTCGCCCGGAAATGTGTGTCTGTATACAGAGACGAGCAATGATGATGATCACCTCGGTAAAAACATTGGGAAATCGCCGGCATTGGAGCCGTGCCGTTAGCATAGTTTCCACCGAATTTCCGGCATGTTCCGGCGTGTGGCTACTCTAAACGATGTCGCGAACTGGGGAGGAGGGATGTCATAGTTAATGGGTCACCCGTGGCGAAGCTAGACCCGGTCTGTGCGTGACTAGTCGTCGTTGGTCACCATCGGTAAGGGTGGTCACGATCGAATCGCGATCGTTTAGCATCTTGGTTTCTGTCTCTCTCTCTCTCTCTCTCTCTCCAATTCCCGCTCTGTGACTTTGGCCACCGATTCTTCTACCGTGTTTTCTTCCCGAAAAAGGTGTCTCTTGCTCACTGGACCTAAACGTTCGACCTAATTCTGGATCATGTTCACCACACTCCGCCGGCTGTTGGCCTGTTGGACGTCGGACGTTTGGATCGAATCCTCATAACTAATGGGCCGATTATTGGGGAGGGAAATGATTAATGGAGCCATTTCCATATACAGAACACACACGACTGTGCCGACAACAGTCGATTCAAAGCACACAAGCAAACACACACTCGATCGACAGCGAGTACCCTCCAGCGGTTAAAGCTGCTGTCTCCGGAGGTCAATACCGTTAAGCCCTGGCGCAAATGGCATTCCGGCGCAGCAGAGCACCCTGATGACTTTTCTGGAGGTTGCTGCAGATGTAAACAAACGGTTTCAACTGTCAAAGAGCGTGGGTCATATAGGAAGGGCCCGACCCGATAAAGGTCGACAACAACAAACCGAGCAGTACCGGTACGTGATGGCGTATGGAGGGCGACCCTTTCGGAAGATCTCTCTCTCAGGAAACCTCTCGCGTACGTTCTTCCAAGCGAAGGGTTTTTCCCGAAATAATTTCGAACCTACCGCGCACATCTGGTGTGCCTGTTTACTGGGGAAGGTATTCCGCCGCTTGTCAAGTGTGCGCACGATCGTGTCGGTAACTTGGAACGTATTTTGGGCGAACAACACGAAACACCGTGTACAGTTTTCTCGCGCGACGGAGAAGGCAAATAATTAATTGTCGATCGACGCCACAGAAAACCGACCCCCAGCACCATACGTGCCACATACGTGGCAGGTCGTAAGGGAATCGAGGGTTCGGGCCCGTTTTTCGGGCGTCCCTTTCAGCCGCTCTCCTCCGGTTCGCTTTCCACCCATTTGCGGAGGAAGAATTCATTAGTCCATGATTTATGGGATGCTTTATTATGCCCCATTCGAAAATTAGCGATTCTCCCGGTTGAAGGAAGAGCCTGGCAGGCAGGAAAAAACATAAACCTGACCGAGACCTTCTTGGCGTGCGGGTCAATGGTTTTCTTTTTTTTTTAACGTTTCAAGCCGCACTCGGGATGGATCTATGATAAACGATCGATACATCCCTGGAGAGGGCCCAACCCGCTAACGAGTAGGTTTTCTGGATCTTTGGGTCCTAAAGCTGAACCGTCGGGAGACGTGTGTACACACACACACATACACACAAACGAAGCCAAATTGATTCCTTCAATTTAGTTTTGATGTTTGTTTTGCTGTCCTATTCATGCATTACCATCCAATATCCGAGGAACTCCGCAAGGCGGTTACGAACTATTTACGATTAATTTTCAATTAATTTCACACTTGCGTTTTTTTCTCCTCCCGAAGCCAACGTTCTTGTACTGTTTCTGTTTGTTTAAAGCGGGACAAAATAGAACAAAAACTAGTTTGGTGATCTTTCCATACGCTAGCCACCTAGAGATCCTAAGGAACCCCATTCACCATTGTTCGTCCACTGGTGAGGTTCGTTTGGAAGTTCCATCAGGGAAGCTACGATTCGATATGGCCGCTTCGTTGCGGGACTGTGTGTTATTTAATAGCTTTTTTATGCCCACCAGCCGGATGCCGGATCGATTGATCGATTCGGGCAGTTCCAGCCTGTTCCCAGCTTGTGTTGGCTGTGGCTAACCAATGTTTATTTTTGTATACTTTAAAGACACCCTCTCTTTGTATTGAGCATCAACGGCTGAAAAGCTGAAAACCCTGGTACCGAATCGAATCTGTTCTTCTACATGAGAAAAGGTTCGTAGGTGACCAGATGGTGTCGACAGTTTTCGCTCCCTTTTTAAAAATGGCTATTCTGAACGAGTTTTCGCTCGCTCTCCTTAGCATGCAGAGTTCAGCGTGGCCATTTACTAGAATTTCCATATTTTCCTGGCTCTACACTTTGAACGCGAATCCGAACTCTTGTCGAACGACGAATGAACTTTGCCAATTTAGTTCAAAATCCCAAGATGTCTGGGTCAAAGTTACAATATCTCTTCGGGACTGCCATCGAACCGACAAAAAAAAAAAACTAGGCTTCGATGCTACCTTTGAAACGAACTAATTATAATGCAAAAGACAAATTTCATCGGCAATTTCTTCACTCCTCACCGAAAAGGTTCAATCTCTTTGGTGCCGGTGCTGCGGGTCGTTTGAAAATTACACGGATGAAGTGTGCCTTCCTTCCCAACGGCAACGGCAATGGGAGAACCTTTACTCCCAACTTCATTTCATGCTCCAGTGCAACGGGTGTAACGGGTGTGGCATGGTGTGACGGGTTTTACATTTTTGCCGTTCGTTTTTGTGTTTTTTTTCTCTTCTCTACCATCCGGTAGCTCTTGATTCGGGTATCAGTTTAATCTGTAAGTTTTTGGGCACATTTTTATTGTTGTGTACTTCGGCGTGAAAGGACCTGCCAGTAGAGAGTCTCATGTCATGACGGAAATGATATGGAGAAATGGGCGTTCCAGGTTGGACAGTTGGGGGTTTTTGAGGTTAGTTACGCAGCAGTGGTGGTGGTGTATCATTATTCAAATTAATAACTATGATCCTGGAGACTGGAAGTTTGGAAGACAAACCTCGTGCATGCACTAACCATGTAGGGCGGGCGTAAGCTCACACGCACACGGTTGATCCGCAGGAATCATTATTGCAGGCCAACCCGTTCTGGATAACAATGCCCACCAATGAAAAGGATGCACGCCGTTGGCTTTCTGATCCTCATGAAAGCTATAATCATGTCGTGTGTACCCCAATTTTACTGCGGTACAACAAGTTTTGTTTCCCCAAAAAAAAGTACTTCAAAATGCCAGCTTATTAATGTCACACTTCAGGCATAACACAGTTCTCCTCCGTCAGCGGCATGCCAACCGTTGTAAACAACTGTGTTTGTTTCTCCAACAGTATCCGACATAAATTCCACAACCGCTCGGAAGCCATTAACCGCTCGGATCGTTATTGGAAGTAAATCGAGCGGGGTGTTTGGCTCCCCGCACGGTCTTCAGATGCGCTCATTAAACATATTCTTACGACCATTGAACTCCAGCAGAGGTTGCACCACAACCTCCAAAACAGTCAAAACGGCATCCTCGGTCCATGGTTCATTGAGTTTTGAATTTTATGACCTCAATCGGTTCGGCAACAACCGGCCCGATTACCGAGGAGTGTACGCAGAACATGGAAAACACACACACACACAGAAACGGGTGTGTGGGTGCGTTACAGAAAACCCCCGGCAAGAACTTCTCAGCTCCCCGTGGTCGAATTGTGCCGACAAGGCTTTCCGATTGTCGGAGGCCGACGGAGCCGAAGAAACAAATCGCTACAGACGGAATCTCACCGCGGTCATTAGTTTGCGTGAACATGTCTATATTTAGGTCTTTCGCCCGCTCTCTCCAGGCAAAGAGTTACGGATGATGACAGAATTTAGTTGTTTTCCTGAGCTGACTGAGCGCTGTTGAGCGAACGGAACGTCGTCTTCACCTTCAAAGTGGCATCTGGTGTAAGTAATTAAAGAACTTCCCCGTGTCCCGGAAGCGCAACGAACCGAGGAAACGAAGTTTCTGGGTGTTTTGTGAAATTACAGTTGTGATGCCGATTTTCTTTAAAAAAAAAGGTAAGAAAAACAACAAACACACACAGTTCAAAGAACCTAAAAGCATACGCATTCGTCACGAGAACGGGTATGATTAATTAGTACAATGTTCAGCAACAGAAAGGGGGTGACCGAAGGGTGCTCTCGACCGACTGACCGTCACCCGATTTCGTCATTTTCGTAAAGGGGACTAATTGCCGGAGATGGGTTTATGAACCGTACCGCCGCGATCTTTGTGACTTCCGACATCCCAACAAGCCAGCAAGTCAAGATTGATTTCCCTACAGGTCAGTGTCCATTTTAATTACCCTTCGCCTGGCAGGTAGGTATGGAATGTCCGAATGAGAGTTCTCAAGTTAACATGGCCGTCCAAACGCTACCACCGAATGCGCGTTCAATCAATCGCTCATTTAAAGCCAATCCATCCATCCCGAAGATCGATTGATCGGATTGCTGCCGGTGTGTGTGTGTGTTTGTCGCTGGGGCCTTTTTGCAAAATCAAAGCATCTCCTGCTGATGGGACCTAATGAAGGTAACACAACACACGGTGTACATCAGGATTCATCGAAAATCGAATCTGCTCGTTGCATTGGTAACAGTGGGTGACATTTCTGTGACTGGCAACAAAACTGGCAGATGAATCGCTGCTCACTGTCACCGTGGCCGTAGGCATTGCGCGTTGGTCTAATGCCTAGGTCTTGCCCATCTTGGGCATGCTCCAATGCTTCTTGGGTAGAAGTGCTGGTTTAGGAGCGCAGAAAGACCACTTCTAAGGGATGCGATGTTTATTGCATCCAGAAAAGGGGGTTTGTTTTATGCTCCGTTAGGCGGGATTTTAACCCCTGTTGCTGTTTCTTGTGCTTTGAACCTAAATGGGACCTACTGCTTCTGGTGCTACACTACTGAGAGCTTCACAGGAGTGGCTTTGATGAAGGAGGAGAAGCAGAGTCATAAAAACACCCTGCCTCTCTCTCTCTCTCTGTCTCTCTGCTGATGCGAGGCGAAGAATCGCCCGCATTGACCTGTATTTGCTTGAATGAATGGTCCGCATACCGAACGATCGATCCACGAACGATCGGCAGTCATCTTACGGGCCAGCAGCAGCAGCAACGTTGCGTGTGCATATCGCGGCGTTTTCTTTATTTGCACCCTCTCGCGGGATCGTTTGAGATCGTCCACCGATTGGAAGTGGTGGTCGTGAGAAATTCACGCAGCGCGCTAGCTGAAACTTTCCCAACAACACACCCGACCGATAATCTTTCGGCCCCCGGTCGGGGCTTCACCGTCGGCCGCTTCACAGTCGCTTCCACACAAGAGGTGTCAAATGGTGAGAATTAATAAAAAAAAACGCCAGAAGCAAGCTTGTGTGTTCGATAGTCGAACAGATGGTTTGTGGAGGCAGCGAAACACTCGCACCCACCGGACACACCACTGGACCCTGTGCTCTGGGTCGGCGATGAGCAATGGTGATTCAAAACGTGCTAAATCACTGGAAGTGCCCATTTAGATAAACATATTATTAACATCCGAGCTTTTAAGCCGCTCGGCTACATCTTGAAGGGCCGCATCGGTTGGCCGACCAAATGCGCGCGGTGTTGCTGATTAAATTCGACCAGTCCGGTTGACTGGAGCGCCAATTGAGCGAACCCAACCCAGCGCGCGGCCAGATTTGAGATCGTGGTGGTGTGGTGTGCTCAGCCCACTCGAACCTAATCCTGCCGGCGTGTAGCCGTGGCAACGATAACGAAATTAATGCATAAACGGTCAACAAAACGACCTCATCTTCGGTCAATGCTTACTCCTTCCATTGGCACAGCCAGTGGCGTATAATTAAGTGGCAACTCACGTTGTCACATTATTGGTGCACACACCAAAGATAGTGCCGTAGAATCCGGAAAGACCCATGCAGCGTTTCGATGTACTTTCGCTTTAAACCACACAGTGACATAACAATGTCATCAGTGGAGTATTTTGACAGTTGCGCTCTCCACCCCACCCCGAAACATGGGGCGCCGCACAGTTGGGTCGATTGTTTTGTCGACCATTTTGTATGGTATGGTCTCTCCGGAGTTTCCCTAACGATCTCCCGAGTAAAAGACAATATTTAAATTTTCCAAAGATCGATCCCAAAAATGTTTTATTATGCATTCCGTACTGCTGGTGCTACGGCTGCTGGTGATGATGGTGGTATCGACCCCGTGTACCATACCGAACGAATGCACCCGACATCCGGAGGCCAATCAGCAGCAGTTCCAGCACCAGCAGCAGCAGCAGCAGCAGCAAGCTCCTTCTATGGAGCACTTGTAGACGACTTCCATTCACTGTTGTATATCGTTCGTTTGTCGGGCAAACAATTCACCGCACCGCACACAGCCACTGTTACGGTGGAGTCGCGCCCATGCTACACCACACACACCCCCTGCGTGCCAGATGGCTGGGGTAGCTTGGAATCTTCTGGTTGTCGCAGCAAGAGTCGCCAAGTCGCCAGTAGAGAACGGAATCTCTCCAGGCCTTCTTCGTGCCAGCTATCTAGCTGGCTGTCTTTTTGTGCAGTCCACCGTGTTGCCACTCTTTCCTCAGATCTTCCAACCCCTCCCCCCCCCCGCGCCTTTTCCAAGAGACTTCGAGGTAAACAAATATATTTATCTACGTCGCCCGCATACGATCCTGCTGTCCGACCATCACCACCATTTTTGTACGGTTTCAAATTCCTGTCCGCTGTGGCGCTGTTGTTCCTGTTGCTTTCGCAATCGCGCACTGGTGATGTATATGGTCCTGGGCTGTGTGCTGAGCAGAAGAAGCTGTTCCACAGGACGACACACAGCTGATAGCGTGTGTGTGTGTGTGTGTGTGTGTGTGTGTATGGAGCGGGTCCCCATCTGTCACCCCCACTTGATGCAGTGAGCAAAAGAAGGCAGAGCTACTGTTGGTTCCGATCCGCTGGTACATCGTGTCGGTGCAACGTTTGAATGGTGAAAAAGAAAATGTCGAAGAGCGTTGCGTTGGGAAGAAGTACACCATCGACAGGAGGGTGTTTAGCAGCAAACATACAACAAAAACAGAGCAAGCGAAAAGAGAAGTGAAGCGACAACGCAAATAATAAAAAAAGAGCTGCACACAAAATCACAGTCGACGACAACGACCGGGACCCAATACGCCACAGTTTGCACAAATAGTGCCCAACACACCAGGCACGTCCTGCCACGGAACTGGGATGCGTTATATATGTGTGCGGACGCTTTTAAACGCTGGTGGGGGGAGGGACGGCGATGAAAAAGATCGTTGAAATATTTCATCTTTTGTTGTAGTAAATTTCCTTGCTTCTATCTCTCCAGCATCCCGGTTCCAAACGAAATGGACGTTATGGTCCGGGAGACAGTAGCAAGGCGCCGGACACCGAGAGACGCCTGGCTACATATTGATCCATCGTCGCGTCCAGTGATAAATACTGTACCAGGAGCACCACACGATGGCTTGAGACAAGGAACGCTCCAACGACCAGGACCAGGAGGGTAGCCGTAGTCTTTAGTCCGGAAATCTAGGACAACTCCAATGCAATCAGCAATGGATGGTATAGCAGATTTTCACAACATCTTCCGAATCCTTCCTGCCCAGATTCTACAAAACCCTTCGCTCGGAACCCTTCGAGTTGGAGTGGAAGTGCGGAACCAAAAATCACGAATCCTTCCTCCAACCCCTTCCCTAGTTCTGCTTTTGGAGATGTCGGCTAACGATTTATCTTGATGATTGTTTGCCAGATTGGGGAATCGGATGATCACCCAATTCGGGCGCTGCGATGCGGAAGACGATTGGCAGCTGGTGGCACATCAGTTGGTTCGCTTTTGTTTCCGCCCGAGGCTGCTCTTGCTCTTAGTTCTTGTGTGTTATAGTTTCCTTCTTTTTTTTTTCGTTGGAACAATCGAAATTCAGAACCACCGTGGCGAACCTCCTGCTCTCAGCGTCGTACATCGTGTGCAGACACTGTCGCGCTGTATTGCATTATTATACGATGCAATCAGGAGAGTAAATAGAATTATGGACCAAACCCCATGGTTGAATGAGGAAGCACCGGTTCGAGAAATAAAGTACACCGAACATGTATGGACGATCGCTTCTTTTTTCTCGCTCTCTCTCCCCCAGTTCCAAGTGTTCCAAACATATAGCACCCGGCAGTTTCCTGACGTGTGGAATCTGAATCGCAACTTCACTTTCGTGTTGACAAATGTTTACATTAAATCCAGAACCACTCACATATGATTCCATTATCTCGTAATAATCAATTCTCTCAATCAAATAAATTGTCGCTGAAGTGGGACTCGCCTCGCCACCCTCCCCCCCCAGCAATGCCTGCGCTTGGTGGCCATGTGTGCCACACTTCAACCGACACAGCGTGGGCCGAAACCTGCGCACCCCAGCACTCCCGGACGATCCGATCTGCTAGCCGGTGGAGGAGATCCAGACAGAACTGATTGCCTTCATCTTTGAGTGACGCCAGAAATAAAGTACGCGAATTTCGCATACGTACACACCCACTGGCACACCTCTCGGCGCCCCGAACCGCACACACACACACACACACACACACACACACACACACACTGTTGATGAACTCCGCGCTTGATTAATGAGTGCCATTTTCTACTGCCACCCATTCGGGTGCTTCATGGAAACAGTGCACAGAAAATTATGGCCACAGTAAATGGAAATGGCTGTTACGGTGTTGTTGTTTTTTTCTTTCTTCTGCGTCCTGTCTCGTTTTACTTGCCATCCATTCCAGACTCGTATAAAGTCGTCGCACTAATGGACTGTCGAAGCCGGAGAAATCCGACGACTCGTGCGCTTCTTCGCCCGGGTCGCCCGGATTTGGCGCGTCATGACAGTACCGACGCGCGCACACTCACACACACACGTTCTGGAGCGAGCAAAAATGGAATATTTACATCGTCATCAGCATAAATAAACGAGCCTTCCCGATTGATGTTTGCATCAATCTCGCATCTTCCGGGGCTGCATTGTCTTGGGCCGTGCGGTAATTGAGTTTGGTCCGCCGAAGTTCACCCAAGAAAGAATCGATCGAGCGCTCCACGAGAAACAGAGCAAAGGTAGACGATGCTTTAGGTGATTTGTTGTTGCTCCAGCCTTGGTCTGGTCGTTTTGTATGTTCCCTTCAAAAGAGACCGAAACAAGCCGCCCGGAGGTGCGCAGCGAACATCACCGAGCCCTGTGGGCGTCCGTAGTAGTAGTGCTTGGCTGCTGGATGATCGTGCACCATGTTGGTATGGTGATCGTCTGGCACAGGCAAACACATCACAACTCCACAACGATGAGTTGCATACATACAGAGTGTGGTTTACTCGGTGGCGTGGGCCACTGGCACTAACGAGCCAACCCTACGGCTGCAAGGACTCTTAAAGCTCGTTGCAAGTTGGAAATAAATTTTCATGCATTAAAGCCCTCCTTTTTAGAATACGATTATTAAATGTGCTCATTATCCAGCCGGTAGGGGGATGCTACTTCATTAGCAAACCTTCATTGGTATCCCGCAAAAACCCCGGGAATTGAATTTGGCATTCGTACGCATTCACAGTACCTTCGTGGTCTATTACTCGCCATTGATCATAAATCATCGTTTCGGAACGGTCTCCCTTTTTTTTCGCTCCCTAAATATCTGCATGCTCGCATTATCAACTACTGCACACAACTACTTGCACACGCACACATTAGCACTACTCACAGCGAGATGGTAACAGTTTGCATACACACCTTCAGACTTTCGGAAAAACGGATAATTCATGTGTTTGAATTTTGCGAAAATTTTGACGGAATTCCGCTGACCGGGCGGCGGCGGCCCGCTGATGCTCGCGTATGTTGGATCCAATTCGATTTTCCGAGTTCCGATTTCGGCGGGGAGGTTTTTTTTTGTTCTTGCTTTGGTTGTTCGGGTTATTATCGGGGCAAAAGGGGAAGAGGTTAGGGATTGGGCATCGCAAACATGCACCCTTGACCCAGATGGATTAACCCTTTACGGTTGTGCAAATTCACGCCAATAAGCGCGATAAAGAGCAATTTGTTGTTTGTGGAATAAGAGGATGGGATGGAGGTTTTATCATTGAAGTGATATGGAAGCACTTTAAACAGTTAGTGATGATCCGTTCAGTCTAGGGGAAAGCTCAGCATCGGCTATGTATGGGGTACAGCAGCCACATTACATTGGCATCGATTGCTTACCTGTAACGATAGAAGAAAGAAGAAAAGAACGTTAGAAATCTGCTTGATATATTTTTTAATAGTTCTAAGTCTAATTGAACATTATATATTATGTTACATTTATATTACAATATTAAAACAGCTAATTTTTACTTCTTTATTTTTAAGTTTTATTAACTTTTGTGTTTCATTTTTATGTTAATTAAAAAAATAATAAACTTTTTTTCTACTCGAAGAATATTATCATACTTCATACTTTATTTGGATTACATATTCTCATAAAGGTTGACAACTCTTTTTTAGTATGAACACCCCTCCTCTTCTCGCTTCAGCGGAGATTTCACCCAATACCGAGCTTGTGCCTAAGCTGCCTCATACCAACTGTACTATTCTGCCGATCTGACAGGCTCTCGTTAGCAGTGGTAAAGGTTGTTTTTTTGGGACGAATCTCCTCATCCGCTAGAAGATGTCTGGAACTTAATTATCGTTAATTTTACGAGCGTTAGAAGAAATGGTCAGTGCAATTCGGGGAAAACATTTCAGTTTTACAACACTCTTGTGTGTATTATTTTTTTCCCAAACCTCCTTATTATGGCCCCCTTTTTTCTCGGCTGTCGAAACACGAAAAAGGAGGCAAAATCACACACATTTTAAGAAAGTTGTAACCGAATGAACATTCTAAGAAATGCAAAAAAAAACTCACACAAGCAATCCCAATACCAGAACTCCAGTCTGCCGGAGCAAAACAGCTCCCGGGGGACATAAAAGTTTTATAGATCCACTCAGCTCAACTGCTCCTACCACTACCATCACCACCGCTTTGCAACATGTTCTGGTTTTCCACACCCTTTTGGCCACTCTTAAATGCCACACAGCGGATGTCCATCGTTTCGGCGGGCGCAACGCTTTACTAAATCAATTAGTCTCCTCCCCTCCCGTGCTTCGGATGCTGGCTCCAAGCAAGAAGAGGAAGAAGAAAAAAAGAACACCGGGAAGGAGAATCCACGATGATGGATGTTGCCGGCGGATTCGGTGGATCCATTATCAAATCATATTTTTATATGGCACCCCACAACTGCGCGGGCAGCAGACGATCTAGCCGCACGGTAAAACGCGCGCTAGAGATTTTTATTGCACCGCGCACACATTTACGAGAAATCAATTCTTTTATGGTGCTGGTGTCATTGCTGCTGATGATGGTTGCGGTGATGCTGGTGAATGCTGGAATGCTGCATTATTTGTGTGCCAGAGTCATCATATGCTTCGTTATGTTTCGTTCGCTTTTCCCCCCTTTTCTTTAAAGCCGTGGGTAGATTTGGCCTTAATGCGTCCGAAATCTTTTCGGGTGATAAAATTTGATAATAGGTCCTACTCCCATGTTGGAACAGCAAGAGGGTTGTGTGCAAGCTCTTAGTGGAAGACGACGGAGACGACAACGTGTTTCGTTGCTTTACTGCTTTGTGAAACGAATGGAAGGAAAAATCTGTTAAATGGCTGCCAACTGATGAGTGAAGTCTGGTAGCGTGGCAGGAGCAGGTAAAAAGGCTGTCACGCAAAGCGTTTGCTGAGTGAGTGACGCAGGCCCACGGCTAAAGAGACGTCGAATGACAAAACACCGTGAGCGTGACACCGAGATTCGATTGCCTGTGCGTGTGGGGAGGATATGAAAAATGCATCTTTCTGTTGCAGGATTGTGACACACCGGGCCCTGCTGTTGGAGACATACGCTCAACCTACGTGTGCATAAACATGTGCGACATATCGTGGGCGAGACCACACCAAAGGCCACGATCGAATGTTTTCTATTTCTAGGCTTCACACACTAATCGCGATAATCCATCGCCATGAAGTTCGTTTGGCGCGGGCAGTGGAAGCAAAGATTTCCGACGCAAATGAGGCCACCTACAGTGTGGCAACCCGAGGAAACCCCTCCAAGCAACCGCACTCTTTTGGAAGATGTCTTGCCAGCTGCAACATCAATCAATCCCGCGGCAGTTAGATCTCGCAAGTTGACAAAACCGTTTTTTTCTCTCGCTTGAGACCTTAATTTTCGCTTTTCTAGCCGAAAACAGCCCCGGGAAAAAACAAAGAACTAACCCCTTTCGCTCGGTGGGACATCAGTTCTTCTTGAAGGCACCTAATTAAATCATCACGCTCGTTAACATGATTAATTGGTTTTGAGGAAGTTTCAAAAACGGAACGCTCCTGCCAGGTGCGCCGAGAGATAATGATGAAGAAGTCACCAGCAGGGTAGATCAGCAGCTTCAGATAGCAGGTACGAGGAATAGTTGGGGTTTTACTTTCTCCAGAATCAAAAGCGCATCTGCTTTGTGGAGTGGTCGTCTAATTTGGAGGAATGCCGAAATCGCTTACTGTGTGCGTCTAATGAGCAAATTATGATAATGAAATGTTTGCAGTCGGTAGGTTGCAGTTGCTGGAGAGTTTCGATTGGAAATGTTGAGCCCACATAAATAAAGTCTTCACCCGGTCGAAATGTCGGAACCGCTTTTCGGAGGGGCATTGGTAATTATAGCTGAATTATTCCAAACTCTTCGCCACCAGAGCACTCTCCGTAGGGTTGGTGTTGATGGTGATGGGCTCCGCTATTCAGAAAACCGAAACTACACCGGGTAAATAGATCTTTTCCTGGAGCAGCGTTGCCTTCTCGTTGCCTTCACAAAACTGGACAAGATCAAACACGCTGTTTCCGCCTCGGAACGCTTCGGGGGTGCCTAGGGGGCGGCGAATAAGATAAATGATTCCAATTCACTTTGCGCTGTGTCACTGTGGTTTGATTAAATGTTGCCGATAACAAAAAAAAGCTGCCCAACCGAAGCCGGACCGGACCAGCACGGGGCAGGTGAGCGGGAAACTTCTTCCATGCCGCGCTACACATAACTATCACATAACTGTCAAAATATTTCCGTCCCATTCCGAAAAGCTTCTCTCGAGGTTTTTTTGTTGCTGGTTGGAAGCTTCATAACCAGTTCCCACTCGTGCGGGTCTTTCGCCCCAAAACGCCCGGATGACCATGAAGTGGAACGGATTAACGCCGAGCGGTGGAACCATTTTCACCAAACACGATTAGGCTAATGTTTATCGGTGTAATTTTGTGCGCGCGCGTTCCTGTTCTTTTTGTGAGCTGTCTCGCGGACGTATGGGTTTGGAAGATTGAATTCTAAAATTCCATTTCGGGCTTTCGGGAAGCCCGGGTGCCATTCCGAGCGTAAAGCTTTCTAATCTGTGTTTCGACTGGTGAGTGTCTGGCTCCACACCACCGTACCGTTTGGGAGGGTGCGAGAGAATCCCGAAAAGAAGTACACTGTTTTATGCTTAAGAGCCGATTGTTTGGCGTTACAGCACAGTAGCCGTGTTCCATTAGCCTGGGTAGATGCTACCTGTAGCATCTCGGCCCAAAAACCAATTTTCTTCCACCTAGTGCTGAGCCTGCATGGGGAGGCACGTTCAAATGCTCAAAGCAAGCTGGTGGAATGTTTGACTATTTCATTTCATTTTATACCCTTGCTTTTTACACGGTTCAGTTGGTTACAGTTTTTCCTAGTGGCACATTGTTTGGTTGTCTGCTGTTTGCTCGTTTTTTTGTCCCTGCCCTGTAGAATATCACTTTGGTGAAAACTTGACACCAGCAAGATAAGCGCAGAGAACGACAAAGAATGATTCAGGAATTGGGCAGCAATGGAATACCTTCGCAAGAATTATGCCTCCTTATCTTGATTTTTCGCCCATTGAAGCGCCGTGTTTTTTTTCCCCGACCGTGTGCCGTGTCGGATTATTTTTCCCTCCCCTCCAAAAAAACACGGTCTAGATGCCGTTGCAGATCGGGTCGAGATATAAGGGAAGAATTTTTGGTTGTGTAAGTCACGGCTCAAGCCAGCAAAAAAAAAACGGCTCAAGCCTCCCTATTTCTGATAGTGATCGCAGGTGACATCTGTCTTCTTTCCACCGCCGGGGGAATTAATTTCACTTGCTCCAAACAAACAAAACGGACCTTCTTAAATGCAAAATGGACAGAATCTTTGCTTCTCTTTTTTTTTCGGGAGGTTTTGGAGCTCCAAAATCTACTCAACGATAAGCCCACCCATAAACCGTCCGCTTTTCACCGTCCGCTACTTCAACCCGCGCCAGAGACAAACCGCGCTAATTAACTGGTTCTGGTCCCAGGGCACACGCACACACACAGACCGCAACCCAAAGGTGTCTTATCCGATGGACCGATCACACTTTTCGGGCAGGCTGGAAACACCGTTTGCTCCCCCCGAAAGAGCCGCAAAGATGCAAAAGCACGGATCACAATTTATCCGAGCTCCTGAAGCAGAGCCGATGAAGAATCTCATCGTCGTCAAATGTACGACCGTCCAACGATTCGCGCGCCGATCGATCGCATATTAATTATGTCGATATTTACGACCGTGCCTTATAGCAGACTAAAATGCAAATAATCCATTGAAGTTCGTTTGAAATATGGCTGCGACATTTCATCTCCGTGTCTTCCTGCTGCTCAGGAATATCTGCTTAGCGGCTCTTGAAGCTCTTGTTCCACAGGTGCATCCACAACTTCTCGTGGTCTCGTGGCAAAAAGCCTGACATGGCTACAGGTATCGATGAGTCCGGGATCTCCGATAATGAAGGCAAATGATGAAGGATTAAAATTTAGAAGGATCAATTTACACATACTCCCGGTTGCGAAAGCTTCGTCGGACGCAAATCGAAAAATATCACAAAAGCTACTCACATTCAGCTAAGCCTCTTAGCGGTTTTCGGGACGCACTATCAGCACAAACCGAACCGAGCTAGTCCCGAGCCAATGTCCCTCTGAGATGGGTGGAGTTGGCCGGCTCTCTCATAATCGGGAAATTATGTGACATACAGGCAGTGGATGTGGAAGGCATCGGTGAACTAGCGATGCCCTCTCATCGTAATTACTGCCAATCGTAAAAATGAAAGAAACCCCCTTCAATGATGATAATGCTTGATGATGTTGAAAGCCGATTAAGCGATGGTGGAGAGTGCAAAAAGGTTCACCAAGTTCTCGTCCGACCGTTGAAATCCAGCAAATAATGTCCTCTGGTTGGGGTGTGGAGTTTTACGCGAGGAAGAATCGTAAATCGAAGGATAAGAGAGTGTTTGAGCTGATTTGCAAGAACTTACTATCAGCAAAACGTTTAGCTTGAAAGAAAGACTCTCTAGTGCGACATCTCACTGGAGAGCTTTAAAATATCCAACAATATCCCACTTGGAAGAAGTAGACTTAATTGCTTAAAGAATCTGTGCACAAGCAAGATATTGAAAGCGTAGGTAATTTATGTCTGTGAAGTTGTAAGGTAAACTCTATCATCCATCCAGCTGCACCACACCATATTCTCACTGTAAAAAGCTTCACAAATTCAACAAGCAAGGCATCAGAAAGCTCCCTACCACCCTTTCCCTCATTAATAAGCCGATTTTCTCCAAATCGAATAAAGCTTCTTCGAATTTTCTTTCGTATGAAATACTGTAAACATCGAGAGAAACAAAAAAAAAATAACGCCTATACTGCCTGCTTCACTTTCCTTCAACCATCACGGTTAAGCCCACGATGGACGGGATTCATTCAAATAGATTTCTTCCCCATTCACGACACCCTGCCTGCAAAAGGAGTCAAGTAACGAGACGCTAAAAGTAAACATAAATAAACGCTTCGCTCGGACAACACCTTCAGCACAGCTCATCCGAACGGAGACTCTAACGGAGGTTAGGACTCGAGCATCTGGTTTCAGGGCAGCAGCAGAAGAAAGAAGAAAAAAACATCTCGGCGAGAACTCCCAGGGAAACTGAGGGCCGGCGGAGGAGGAGGTTGTGTTAATTGATTCTATTAGCGTGTCAATAAAAGAAAATGTTCATTTCGCTCCATTCACGGACTCCGGGGAAGTCACCAAGCCACGGCTATGAAATAAATAAAATAGAGCCTCGACGAGGTAAAAAAACAGGCGGCAGTAAGCCAGCAAACAGCTGCTCTTTAGTTTCGTCGAAGCCTTTTCGGTTTACAATTTCCTTCCACGACGGTTCGTCCGGCTGAGCCTGGTGGTGTCGGCTGGCTACCGTGTCGTCCCACTCTCCAGATATCCTGCTGGGGTGGATATCTTCGTTTACGCATTCCCCGGCGCATAAATATTTGCCACCTTCGGGTCGCGCTGACCCTTCCCCCCTGCCTGGAGAGGTGGGACTTTAATAGCAAAAGCTTCGGCTGAGAAGTAGCATAAGTGTATGCTTATGTTGATGCTGTCAGTGTGTGTCGTTAGTTTGGTTCCCACTCCTTCGCCTTCGTTTCGCCGTACGCCGATCGGTTTTGAGTAGATGTAGCTACATTGCATATTAATCGGAATCGCTTTAGCCGCAGCACGGCAGCATGGCAGCAACACCACCAGCAGATAGAAAAGTTAGCTCCGAATCTGTGACTTCGGGGAATTGAAGATCATCCGTCTACTTATGGTGCTCCCGCACCAAAGCCCTGCATCCGAAACAATAGCCGGGACGTCGTACGTATTTATGATAATGGTTATGTTTATCATTTGTTTATGTAAATGTATGAGAGGCTTTTCGTTCGGATATTCGTTCCCTCTTCTTCAAAGCTGCGGCAGTTTGCATTCAAGAAAAAAAAAACAGAAGGCTCACAAACCTGGAGACGGATGCAGTCTCCTTTGCGTGAACTTTATCACTTCCCGGATGTGACGCGTAGTTGTTGCTGGTGTTGATGCGGGAAGGAAGTCATCAGAATTCTCGCTCAAAAAAATCTTCCCAAAAATTGGTTACGATCGTGATAGTACCAGCCAATCCGATTAGAGGTGCCAATTAGTGGGTGAAGATTTCCCAGCGAGATACATGCTGCCAACTGGCGACCCGGAACCAACACGGTGACCTACTTCATCCCACCCGAGAACACCATTTCCAATATATCTCTATCTGACACATCAATTACGCTGATATGCTGTGGTTTTCTTAAACGAAGATGAAAACATTTCCCGGGTAAGATCGCCAAAATCCCACACTGAGCGGCCGATTTGTAGGAGTTTTAACGATGATAATGATAGCGATTACCAGCTGATGCGGAGATGATGATGGGCCAGCCGCTAAGCTGCGGGGGCAAAACGGGAACTATTTCCCTCCGTCTGTGGGTGGGTGAATCGGAACCCACGCAGGTGGGCCCCCCGATTCGAGCAGAAACCTGACAAGGCCACAGGATTGCGTAATTGCAAGGCACCAGGAACCGCTCGCAAAACATCCGAAAATTTGCCCAGGTAGAGCAAGAAGGAGATTCATGCTGGTGCTGGCTATTTTTTCCTCTCGCCAAAAGGAGGCAGCGAACCCACACGCGCGGAATGTGATTTATGTCCATTTTCGATGGAAATTATGGGTCATTACGCCATTAGAGCGTAAGGAGTTCAAGTGACGGAGTTGAGGTAAGGGGAACGTGGGCCTGGGTGATCGTGGTCCATTTAGTGAAACGAAACGAAAACGACGCACGACGATGATGATGGCACGGCGCTGAGCTTCTTGGAGTGGTACACCTTCCCAAAATCCCCGGTGCAAGTCGGAAGCGACCTGTGGGAGAGCGAAATTCCTACCTTCGGTGTAGTTGCTCAGCCCAACATCGGATGCTTTCAAGTGAACAAGATTTATATCTCTCTGGCCGTAAATATGCCGCTTACCTCCATTTAGCAGAGGTTATGTTTGGTCCGCTTGAGGCGAGTGCTCAGTTTCCTCCAATGGAAACCATTGTAACTCGGGGACGGGCGTATAATAGTTTCGACTAACCGCTTCAATTGACCTGGTCGTCATGAAGACAAGGTCGATTGAGAATTTACCAAGAAAAGCTCCATAATGGATACGCTACACGCTTGAATCGATTTGAAGCTCCATGGTGAGAAGTTTAGGTGTCACGTCAAGCGAACTTCACACATGCGTGTGTGTGTGTCTGCTAGGGGATGAATAAAACATACTAGGTTCCGGAAATGATTTGACAACAGGAATCACGTTGAGGTGTTTACCATAACAAGTTTGAACCGGTTGGGAATGCTGGATGTCAACTGCGGAAGACGTAGCAACGTAAATGGACCTCAAATCGAAATATAAGACATGTACAAAACACGCACGCTACGTGACGTGCCGATGAAGATGTGCACGGGTCTCTTCCGCTCCCGGGTGGGATGTCGACACAAGCCCATCACAAAACACTGTAGGTGTTGCCCATCATCATCAACATCGTCATCAGCCCGCGATACCACAGGGCAAGTTGCTACAAGCAAGATCTGTATCTTCTGGGCCACCGCTGCTAGGGATTCTGCCTGATACGTTCGTCCTGTGCCTGTTTTCACTTCCACACGCTCCACACTTCCAGGAAGATGTCGGCAAATATGCCGAGAGCATAACAACGCATTCCCCTCCCCGTATTGAGTGCCCGGGAAGGCCCATGTTTAGTACAACAATGGAGAAAATTTAGCACAGCCGTGCGTGGCGTGCGGTGGGAAAGATCCTGGCCGACCCGCTCCCCGAAAGCTTCCCGAGGACCAGAGCGGGATGGGCGTCTATTGTGTTCGAACAAGCCCGCCAGTGTTTGGGGCTGAAAGAAAACCTTCAGCTTTTGCCGAACCTTTTTTTGTGTGCGCTTCTCCACAGATTTACCCGTAGGTTTTGGCTCTTCCCAAAAAACGCGCCAAAGCTCCACCACGATATGCCCGAAAATGTCTAGTCCTTAGCAATGAATGCTTCTGCGCTAGAGATTGTCCCTGGCACGGCCCTGCACTGCCCCGCTCCCACGACAGCACCCGGGCGGGTGGATTTCGTACAACAAAAGGAAAACCCTCGCCACAAAAGGATGACTCGCGTTCGCACTGTGCTGTGGACAAAACAGTGCCGATTCTGACGGCAAGTGTGACGAGGAAACGGGAAAAGACAAAATTCCTTTCTGATGAGAAATTGGTCCCAACTGACAATGGGAGGACACACACAAACGTGGATAGGGTGCGCGCACGTGTAGCAACACCGTTACACCGGAACCAGCTGAACCAGCGCCGCTGAATAGCGTTCTCCCGACGGGTGGTGGAGACGGTTGGGTACCGAAATTTTCCAACCAGACCTTAGAAAAACGAGAGTCCCCAGGAGCAACACAAAAAAAAATATGAAAGAACGAGGGTGATAGGCAAGCATGATCATAGAAACACCCAGCAAAACCGTTTAAAGGTCTTCACTGAGCCATGCCTGAATAGCTTCACGGCTAGGGGGCGGCATCTGCGGGAAGTTGACGTGGATGTAGCCGAACCTGGGGAGAGTAATTTTCATATTTTCCGACTGGTTGTAGCCAGGCGTCAGTTACTGAGGTGATATCAAGCACAAAATCACACTCGCAGGCGTCGTGCACTTGTCGTGCTGTTTAAGTGACGGGCAAACACGCGTTCGTTCGGTTGTTGTTACATCTTTTCAAAATTTTTGGAGACGACATTCGCAATATGTTTCTCTCCGTCAAAATTGGGCTGCTGGTTAGCGAAACAATCGAACCGGAAATTACAACTCCACCTTCACCCCCCCCGATGCCCGGCATTTCACATTCGAGCAGGCAAGAAACTTGATGATTTCAGTTTTTAGAAATTTGAGGAGGATGGAAAACTTCAATCACAGTTCCGGAGACGACCTTCAAGAAAGGACAATCTCTCGGAGGCACCTCTTACCATCAGGCGGAGAACGGGAAGATTGGTTCTTTGTCATCGGCAAGATTGGAAACAATTAACAAAACTTTGATTAGTGAACGACGAACTCGGATGTACGGAGTTTGATTATTTGCCATCTACCTCGCCAGTGCAGATTCATCTCAGGACACGCTCTCGGAGATGGGGAACCGAAACGTGATGAAATGAAAGACTGATCCAATCCGGCCTCAACGCCTGCAGACGACAATGTCTTCTGTTGTGTTGTTTTCAATTTTTTTGTTTCTATCTTTCACCATCCGAGGCCCAACACAGCTTTGAATCTTTCGTTGTTCTTGGTGTGTTCACTTGATTCATTCTGGCGGATGGAAATCGGGCCGGCACAACTCCAACGCCAGCGGCATGGAATTGTGAAGTGAAAATCAATTAAAATTTCCTTTTCATCCACTTTTCACCCACCCAACCGCGGTCGGTGGCGAGCGGTACTCGTTTTATTTACAGAAGCATTACACCCAAGCAATCGTGCCCTTGGTGTTTGCGTCTGGCGACCGCTAAGGCACGTACAAATCTCCGTGGCGCGCGTAATGAATGGGGCGCGTCCAATGGCGGTGCGCCCCCCGGGATGGTAGCGGCACGGACATGAAGAAGTACATGTTTCATATTTCTCGCACCCGTACAACAACGGTAGCAGCTTGGCTCGGCATTGGCTGGCTTTTGATCTGAAGCCGCCAACAAATAATCCTGGACTGTGCCGGCACAAAGTAGTCGCGCGTTACGTGACATAACACACACACCAGGCGACCGTGTGGTCAGAACAAAAGCAGGACCGTGTGGCGCGACCGAAACTTTAGCTTTAAATCAAAAGCAACAGTGCTGCAGCTGGGTGTTTCCAAGCAAAAGCCGAAAGCGAGATTTCCTATCATGCCGACCAACACCAACCCCGTTGCATCGAGTCATCGTGTGCGGTCCGCTCCAGCACTTCTTGGACGATTAGCGGCGGATAGGCAAGCAAGCGCCATCGCGCCCTTTCCATTAAAAAATCGGGCAAGGAGGCAACATCATTAATCGATTTACGTTATTTCACGCTTCTGGAAATTGAGAACCTTTCAAGGAATGGCTTCTCACCGAATGAATTCTTGAAGACAAAAATCGATGATGTCATCGTGAATGGAGGGGACCTACGGACAGGAATGTTGATTTTGTGTGTGTGTGTGTGTGTGTGTGTGTGTGTGTGTGTGTGTGTGTGTGTGTGTGTGTGTGTGTGTGTGTGTGTGTGTGTGTGTGTGTGTGTGTGTTTTATCTTCACAATCCCTCCCTCATTGTGACCAGTCATCGGTTTGAAGATCCTGTCCTTAGGTGACTTCCCTTTTGTCCAGAGGCGCTTTAAAGAATGTCCCACCGACAGGCAGATCCCAAGCGCCGATTCTAATCCGTCTCCGGAACGTTCTTATTGGGAATTTAAATCGTTCCCGTACCTTTCCGAATAATACGCATACAAAAAAAAGCGCTTCGATCCGGTTGGACAACCGTCGACCAGCATAAGTCATCCGTGGTGATACCCGGAGACGCATGTTTTATTCACGCCCGTAAATCATGAAGCCAAACGAAGCTCCACCGCTTCGTCCGAGGTCGTGGCATTAAGGTACGGTGGGGGGGGGGGGGGGGGCGAAATATATTTTAACTGCACGAAAAATATTTTGATGAGGCACTAAATAAGCACTGTTGCGTTAGATAAATAAACGGAACGGGCCAAAAACCATTGGAACGCGAAGGGGCGACCTAAAGAGCTTCTTGTTTATGTCAGTTCGCAAGCTATTTAGGATCCAAATATAGATCGAATCGCACTGAGGAGGTCTTCGGGAGACCGGGGAAAATTGTTTAATGTTATTACTACCTAAATCGATACCGTATGACAACAAATCTGACCCGGAGGGTTACTGTTTGCTGATTTTAACGCCACCAATCATCGGCACGTACGATAGGCTGTGGGGTCTTTCGCGTTGCAACTGGACATCCAGGGAGATCGTGACTGGCCACAGCATTCTTCGCTTTTGGAGCGTGATTGTTTTCACATTCTTGAACCGATGCATCATAAACATAAACCGTGCTTAAAAACTTTCTAATTGTTTACGGTTATGGGAGCGTACTGGTTTCGTAGTGCATCACATTTGCGCCTTTGAAGCATTTGTTCATTGCAGGCTCGTCCAGAGAGCATGGACACAGAAGCTCGGTACTGAAACTCTCCCGCACCAGAACTAATTCAACTCACTCAACGAGCTGCACCAGCCGCGTAAACAACTTTGTAAATCAAAAATTCCTCACTATAAACAGGCGTTTATTAACGTTTTTCCGTTCGTCGTGAACAGCGCCGGGAGATGAAGGCATCAGACGGCAGACCGCTCGCTGGATCTCGCTTTCCATCCGGACGACATTGCGCACCGACAAGGGTCGGACAATCACGGTGAAGAAGACCCGCATCAACCGAAGCACCCTTCTTCCTACAATATCTCTGCTGATGGACGTCCTCGGTTTTGCTGTTCCTCATCAGCAGCTCATCAGAGTGCAAACTAACGCCTGCCGAGCGCGTATTGTATTTAATTAAAGTACAACCGAGGCTCTGGATCCTCGTTCGCCGGCGGAACAACAACAGCAACGGGGGCGAAAATCCGGGGCCAAAGTACAAGTACCGAAAGCTGCATATTTTGATCCTGATTTCCAGCACCGCTCGTCGCTGGAGGAACAATATTCTATTTCTCGCGCGCGGGTCAGTGTTGCCTACCGGGGGATTCCTCCCTTAGGACAGGGGGTCTTTTATGTCCGTGGACAGTGTACAACGTGTTCGGTGAGCTTCAGCGATTATTTTAATATCGCTTCTACCCACGATGCTCCAAGAACACGCCCCAAAAGGACCCAACCGACCGTACCCGGAGATGGATAGATGGATAGTTGTCTGGTGGCGGCGAGAGAGAGAGAGAGAGAGAGATAGAGCAAAAGCAGGATTTAAAACATTACGAACACAAAAAAGAAGTACGAAGTAAGTGCAAGCTTACAACAGAACAAGCCCCATCCAAGCTGAATGTAACGAGATTGGACGATGGTGAGCAATATAACTCACACACTGCCGGTCCACACTCAGGGCAAGGTACCGCGTCCTCCCACAACCGGGTTAGGTTCAGTAACGGACAGATAATTACATTATAATATTCGTAGCATCCACCAACAACGTGGACGGAGGCGGCATCCTTTTTCCAGGATAGGGGTTTAAAATTAGCTTGGATAGGTTTCGTTTCCCTCCATTCTGAAACGATGGCCGAACAAACCCGACTGTAAAGGATTTACACGGAAAGCCCTTTTAGGAGGTCGGTACGCACTCCGTAACTTCGAACCTGTTAAGGGGTCTGGTCGGCGTCTTTGGGTGGAATTATGTAATTTCTCACTTCCACTTTCGGACCGAGCTTGTGTGTGTGTGTGTGTGTGTGTGTCTAAAATCCTGTTACAATGTCCCGCAACGAGAAACCGAAAATCTGCCGCCTGGACATGAAAGACTCGTTTCGGTGGTCTACTACACAGAAAGCAAGTGAGACTTGGGCGAGGACTTGGGTGGGTAAATTAAAAATTAGCAACACTTTACGTGCAACGAGGTGGCATGATTATTTAAATGCAAGTTTAACCATCATCGTCTCGAACGCTGGGAGAAGGAGGACGGAAAACAATAATGATACACAACGCTGCCGGTCGACCCCCATCGGTCGGTCGGTCGTCGTCGTTCATCATCAAACATTAATTTTTGGAGCCCGTTGCGCCGAAACGCGAAACGATGGTCGCTACTGCTCAAGTAGCAGCTCCGGCGTTACCCGCTTGCTGTCAGAATTAAGACCTCAATCAGTCACCTACCGGTCTGCGGTAATGATTGTCCGCCAAAAATCACGCCATCATGTAGCGGCTGGGGGACACACACAGCATCAGCACTACCGAAACCAGCCGGCGGCCAAGACATAACCGATCGTAAACGATTAGAGTCGCGAAGGCGCACAACACACACACTCACACTGAAGACGTGCTTTTTAAACTGTTCCAGGTGATGGGGCGAAAGGGAAGGACGGGACGGGTGTGTGTCGAAAAACGACCGGACACCTCGACGCGACGCGTCGTTTGCCAGGAAGTACGTTATAAAGTGATTAAATCTCGATTTTCCAGACTCGCGCGCCACTTTCGGGAATTTCGAGGTGCCCAATTAAAGTCTTGAAACAAACGCCTTCGAGCGAGCGATGGTTTTCGATCGACCGGCGCTGATAAGGATACGTTGTTGTTGTTGAAGTTTGCTGAAGAGTCCCCTGAAGGCCTACACGGAGAAGCGGGATAAATGGTGGACGGCCCAAAAGCGGGCCGGGATGTGTCGCTCGCTGTCCCACGGGGCATTCATTAATAACGCGTTTAGAACGGGTCTGGTACGTGCGTGTCTGTGTGCCTCGGGTTTTTGGTTGGACGGAGCGCATACTGATGATGAGTCCGCTTCCGTTGTCAACTGAGCTGTCCAGGCGATCTTGGAGATATCAAAACAAAACAGGGAATTAACAACAGCACAACTCCCGAGTTGGACCAGAGGCTCTTCAAAATCCCTCGGAATGGGATTTTGAGGAAGCAAAAAGTAAGCTGTCGTTTTTGACACTGGACAACTTCACCCAACCCACAGGCCGGCATTCAAGGCCAAACCGAAAGCCCCGGAATTGAATTGTCAACGGAAATAGACCCATACTGCTGAGGAGCTCTCTCGCTCTCGCACTCGGTATCGTACCAGTGAGCCATCGCTTGGCAATGGTAGAAAATCTTCCACTATGTGACTCGGACAGTTGTATGTTGAGTGGCCAGTTGCTCGTAACGACTCCTCTATTTTATCACACCGGATGTAGCAATCGATAAAATGGTTACTTGTGTGGAGCTCGCAATTCGCTCGTCCCAACGAGTTAGTGCGCGCGTCATTATCAGACACCAAAAAAAAAAAAACATAACTGCTCCAGCGAGTCTAACGGCAAGGAAGTTAACCGCAAATCTTCAACAAACGCGCTGTGTATATAAATACAAATCGTAGGGCTACCATCACTCTCCAAGATATGTCCCGCGGTCCCCAGGCCAAAGAAGGGCGAAGTGGGCAATAATCATAAAAACAGGCGAATTAATTGTGGCAATCGACGGATTTGGAGTGAGCTCACTCGCGGTGAATATTGGTGGTGATGGTGGTTCGTACTTGACGTTAATGTTTCTTTATTGCTACTTTACGGCGACAACGATGACTATTTTTATCACTATTGGGTCCATTTCGTCCGAAAGTCGTTGAAGAGGCGAACAAAAAACCGACAAACTCTACAGGATATTGAACAATGCAATCGAATCGGGTACGATTAGAAGCTCTCTGGTGGGAAATCTGGACATTAGGGAGGGGTATTTATGCGTTAGGAATTGGGGGGATTAATCCGCAAAATAGGTGTTTTAAAGCTGTCAAGTTTTTATTACTTGAGCAGCTTAAAAACCTCCAGTTTTGGTGAAGAAACTCTCTCTCTCTCTCTCTCTCTCTCTCTCTCTCTCTCACTCTGTCATTTTTTTCCTATTGCTCTACTTCACTCATTTATTCTACTAAAAGTCTTTATCAGCATCTGGTCATATAACGCCGCTACATGCAAACAGTTCTTGGCCTCCCCGAAAAGAAAAACCCAACCAGAAGTACGTCGCAAGTTGTGCCATACCAGAGAGCTGGTGGAAGAAACTCGAGCCTTTTTGGCTCGTAAATTCTCAAGAAAACCAATAGCTAAGGGATTATTAATCCTGTGGTTTCTTCATCTGCTGCACAGCTTTCTTTGGCATGCCGTCCGAAAAAGACGACTTCACCTCGCTTCTTTCTCCGCCATCTTCCGTCCACCGAAGCGGACCAGTCAGTTCCGTCGGATATGCGTTTATCAGTGTTTCTTACGAGTTTGTTGCCGGTTTGGGGGGGGTTTTCGTCGTTTTTATCCCAAGAAGCGAGAAGAATTTGTTGGCCAAAGCCTCACTTAAGCGAAGGCACAACACACAGCGCAGTGTGTGGTTCCATCAAGACATGCTTGTGCAGCAACTCATGAACCGTAGACCACGTGGGCGACTGTTGGCGTAAATCCGTTATAAGACGTACGCGAACTGGACGGAGCAGGTTCAGTTGGCTAAGACGACTTTTCCGTGGAGAAGTGAAGCTTGACGCCACAGCTAGCCCTCCCGAAAGGCCGAGATGAAGGGAAAAATAGCTGTCTTGGTCTGTCCGTAAGAAAACAAAACTATTTTGACATTTAGAAAAATCGCCCAAGAGGTTGCTGTTTGGAGCTGGAGCACAATCAACGCGCAATATCTTTGGCGCTTTGGTTTACTTGGATGTATTTCTTCCACATCCACACACTTCCATCTGAGATCTGGCTAAATGCATGTGAGGCTAGGAACCGAACATAAGTCAAGCTGAAGAACTACAGTGAGCAACAGCAAAAAATAGCGAAAGGAAAGTATTATCTGTTAATTAAATCTCTTTTTTTCCACCCGTCCGCTTCTTCGATGATGTTGCCAATACACACACACACACAAACAGGGGCAGGAAGCAACCACTCAGTCCAGAAGCCCCAAACCGTGGGCTGTTTGGTGGACAGCGAGTGAGTTTTGGGGGGGGGACTCAAGATAGACGAGAACGATGGCGTCGCGTTCTTCGACCTCGATCAGACCCGAGCTTATCGAAAAAAGTGGGAGCTAAAGTTGGAGTTGAAACTGATGCCAAAGCACTGACGCTCCACCATTATCAACCCGAGTCTTGTTATTTGGGCATCGGATCGAAATGTACCGCTAGAGGTTATTTGTTTGCCATCAGCGTTCTTGGTCCGCACTTTGTCTACTTGAGTTGCGTGTGGGTGCACGAGCGAATGTACGAAGCTCGTTTGCCCTCGTCATAATCTTTAGCACAGGGGGCAATTTTTTCGACCACCACACCAACAACAAAGTAACCAAATAACCTACATCTTCCAAGTTAAGATCTTGCACAAACTCCTCCAGCCTCCGGGTCGCATCGCAGGAGATCTCCGCCGAGAATTTCGGTGCGTGCTTTTTTATGGTCTACCCTTAAACCCATCCCGATGACCCGGTTCCGAAGCCCACAGTAGGGAGGCCCATTGCTTCTATAAATATTGTAACTTTATGGAGCACAGTAAAAACGGAAGGGCAAATTTGCCCTTCGCATCCGATGGCACTTCCGATCTGGTTCGTTGAGCGTTGGTCTTATTTTGTTTCTTCCTGCTTGTGTTCTGCCTCCCGATCTCCAGAGCCCGGTACCCGGTAGTAGTGCGCTCTTAAGAAAATCATCAGCATCATCCACTTTTCCGAAAACCGGCGAGTGGCTTCGTTATCCTTTCGAATTCCGAGCGTCCGAGTCGGAGTTGTCACACGGGCTGCTGATACGGCACGGGCACCATCCATTTGCCCCAAAACAACCCTCAACCGAGAAGAAGCCTAGCGTTTTGTGTCCGAGCAGACGATTGCTAACGAACCGTCGTCTTCGTCCGGGAGGGGCGATGAAACTTTTCGGAAATGAGCCCCGTAATTAGAATTCGTTCAAAGTTTTCGCTCAAAAACTCAAAACCCCCGAGAAACCGAAACGTTGGGGGGGAAGGGACACAACGATGGCGACGGGGCTTGCCTAACAACCTAAGAGGTAGTATAAATAAAAAGGCCTCCTCTCATAAAGCAATGGAGTAAAAACAAAATTCACCGGATGGCGTGGTGAATTGGTTGGTTTCGCAGCAGCGAAAGGATGAAAGTTTGGCTCCCACAGGCCCTATCCTCCCACGCTAAATGCGAGGGAGACCGTTACACACCGACGGCGCTTCCGGACACCGGGCACCAGCAGTACTTTCGCTCTCTATTCTGATTAATTAATTTCGCAGCTTCACTTCCGAAGCCGGGGCACGGTACGGGGTTTGGAATTTTGCTCGTGAAGCGGAAGATCGAGCACGAAATTGACAACTTCATCACATCATTCCCGAGAGCGAATCGCAGCGGCGATCCGGCCGCGGTACTTAGGAACTGATTGAAATTTGCCACGCCTGGAAGGTAGGCGCCGCGGCAACACAACGACCTCAAGTGAAAGGGGTTTGAAATCCGAGTTTCACGCGGTTCGGTCGCGTCCACTCGAACGTTCGATTTCGGGATGTGATCGATGGTGAAGCGGTGGCCCTTTCAACAGTGGCACAGAGCGGGAAGTCTCCGAAGCTACTCTTGAGAAGTTCAATTTTTTACCAGTCACGATTGTCTTATTATCCCCCAAGGGAATCTGGGTGCTGAACGAGTGAAATTTTCGATCCACACGACCTACACGGGCAATCGGGACCAATGCGGTGCCCTTGAGAGCCCGCGAGCCTCTTCGAGGACTCAAGTGCCGGACACCGGCGGGGGTCGCAAAACGGTAATTGTGTTCAAGTGACATGAGTAGCTGCAGCTGGGAGCTGACGACGCGGTTGGGCACCATCATGCATTGTGGTCGTGTAAACAAGGCAAAGTAAGTGTACCAGCGCCTGCCACAACACAATCTGGCAAATGAGTGGTGTAATTATGCTTTTTGCTTTTGCTCTCTCTCTCTCTCTCTCTCTCTCTCTCTCTCTCTCTCTCTCTCTCTCTCTCTCTCGCTCGCTCGCTCGAGATATCTTGTACACACGATACAGCCGTAACCAGCATACAGAAAGCAGGGGCCACTCAGCAACAACAAAAAATGGAAACGGTTATGTCTGTGGAATAGTCGGTCACCACGATGCGACCTAAACCGCATGCTACCAACAAGGAAGCCGCGTACTAAGCGAATTGTTTAATTTTAATTTAGATTTCATTATTTGATAGAAGCAACAAAAGGGCCCCCATGCGGCTTTGCATGGCCGGGGTGTGTCTCGTACGCGACCCCATCCGCGAAGGAATCTCCGGGATCGTTTAAGAGAAGACGATCCGTCCAAGGGTGTATCGTTAGCGCTACTCCAACGGTGCACCTTGTGCTCCATGCTACCTCATGCAGCCCCGTTGACTCCTTGGACTTGGCGAAGAGTCTTTGCACTCCACACCCACAGCTGGTCACCATTTGTTTCCTTATTCTCGAGACCGGGTGTTGTGTTGGTGTACATTTTTTTGTTCGTGTCAGTCTGTCTGGAGCACTCCGTATTACTTCACACTCCGAATTCATTACTGGGCGGAAACAAACCGGGCCTGTATGTAGTCGGCCAGTCTGCCAGTGTACACATACTGCAGATGTTACTTCCTTTACATGTAGACCTTGCTGGAGAGAGTATAAAAACTGCAACTCTTTCATATCTCTAGCATCAGTTGGTGTGCTTGAGGATGGTTCCTGACTTCCTCTGGACGAACTTCACCAACACCAAGTGACGTCGCACCATTTTTGATTGCATTCCAACACAAACACCCCACCCGGTACGGCTCCAGAAATGGATCATCGAGGGCGTCACGGTCGGCTGTTTCGCCCAACACAAAAAACCGATTCGCACATTAGCAGCAATCAAAAATGGTAAAATTCTTGACAGATATTGACCCATTCGTCATTCAGCAAGCCTTACCCGAGTGTGCCGTGTAAGGAAACCTTAAGTCCACACCGTCGCAACCCACGATAGCAAACGCGTACCGTTCATGTGTTCGGAGGACCGTGTTCTTCCATTTGCGTTCCATTCGCGTAGCACCGTTTGGTAATGGAAGTGGAGATTTTAGCTAATAGCCTATTAATATAAACGATCATCATCGTGCTGCTGCGCTGGGGCTCGACCCGCACCGCTTACGACCGTGTGAAGTCCGACGCGTCGAGACGGATCATAATTTTCGATAGCACTACCACCTGGGGCGTCACTACCGCACGGTGCTCGTGATGGTAAATTGTCTTCGTAGCGCAGTCGAGCTGGAAAGGCATGGGTGCTTTGCGCTCTAGTAGCAGCGATCCAAACAGTCAAAGTTTTAAAATCGATAAGAGCAAACTAAAACAGCGAGGAACAATTCCTTCAAGTGATGTCAGGTTGGCATTAAGCATGGCATCATTTTTAGATTTTCTCAGCGCAAGAGAATTGTCTTAACGATCGATCGTTTCGACGGAAGTTCGTACTCTAATCGAGGGTTAAAAATCAATCGCTATGCCAACCGTGGATGTCACACCGCAATGACGTCCGAAACGTAACAATCAAAACAAAAAAAAAAGTCTTGAAGTCAACGCTCACAAGATTGACATCTTGAGAACTAAAACAATAAAAGAAAGCCCTCAGCGCAAGAACGCCATTCGCTCGGCTATGGCGACTTCCAGCGTCCAGCAATCGAAGCGGTCCACCCGTGCGGCAAGCACCAAACAAAAGCAATAATCGTAAGTTTGTTCCAAAGTTTGATTACATTGAGTATCGTTGCCCGGTTGCCTTTAGAAGCACCCGCGCCGTGGAAGTTCTCCCGCGGAGTCCCACACTTCAAGTCCAGCCCGATCGATTGATCGCTAAACCGAGCTCGTCCATTAGTTGACGGGAGTTTATCTAATTAGTGATTGGACCGGGGCGGGTGACTTTTTTCTGTTGTTTTGTTTGGCTCGAATCGGATGATCGATTTAGTACCAACCGACCGGTGACGGAGAAACTTTGGTTCCCTCCCGGCATTCTTAGGAAAAATGACGTCCGATCGGCCGATTTTATGGAGGCCTAGTAGCTTTACAGCACGGCAGTGTATTGTAAAACTTTTCCGCTGTCTGTCGGCCCGAAACGCAGGTTGTTTGTGCGATGGGGCTGGTCGTAATTTGATGAATTCTAGGAACGCTGAGCGTTTCCCCCAGTAATGAAGTGTACTGCGCGTGCAACTTCTACGCGGTGCGGAAACACCCGATGGGTGACGGATTGAACAAGGGATCCAGGACCAGCCAACCATTGACGGGGAAATAAAAATTAATTTAACAAGCTACTCTCCCAACAACCAGTTCGACTGAAACTGAACGACGACGACAGTTTGATGAAAACGTTGCGAAGAGCGCCGACAAATCTTCTACTGAACCTCCTGAGCTCCACGAGAGCTCGTCTAGTTCGTCTACGGTCTCCCCATAAATGGGAGGTAATTTACCATTAAAATCTAATTTCGTACAATATTTCGGTTGAAATAACTTTAATTAGAGTCAATCTCGCCTTCGCCTCGGTGCACTTTTCCATGGTGCCGCGATTCAAGGCACGAGGACGATGCTTACTGGAGGGTACTGGGTGTGATAGAAGATACGACCGGATGCCTATCGCTTGTACCGCATCGATGGTGGAGTCGGTCGCTTTTCTCACGTTTCCCCCATCATCTTTGCGAATGGATGGGATAAATTGTCTTTCTATTATCATTGTTGTCACACCAGCAGGAACAACGACACGTGTGTGTGTGTTTGTGCCCGCTCTTGGGTTCGTTAAGACCCTGCTGCATCCTCGTGAACAACCGTCCTCCTGGGCCAACGTGAACTAACTAATCTTCTTACTAGCAGGACACCGAACAGGACGAGAAGTTCTCCCCGCGACCAACATCGCCAGTGTCATCCGCCTGTGCCACGGCCCTGTTCAAAACATAATCTGCCGGCGGGCAGAACCCAAAACGAGCGTCCTTTTTGGGGGGCAGTCCTCGCCCGATGAACCTACGCCAGCTCCTTACAGAGATACCTCCAGCAGAGCATAGCGCACTCCGGAGGGAAAGTTTTTACGGCATTTAGTATTAATATAAATTGATGATTGTAAAGATAGTAAACAATGGCATTATTCGACGTTTGCCGGGCACACGTATCGCATGCCCGGACGCTAGCGGCGGCGGTGACAAGAAAATGAGATCTTACTTTTTATCTGCCGCTCATTTTGTCTTCGAGCGGGCGAAACCGTTTGACATTTTCTACACCCGGGACGCTGATGCAGCGTAAGATAGGGCGCGGGCGCGCGTGTACTTCACGGAAAATTGGGAGCTTTTTGGCGTGAAGAAGGAAATGCCATTTCTGCACGCATCAAATTAGGCGTACCGGTAGCGCTGGGTAATAAAAATCATTGATTCAACGCAAAACACAACCAAGGAAGTGGCATTAGCTGCGTTCTGGATGTTTGTTTTGCTTGTGGTCGGAATATTGCCAGCATCGCAAGAATGGAATTGCGCTACGTGTCGAACGATCGAAAACCACAAAATGCGTTCCAGAGTTTGGTAAATATACCATTTTTGAAAAATAAAAACAAAACAGATCCATTTCGCTTCAACCGACCTTGCCTACCGATCCCAGAGATTGTGCACCGTTGAACATGAAAGCTTTTAACTTCATTGCTGTATCATTGGGATGGAGATGGTTGGAACAAGATTGAGATATTTGTCCGACATCAATACGCAGCTTCCGACAACCTGCTTTCGTGATGGCATAACACTAACAAAATAAAACTACCGACCAAGAAGCAACTCGTCAAGGAGCTTGTTGCTTTGCGACGGCTTATTAAAGGTAATCACCGTGTGTGCAGGAAATTGAGGATCTCCCCGTGTACACACGGTGCACAGCAAAAACGAGCACAAAGCATAAAAGAGTAACAAAAAACTTTCCTTTCAATTTACATGGAAAGCAAGTGTCTTGCTGGTGAAGAAACAGACGACACACATACGCGAGGTGGGCAGAATTGGAAGTTCTTCCAAACGACAACCATTAATCAGCGATCTTTGCCATGTAACGAGCAGCGAAGCGAACGCCGTGCACTCCAGCCCAGGGTGCGTAAACACAGCCGGCTAATTGATTTAAACATCGTAAAACGTCAGTTAATTGACACTTTTACGTGCGAGTACCCGCAACCGGAGGAGGAGGCGTCAGTTAACCGATCGATCGACAAGAAAAGGATACAAAACATGGCGTTGTACCGAGGTGTTACACAGCCCGGAGCAGTATGATAAATCAAATCGCAACACATAAATTATCAATTTACATCAATTATCGTGTGTGGCGTTTAGCCGGGGGGAGGAAGTTACGATGGATACGGACATATCGGAGGGAGAGAACGAGAGAGAGTGCGAGAGGTGTGTGCCAATAATGGTGACACAATAATAACAGAACTACTGGTGGACGTCAGGCCTCCGTTGGGAATTCTAGCAATTCTAGAAGAGCGCCTCAGAACTTTGGGCGATAAAGAACCGGTGTGACCTGTCAAATGTCAACCGGTGAAGACCAACTGCAAGAATTCTCCCAGGAACCCCTTTCCAGGAACGCCGAAAAACCACAAACTCATTTTCCAAATAATGAAGGCTCTAGCGCCCTGGAGGTACTCGAGAAAAAAAAACCCTTTTTGCCGTAACTGTTCATCAACAGCCGAAAACACGGGCAAAGGGACCAAAAGTGATGAAGTTGAATATTTGGAAGAACCTGCGGCACAAGACACCAGCCAGGGCCGAGAGAGAAAGAGAGCGAGAAAAAGGGCCCTAGGGTAATAATGTACCCACACAGAGCAACCGCGTGTCGCTTGACATGTTTAGCTGCTAATGAACTACAATGGGATGTATTCAATCATTTTCACTCTGACAGGATTTTTAAATGTCCGTAAATGTACATTTTGTTTCGCTCGGTGTTCATTGTGTTCCCGGCACTCCCGGCCTTCTCCCTCACAGGCGCACACATCACCCTACCCTTGTGTGTAAAGTGTTGTTCTTTTTTAATCTTACACTTTGCACCACTAATGTTGGGCGTCCCGCATGCTCATTTTCCCGGCCATACAAAACGCGCCGGGATGGGTTTTATCCTCACTTTTGGTAGTTGTACAGCCATATCCAGAGAATCTCCGACAACAGATAACTACCAGAAGACGGGAAGAAAAAAAAACCCTTCCCAAAAGCATATCTTTGTGTGTGTGTGTGTGTGTGTGTGTGTGTGTGTGTGTGTGTGCTGTTGTTGCAGTGTGTATGTATGCTGTTTCTTCTCTTCTTTCTTCTCATCACAATTCTTTCGGATACGACACACCATACGGAAGACACGGAGTGCCTTCAGTTAGATCCACCATGTCCACCAGGGCGCTTGGATATCCAACGCTGGACAAGTTTTGCGGCACAGACAAAACCCAGAAGAAGATAAATGATTCGTGAGCTAAAAAGGGAGATTAGACCGTAGTCCGGGGGGTTCGGGTCTCCGGGTCCCGAGTAATGTAGATAGATTAGTGGGCTCTTCTCCCGGGCTCGTGTGGTCAAACTAACGTTCAAGCGTTACGTTACTTGTGTTCTTGCCTTCGCCTTGGCTTCGTCTACTCCCGGAGATGTACAGCCGTAGCAGAAAGGGGTTGGTCTTCTTGTCTCGGGATGTTGTGTCGAATCTTTTTCCAAAAAAAAAAAAATCCCATCCCTTCACACCACACACGTCCATTGGCTCGTCCCATGGGGGAATCCCTTCCCTCGTCCAACTGGACTGTGTCAAATTTAATGAAGTATGAATTGATCCATCATTTTTCCTGCTTTATGGATTTAGTTCCCGCTTCTTCGCTTTGCGCCCGTGCCCGTGTACCGTCCGATCCATAATTAAGTGAGCCACAGTGAGTGCGGGACACGTTGAGCTTTAACAGAATCATTATCGATCGACCGAGAGCGATGGCCGAGAGCGAGGGGCGAATGTTTGACAGTTTCGCAGCGTTGGGTTTGCCTTTTGCCGGGGTTTTCGATACGCACGGATCGTGTCATGGGAAATGGATAAAAGCCGTGTAAAAACCCACATACGATACGCGGTGTGTGTGTTGGGATACGGCGACTGTAGGTACAAGTTTTGCGCCAAACCAAGCACAGGGTGACATCAAAACTGATTGATCGTTTATTCATTGCGCTTATTTCCAATCGTGCGTTATGTCTGTGTGTGTGAGAATTATATGCCTGTCCTTACCAGCAATGTCGATGGTATTATATCGAGCACGAGGTACCCTACATTATCAAAACACCCGCGCGCCGAAAACCTAGATCTTGGAGGATTTTTGATAAATGAATGGAGTTGCCTACACGTTCACGACCTACAAGTAAGCGAGCGAAGCGTATATAGAATTCTGACTAAAGTTCGCTTGGGAGACTAATTAACGGGAGGAACTTTCCACGAATGTTGCCCACCTTTCGTAGGAGTCAACTTCTTCGAACCGTGTGTATTCTGACGCCTCACGAGCTCTTTCTCCCGAAGAACATAGCCTGTTTGGGTCGTGTTTGACCTTTAGCCTGTGGCAGGTGATGAAGAGGCGCGTTTTTTCGCCTCCCTTCAATCATAAAACGCTCATCCCTTCCACGAACGGAACCACGGACATATGTGTGTTGCTCCGTGTGTTTTTTGTTGTTGCTTTCTTCCTCCCATATTCTGGCGCAAGCATATAATTCCACCCACTCGTCGTTCTAGCGTTTCCCCGGGATCGGGACTCGAAACGTGTCTCGCAGCATGATCCGTGTCCGTGGATGGGCGATAAGCGACGCCGGGCAGGGAATCTGGGATCCCGGAGAGATGGAACACGGACTCAGAAGTAGGCGGGAATGTTCGGGCGGTTTGTGGCCGGCCCACCAGTAGACATCGGTGCTGGAGAATGTGGCAGTCGATAACAGTTTTTTTTTTCCCGAGTCCCGCCCGCGAACGTTGGAACCTCGATGAACGTACGAGGATAAAATGGGTTATTAATGATAGTTCGATTTCTCGCATGTGTGGGCTCGGCCGATCTTGATGGGGGCTTCATAATTTTTATGCTGCACCAGGTTTCAAGGCTCTTGTTTCACTGGTCCACAGCGTTATTCTGGCGGGCAAGCAGGGTCCTCAAACTATAGACATGTTTAATTTCCCGATCAAAAACTATCGAAGACACTTTAGTTGGTAGGGGATACATTAAAGCCTAAACCACCAGTGCGGGACAGAGTTCTGGTAGTGACAGTTTATGAAACCGCAAGCAATTCCTACGCTTCAATATCACGACAACAATATGCAAAAACCTCGAATCATTTCTCTCGCTCCGCTGGAGCGGCTCATCGTCAGGATTTGATGCGGATTGTCAAGATACGCAGATTTGATGAAACAACGGCATTCGTGAAGGCACAAACAAAAAACAAACCACGTTACCATGGAACTCACACCAATCGAACCCCCGGGGTTGCGGTGTACCCGAGCGTGAAAACTGCATTCCGTAGCCTCCACCAAACCACCACCAGGGGGGGGGGGGGGCGTTTCTCCCAACCAACGAAATCCTTTGAACGCTGGAAGCTGATGCCAAACGGGTGTCACCGGGCAAATAGCCCGAGCTGTTTTGCAAATGACTCTAATCAAAACTCACTCGAGCAGAAAACTCGACTTCGTACCGGCAGTGGTCGTTCTCGCCGTCGTCCGGGTGGCGATAATTAAAGGGCCACAGTAAAATTTCCACCGGGGCTAGCACACATTAGCAGCAGCAGCAGCAGCAGCAGCTTCCAAGGACATCCCCGGGCCAGAAGTTGTACGGTTTTGGGCGGTAAGAAGAAGTCCCACCGGAGTGTGGTTTTGCGCTCCTCACCGGAAGACGTTCCCGCAAAACCAAACGGATGGAAACTGAAAACCTTTTTCCCGGCTAACTTGACAGGCGTCGTGGATGCTCTGGTGGTGGTAGTCGAAGTAGAAGCAGTGTGGGCTAAGATCGAAGGCAACTGGACGGAACGTGTCACACCGTGAAGACCCTAACACCGTGGGGTTTCGTGTGCATGGTGTTTATTCGCTACGGTTGATGTTTGTGTGGAAGTGCAAAAATAGGAAAATCCTGAGGTGTGTTGAAGAAGTCCTAGTGACACTGGTGACTAGGAAAATCTTTGAAAGAGGTTTTACAACATGAAGCTAGATAAAAATCTTCAAATAAATATTAAAAACCGATAAACGAGATAACCTATTACGCGCTCACAAAGTTTCAAAGGAATAGACGAAGCTAAAAGTTCCTGGAAAAAGGACGAAACTACAACTTCAATTTCTTCTTCAACTTCAAACCAGTTCACCATAGTTTCGAAACAGTTACTGTACCTTATAGCTTTTTTAGGAATATTTTAAGGACATTGAAGTTCATATTAAATCAACAATCTTTGAAGCCTAACCGATTAGGTATTCCAAGCAGCGGTAGTAAAAATACAAGGGGAAAAAACTCTGACGTCCACATTTTGAAAAACCATCACAACAAAACCAACGTGCGGAGGATTTATCCTGGTTCCTACAATTACGCTCCTAAATTTCCCTGGCTGTTCCTGCTGCTGATGCAGTTGCATCATCTCGGCCGTCGAATGCAAGCAGCAACACACAGCGAGCTTACCATGCACAGTGCGCACCAACGTAATTGCGGAATGCCTCCGAATGGCCGGGCACGTCGCGAGTACACGCAAAGGTTTTTGATATTTGAACTGTGTGTAATTGAAATGGCAGAAGGATTTTTCACCCCCTGCAACCCACACCTCTCAAGTACACTTCCACCCCGTCTGCTGCATTGTGTATGGTTTGTGGGGTTCGCACATAGTTTTCGCCCGGAAGCCCAGGCATGCTTTCGCTCCGAGCGGGCAACCATTGCTCGGTTTCGACTTTTGCTCTGTTTCGAGTTTTCCCCGTCTCGGTCTACACTCTGGTTCTGGATGCAGCGGGAAAAGCTTCCTGAAGCCACACCAGCACAAACTCGGTGGTGGGTGGGTGCGTTGTGTGCGGGAGTTTTGTGTTATTTTTCTCCGGCAAGTTCCTTCTGTGATGCACCCTTCGCTTTGGTGGAATCGTAAAAAATTACTGAACCGAAAACTCGCTCCTCACTGTGGGCTCCTGCATTCGGCCCCCGCGTTTTCCTAAGCGAAAATTTGCTTTGTGGATTTTTCACAACCCCAAGTGGACCCCTCTTGCCACCCCGTACCGTACCCTCGCACCATGGCAACACGCTCAGCTGGAAGCTTACAGCATCACTGCGAAGGTCCTGGAACTCCACCGAAGGACCTGGATCGGCGCGGGCTTTTGGTGTGGCTTCGCGTCGTTTTCCACGCGCGCGCGCTTGATCTCTCACTTTTTCATTTACTTTTATTCGTTCAAACCGTTCCGCCGGCATCCTTGGCCGGCTGGACTTTTTGGAGGGCGCATGTTACAGCAGACAGCTGGAGCAGCGGGCTCTGGGTTCTCTCGATACGAACCGAGCGGAAAAAAAAACACAAAAAACGCCGGGCATTACAACAACGATCGGTTGGTGCCGGGAACCGCGGGAACCTTAATTTTTCCTCCCTTGGAGATGGAACACGCCAGACTAGAGGTGGGGCAACAGCAACAACAACATCGTTGCACAATTTGCTTGCATTTTGCTGCACTTGTGGAAAATGTGATGCGAAAAAGGGCGGCTGCGAAGGAGGCAAATAAAACGAAACACCGCTGACTTCATCGTTTTGCTGCTCGCCGGAACAGTAAACGAAAAAGATCAAGCGAAGCGGATTGCTATTTTTTTTCGGTGTACTCACCCACAGCAAGGGTTCACCAGCCAGAAGTGTGTGTGTGTGTTGAGAAATTACGAAATTTTTCCCAAGCTTCTCCAGCTTGATGATGGAAAGGACTTTTCCTTTGAAGATGGTCTCTAACGGGTTGCTGCTGCTGATGCTGCTGCTTCTGCAGCTCAGCGAAAAAGAGGTACGAGATATTGTGTTATTGCATCCCCGCACTACTGAACTCGACTGACGTTGTCCGAGGGATTTGCGATGCGGGAAGAAAGGTTCCTTTCCCATTTTCTTGCCCGATTTTTCCGACGCAAGATCGGATCTTTGGAAGCGCTTAAAGAGGCGCGAAATTTGTCGCACTTCGTTAGGTTGCGATGGCTCTAGAATGGCCCGGTGATGGTGCACTCACCGGAAGAGGTCAACGAGTAGTAAGGATTTTCCTTAGCACTATTGCCAGCTAGCAAGGATGGAGCGGAACGCTTGGAGCGTGCAGATCTTGAGCCGTCCGTTTGCTCAAGCATTTCTAGAACAAGTGTCAGCAATCATTAAAACAAGATCCGCAAAAAATGCCTGCCCAACTTTCGGGAAGTACACATACAGTCGGGCATACGGCTCTTTGATGTCTGTTTTGGGGATGTAGAAAAACAACAACGCCAGCTCTGAATCGTGAGAAAAGGAACCGCTTGTGACATATGGGCTGTACTCGTGTGAAGGTAGTCACGGCTACGAATGAGTCACTATTTTTCTCAACTTCGCTCTTGAGAGGTCAAGCACAGGATGTGAACAGCCTTTCACGGATGTTGAACTAAGGGCTAGCAAAACTTCTCGTGAACCATACGTTCAGTCTCGCTTCGGGGCTCTGGAAGGATGTCTCAAGAGAACACACTAAGCGGAACTCGTCAGAACAGCTGAACAAAGGGAGGGGAACAAAAAGGTTGGCCACTAATGACCAACAATATCCGTACTATTTCTGCTTGTAGCGCGCGCGAACGAGAAAACGCTTGAACAAAAGTTTATCCCACGCTTTACAGTGTCCGGACATTGGGAAGCGCTACATGTCCTTACGCTACCCTTCGGTGTGAGTGTTCTGGATTCTTTTCCAAACATCTTGACAGCATGAGACGGCACACACACAAAAAAAAAAAATACCCCGGCAAGGTAGTGCCGGTTGTAGTATATAAATATACACTTTTCTTTCCCGAATCCTTATCCACACGGCCCACATGTACGCCACATGGCTGTGTCCCATTTCTTCGGATGTAACGCTTCAATCGGTGTAAACTGCGACCAGCAACAAAAAGGACAAACTACACCAAGGCTGGGAAGAACTTTATCCTCTCCTCCCCAGTTTCTACCCGCTTGTTGACGCTACCAGCATCAATTGGCGAATGGAATTGCGGCCGTACTGAAGGTGGCACACCGCACCACGCAAACCTGTCTCCAAGTTCTTACAGTACAGCCGGGCGGCGAGAGAAAACGAGAAAACTTTGCCAAATATTTACTCCGCGTGGCCAACAATGCCGGTGGTGTGCCTTTTAGTGTGTGTGTGCGCGCCATCATCTGACGACGTTATGATGCTCTAGTAGCTGGAGGATTTTCCGTACGGTTGGTTCCATGTATTTTTCCCTGCCATTCAAGTACTCTCTTATTTTCGAAGGTTCGCCAAACAATGTTCGCCCACCCCGAGAAAATCATCCGACGAAGCATCGATTTCTTCCTTCCATCCGCACTCAATAACCAAACCATCGGTGGATGAAAATAAAGAAGAAAACTCTCCAAATACCAAAAAAAGGACACCAAAAAAAAAAGACCAACAACTACCATCGACCAAAACTTTCGACCAACAATTGAACACACCAAGCGCGCGAGCCCGGGGTGCGTGGAAAAATTGCTGGCCAAGTTTTTCGGTTGTCGGAAATGATTTACTGCACTTTGCTGGCATCGGTCCTGCCGGCAATCGATCTTGCCGGCGTGGAGGGAGAAGTCTGTGCAGAGCAAAGAGCGGCTAGGCTAAGGCGGACACAAAGTTAGTACACATAAAACTTGGGTACATGAACTGGCCCGTTTTTTTGCCTCTCCTGCGGGCACGCGGTAAACTTGGTGTGATTGACAGAATGGAAAAACGGAGGAAAAAAATCGCATCGCGAGGTAGTGGAAGTTTATTTTTTTAAAGCAAATATTTCAATCCATGTCCAATGTTTGGTAATGATGGTTTTGCGGTGAAGAAAATGTTGCTGTCAAAAACAAAAACTTAAACGCTTCTAGAGCATATTATGGGACCTGTTAAAAGAAATAAGTCTGGTTAAATCTGGTCTATATCATCAAGCATGGAGATTATCTGAGGTATGTCTTATATCAGACAAAAGATCTTCAAGGTTGAGGAACAAAAATGTTCGCGGGACTAATTCTCAAAGTGATGGCTCTGCAGCTACGATTAAGAGTGCGCCGAGATCATCGCCCTCATACTGCTACATCCGGAAAATTGCTATCTCCACAAAAATATAGCGAAAATCTCCTGAAGTCTCTAAGTCTCACGTTATGTCTAACTTCTAGTCTAATAATTTTGCGTTAAACCTTGACCTGCACATTGAGCATCTGGTCTCGAGACAGAGAAGAAATTCTTGTCCAACGGAGACATAAGATTCACTGAATCAAATAGGAAGCACCAACATTACCAGGAATCCTAAGTTGGTCAACACTTTAGTCGGCAATACTTCAATGAACTGGGTAACATAAAGCAACTTAGTTCTTTCAAAATGTATTTAAATCCAGTGTCAAAACTGATTTTGCAGTCCTTTACTTGAACCCTGAACTTCATGTCATACAGGTTTTGTCACTCAAAGTAAAATTGGAGTCCCCCTGTATGATACGTTTCAAACATTCGCATCCTTCTCAGAAGGTCAGGCCCATATCCTTCGATTCTTACCGTATCACACGTGTTCAGTGATGAGTTGTTCTTCCCGCACCATTTTCATCCAACTCGCCACCCTATCAGCTCCATCCATGTTCAGCACAAAACGGCCTCAAAAAGACCTACGGTATTGCACATGAAATTGATAAGGATGAACAAAGCAGGCAAGCCGTACTTCACCATCGTCCTTAAGCTATTCGGTGGCATTTCTTACCGTACAACAATATTCATTAAAGTTTTATAGGACCACACGGACTACGGTCCGTCACGATCGTTTCGTTCCTTGGGTGCTTTCACCTCGTAGAACACCCATGCTATTATTTACCAGTCTCGAACCTCGAAAATATGCCCGCCAGCCTTGCACGCGATAGAAACGCGCGGAGGAGAGCGAAGCACATTTTCCAATTTAATTATAATTATTCGATTAATCGATCGATCGATTGCTGGCGGGTTTGTGGGCGGAGGTTTGCAGTTGGAAGATTAAACACGCTAGCCTAGCCACGGAAAGGATTTGCCGTGGCCGGGATGAGTGTTAAACCGGTTAGAATTGGTAGACTGTGAGGGGGGGGAGCATTTTGATTTGATTTTCCCCCGTTTTCAATAATGCTCATTTCGCTAAAAGCCACGACCATTTTGTGGTCTAAATTCTGGATTCCCGATTTGCTGTTACAAACTGGCGCACGCGTTATAATCAGTCAAATGCGTGCACATTACCTATTTTCTCGCTACGCAATGAATTGTGTGTGCGTCCATTAGGGAGTTAAATTTGGTGTACGAGCATAAACCGTACTTTTAAATAAATATGCATCTGTTTCATTAAACATTGAACCGCGTATAACAGGCAATAAAACCTTGAAGAAAGCGCAACAAAAAAGTGGCAGGATCCATCTAAATAAACCAACATCTGGATTTGTTTACGATGACAGTTTTGCCGTACCTTTCTTGCTGATTAACCTAACCGACAGGCTCACCCTTCGAAACAGGGAAAACAATCCGAGAAAATGGTTCCGATTTCTTTAAAACTGCGATAGACTTTCAGAGCGGCAAGCGCGTAAAACGCCGCCGTCAGTGGCACCGTCATCTGTTGCAAACAGATGGCAGTTAGTGACGGTAGCAGACGCCCAAAAAAGGGCACAAACCACAATTCCCTTCGCTATATTTTTTTTATTTTTTGGTTGCCATCAATTTTCGCGACTGAGATTGACCGGACGACGGAAATAAATGTCTGTCGCGCGCGTTCTTTTCGCGAAAGGGAATAAAATGTCTCGCTTTCCCGGGTGCGTTTTTTTGCCTTCTTCTGCTTTCTCTTCAATCGTGTCACACCCTTCTCAACGGTGACAACAGTTTTCACCGCCCGGATATCTGGCCACCCGTTTTTCGTGGCTGGAAGGCAGGATATTCTTCGGGCTTGACTTCGGAACCCTTCGGAATGGGTGAGATTTTGTTTGAGTAAAAGATTTTCCCTGCTGTCATCGATTGATTTTCTTTTGGTGACGTTCAATCGGAGGTATTGGAAGGACTTACTTATACAAACACACAAGAACACACAGCGAGAGAGAGATGGGCTAGCCCGTAAGAGCAAACATTACATGTGAGAAGGAACCTAACCTCAGATTAGGCGGCATCAAGCATCGACGGTTGGCAATGAAAGTACATGCTGTAATCGTTGCCGATTAGCAGCTGTTTTCCCCCGTGCTTTTCCACCCTTTTCACCTTCTTAATCACCCGGTTCAACCGGGGTAGTGGAAATTGAGTTTCCGGCAAAGTTTGGAAGGCACAAAAATCGATAATTGGACGGTACGGCTGTTCGTGATTGTGTCGCATGAGCAAACAAGCATTACGGAAACGCGAAGAAAAGCTAAGAAAATGTACTCCCCCTTTTCCGAAAACACACAAACGGAGCAATCGAAGAAAATGAGAAATATCACAGGGAAAAATTTAATAAAAACCTCAAGACGTCACCGAAAACCTGGGGCACCCAGCCTTCGGTAACGGAAGGGAAAACTAATTAATATTTCTTTTTCCTAATGAATGTCAAACAAAACAGTTGAAAGCGGCTAGTAATTTAAGACCATCCAGATTGTCGTTTGGGAATTTTGATAATTATAAGAAAATCAGGAAAAACTCAACCTCCGCCCCCACGGGATCCCTTGCGGGTTGTGTACTAATTGAGCAAAAGGCTCGTGAGCGAATAAAATGTGATTTGCTTGCCTGCTTGCCCGTTCCATTTCCACGAGGCATTGGAGTGAAGTGTAGTATAATTTTCAGTGCCCTGGATATCAAACGATTGAGGAAAACACACGGCAGAAAACTGGGGGACTGTTGTCCCCGGTACGGCAACATATGGACGGCCGTGGACAAACTCCTTCCGATTCACCCTTGGACTGGACGAAATGCGAGCGAAAAAAAGGTCGAAAAAGAAAACCGCCTCGGGGGGAAAATCAACAACAATAATTGGAAAGAAAAATCATGGCAGCTCGTTTGTTCTTTGCGCCAGGGCTGTACAAAGGGGTGACACATTTATGGGTGACATTTTTGCACCTTCCAGTGCGTGGCGTTTGTCGTCTCTGCATCTCTTTCTACGCTGAACCACTTAATTTCCAAATCGAAAATCGAGTTCGAGTCCCCTGCGGATTTTCACTTCACCACAGGATTCACTCAACGGCCGGTGTCTGACAGTGAGAAGGGCACCTATTTTGACTACACGATACTCTGTTTTTTTTATCCCTCACGCGACATATTCGTCGTGTGTGTATGCGTAAATAGCAGTTTTATGTAAATGTTTTTTAACTAACCCACATGGGGTTGAAGCGGGAAAAAGGTGAAAAAAGACAGCCACACAATTCAGCAACGACATGGCAGAATGCCAATAGGAAGGAGATGAAATTTGGAGGAAAATTGTAGTGGTGAAAAAAAAAACGCATGCACTGCATGCACGGAAGGGAGTGAAAACCCATCGAGGAAGAATCGGCGGTCTTGTAAAAGGAAAACCACCAAAGGGCGCCAGGGCTAGAGAGACACATACAATCCCGGTGAACGATTTAAGGCCATAAATTGTTTTAATTTTTGATTGATATGCAAATGATGCGAAGCGCAATCAGACCCTTTACGAGACGTACTTCGGGGGGGTGGAAAACCGTACGAAAATGGTGTCCTGTGTCGTAGGCATCCTTGGCAGATATGATACGAGTAAATTGCCTGCGATGCACTATGGTGCAACTTACTCCACGTGGATGGGCATTTCATTTTCAAAATAGTTTTATACTTAAAAAATATTTTTGTCTTATTTTCATAAAAGGGATAAGGTTTTTATATCTTCATATAACTCAAAATAGGCACTCAAAAAGCTAAGAACAACTATTCAATATATTGGCATTTGACATGCAAATGGCGCTGTCAAGCTATTGATTAGATTGAAGAAACTGATTTAATATAATTGTAAACACGGTTAGTTTTTGTGGGTTTGGATATCAGTTTATTCGCTTCAAATTTAGAAATTCATAAAATTCTAAGAATAACCCCAAATTGTGCGAAGTTCTAGAACGGTAAAAAGCTGAAATCTATAGCTGAGATATTTGACAGAAATTGTTTAACATTTGGATATTAGCCTTTTACATGGCTCGAAGTTTCTGTGCGTTACTCATGTTTCATGAGTTAAAATATGCTGTGCTCCAAGTAAGTTGTTTTGGTAATATTTTTAATATAAAAAATACATTAATCATAGTTTCATATATATCACGATTTTTCCCTACTATTGATACAGCTATGCTACAAGATACCTTTGAAGATAATGGAGAAAACAAAATTCAATTCTTGGTTTTTACAAAATAACTAACCTACTTCTTCCGTTCTTCGTGACATTTTTATCCTAATGTCCACCTCAAAACCATGGTGCGATAATAGCACTATCCCTAACCGCCTCTAGAATTCCCCTTTTTTATGCTAGCGCATCGTAAAAATTCAACTGTGCGTAGCAATATTAATGATATTATTATTTTATGCTGTGTCTAGCCCTGCTTTCCGTTCTCCTGTCTAGGTCTAGCGCAGTGTCTAGGCTTCTATTTCGCCCAAAGCTAGCGTGAGCAAAATTATGATTAAAAGGGATAGAACAAATGCCAAACGAGCCGAAAGCATCTCCATATAATGACAATGAAAACATTCCACCACCTTCAAATTCTTATCGATTTTTCTCACCCGCGTCATCACGGCCACCGCCACGATCATCATCAACACCATCCCGTGCCGTGCGAAAGCTCATCTCTGCACCCGGTGCGGGCCAGCAGGGGAGGCTGGCAAAGCGATTGTGATGCGATAAGATTTATGGAAAAAGCACCAGTCAGGCCAAATAATAAAAAGCGATGTAATCGGATGTTGGAGCGTTGTTCGTTAGGTCAAAATTCGTTCGGGACGTAAAAAACAAAACGCAATGTTCACGATCCCACTGGGGGGAATTTCTGCGAAAACGAGATTTTCGATGTCCTCCCTGAAACATCACGGCTCTTCTCGTCACTTGGTACAATTTTTCATTTCCATTTCATCCACTCGTTTGTGTTGATCCACCGAGAGAGAGAGAGAGAGAGAGAGAGAGAGAGAGAGAAACACAACACCAACACAATGCACCCGGCCAAAACTAGGCAAAGGGCAATCTTAAAGGCGATTTTCCCCAAGGATTCGGTGCGAATCGTTAGAAATCCAGGCCGAAATCGCACCGAAGGACGCACCGAAAAAGATGATAAATTGCAAAATTGTTTTCCCTGCAGAATTTTCCCACTCGGCGCTGAAAAACGCTAAGGCCAACAGGAGTAGGAAAACAGAAACTCGTCGGGGTGTGTGTGTATGCATGAAAATCAATTTCCATCGGCCGATTCCACTGGGAGCTCGGTCCTTGGTATGAAGCGGAACTTTACCCGAATATGTTCCCTAGTATTCCAGCACCACCAAACCTCGGAATCGGACGATTACACAGCGCAGACGATTCTTTTCCAACTCACTGTTGGGTGATTTTCCGTTGCTGTTGTTGTCGCCCAGACTCGGGCGAGTATTTGTCATCACCTTTAACTTCATTATTTTTCTCTCTCGAAGGGGTTTTCCTTTTCTTCGTTTTGGTTGTGTGCCGACTAATGACTTTTTCCCGAACAAACGGGACCCCATCATCATCGCTTCTGGATTCCCCAAAGTTCCGGTACAAGTCAGACGATGGTCAGGTCCCTCGTTATCCCGGGCTGAACTTGAAGCTCAAGTAGAGAGGAGTTTGAAAATCGAATAAATTGGATTATCCTTTCGATCTTTGCGCTCCAGCTGGGTGTGGGTGTGAGTTTGATGGGATGGACAGACAGGTTAGTTTTTCATTTGCCGTTCATTATTGTACACAGACACAAACAAACACACATCGACACTGTTGGCGATTTAATTGGGAATGAGGGCCAATCAACCCTTAGTGCGGCGGGGGGCGTTCGAACCGTATTACTTGAGCCTTATTAGCGGTGATCTATGGAGGTAAAAGGAAAAGCCTGTTATCTGGCAGTAAGAGTGTTAAGTAAGCGACCGGAAATCCTATTTCTAGCTTGACAGCAATTTATTCGCTGATTCTCACCGACACAGGGTACCGCCGAAACGTTGTGTTAGGATGGCAATACAATTATAAGGATGATAAAACACAGCTTTAGCACATCGCTGCTGTCTAGCTGTTGACAGTAAACACAAGCAAACAACGATTAGATAAATCAACAGCCGCCGTTATTCGAAATCCAGCAAACAATTCCCCCAAAAAAAAAACACCTAAATGTTAGTTACTGCTGTAAATCAAACACAAACAAGTTAGCAGAACATAGAGAGCGAGAAAAACTAAACGAAAAAAAAAAATCAAAAAAACAAACCCAAACAAGGATGAAAAACAAAATGAAAATAATAATAACCTCGGTTGGTGTGTTTGATGGCACCACGCAGGACACCGTTCTCGCGACACTCCATCGTCGCGTCGTATTCGTACGAGTTGTTCATTGCACCTGGGCCGGGCACGGCCGTTGCAGTGACACCGTTGCAGTTGCACTGGTGCAGGGCGCACCGTGTATCGCCGGAATGCAGTACCGGACCGTTGCGCTGCTCATTGGCACTGGGCCAAACACACACACACACACACTTTACAGGCACCGCATGAAACCACTGGCCAACCTCTGCCGGTTGGTCGGTGTTGGTGGTGCTACTAGAACACAATTTTTCCAACAATTTTCCTTTCCTTTTTTTTTGCTTTCGGTTCCAGAAACTTTAATTTGCACTAGCTTGTTTCGTTTTTCTTTTTCGCGTTAAACATTCAATAAAAATTTCAATGAAATAAAAAAAACACACCGTTGCCACAATTTTCTTCTATTCTTCCTCTCCTGCCTCTCTTCGGAAAATGGGGATTTTGATGCACAGGATAAGAAACGAAAATGGCCCAAAATTCACTGATGCCCCGCACACTGCACTTTAGCGCCACATTAAATGGCTTTCACCGGCACTTTTCACTGCGTAACACATTCACATCTTTTTAACGCACGGACACGCATATCGCTATGGATTAAATGTAGAAAATGAAATTAAAATATTTTTTCTGAATAATGAAAACACCAACGTATAAAAAATGGAACACCAAATCGGGGTGAAATAAAATAAAAAAAACGGCGTAAACACGGACTCTTTGACGATATAAAGTGGAGAATATCTGAGTGCGGGGAACACAAAATTTCCAGTTCGCCTGAATGCGTAGCAGGAATGTGTAGGAGGAATCGCACGAATTAACAAAAAAACAAATGAAAAAAAAAACCCGGAAAAACACAAAAATAATACCCGAAACGCTATTATCCGCGAGCGGTTGAGAACGTGTGGAAAATAAAATTATTTTGCCCATCCAGTCACGCACACACACACACACGCTTTCGATTTGCACTTTTTCGAAATAAGAGAAAAAAAAATCCACCACTTTTCTCGTATTTTGAGGCAACTTTTCACCGGGACGGTCTGTGATGTGCTTTTTCACAGTTTTTTCGTGTTTAAAATCTGCTTCATTCCAGAACATTGAAGAACGGCACCGTTTATGGGCAGAATGGAACTTCACCAATACCAACGAACTAAAATATATATTAAACCGGAAAATGAGCCATCCCAAGCTACACTCAAACACACACGCACCAGGTTCACACGGGTATCGTTCCGGTAGAAAACAAAGGGAAAACAGGAAAAACGAAACAAATCAAACACGAACGAACGTAACATGGAGCAATGAGAGCAAAAACAAAAAAATCGCGCAGAAACACATCCATTTTCCACCAATCTTCCAGAGCTTCATAAATTTTTAAATTATTTCACTATTTGTCACTGATAGCGGGGCAGGATTGGCTGGCCGTGCGTTCATAATTCACTGTACCGCACCGAGGATGTTCATTTTTTCATGTCACACTTTTCACTCGGTGAAGGTATTTTCTCCGGAAAAAATGATAAATCGTTGAGCGTGTCCTTCAAATGTTCCTTGCTCTTCGCCGACAGGTGCATCCTTTGTTGGCAGTGCTGATGATTGTTTTTAACCACACAAAAAAGAAGCAGCAAATCCGGAACGGTACAAAAGAAGAAAGAAGAAAATCCGGAAAACCAAAACAGCAAAAAGAAAGAAAAGAAAAGAGAAGAAACAAAAACGATGAAAAACAAACGATTATAAAATCGGTACAAAACAGAGAAAAATGCTTAAAGATGTATAATATGGAAGAATGGAACAAAAACAATCAGTAAAACACAACAAGAAAGCGGAAGATAAGACAACAGCAACAGTGTTGCTGGTTTTTTTTTTGAATGGCACAAAACCCATGTCCTAGACCAGGTCCGTACATGATCACCATCCATAGGAAAGCACAGGAGGCACAGGTAGCGGAATTTTGAACCGTGACTCACGCCTCACGGAATGTCACCCGAAAAAAAAAATCCGTAGGAAGCCGCTAAGGTGCCCTGAAAGAAAGCTGGCGCTTATCGGGTTTTTATGACCACCAATCGCTTCTCACGGCTGATCATGGCCTTCTTCTAGGAAGCCGCAGGTAAATGTGGGCAGAAAATAAGACAGGCCCAGAAGTTTATATCCCAAGTCCCAAAAAGCGTTACCCGGTAGGTAACAGCTCAGGATTTTCTTGAGGATGTTCTACCCGTCAAAAGGTAGTTGCTAGATTTTAAGGGATGGTTCTGTTTTTGTTTCAGGAGCGGTTTCTCTCCTGTGTTTGCCCTTTCTTGTGCAGGCTTATCTGGCCCAAAGTTCGATAAGGAACGATTTGACGTTGACCTACGCACAGACGCATTCCATCAGAATCGTTCTAGCGCCACAGCTGACATAACGTTCCTTGTTCCTGTCAGGGTTGGGACCAAGAAATCGATAAATTAATAAAAAACAAACCCAACCAGTTTGCTTCGCAGTTGAAGCAAAACAAACAAAAAGAAAGAAACTCTGGAGCGGAAGAAGTTGGTTGGGATTTTTGGGACTGGGAGGGTTCAATCTAGCTGTCGCCAGAAGGTCGTCATCGAATGTCGTACAAAGGAGCCGGACTAGGAGCCGACAATGTGGAGCGTGGTTTGTGTGTGTGGGTGGGTGGTGGAAAGGGTTTCAATAATTCATTTCTCCACACACCGGGAACGCGAAAAACGGGGTCACCAACAATCGAACGGAGCCCAAGAAAACGTAACGTTGTGCGAAAAATAGAAGCAAAAAAAAAAATAGATTGGTAACCCAGTACACCGAAAGTACGTAAGAATTTGTTGGAGAAGCAGATGAAAAACAAAAATTGCCCACACACACACCGAAAATGGAACAAAACCGAAGGATGCTGTACGCAAGAGCCACCACCGGGGGAAAAAGGTTTTACCGTGGCCCAAAAAAATTAGGCTACGACCGCCAACAAACCCCGGGGACCCGGGAAGGAGGAGGAGGAAATGAAAGAGACATAAAGAAAAACGGCTCGAATTACGGCTCAGCTGAAATCCAAGCACCCATTCCGAAAATCGTCCCTTCATGCTTTTCTTTGCCCAATTTTTTCGCTGGCCTTGTACGAAAAGGATACGAAAACGGTTGGCGAAGGAAGGAAAATAACAGGCGACTCCGAAATTGTTGTACTTCGAAGGTGCTGTAAAGGGTGGTGGAGGGCGAGTGAAGGGAGCGTAGGAGAAGAAGGGGATGGTTGCAAGACGAGTCAGAGTTCCTTACCATCGGGAAGGTATCACCGTGTCGTCGTCCGGCCCCAGCACTTCGGGATTCGGGCTCGTGTGTTGGGCCAAGAGCGCAACATTTTCATTGCCGAAAATCGGGAAAACTTCAACCGAGCGAGAGAGAGAGAGAGAGTACGAAATTGAGAGAAAAAGAGAGAGCAAATTTGCAGAATTTTCCGCCAAATAAAGAGAACCGGGGAGAGCAAAACTCGCACCGAGAGCGCCAATATCCGAAGGAGAGTTTTTCGCCTTTCGTATGATTTTTTGTTGGACGTTGGAAACTCTCGAGAGCGAAAAACGAGGCCAAAAAGGACGACAAACTGCGACGCACGTTTTTCGCATTTTTTGTTTTTTGGTTACCCGTGATTTTCCCGTGAGCGGGATTTTACCAAGGTTTCACGAATGTTTCACCGACCCGCTGGTTCTGGCATACTACTTTCAGAATCTGGATTTGTGATACTCCAGAAATTGTGGAATTTTCACATCACATAAGACAAACAACTGCTTTCCGATGTTGTGGAAACTTGTGTCCCTAAACAGAAAAACACAAATCCTGTTCCGACCGTAATCGGACGGAAGATGTGTTGTTCGCGCTCTCGCAGAGAATTTTCCCACGGTTTAAGGATATTCCGAGAAGCCTACCACGATGCCCAGCTCCGGGTTTTGGGTGTCTATGTGTGGGTTTTTCCTGGTTTTCGCGAACTACCGTCCGGGGAGCGTGCCGTGCGAGGGGGGTTGCGAGATTCTAGGGTGTTTATCGATTTATTGTTTTGGTTTTCGGGGCTTTCACACGGTACCGCAATTCTTGGCACGGCCAAAGACGGCCAAGGGGATCTCTCTCGCTGGTTTCCTTAGATTTTGGAACCGTCTTGAAGCACTGCTCTTGCACTTTTTGTTTCGTCCGAGGTCGAGGATAAAAATTGGAAAGGAAACCTCCGCAACGTAGCATGCCTTTAAAGCAGCGCCTACTACGCGAACGATACAACCGCAGACTAAACCTCAAAGGTTTCTAGAGGGATAGGTAATGGTGAAAAAACGGATTGTGAACTCACTTTCTGTACACGCTTGAACATGAATGCCGAAGATGCGATGAATGCTGTAGGGATATTGCTGAGGTCTGGTTAATGGAACTCCGCAAAACTCTCGAAACTAGCGTTATCCTCCACAAACTGACGCGAATCACAAGAAATCGACACAAAATCCGCACACTTCACACTTCTGCTCTTCGATTGGGACACACTTGCTTATGATATTCACACATCAGAGCCTACCGTGATTGATAGCAAGAACACAGGAGCAGCGGTAGGATTCACCAATTCTTTTTCTTCACACCACAAAACACACACGCGCGCCTGTTTTCACTGTGAAGCTGCGTTTCTCAATGGGCTTTAAGCGTTGTTCGTCATCACATCCATTCACAACTAGACCGCTGCTACCATACTTTAACTTCACAATAGTTTCCCTTTGGGCAGTCACAAAACATGTGCTTATCACTAGCAGATGTACAGCAGAACGCGCACATACACGCACACACACAAGGCTCCTCTTGCTCAGCTACATTCTTGTGCGTGTTCGAACATGATGCTGATGAGATTGGTGATGATGCTGCCGTACTTGATGCCGACTTGTGCCAGAGTTGGTTTCGGATTTTGTGACGCCCTCACCCAGAGGCTCACCCAGAACAACAGGATACAAGCTTGTACAGGATTCAGCTCATTCTGTTCATTCGATTTTCCTGATTCTGAGGGACTTGATAATGCTCGGCACATACACAACAGATACACAAACCCGGGGACGAAAAAACGCGCCACACACAGAGAGTAAAACACAGCAAAAATCAAGCGGACGTACCACAGAACAGCTGCTGTACCGGCTCGTGAAAATGGAAAGGATATTTTCTTTCGCTTCTGCCACAACTATCGATTGATGGTTTACTAAACGCCACGAACTGGTGTTCGAAAGGTACGGATGCAAAAATGATTTTTCCCCGATCGCGAACACTCTCCAGCGTGGACTGACGCGACGACGCAACGTACGTCCACACGCACTGACGGTCAAAATCAAACTGCTCGAACTGCTCACCTTTTTGCTCGAAACCGCACCGTTCGCGACGAGTTTTGACCGATTCCGGTGTGCACCGGATCCCAGTGTAGTGCTGCGAAAACAGACCAGCTCTCGCGCTCTCCTGCTGCTCACGGGAGGACGGGTTTCGCTCTGTTTTTGTGGCTCTCTCGCTCTTTCCTTCGCTCGCTCGCAGCCACACGCGTGCTTCGATCGGGTAAAACATCATGCACAGTGTGCGTGTGTGTGCGAAAGGAACAGTGGGAAAAACTGCGTGTTCTGCTGTGAAAGAGATTGCTCTCCCATTATGCAGCTGATGCTGAGAGACGGATGCTCGATGTTGTGTTTTATGTTATTTGCTCTCTCTCGCACACATTCTAGCTCTTTATTTTCAACATCATTTTGACACGGCAAGGAAAATTGAGCAAACTTCGCATTTTTGTTCCTCTGGAAATTAGGAAAAAACTCTACCTTTCTCGGTGGTGAAAGAGACAGAAAGACAGAGCGAAAGACGTGAAGATGTTCATCGATTTTCCACCCAAAAAAACGTCGAGAGCAAACCCGAGAGGGTTTTCCACGCGGCGAAGAGAGCCATTTTCGCTACGGTAGCGAATTTCCCCTCATTTTCCAGCTGCTGAAACATTTTCCGTGTCCTTTTTTTCTCACCGCCGTAGGGCACCCATTATTGTCGTCGACGTCGTCGGGTGCTAGGAACTCACGGCCCAAAACCGGGAGTTCCACAGAATCCCGATGCTGAAATTTCGGTCGGCTGTTTCTGGGAGTTCGATTTTTGGTCCTTTTTCTCACCCAGCCGAGTGAAACTGCAATCAGCTCACCATGGGTGATATTGGGCGAGCGAGAGAAAGTAATCGGACTGTCTCACCCTGTCGATGTGACGTTTTTGCCATCCGAAATGGCCTGTTCGTCTTTCACTTGACTTTCCAGAGGACCGACCGGGTTGGAAAAACTCACACATACACCCATCCACACTCTGGCGTGTACAATCTGGTGGTCGCCTGTCGAATGGATTGTAGCAGTAGTCGCGAATCCCACTTTAGAGTCTTGGTGAGTAGAGGACGATTGAATTTTTCGGGAATATCTTCCTAATCGCCTCCGGTACACAATTCATACCACCCTGTGTTGCTCGTGCGAGGACAAGCATTGATTTCCACCAGAGAGAAAGGGAGAGAGAGAGAGAGATAGGGAGAGATTTACCATCACTCGCTGCAGTGAATCATGCGAGTTTCGGGATCCAAAGAAGCACCGAAATAGGGCATATTCTTAATAAGGATCTTCGGCGACTCTAAGGCCGAGGGAAAGGATTTTCTCGTCCCCCATTTTCTGTCTCATCTTAAACGCAAAGGGAAACCCTGATCTAGAGGAAAAGAGCGTCGGGGAGCGAGAAAAAGGGATATTCGGGATGCGAACCCCGTAGGCAAATCCTTAAGTGTTAAACTGCATAAATCCATCTCGCAGGATTGGCCCCAGGCCCTGGTCGTATTTTCTCCAGCTTTTCCCTGCTACGAACTGATACTACTGAAGGAATCTAGCGGCGCTAGAGCAACTACGGATCGGAATATGGGGCGTGAGGAGGGGGGGGAGGAATCCAGAGTGAACCTTTATTCCTTCCATCGTGCCCGTCCGGAGGAGCATCGTTACTCACATTGCTCAACATTTTCCCCAAAGGGAAATACAAGCGAAAGTTTTATTTTCCCGTCTTTGCCCGATATCGTCAGGATGCGGGTATGGTTTAAGATTTTTGCGTGAACCGATGCTAGGATGGAAGGGGAAAAAGCAGACAACTTTGCTATTTTGCATCAGTCAGCGTGGGCCTTTTGTTGGGGACGAGATACATACGGTTTGACGTTCCCTGCAGGGATGGCGAAGGTGTTAGAAGGATAAGGAAAAAGTATGCGATGGATAAATAAAACAGAAAAAGAGTTCCTAAACTTTTTAGGAAAAATATATTATCTTATTCAAAACAATCAGCTGTTCCGTTCAGAATAGCTCAAATTAAAGTCTTCCAACGTACGTTTAATCAAAGCACTTTCCCTTTTTCTTGCTGTTCGCCCTTCGCGTCGCTAGCTCATCGCTCAATCAAGGCCAGATATTTTCCACCCATCAAGCTTATCGATCGAATTTTCATGCATTTAATAAGAACTCTCGTTGCTTGTTCCTTTCGATTTTGGCTCTCCTCTCCCCCCCCCCCCCCCCCACCTCGCCATTTCTTCACCAACATGCTCGGTTTCGCCATTCGATGCGTATTAATGGCACAAACCGGGGTGGAGGCTCGAAATTCGATTATGTTTAGCATATGTGACGTCTGCCCAGCCCGAGGTCCCGGGGCCTGATGCCCGAGCCATGCCTCGGCGTGCTATGGTAGAGGGTCGAAGAATTTGATTTTGATTTTCCAAGGGCCCGCCGACCTTCGCTCGTTACCAGCGTACGTCGATGATGTACGGAAAAGCAGCTTACGCAGCAGCAGCAACTTTTGCTAAAACAGGCCGAAAGGAGGAGAAAAAAAGGCAGAAGAATCTTTGGAAAATCCTTTTCCACTCCTCCCGAGCCCTCGACCCGCCGATCCCCCTGGCAACGAATTGGATGACGGATCCTAATGGGATCACTTTATGGATTGATTTTCTTGACGATTGCACTTTTGAAACGGGACTGGAGTTCCGTTTGCCAGCGAGTGAGCAAAGTTCAACTGGACCGAATGTGTGGCTGTGTGGTTGGGTGTAAAAACTTCTAAAGGAAGTCTTCCGTGTCCTAGGCTTCCATCAGCCTGGCGACACGACACCCAGGAATGGGGAATAAAATCCGGGACACTCCGGCTGCCTTCCCAGGGCGGATGGGTTTTCGCGCAGTGTTCCTTCTATTCCTTCGCCCATTCCATTTTTTTTTGAAGCGCACGAAAGGATAAAGGATGGGCACGTGTAGAACGCAAATGATGGAAAGGCGTGCGAGGTATGCGTCTCTTTCTTTTTTGGTCGCTATATTCCGGGTGCCTTGTATCGTTAGTTAAGATTTGAGAGCTTAGCGTCGCATGAGCGGGTTTTTGGCTTTGTTTCTCGAGCGAAGACGGGGATGCTTTTTTCTTCTTCTCTTCTGTTTGGTGAATCCTCTTCAAATAACCCTTAATTTTTGGTGGATTTCCTCATCAGGGAATTTGGTGCGTTTTTTTTGCTAACTGCACCACATCTTTTAATGATCCTGTGCAGTATAGGTGAATGTTGAGTTTTTTGCGGACATCTCTTTCACCCCGGGAGGAGACTGGTAAGCCTAAAAATCGAATTATGCCGGTCGTCCATGGCGATGTCTGTCGGTTTCATAGGATTATTTCTAGGTTCATTAAAGGGGATAGAAGATTCGCTTCATTTCACGTGTGTGCGGCTGTGTGCGAAATTTGTTGTATTTATTTATGCGAATTTTTAATAATATCTGTAGGGAGAGTAGTTGAGCATAGGAAACATTAGAACGATTTATGAGCTCCTTAGGGGATGTACGATACGGCAATAGTAAATTCGTAGAATGTATTAACTGCGACTCAACAGATGCTGCAAATCCTAACAGAACCAGTCTGAATATTTCTTTTAGGAGTATCAATCATCAAAGTCAGCCATATTTGTCAGGCCGTACTGTCAAAGGAAAAAGTATCTTCAAATTCTTGAAGACTCCTTATAACCATCGAGGGGTCCAAACGCAATGGTTGAATCCTGCTCAACTCCATGATAAAGCAAGCCAAATCCCAAATATCTTCTACTGGAGCTTAAATCTGCGTCTGGCAAGCACTGATGACATAGACTTCATGTCTATTAGAGTTTGTCTATGCAGCAAAGACTTTTCAGGAAATTTTTATCCAAACCGTATTGGAAACGTTGTTCGCATAACACCTGTCGTGTCAGTCTGATTTTGAGCACATGTGAGATTTCTGTACTCTAATCAGGACTCTGAATTTCGTTTGAGAGATAGATTTCCAGTTCCTTCCGAACATATGGAAGAATATTGATGAGTTCACAATGAGCTCAAGATTCCTCTGGGGCGCAGTCTGGTGACTGAGACGATATTCTAGCGACTAAGGACCGGAGATACCTTCCTTACAGAGGACTTAGGGTAAAACTAAGTGAAGGAAACCAATTATCAGGCAGGCCAAGACACCTCGAGATTAAACAGTCGAGATAAAATCCTCTACGAATTAGACTTGTCAGGCTCCTGATGACTAGTCAAATCGTGAGAATGGGCCATTCAACTAAGCCAAATCTTCGGAAAGTCGTATAGGATAGAGTGTTGAATGATGAAGAACGTGAACGTACAACTGGATCACCATTTAATCTGAGTCCAAGATTCTTCAGGGTATTATTCAAGTAAAGATTGTACGTGTATAGAACTCTCCATTGCATCAGGAAAGCTTCAAGAAGATGGTAAGGTCAAGACTCACAACACGTGTCTCCAACATCTGAGCAAAGATTCCTCAAAATCGTCTGCCAATATTCCAATCTCCACACGTCTACATAGAAGGACAGCTATCAGCCACCTCCGTAATATCTTTTGCTTTCCACCTTGAGTGTGATATTGAAAGCGAAACTACCTCCAAGGGCTTACCTTTTCCACACCGTCTAGTCAGCTTGCACTTCAAGGATAGACACTTTCCTTCGCCGATGTCACCCGCTTGTGTCTATGACCGAATATTATATCCATACTAGCTTGATAACCATCACCGAGCTTGCTTTATTTCTTACTTTCTTACCTCATCAATATCATATTCACCCCCAAAATAGATAGCAATCAGCTTCATCATCGCGATCGTTCACATTGACTACCAACTCTGACACACAGCCAGGTGTGATAATGTTTCGCTCTTTATGTTCCTTCCACGAAGCGCACGATGATACGATTTTTCACGAATATCGCATTAAAATGGCATTTTAATTTCGACGCCTTTTTCTCGCTTGTCAACTCTTCCTACCGTCTGGGAGTCTCAAAACAAACGAAAGTGAATGACTTTTCTTCACCCTGTTGGGAAGTTTTCGTCGTGAAGGGGGTTTTGTTTCTTCAAAAGCTGCAATAAAAACAATTTTCCAAACCAACTTAAAGAAACCTGATTTAATGTTGCACTCTTCATAGTTTTTTTTTGTGTTTGTCTATGCCTTATGCTTCCTGAGAGTCATTTCCAGCTGTGCTTCCACCAACACGGGGAAAGTTCTTCGTGCAGTGACCTTCAGATTGGCATTGAGGAGTTTTTTCCCCCCGTTGTGTCTACCGTCACCTGTCTGAGGCACTCCGGTTTCATTTTTTGGTCTTGTTCTACATTCCAACTCTCTATTCGACAGACGTTTTGGGACAAAAATGAAGTGACGGTTCGTGAGTCCGTTAAAATCATAAGTAAAACAAAACGAAAGGAAAAAAAAAGAGGTGACAAAATGAAAGTTCAAAGGACACACGAAACACGGCAAACCTACAGGGCACGTAACATTTCATTGAGACGCCGGGGTAAGAATATTTCCTCACCGAACCAGTTTCGTAAACTTTTTCGTGAAGTAAACTCTTTTCCCCCCACGAGTTTTCCCTTTCGACACACACACACTCACCCCGCCACGGTTTCACCCCCACCGGGGTTTTTTTCCCACGCCCGACGGATGTGGATTCCGTTTCCTAATCACGTGCGCGCCGTTTTATCCCTTATGGCGCTTATTTCGCTATCGTCCGTGTACTTTGCAGCCCCTTTTTTAAGCCTGGAGAAGGTGTTGCCTTGGGAAGGCTATTTTTTCCCCAGTCGCACCATGAACTCACCTGCAAGAAGAGAAAAGGGAAAAAACGCGGAAAAATAAATAAAATGTATTGCAAGATGTCGCATTCGGTCGATGGTGGAATTGAGCGAGGTTAAAGAAATGGATGCAAATATGGTCTGTTGGAGCGATTTTTCACACTTTAAATATTAGACTTGTTTTTCATTGATTTTCTCCCAAGATGTTTCCTACCAACAAGAGAGTTAGGGAGAAATAAAATTTTAAATTCTTTCCTATATGAGCTAGTTTTCCCAGTCCAATCAAACACACACACACACACACACACATTATCGATATTGAATGGTCTTTTTCTAATGGAAAACACTCCCCATAAAGACGGCATCGTTTCCCTTTGTTTCGATCGTTTACTTTGCAACTGATTGCAGTTGGGACGTGACAGTATGTAAAATGATTTCTGGGCCTGCAAACCAACACCAAGAAGGGAAGATGAAGCCTTTAGAGCTAGACAAAGACCTTTCTTTACCCGCTGCTGGACTCCAGCCTTTTCTCAAATGCCCATTGTCTTATCGTTATGGGCAAAAAGGTTGTGATTGTGTTTTACAGCTTCGATTTTCATTACCCGGTAGCAGATGCGGTTCAGGGAAAGGTGTGTCCTTTTTATTGTAGACCGCCGTCCATTGATTTTAGAGCAGCACTCAAGATGTCCTCCACAATCACGTCCCAATCGCCACCATTTCGCTAATGAGAATAGTGCACACAATTTAGAGAACGAAAGAAAGCAACATTCCTTAATAATTTTTCTCTCACTTTTTTCCATTTCCCGAAGCAAAAAAAAACTGGGACGGGAAAAATTAAAACACAATCACGAGTTGACACCGGAACACGGTAAAGTGGCGCCCCGAAAAAAAAAAAACTCGCCGAACCGACGAATGGATGGATGGATGGAAAAATGAATGTGCGAGCGATATGGACAGGAAACACGACCGCACGGGAAGGACTGGACTGGTAAATTCTTCAACCGTTTTGCTTCCTGTGCTTTCCGCTTCTATTGTTCGGTCGTATTTAGCCGCTCTTTTTTCTTACAGGCACTTCCGGTCCCGTGAGCCATTTGTCATCGAAGTTAATCGAGATCGATATTGGTGGGCGGGGGCCGCCATCAAACGGTGCCGGGGTAGTGGTGGTGGAGTTTTATTTTGCAATTCATCATTCGATCACTGGTTTATGTTCTTGTCAAGGACATTCGCGGACAGTGTTGAGATGAGTGAAGATAATGCTGTAATTTATAATTTTATTTTGCGTAGTAACTGGATTTTTATTGCCCTAGGAAGAGAACAGATATAATAAAATGTAAAGAATGTTATCAAAAATTCAAAACTAAATTAAACCGAATAAAAAGCTAATAAAATGTATAAACAATAAGAGAATAAAGAAATCCACTTGAAACCCAAAATCCCTGTCTCCAACCCACCACCCTCAGATACTCAGGATCGATCCCGAAGTGCGACCAAAATCGATTTTCCCTACATTTCCAGCTGGGTTCAGCTTCCCGGAGCTTCTTTTATGCTGCTGCTGTCGTTTCCTCGATGCTCCAATGAACTTGACAAATCCTTAACAGCCACACAGGCGAGCGGTTTGTCTCCCAGACGGCAACTGAGTGTCTCCGATGATGAAAATGAGTGTCGGATTGGGCACCGAAAACCCTGAGCTTTGCCCAATTTCCAGCCAACGTACACCTGTGCCATTGTTTGTGGGTGTGTGTGTGTGTGTGTGCTCGTCACCCTGCTTTGGTGCCGGAATTGTGTCAAAAGCTCAGCAATGACTTCGAAAAGTGAGAATGTTGTGGGGTGTGGGTGAAAGGGAGGAGACGGAGTGAAAATACCAAAAATATCTCACCACTGTCTGTGTGAACGGCTGAGAGGTTACCATTCAGATCTGCAGATGATGGTTCATTTCCGGGGCGTTTGCTTCTGTTTTTTTTTGTTGCAGTAGAGGATTGCGAGGAAAATTCGATGGAACCGGGAATGGAATGGTTCGGAAAATTGAGACGAAATCCCGGCATGGGTATGTAATGTGTGCTTGAAGGAGGAATAAAAACCAAAGCAAGGAAGGAGAGGGGTTTTTCCGAATAAAAGCAAATTAAATGCAAGACTGTATCGGTTTGTTTGTTTAATTTGGTTTTGTTCATTTTTACTTTCTTTTGTTTGATTTTACATTTTGTGTATATTTAGTGAGTTTTATCTAATGTTTCTTTTGTTTTTTTATATTTTAAAATTATTTTTGATTGTCTTAATTTGTCTAGAAGTTTTCCGAATATATTTTTGAAATTTACTCTTCTCCTTCTTTTCAATCATTTGAAGAACATTTAGCTTTTTCATTCAAAAAACCAAAACATCATGCCTTTCTGGTGTGCCGTAGAATCGATAAAAAGATCGAAAGCCCCAGCACAGTTTTCGCCAACTCGACGGCCAGAACCAGGGAGGGGACTCCACCGTAAAATGATGTTTGGTTTTTTCGTGTTTTGTTTTTCCTTTTGCTTAGCAAAGCGAAACCAAACACCGGACCGGGAGCCGGAAAAAATGGAAAAGGCAGACTCCCAAACACCAACCACCCAACCTCACTAAAACTGCTCAATCGTGTGATTACCGAACGGCACTGCTAAAGGTTGATTTCCTTGATTAGGAAATAAGAAAATGGCACCCGAAACCTGCTGCAGAACAAGCTGAAGTAGGTTGTCCTTCTTTTTTTTCGTCCTGAGGCTTCGGCCTCAAAGGTAAATTTGGCAAAGAAAGCGCCTGGAAAGGTGAATCCTCAGCCCTCCGCAGTAGCACGGAAAAAGGTGAAAGGAATTGGATTTGAATGTGAAATTCGATTTCCGGCGTACCGGATCACTGTTTGGGACGGATGCCTCGTTTTTCTCCGTCCCTCGTCCCAAACTACTCTGTATCCTGCCATTGATTTCCACTGCGATTTTGTGTACTGCTTAGAACTGGCTCCTGTTGTGACCGACCCATCGATTCCGGCAAGGTGTTAATGCTGTTTGAAGGGCGAAAAAAAAGGAAGGAAAAGTCATAACTTTCAGGCTGCGCTTGTGATAGATACAGAGGTGAGCTGTTGGTGCGTGTGTGTGTGTGTGAAATAAAATGAAGTTAAGAAAACCCGTCCACACAGGATGGCCGTGCAAAACAAACGGCCAACCGGCGGACGATAAAGCGCTGATTGAACCGATCGGAACGGGCAAGATTAGGATCATTTTTCTTCCCACGATTCATGTGGGTCGATGCTCCCAGCCAAGATTTTCCTCGATGACAGAAAGGAAGGGAAAAAGGATGTGAAGCGAAAGGAAAAACACCCAAATCGAAGATGACTGTGTTTTTCCGTTCCATCGCCTTTTTTATTCCCCCAAAACCGTCTCGCATCCGGTTGCACTAGTTCGATTCCTGATTTTCTTACCCTTTGCCCAATTTTCCGATTTATGAGGGAGCAAACAAAAAAAGGAAGTAATAGCAAGAGAGAAAAAGAGAGATACAAAGAGAGAGAGCAAGGAAGGTTAAATAGTCGTTCACGATAAGGAGGAGGACGCGAACCGGGCAGGAAAAGCTTTCCTTGAACGCATTTCCTGCTGACTGAAAGCTTTGGGTTTTCACCGAGCCGTGAGGGAAAAGCGGGAGACTCCTTTCCCATGGGTGGGAGCATCTTCCCGGAAGCTTTTGTTTCGTCCTCCTTTAAATGACCTTGAGCTTAAGGTTCAGTTCCGGGCGAAAGGAAAATGTCGTGGGAAATAAGGGTGGCTAATGAGGAGGAAAAAGGTTTTGCTAATTTTTAGCGGCGTTTGAATGGGGCTTCCGCTTTACTCTTTGGTTCTGGGAAATTTATAGTTTATTTTTTGATTTGCTATAAAAGGATTTTTTTCAAGAAACATAATAAAAGGTTCAGACAGAAATCCAATATTTGAAAGTTTAGAAATAATAGTTAAAAAATTAATTGTTCAACTTTTTAGCTTCACCTTCACCAAATAAAATAAAATTTGCTTCAATCGATTCGCGTACTGAGGCTCTAATAGTCTAATTGAATATCTTCATTCCTTCCTACTCCATTTAGTGACTGATTTGTTTACTAGGCAAGCTCTCCAGAAGCTGCGCTTTTCTCCAAAGTAGCCTGATTTTATGGCAACAAAATTAAAAATCTCTCTTCCCGTTTGCAAACCACCCCACCCGCCCGTCGAACGCCACCACCTATCGTAACCAATGTTACAGGATCACAATTAAGGACTACGCCATAAAAAGCCACCCTCCCGGGCACGATCTTCAAGTGCCAATCGCGGCACTTTACTTCGGCAAAAGGAAGAGGATCGTTTGCTCGTCAGCCGGCTACGAAATGCCATCTCGAACCGGTGGTACAATAAATGACGCGCGAGCAACGAGCTCCTGAAGGCTTTAATGTTTACCTTAACCATTCGCTTAACCTTTGCCGTGGGGCCAGAGTTTTCCAGCCCCCCGCCAAAAAAAAAAGGAATGGATGGGAGATCCTTTTGATTTCCCGACAAACCACCACAAACCATGGGTAGGCGGGAATGGGAAGTTGAATGAAAGTATAAACGAAATAAAATGCTAGCAGCAGGTACGATCACGGGGGCTCTCTCGCACCGAAGGAAGGCCTGTTTTTTCCGGGGAGAAAATTGGAGAACCGACCGAGACGACGGGACACGAGAAATAAAACCACGTAGCACCTCGTTGCTCCACCAGGGAGGGATTTTATTTTCATGAAATAGTAGGCCAAAAAAAGACAGAACGAAGCGCTTCCAATCAGTCCCGCCCGGAAAGTAAGGAATGGGGCAAAGCGGTAAAGAGGGGAACCCGAATTTTCCGCGTACCAAATTGCCGGCAAAAATAAACTCCGAAATGGATTTTCGAGAGCTGAGGTGAGTGAAGTGTGGATAGGAGCCAGGCCCAGGATAAGACATCCCCGTGCCTAAAAACGTTCGGAGCGTTGGGTTTGGGCCGGGAAAGCATCCCGGTGAATGCCCCTTGCATTACATTTCCTTGGGAAATGGGGGGAAAATTTTCTGCAAAAAGCACTTTTTGGATGGTGTGCATATTTTTCACATTTGGATGTATGTGTGTGTGTTTGTGTGCGGGCGCTTTGCCGGAAAACTTTACCTATGAGTGTTGGTGTGTGCGTATTTTTCGGAAAATTGAGAGCTTTTTCCTGGTTGAAAGCTGGGCGAGGGGGGGAGTGAAATTAAATTGTTGATTTTACGTACATGCGAGTATCGCGTTCGAGTGTTGTTTTGGTTTTAAGAGGGCCACCAAAGTAAAAACCTTTCGAGTCTATCGTGTGTGTGTCTGTTTGCATGATATTATTTTTGTGCTATTTTCCCTTGTTTTTTGTTCGACTATTTGCTCACAGTGTTTGTGCATTTATAGACCCCGGAAAAAAGGTTTCCGTAACGTGTACTGTGTATTCCATTTCAAATGGTGTGATTTTCACCATTTATTAGGATATTATTACGAGCTGCCTTTGCCGAACGGTTGGCAACATTGTAAGATGATTGTGTGAAGCTGCCGAGGCGGCGTAGGAAGAAATATCCTATTAAGGCGACAAGGAGACGGTTGTTTTCTAATTTTCTTCTGCCGTTACGTTGGCAAACCGTTCACGGCCAGATTTGCCTGCAGATGGGGCACATAAAAACCGGCGAAAGATGATTTTAATCAGCCGTTCTCGTTCAGCATTGCTCCACAACTGTTCGCTTGGCAGGATCACCATTTTTTTTGGGTAATATTATCACCAACTTTATGATGGTCTTAAACGCGTTTCCGAGCATTCCGATGAGGTAGTTTGAGGTCACTGAACCACCGAAGCGATTGCTGGTCCAGCTCCAGTTGAGCCTAACGGTCCATCGGTTTCTTGTCGCCCGGCGATTAATGCTCGAGCACGTACATCACCTTCAATGAGAACGGCGAGCCTCCGGCGAGGCACCGCGAACAATCGACTTTAATTCAATTGGACAACAGTCACCTCTCGACGGGCCTACAGTCAGGTGTGCCAACCTCGGTCGGGACGAACTCCGGTAGATGGATGAAGCACTAGAAACTCCGACAATATCTGAGAGCGCCGGAGCAGCAGGAGCATCCGTTGAACAGCACTTGATATAATTCTCCCATTGGGGTTGCCTGAAAGCTGAAAATGTGACCGACTGTCCGTCACTCGGTCGGTAGCCGGACACGGTCAGGGCTTAAGCTCTCAGTGGGGGGCTTAGGCAGCACAGTGGGCTGAAGTGGTGTGGTCTCCGGTGCGGAATCGCACTGTGGGCCCCCGAAAACCTTCGGCACAATCCACTCGAGTTAGAGAAGAACACTTGACTTGACTCCGGCTCCTATCGGGCCGGTGGTTGGGTTCTCTTGTACGGCATTCGCGTAAGGCAGCATGTTTGTAATGGTTGTTTGCCGGTGTAAAGCTTACGCGGAACATGTTTCAAAGCTAAAACAAACACATTGGAGAAGGTGTAGTTGGATGAGTTCCTTGGCGTTTAATACTAGTTGCATTAAGCGGAGCTAGAAATTCAAAAGTTTGGATCGTAATCTAGTTTAAGAATGTTATACTTAACTTAGCCTTTTATTGCTAGCGTGTAGCGCCATCTGTTGGAAAATTGAGTTAGCTGTTTTTCTGTACAATTTTATCCTTAATTTTCAATGTTTTCCTGTTGTATTTGGCACTTTTAAATTGAGAATTCTTTACATTTATTTGTCTAATTGCTCCATTGAAGTTCTTTAGAGGAAGACAGCTCTTTACTGTGCACTTCGAACAATTAGAGTCAAATATCTTGTTCTCTCTTTATAGCTTTTTTCCTGGTTGTGTTGTATTCTCTTTTCACATTATCTTTTGTTTTATGTTTTGTGTTAATTTAAAATCAGATTCTTCTAAGAGTTTCGTGAGTTTTGAATCTTTTTTCCGTTTCTTTTCTTCCTTGGCACTTCAACCTCGAGAGGTCTCGGCCTGCCAATTCTGGCTTTCTGTGACTTAATTTTACCCGTGGTAAAGTAATCAGCCTTACGTACGGGGAGTCGGTCTGGATGGGATTTGAACCCCGGCCTTGCCGTGTGAAGACCGGCAACGTTTTCGCCTCGGCCACCAGATCGTCCCTTTTTCCGTTTTCTAAAGTCTATATTTTCCCATGTCCTTCATTTATTATAATTTTTATCCTCGTTTCAAACTCACGTTCTTAAAAGAGTTCTTATGTTCTTTATTATTTATAAATCATTTATCTTAATCCATTGTTGAAATCGTCGATTGCTGTCAGCTCTGATTACTAATAATCACTAGCGCCATCTGTTATGAAGCAAAATTTAATTATGCTTCCCATCAATTAGTACCGAATTAACAATTCGTTATCAACTTTCCAAATAAAAGGCATGCTAATCGGAATGAAAATATAATAAAAATTCTGTATTCTAGTATTAAAAAATACCGAGATATGAAAATGGTTTCATACAGACCCTTACGAGATGGAGCATTCTTGACAAAGATCCACACATTGTTCACCAGGTCATTAAATATGACCATTTCTAGGAATATCAGTCTCCAAACGTAAACATCACACAACATACCAATCTGCTCAAAATTCCTTTCCTATTTAATTCAAACACACAGAAGAAAGACACATACACATTTTGTAGCAGACGCTCGCATACACACAAACACTCCATGTTCGACTTCGATATGAAATGAGGAAAATTAATTTTTCAGAGCACTAATTCGAACCGAAACCGAGCGTGGTGGAGAAGCCGTGCCGGGAGAAGGTTGGGAAAAATAGAACAGAAACAAAATGTTTGGAAAGCCACTTAAGGAGGAAGTTGATCATCGCCGGTCGGAGTTTTTCTCCTCGTGCGAGCAAAATGGAAGGATGAAGTCGAACCGACTCGGCGTCTGTGTAGCTGTGTGTGTGTGTGTGTTTTAATGTTGTGCCTGCACTAAAGATGTTATTTCTGGGTGGTTTTTGCTGTTCAACCAGCACGCTGCGCTACTGTTTCGGAAGGTCTGGGTGGCTTCCGGCAGGTCTGGCGGGTTCGGTTCTATCTATCCATAAGGCACGACACCGCCGCACAAGACGACTGCTGATGTTGTTGTACGTGCGTGTGTGCGTGTTCTTCGCCTTTTTATTATTTCGTACCCAATATTTCATAAGGAGGACTTCTCGGAATCTGGTCGTTGTAGCGCGGAACATGGGAGTACAATTAACAAGCTCGACTATCACTGCCCGACTGGCAAGTGGTGATGAAAAGTGGATCTGAAGTATAACGAGACATAGGTCTGCTGTTGCTGCTGTTACTCGCAGGGAAAATGTTTGTGAAATGTGTGTTTTTAAAGAAATATGGTATCCAGTTAGCTTCCACACGAAAAGATCTGCTTAATTTAACAGCAGAGCACTTCGAAAGACTCGGTCCCGATCGTGTGAACCGTCGATTTGAGTTGAATATTTGATATACCACAATCTTCCTCGGTTTTGGAATGCCCATTAGAACCGGCTACTGCAGTCGAAGAACGGCTAGTAGCGCTCCAGTTTTAAATCTTCCTTTTATCCACTGCTTGAGCGCCGCAAGTCCCAACGCTATCGTAAACCAACCGCTCAGCGATTGGAAACGGAAAGGATTCCAAGCAGGATGCCTTCCTTCCAGCACCAGCGTTCCCGGTGGGGTGATATTTCAGTCACCACCAGGGGAGTCGTCATACGGGGCAGGATTCTACGAGGTGTAAAATCAATAACCCAACCTGATGTACCCGGTGGTACATCACAAAACGCCCACTGAAGCGTACCGAGCAAACCGTGTGGGTTCACGATTGCAACACCGGCAAACCCTGCCGGTGCAGAGAAAACGCTTTGGACGCGGTGGATGCATTTGAGCAGCAACGATGGAGCTGCATTGAGGAATGCTTCTCTGTCAGTCATTTCGCACCTTCACTGGCGGGAGCTGATGTGCATCATGTGGTGGGCTTGCAGGTGAAGGATTCAGAACAGTGGGCTTTACCCCTGGTTTGATCGAAATTGATTTAACTCCAAAATATAACTTGCTTCTGCAAGAACAAAAATGGCGAAGAATTTAATATTTTATTGGAGAGGTCCTAATTTTTTTCTTACGATTCCTCACTTGATCTTCAGTATTGTACTAAAAATACCCCATATAAATCAGTAACACGGGTAAGGAAATCCTTCCCACTGTGCCTTACCGAAGTGCAAACGCTAATAGTGGCACTTAGACCAAAGCCCTGGCTCATCGTTTGGGACACCGGTTTCCACACACACACACAGTTAAGATGCGAAGATGCTGGCCGTTGTGCGCTCTCGGCTAACGTGTTCCGGTGGCATGTGTTTTACTTTCGCACATAGCACCGATGGCAGAAGGTGGAAAAGATCACTTCCCTCACCGTACCAGTGCTCCGTTTGCCGGTAACATAAATCGATCAGGGGTTTAATTGATCCCCGGTGAAACATTTGAATGATTCACAGACACACACACACACAGCTAGAACCAGCGCTCGGATAAAGATGTTCCGGAGGAAGATGTGGAGTGTGGATTAGCAAAAGAACCCCGGTGCAAAGTGGGCAATAAAATCATTCCCGTCCGTCGGTACCACTCCGTGAATTCCGAAAGGCAATTCCGTGTCCGACAGGAAGGCTTTGTTGCTGCTGTAAAGTAATAGCAGCGCACGCTGAAGGTTTGCCCGGTGGCGTGAGGACCTGAGGCGTGAGGTTTTATCAGGAAAGTTGACTGATGTAGGTGTCCCGGTGCCCTGACGAAGGCATCCGAAGGGATAGCAGTGTCGAATTCCTTCGGTAAAATGCTTTGTCCACAAGTCATAAGTTTATGTGGAATAAGTTCTAGCGGTGCAGGACGTTATCAGTGGGGCCGGGAGGCTTATCGAAGTACGCGTGAGTCACAACGTTCCTGCGCATCATGGCAATGACATTCAAAATTCCGACATCTTCCCGTCAACCCAATGTTTGACATTTTCCAGAGGACAGGCACACACATACAAATTGTTTATATCGGACATTATCGGATGAGCTGATAAGCACACGGCACACTTGCTTAGGGTCCCTCCTTCGTAATCTGCTTTCCTCGAAAAGCAGACCCAACGCTGCAGGACAGTTGGTTTATGGTCTAGGTCCGAGCCGTGTGACAATCAACAGCTTCGGTGCACCGATACAAGGACCACCGAGGTGGAAGCACCGAGAGCACACTTGGCGAGACGGGCCCATTGAAGAGTGTCCTGAGAGCCGACCAAGAAGCTCTAGCTACTCGAGCTGGCTAATGCTTGTTTGATGTATTGACATTTGATAATATTTTCGTTCGTGTACAACGGCCCACAAGACCGGGCAGTTCTTGAAGTAGCCCAGAGGTCGGCTATCGGTTCGGGAAGGGCAACGACGGGAACTTCCGACGAAGGTCTGTTTTGCTCGGGAAGGTGGTCTCAAGTGCGTCCGGGTGTTTATCTTTTCATTCCTCTTTCCACGGTTGCTTCTTGGGTGCCAAGGTGCCAGTTCTATGCCTCCATTACCTAGGTACCTCCGCATCCTTCCATCAGCACCATGCCCCGCGCGCGCTTCAAGAAGATCCTGTTAAAACCAATAAAACGTGACTTTTTCGAAGATAATTTTTTGGTGAGTGGTTTCCAACCCCGGGGTTCCCTTTGCCGTTATCCGCCAGCGTTAAGAAAGCGTCGGTAAGGTTCGGAGTGTGTGTCGAGAGGGGATGTGTCGAGAGATTTCGGTTCTCGTTCGTTCGGACATGCGGTCGGGTGCGTTGCATTGTCGACTATCATCTCTTTCGTGGGGTTGGTTCGCTGGTTCTCAAGACGTTCCACGGGCGACCACATATGGTTCTTGTTATGAACGGTCTGTCCCATGCCGATCATGTACCAGCAGCGTACAGCCGCGTCCGACTGCATAATGTACCGTGCAGTAAAACAAACCTATCACACAGCGCGGAAGGGAACGCTGGAACCTTGTCGGGAGGGTAAGGGTAACCAGTTTTCGGTTCGCTTTTGCATACAGAACAGTACGAACGAACCCATCGAACGGAAAATCACTTATGGATGACGGGACGCGAGATTAACGCGACTTGTTCTTTGGGGTTCCAGCCGTATCCCATGGACACCCGTTCTTGCCCGATCTCCCGCACAGAACCACGGGTAAGAAGCATGAAGACAGGAAAAGAACAATATTAAAAACAGCTCACAGAACACACACAGAACACACACACACACACACATATCCGAGCGTGTTGTTCTCCTGCCGGTGTTTCAAGTCGCACCCTGGCGACATGTTCTGGAAGCCTCACTAAACACAGAACTGCAGCAGCAACTAATTGTTTCATGTGAAAGGCAACGGCAGCAGCACTTTGAGCTCGCGCTAGAGCTATTTGTCGAATTCTGGTAGCATGAGAAATTTGTCTTTAACGGACGGGGTCGTCAGTAGTTTGCCGCCGACCAGCGAACGGGTTGGAACGGTAAAGCCTGGTAAAGCGATTTATCCCACTTTCTTGGTGAGTGGTTTTTCCCTAGAGAAAATTGAGCGTAAAGCAATATTTTCTGAGCCGTTGTAAACGTCACTCGTCATCAGTCGAGTCGAAACCGGAAAATGATTAGAGCGATCGATCGATGTGTGATCGAAATGTAATTGCTCGTTCGATGGTGTCGATCCATCCAAAGTTAGAACAATATTCTACTGTTTTCCATACTTTTGAGGACGTTAGGAAACAAATTTTAGAAAAAGTTCGTTCAGCAAAACGTGTGAAAATGCATCCTCCCCGAACCCAAGCAGCAATAATTCATACATATTTGAAAGGAAATTATTTTACCAGCTGGAAAGTTTTGGTCGCTTGCTGCTCGGTTCGGCCGTGCAGCTCATAAATCCTTTAAATGACTCAAAATATTGACTCAAACATTGCACGCTCGCTCGTTTGCCTTGATCTCATCTTACAGTGCATTTTTGGCCGTTTAGCTCGTCGGTTGTCTGTCGCGCGGGGATTGTAATCTCTCCGTCCGGAATGCATATCTCCCGTAGCAATGTGTTGCGCGTTGCGTGGGTAAATGTTATTTTAGGATGAAAGTACCGACTGACGGTCGTTTCCGCTCGAAAGACTCGAGCGTTTGTTTAGGGCAGGAAGGAAGAACGAAAAATGTCGGTTGACGGTTTCTTGGAGTGAATTGTTCTGTAAGAGGGCTTTGGATTGGTGTTTGTCAGTTTAAAATTTGCCTTTTGTTAATTAATGTTGTTGTAAGATATAAAGCCTTTAATGTTGTTGTAATGATTAATGTTGTTGAAAAAAAATGATGTTGTGGGATTGATCTATAAAACTACTTAAAAAGTAGTATTTTTTAACATTTTTCTATTTCTTTATGCAAAAAAATATAGTGAAACCAGACCAAATGATAAATTAAATTATTAAACAGAGAGATTTGTTGTTAAATAAACCCAAGATTGGAAGTAAAAAAAATAAATGAAAAAGAAAATTGGAATAAAGAGAAATCTTTCAATCACATCGCTTGTTGTAAAATCAGTAAAAAAATAGAAATATGATTAAAAACTAAGAGAAAGAGAAAAAAATGAAGAAATTTACTCGACTCTCAAAATTTTCAAAAGAAAAAACACAAATACTTTATGTAGTATCCAGTATTCCATTGTATTAAGAATATCCGAAATTAAATTTTAAAACTAAGTTGAAGAAAAGGATAAATCAAAATGAAAAAAGAAATATTTAGAAAATTGCAAAAAAATGAATAACAAACATGAGAAGAAAACAAACATAATAAAAAATAGAGAAAAGATGTGAAAAAGAAGAAGAAAGATAAATAAATAAAAACCAAAACTCACAGAACAATTAAGAGAAATCGAAAAAAAATATAAAAATGTACTCTACTCTCAAGCTTTACTAAAAGAAAAATACAAAGCAAAGAAAAAACAAACCAAACAATATAACAAAAATAAAACTAGAAGAAAGAATAATAGAAAAGTAGTTGCTGTGCGTAGCAAGAGATGAAAGCAAATAAAAAAACAACTGATAAATAGAAATTAAAGTATATAAAAGCTTTTCAAACCCAGATCCTTGCTGTGCCTTTCTTTAGCAAAGAATTTTTAGTTCGATTATCGATGATGTCGTTCCTTTCAACACTCTTTTTAAATAAATTAACTTCAATGCAAAGTCTGATTCAAACACACACGATCGCCAAAAAGGCAAAACGGATGAACAAAAGCGCAACGCCAGAACGGAACGCCAGCGACAGCCCGTCCTGGGGAATTGATCGTGTGTGCACAAAACTTTCCGGTACATGCGAACATGCGAACAGCATAAGTGGGCGTCAATGTTTGACCCACGGGAAGCAGCCACACAAAGCCGCGCTGGGTAACGAAATCGAACGAATGTAGTCCCTAACCAGCCAACTGCTGCAATCGTAACGGGCCGAGCATTAATTTATTCAAAACGAACAAACGAATAAATGAACGAAATGATGATCATTTCGCGAGGGCACGAGAATTGCTTTCTCGACCGAGAGAGGCTTCCTGTGGCTGTGGGTACTGTTCTTGCCGTCACGTTAGCCGTACGCCTACGTACCCGGGCGTGTTCTGGCTTACTTTTGTCGGGTCCTTCTCCTGGCACTGGCAGAAAAAACCGGTATGCGCCAGAGCAAATCGAAAATTACATGACCACCATACGGGTGACTTGGGGTCTTGGGCAATGTTTTGCTCCGTGCGGGCCAAAGGAACCGAGAGCTGGGATCTTTGCTCAGTTGGCGCAAGGCACCAACAGACAGTCACTGCTCGAGGGCATTTCCAAATGCGCCGGCGCTGGTAGAGTAGAAAAAACCCGTCAGCAGAACTTGCGCCCCCTATTTTGCACATGAGCGCGTGTGTGTTTGGAGTTCGGAAACAGTCAAGAGAAAACATGAATCGAAACAACGCCATCTCGCGCCATCCACATGCTCATGGAGCCGGAAGAAGCAAGCAGCTGAACGGGGCAAAAAGCAAGGAAAAAGAAACGGAAAATAATTGCAATTATTGTACTGTTTCTGTGCTTGGTTTGCTGTGCGCACTGTCGCTGGCTGGCCCTTTTTGGTTTGCCAACCCCCAATTGGAGGTCTCTATGGGGGGATGTTCTTTCATCTACAGTGTCGGTGATAGCTCTGCGCGGGGAAATGGAGAATATATTTTAGTAGAAAAGTTTGTTATACTTAATTTATTGTCAGAGTTTTAAGAAAAAATAAATAAAAAAGAGAAAACATACATAAGAACTACCAGCAATAAAACTGAATTTAGAAAAATAGATACAAAAATATAGAACAAAGTGGAAAGTATATAAAAGAAAAAATAGAAACAATATACGCCAATCTTTTAAAAAGCAAAAAGATATAATAAATAAAAACAAACAAAATCAAGCAAGTTGATCGATAAAATAAAATATGAAAAAGCAAACACTGTGTTATTTTATTTATTTATTTTTATTTCCTTTACTAGTTGTTCTGTTTCTGTTTGCCTAACTCTTGTGATTGTTTTGTTTGAAGTGTTTTCTTCAACTGTTTAATTATTTATTTTATATATTTTTAAGTTTATTTGAGGTATTTAATTTCTTCCTTTTCTGATTTATTTTTAATACTTTTTGTTGAAGCTTTCATATTTTTTTTAATTTTCTCAGATATTTCATATTTATTTAACATTGTTAATTAGATAATGTTACTCTTATATTAAAGAAAGCTCAATTCTCAATTGTGTATTTAATTGACAGTTCCAACTCATCACATAGCGATTTCTTGGTAATCACTAATAAACTTCAATTTTTACAAGCTTTTTCATTCCTCTTTTGACAGAATTATTATTTTATAAATCATGTTTAGTACAACATTTGCTTCCATAACCTAAAATTCGTTCTAATTAGACCTCCCGACGAGAACCCAATCACTTTCAAGTCTCATTTCCATACAGTTCAGGAACAAACCACAGTTCTTCGGCTCCTCCTTGCACCAGCCTCTCTGTCCTTCCCTTCTTCACCGCAGTTTGATCTTCCACCGAACCGAAACATCGTTCCCAAAATCGGAAACACATCAAAAAGCACGGTGCAGCAACAGTAATGTTCGACCTCCAGTTTTGACTTCCCTCTTCGAGCAAAGGATTGCGAAGCGCGCGCGAATGGAATCTTGTTTTAATTAGTTTAAAAATGTTCTCAACCAACAAACGCGACCAACAAACGCCGGTTCCGTATTCTTAGCTACACATGTCCATTTTGCTGTTGTCTAACTTGGCGAAAGAAGCTGCGACCGAAGAGATCGCACAAGTTTGGCACGCAAACGAAGGAACGGGAGAGAAAAAAAAACGAGGAAAAATCCATCCCGAAACCGATGCACGGTCCCCAAGAATGCAAAGTTATGCACGCGATCTTGCTGTAGCGTGGTCGTCGTCGTTTCTGCCCGGTTCGGCTGTGGCTGAGCAGCGCCTGTCGCCACGTTCCCGCTGCCTTGTTCCGCGTGCCAAACTTGTGGATTTACTGCCAAGATTGCATAAACAAACAAATTTGTTACATTTCTTTACGGTCAACTGTTTCGCGCTAAATTCGCGCCCCGGGTTTTGATGAGGCTTGAGGCACCGGCAATCGTGCGTTACATTTTCTCGCCATGGAAATGTGTCGAACAGGGTCTGTTTTTTGTTGTTGTTGTTGGTGACCATCCCCAAATAAGGGGTGATAAAGGATTCTTCACGGTCAGTAAATGACCAAACAAGCGTAAAAGATCGATTTTTCATTTGGTTCTCCGTGTCCGTGTGTCCTGGAAGCCCCCGGAGCAAAGATGCAACGATAGCTGCCAACGTTAAGGTGACATTTTTGGCACAACTTTTTCGGTTGTTGGGTCTTGCGGATTTGAATTGATCGTGCGGGAACGAAACCAGGACAATTTAGGACACGCGGAATCATTCCGCCTTTGAGCTTGGTGTTTTTGCTACGTGAGTAAGTGTCGATTGGAGGTGTCGTTGCTTTACGATCTTTTGCTGCTAACCATGACGTGTTGTGATAGGGGGAAAATGTTACAACAGTGCAAATTAAGGTTGTGCGAGTCATTCTGAGGTATGGATGGCACTGCGTTCGGGCACTGTTTTGCTTTGCAATCGATTGAGAATGGTTTGATTGGGTTGTTTCACACCACATTGGGTAGTTCCGAGTGTTGGGCATGAAGGATGCTATCAAGTACATGGCAATATGCAAAGCAAGGTAATTCGTTTGTTGAGTTTTAAAATGCGAGTGACTCTTTTTTTGAGGAATTCCAAGTTATTGGTGTGACTTTTTTAAAATTGGCTCTACAACTTCAAGAGGTCTTGTTCAGATATTACTAGCTTTCTTGGCTTAGGTTACCCGATGCTGGACTTGGAATCTTGAATAGGCTTGCCAGTCTTCTTTTCAATCTGGCCCTGGAGAGGACCATCTGTGACTCGGGAGTTTAAGCTTCGGGAACCTTCTTTTACAACTTAATATAGATCCTGGCATACGCTGGTGACGTAGACATTATTGGTTTGAGGCTCTTCTATGTAACAGAAGCAAAACTTCACCCTACACACTCCAATAGAGCACCTACGTCAGGAAACGTCAGCAACAACATTGATGAGGAGTTACACAGAAGGATGCTGGCTACCTTCTGGTCATACTACAGCCTGAGGAATTTTCTCCACGGACGAAACTGGGACTTTATAGAACATTGAAAGGCCCAATGCTCACATACGCCTCTGAGACATGGACTGTTTTCAAAACAGAGGAAACTCTCTTAGTGATCTCCCCATCGTGCAGTGAATTGGACTAGCCAGTCTCTGGTGAGCTGGACTTGTCATGAGAATGGCACCGGACGTCCCAACCCGTAAAGCCTTTTAAGGCCGTCCACAGGCTAAGACCACGAAGCGATTGTAGCGTCTGATAAGTAAGGACTTGGAATCGGTCAAACTTGGAAACTATCCGTGACTAGACTCGATAGGCGATCGTGCCGTGTGAAGATCATCGCGAATTATTTTTGCTAGTACACCATTTAAAAATATTTCAAGAATTCAATGTTTCATTTTATCAAATAAGATAATGTTTCAATATTTCAAATGATTATTCATGTTTCAAATTGTTAAATCTCCTGTTAAAAAAATAAGTGAATGAAAACCTAACCAAATAGTCCTTTTCAGCCCTCTTTAAATCTTCAAAGAACTTCTGCCACGCATGTACTAAACAAGATACACTTACGATACTGCACTAGATGTCAACAGTACAGTACCAAGTCCAAGTTCAGCCGTACGTTTAAATGCTCCGATACGATCCGGACAACTGAACATTATGAATCACTGAGGCTCTTTCTCGTGCGATATGTTTGTGCTTTCCATCTCTTTTCTGCCAACCTTGGCCCATACTGAGAGCGCACTTCTTCCTGGTAAAACGCTCAACATTAACTGACCGTTTGAAGTCATGTGGGAAATGGTCTGCATGTTTTCCACTCTTAGCGCAAGAAATAGCACAGGCACGATCAATCCATTCCCTCAGCACAGCGGTGCAGTTTCGCAGAAATTAACATAGGAGTGTGTTATGATAAGGTAAAGAAGCGTTTTGCGTGTGTTGGTATGTTTGGAATGCTTTGTTTTATTCACACACCGGTCGGTTGCATGTCACGGTGCTGGTACGATACATTGGATGATGCGTTTCCATGAGCTTTCATCATAAGTCTTCGATCTTTGGTGCATGCGGCGGTGCATTAAGGGCTTTTAGAAGGTTTGTGAAGGAGGTTCATACTGTCCGTGTCACCTATAAGAGTGTCTTTTCGCCTGTTTTTATAATGGTAAAGTCATCCGAGACAAACAAGTTAAAACAATACGCCCCGTCAAAGTTGAAACAGAGGCCCGGGAAGACACCAGAACACCCAGCACAAAGCAAACAAACCCCGGGTACGATATATTCAAATTTATGCTCACGCATCTGCATAATTTCCTTCTGCTTGCTCGGTGCCACGCTCAGTGCTGGTGCAGAAGTCCATAGCCTGTTCGGTGTTTTTTTTTCTCCACCGTTTGCGGAGGCTGTTGTGATCGGATTTATTTATTGGCATGACAAATGCAGTACGGCTATGGCTGAGGATGAAGCAACGAGCACCGGCAGCGAGTGCTCTCGTGTGATCTGCTGCCAGCATTGCTTTTTTGTTCTGCTGCCAGAAAACGGAAGCGTGAGGTGGTGGCCAATTAATGAAGTAAATAAAAACGCAAAAATCTGCTTCGATGAGGTTTGTATGTTTTTGTGTGTGTGTGTGTGTGTCTCTGTCTCGCTCTTCTGCCTTCAACTTCACGGAAGGATTCCATTACTCGTGAAGTGATATTTGCGATTGGCACGGATTGGTTTCTGTTATTTTTTTGTTGCTTTCCCCTCGCATTTAGCCTGCCCTGTCGCTTCCACTTAATTTAAAGGCTTTTTGTGCTGGAAATATGATTCCGCCGGCTGGGTGTTAATGAACGGTAGGGCCTCACCCGAACCACCAGATCAGGACAATTGCATTAATCCGTAGCTAATGAGATTGGGTTCCGGGCGACGATGATTTATGGTCGTGCGGATTGAGTCAGCTTTTAGCCGAATGGTGTAGGATGCACACTGAGGTTCACTGAACGAACGGTAAGGATGACCGGACTCTGCTGCGTGTACGGAGGCGTATGTGAAATTCCGCAAAAGGGAACCGTCCGACCGTGGTCCGGAAACCGGAATGCCGCGTAACTGCCATGCCTTTTTAACTCCACAGCCATGTGCAATATTTCGCAAGTGATTGCAAAGTTTTGTTTAGTCCCGTGATCTTTTTCACAAGTCCACGTCAACGATGGCGTGAGATGGGTGGGAGGTGTTACTTTGAAGTTTTACGCGTCTTTCGGCAAGGGGTTTCGGTCGAATGTGCCGCGCAAGGCACACAAAAAGGGGCCCAATAATCGGTGGCATTTGAAGGTAAATCATAAATCGCTTCAAAGAAAAGATCAAAGTCATGGTGGTGGTTGAGCGTGTAATGAAGCTGATCGAAGAATTAGTTCATTACCTGGATGACGCTTTAACAGGATGGCGGATTTGATGGGTGCGATCAAAATGATCATAAAATGCATCATTACTTGCAACAATTTTAAATGAGATTTTTGGGGAAACTGAGCAAAATATTGCATGCCTGAAATCGACGATCAACGATTGATCCTCAAAATATTGAACGAAAAAAGATGAAAAAATTAATACACAAAATAATTTTAGTAAAACTCTAGAGATATTTATACAATGTCGTATGAAAACATAAAAACATATTCAAAGGAGGAAAAGTTAGAGATTGACAAAAGAATTAATATTGAGTTAAAAGTATAGGAAACTTAGAAAAATATAAAAAAATATGAAAAAAATAAATAATGAACATGATAACATAAATTAAAAATGAATAAATAATTCGAAGAAAATTTTGAGCGTAGTAAATCTCACGGTAAATAATTGGAACTTTCATATTAACCACTAAAAAATAATGTCCGGTGTCTGAGGCGATTGCGGCGCTGGTCTTCACAAGGCATGACCGGCGTTCAAATCCCATCCAGACCGCCTTTCCGATTATTCGTCTGTAGTCAGGTTCAAATTTTCAGCGAACAGCTTATCCATGAAAGCCCAAGAAAAAGTTAATCGATTCTCCAAATGCAACAAGAAGGTTTTTTTCCGAATAAAACCGAACAAACATATCCTGAGGCGACGACATTTTACGACAAACGTTTCCCATTTAATTAGAACGAGCAATAATCATCGTCCAATTTCTCACAACCTTTTTTTGTCATCGGCCGACACAAATGACACAGTCGTTAACCCACCGTCATATGAACGCAAACCTTTCGCAAACACACAAAACCCGACCCGGGAGGTTTGCCCTTTTCACAGCTCGTTCGAATCAATCTTAATGTTCGACACCATCAGTCAACACCTTTAATGAATCCCCGCGTCGCTTACCGAAACCGTCGAAGCACACGGCATCTTAGCCCGGGCTAACGACGTGCCCAAACGAATCGAAATATTATGCACCTCTCCTAAAGCTGCTAATTCCGGCCGGAGAAGAGCACCATGGTGGAGAATGGTTAGCTGAAGCTGAGCTTAACGTGGTGCTGGCACGAAACAGTGCCTGGCTACTGTGAATGTCGCTTCCAATTCTCGAACGAACGCCGAAGGTTCGTCTGCTACCAATCGATTGCTTATGCATCTCGGAATGGTGGTTGTGCTGGTGGTGAAGTAGTGACATCGTAAAGTTGGCCAGAGGCAACATTTTAAGCATCGATCCGGTCGGATTGGGATCGAGAAGCGAGAAGAGCACTACAGCAAAGTAAAGGGCTCACGAAGCCTCAGAAATTCTTGCGAGGAGCTACTGTTGAGGAAAAGTCATTGAACAAAGTGGTCTTTCTCCATGCCCTCCAGCCATTCCTCCCGATGCTCCAGTTCTGTCCGAGTTCCCGAAAGCGAAAAGGAAAACCTAAGAAATTGGGAGCTACGACGTGTGCAAGGTTCCTAACTTGTGTGTGGACGGTGTTTGGTCAGCTGTGTGGCGTCTGCGGCCTACAATCCTTCACGAGAGGTGAAGCCCTCCAAAATGGGCCCCCAAAAATAAAACGTCAAACACAACACAGCAACGGAACAGGAGTACAAAACGAAATGCACAATAATAAGGATAATCTTTAATTTATAAACCTAAGCCAAATGAGGTGAACGCTTACATACGGTTCGTGTGGGCTGTGTACGGCAAGCTCCCGGGGGGGGAAGCTTGTAATCTTCGACCAAAACCCCGGACCAAACAAGCGAGCGACGGGACGCGGCGAGTTAATGGACATCGGACATGAATGTCGTCGTTTTCGGACGCTATCGGAGAACATGTGTTTTTAATTCGTTTGCTTGTTTTAACCGCCTTCATCGTCACCGTCCGGTCGACGTGGCGGTCGCAGGCGAGTGCGAGAGATCTTGCTTGAGGTTCAAGAAAGCGAACGGTTCAACACGACGGGTACGGCTTACGTTCTCACGTCGATCGATTAGTGTGGTCGGCGTTGTGTATTGTGAGGTTGTGGGCCAGCCATCTCCCGAAAAGTGGTTTAACAAGTAGGTGATGAAAGTGGTGAGCTTCCTGCACGGGGGGGACGAGAATTTATTGACGACTGACGAACGGTGTCGTCGCCATTTGGTGGCTCAATTTTCCACCCGGCTTGGGACCGAGGTTTTGGAGTTGGGTGGGTGCACCTTGAAGCTGAAGTCGAAGTGGTGGTGCCATATTTATGCTGCAGGCTGCTCATTAGAGCTCCCTGACCGGGTGACGAACGCTAATAGCCAATCGTTGGGAGACTTTGTATTTACTTTAATCTTAAGTATGTTCGCTGCAGCCGGCAGCTTGCTTCGCTTCGGTGCAATTTCGTCCAATGGTAAAGCTTAATTTTTGGAAGTTAATTTCGATTGCAGTTGTTTCCGTGAGGCAAAAGTTTCCCGAGCCAAACACCAACCCGTTCGCGTCAACTCACACTGGTGCAGCTGCAACAAATGTTTCTAATTTTGTGCTGCCCCAAAAGAGCCCAAACTTGGTAGCTACCGGTCGTTTTGTCGCACAGTGTTGCGTTTGTACGGTATTGTCGAAACGCTCATAAAGCTGCGACTTTGCCACCACCTTCGTGCTTCGAGCGTAATATGCAAATTTTGTGCCATTCCGCACACACAAACACAGGCAAACGAAAGGGAGCGAAACCGAACCGCGTTAAAATGTGAAACGAAGACAATATGAAACCTGACCGAAAACGGGGCGTCCTGGCGGTCACCAAAAGTAAGCAGCTAAGAAAATAGCACAAAATTGACGACAACGACGCGACCGCCTTGCTTCGCGTTACCTGAGCATTTTTCGGCAAATCCCTGAGAATGCAGCGCTGATTGCGAGAATGGTGCGGAATGAGGTGCATGTTTTGGCGAGGGCGGGGGGGGGGGGGGGAAGACCGTTCGTTTCAGTATTTGATTGCGATCGTAGCGCGTTTCGCCGGAGGACGCCCACCCGTACGCAAACGGAGACCCCGGTGCACGTTACGAGTTTGTTTTACAAGATGGATATCTGCTCGTTTCGAGATAAGAAACGTTTCGATGCGAACGTCTGATTTCGCGCGAACGCTAACAAACAGCGGCAGCAACACGAAAGCAACCACGATTGACGTCCAGCCACCGCCGGGTCCACCGGGTCGGTCTTTTGGGAGTTGGATGCCGTCTTTTGCTGGCGGTCTTTGGCTACCGCCGGCATGATGGTGGCTTCTGGGCTTCTGTTTGCATCATTAGGATGTGCCTGCGCTTCGTATGCATCGACGTACCGTTGCAGTTCTGCACTGTTTGCTGCAGTGCGGCGGTGATGTTTGTGAGTGTGTGTGTGGATTTTCATGGTAGCAGAACAACAGTGTGGGCTTTGGGACTGTGGGGAAAAAGCTGGATTCTGGTCATGCCGATGCGCAACACGTTCCTGTTTCCGGTTTGATGGACAGCGAATCAAGTGAGTAAATGCAGATATTTGGGCATGGGCTGGTGGTGAGATGATGGGGAATGGTTTTTAGACGTTTGTTCTTTTTAGGGTTGCTACACTTAAGATATAAATGTTTTCAATTGTAAAATGTTGCATGGTTTTCTTGAATAAACGGTTGAATTTTTGGTTTGCGAATAATAGCCAGCATGATATGATAACTTTGAAATTATATGTACAAAAACCAATAAGGAAAAAGAGGAAAAAATAGAAGGGAAATTGCAAGCAAAATAAAAATGAAGGAAAATTATTAGAATAGAGTAAGAGTAAGTAAGAAACAACAAGTAGAAATAGAAGAAGCATCAGAGAGAGGAGAAAGAAGGAAAGAAATAGAAGAAATAGTAGAAGTAGAAGAAGAATTTGAAATAGAAATAAAATAGAAGGAAAAGTGAAAGAAGAAAGAGAAAGTAGAAGAAGAAGTAGAATAAGAAACAAAAATAAATGCATAAATAGAATTAGAATTAGCAGGATAAGGAGAAGTAAAAGTTAAAATTGAAGTACGATTAAAAGTAGGAGTAAAAGCAGAAGTAGAAGTAGAAATAGAAAAAGAAATATAAGTAGAAGCAGCTATAAGAAGAATTAGAAGAAAAAGTAGAATGAGCGTAGAACGTAGAAATAACAATGGAAAAAGAAATATAAATAGAAGCACAATAAGGAGTTAAATCAGTTAAAGAAGAATCAGTAATAAAAATAAAAGTAAAAGTAGTAGAAACAGGGAAAGTAGAAATAGAAGTAGAAGTAGAAGTAGAAGAAGAGGTAGAAGTAGAAGTAGAAATAGAAGAAGAAATAGAAGTTGAGGCTGAAGAAGTAACAGCAGAAACAGCAGTAGTAGCAACAGGATATGAAGATAAAGGATAGATCAATAACAAGCCTACAACACCTTTAAACAATTTAAAAATTTTTGATAAGTTTGAATTAATTAACTTCATATTAAACTTCGATTATCTAAAGTTTTTCAGCAATCGTTCTCCCTACATCTATCGTGCGTTGATGCAATGTTATGTCATCTTACCCAACAAGGTACAAGATTCATTTCACCATCAACATACATCCTCACGATGGAACCTTTGAAATGGGGAAATAACCATCTAGCTAAGAGAGAGAGAGAATTAGCCCTCCTCCCAAAACCTTGGAAACTTCGCCCAAAACGGTTGTTCGCTCCTTCACCACTTTCGTGCATCGTTTAAGCGGACAGTTGAATGAAACACCAAACTCCAAAAACAGCAGCAGCCCCCAACTCGCTCAAGACGTTTGCGAAACAGAACAGTTTTTTAGTTGTTGGCTGAGCTGTTTGCTTTACTTCCACTCCCCGATTCCGTTTGGTCGGCATGTGGATGTACTTGAAACTTTTCAATTTAGATTCTTCTAACGCACGGGTGCGTTCTGTGCGAAGGGGAAGAATATCTGTGTAAGCGAAGAATCTGGCCGGTTGCGAATCCATTTTTAGTTTTGCCCCCGAAAGGATTGAGCACCATAAAAGGAACCCGGCGGCGAGCCTTCCGATGGGCAAACCCTTGACGTGTTTTGCAAGCAGTCTTCTGGTGCTTACGATCTTTAGCAAAAAGGAGTCTGAGGAAACTGATTCTGATTCGTATAATGTACTTTCAGCCCTCCCGTCGTATGGGGATTCATTTCATCAGCGTTTAATATGTTTTTTCCCTCCCGGTTCTTGCATTCGATACGGCTCGAGATGAGCCGAATCTGGCCGCATCATTCCATTTTACCCACGCAAAGCTTCGGCCGACATTGACGGATGGTGGTACAGATTTTTGGTGCCACACTATCAAGAATTCGCCGAGCGGCACAGAGCACACACACACAAAAACACTTGCGGCTTGGTGGAATGTCTTTTCCGTGTAGCCTTGAAAATTTGACGATTGCACTGCACAGTGTCGTCGATTAGAGCACGGCAAGCAGGAGGTGGTTTTGACTGATGCCGTCAAAACCAAAAATTGCTTTACGCTTCGGTGGGGCTTGCTAATACACCAGGCCGTAAAAACAAAAGTGTTCATCTGCTGGGGCTTATTTTATTTTTTGCCAACCGTTCCTCGGTATAGTTTGCCAGCCGATCATCAGCGAAGGAAAACAGAGGCTCAATTTTATCCTCTATCGCTTCCATTTGGGAGATAGGCTGTGCGTTTTTGTTGGTTCGCAGGCCGTAACCTCTCGCACGGTTCAGTCACGACTCTCGGCTCTGTATTTGGCAGTCCACAGGAAGTACGATGCCATTTTAGGTGATGTAAGTAGTTTTATTTCGTTTTTTGGTTTTTCGTTCTACATGGGAGGAGCTGAATTCCGATCTTGCTCTGCGGCTGTTGGCGAAGTGTGCTGCAAATATTTCGCGAATTTGTATGTTTTGATGCATTAACATAATGGGACTGTAAAGTGGCTGTTTGTTCGTTAATTGTGTTTGAGTGGTTTTAATTTTTTTATCAACGTGAACCAAAAAGATAGTGAGCAAAAAATAGTGAAGTTTAAATTTTATTTTCAATTTCAGGTCACAAATTTAGAAAAATAAATTAGCGTCGCATTTAAAATATATAAAAAACAGAAAACAACAGAAGTCAAAAAACATGAATAAAACTACAGAAACATACAAAACAAGTTAAAAACAGATTATTCAACACATCACGAAACATCATAGCTACCACTCCGTTTTTCTAAACAATATTTTTCCTGCCCGGCAATTCCCAATACGATAACCGATACTCTTGACCCATCGAAAAAGCGCTGTCCAAAAACATCACTAGACAAATGACCATGGCAACGAACTATATTTCACCCCTCCGATACCGATATCCCAAACTCCTAGCATCCTCGCACCGTAAGTCCCAAGATGGCGATGATCCTAATGGGGCGAGCCATCGGATGGGTCTAATCCGCGCTCAATCGTGCCAGCAGTGTAGTGATGCAGTTCGCGACCAGCTAAAAAAAAAAGACCTGAAACCGAAATATTCTCCCCGAGTTCTCCATCGCAATCGCAACTTCCTGTGGTCAGTTAGCAAGGCTGGCAGTTGGGGTTTTTTTGCCACTTTTTATCGAAACCTTCCACACTGCGGTAAGGGGTTGTGCTGATTTCGATAATTTTTTGTTGCTGTTGCGTTCGCCTTGCTGTTTGCGCCGGGTTTTAATTCTGCAACTGGAGGACACCCACACGCGTGTCGGGACTGGCGTGACGATTCTTTCCCTACGACGGTGCATGAGGGCGTGGGCATGAATGTGTCACGAGTGTGCAGTTCCGTACTGCCATTACTGCCCTACCGCTTGGGGCGAGCTGCCTCCACCGGGAGTATTTAAAGTAGGCATAAAAATAACAATGCACCAGGATGAACTTGCGACCGTTTGGTGGGTGGGAAAGAAGGGCGAGGTTGGCGGTGGACGGGGTTGAAAAATCAACATAAACCGATCGGATCTTCGTTCCGCAGATCAGCGAACGCTGGGGGTGGGTGAGCTGGAAGCACACATGGCACCAGCTTAGGGAGTCCAGTCCGGACCAGGCTATTCGCTGATAAGACCGTAAATGGAATTTTTTTACGCGGACACGCTCAGGATTTGTGCAGCTTTTTTTCTCCGTTCGCTCTCTCTCTCCTTTCGGAACATAACCTCACTCCTCTGCACTCCACGGTGACCGATCAGATTGCGCTCTATTATGCACATTTGGCCTCGAATTTATGCTCGCGAAATTGTTTGTACAAATTGTTGGTCTCGCGTGGCTGGCTGCCTTCTATGTCACTGATAGCAGGCCCTTGCTAGACTAATGGGTAGTAACGTTGGGGAAGCGGTGTGTTTTTTTTTGCTGTTGTAGCCTAGAGTTGAATAAACTGTTTTTGCTCTGTCGCGCTGTCTTTGCGTGATTTTAGATGACTTTTTTGTATTATGGTAGGTTCATCTAAACCTTTCGTAGGGATATCGTAAATTGGGAGTTAAAATGGGAACTCGATCAGATTCGACGAAGGTCAAATTCGGGTGAGTGAGAGAAACAATGCTGAAATTGGGAGTTCGTTCAAAGGACGGAACCCATTTCTGGATAACTTCAACACAAAGAATGCTTTTGAAATATCGGACTAATTCGCTTCATCTCTCCACTATCATGTTTTTTGAGCAGCGCCCTCTATCGGAATCTCGCAATACTACTATCAAAGGATAGCCAGGAACCATCAGAGATTTTTTCAAATTCATTAATGCTAACTGATTAATTTAGTGACACTCTATCTTACTCTAGTTTTCATAGCAGTGCTTATTATATTACTGAGAATTGTAAATGTATCTCAAATATAACAAATCTCTTAGAAAAGTACTTCCTTGGCACTGTATTACCATTTCTGGCTTTCTATAACTTAATGATATCAGTAGTACAGAAGTCAGCCCTGCTGGGGAAGGCGGTTGGGTTGGGATGGGATTAGGCTGGCGATGTCGCCTCCGCCACGGTCTATAGTACCAGGAAAGTACAGTTAAATTCAAAAACCGTCCCTCAAAGGGATCATCTACGAGTTAAGATCGAAAACACCGTATCGATGTAATCAGTCGGTCATTAAAGTCCACGATAAAGTTCTTTGGGAATCAACGAGATTTTTTTTTAAATTGCTTGTTCGTTTGACTTACTAAATTAGCTCTAAATTTTTTTTTGTATTGTTATTCGGTAAAATTTGTTCAGTACATTAAATATACGCCATGGGATATGGTTTTTACAGAGTATTATTTTAAAAATATATTCTGAACACATGTAAAATGATTAATTTAATTCCAAATAGAATAAAAATAATTAAAAGCAATGCATAACTACAAGAATTTCACTGTCAACATGACCTACAACCAGCAGCAATATAGAACTAATAACAAAAAAAACTGATCTCTGTAGAACAAATCCACTTCAACCCCCTAGCTATTTATGCGACAGTTTATTGTTTCGTACAAATATTTGTTTTTCCAGACACGTAACCCGTAATCAAATCGACAGATGACAGCAGCCTGCTGCAGTACAGAAATTAATTTACTTTTGTTTACACCACACTGCTCGCAAGCGGATTAAATCGGTCATTGAAAACAAAAACGAGACAACAAAAAAAAAAAAAAAATCGAGGTTAAAAGCGCACGACCTCAAACCTAGTGATCCGTTGGATTTCGGGATACGCTCGTACGGGGTCGCCATCAAGCGTACATGAAGCGGGATGCTTGCATCATACAGCCAGTCGCGTCTCTTATCGGTACGTCAATAAAGACGACACCAGCGGCCTAGAGCATCGCCGGACAACAGTTCCGCGGATAGTTGATGCCGAACAGGCACGCCTAATGATTGGTTCACTTCAATCGGTTGCGCTGATAGGGCCGCCCGATAGACCTGACGGTTGGATGCGTTTGCACTTGCATAAGAATCGCTTTATCAGGGTTCACCCAATGATCCCAGCGCGTTAAAGAAAACAAAGCGTGACAGAAGCGTTATGGAGCGTTGTGTTCCAATATTTTTACACCCGGAATCGATCGATGACACACGCACGCAACTCACGGCAGTATGGCAGGGCCTGCAGGAATTTGTGCGATTTTCTGTCTCCGTTCCGGGCCAGAGTTTTGTTTTGACAATTCCGGACGGGAATAGAGGGTGAGTTAGGCCGAGACCGATTAATTGATTTATTTTCTATTGCCGTACCGCAAAACTGCGATGGCTTCCTGTGTCCTCCAGTACTCCAGCGCTTGAGTCAATCGATTCGGCACGATCGTTCAGACGAGCGCTCGATCTGTCAGCCATTGATCGGAATATTAATGAACGAGTTGTGGGTGAGTAACGCATGCGGAAGGTAAATAGAATGGATACGTCATGTTGACTCAGCCAGCGGACCAACACAGTCCAGAGACAGCGTCGGTAGGGTGTTGGAACAAAAGGGCAATTAGATCGTATGATGGACGTGGAATGTATTCTGCGCGTAAGTATTCTGATGATGATTTTATGAAAAGCAGATACATTCACTGACTTTTTATTCCAATTCTTGCACACACGGACACAAAGAAAGCACAGTAGATGCTATCCGCCCTGTGGTGACTAATTTCCCTTTATTGCTCTTGAACGTGAGCACACCCTTTTTTGTGGACCTTAACTCACGCCTACGAATTGTCGTTATTTTTTATTTTAATCATGCACCCTACACTCCTTCTCTCTCTCTCTCTACCGACTACTTTCTCTACCCCTCAACTAATCGATGTATTTAGCAAGTACCGGCCCTGGGAGGAAACCCCAATAATGCCCACCGATTGAGGTGATGTGGCGCGCATATTAACATAATCGACCGTTCGTGAAACGCTACCGCTCGGAGCGGAGAAAACGCGCGCTTGATTGATAATGAGAAAATGGACGACCGATTGCTCAGATCCTTCGTACCTTTCGGGAGGGTGCCGCTCTTGAGCTCGTGGAGCCCACGGTGGATTCCATGATTGAGGCACGATTTCGATCCGTTAGGTAGCCGGGTTTGCGCGCTGGATTTCGATTAACTTCTAACCTCCGCTTCCAACACGGAGGGAGGTCTGCCCGTTCGCGTGGGTCGTGTGTGCGGAATGGTCGTTCAAAGTAATGTTTGTTTGTTTGGAGTTTAATTTATCGGTCGGCCTGATGGTTAGGTGGGAAGTGGCTGGCACTTTCACGTGAGAGGAGAGTTTTATTTAATTGTTTATTATGATTTCTTGGTTGATGGTTGGAAATAAATATAGATAGCTAACTATAATTGAATGAGGAAGTAAACCAGGATATCTACTTGAGTTCAGAATATGGTTGGTTATCCTCCAGTCTCTTTTTTTAGTAGGAAAAGAATGTTGAATGTAGAATGTTTAAAAATGCAACAAGACTTGGTTGAAGTCTAGCCAGATGTTAAAGCCCGAAGAAAGAGATTATAGTTCACTTTAATTATAGCACAAAAACACGACAAACAAATAACATTATTATCGCCATTAAACCGCTAGCTGTAATGCACGATTGAAACACCATACAAACACACACAACAATCTCGGTAACCGTTCGGACGAACAGGCCGCGCACATTCGTCAAGCATTTTAATCTGTCATTCGGTCTGTCTCCAACTCAACGGCTGCCATTCAGCGTCGGACGAATAATCTTCCCAACCCGTCCGATGTGGGACTCGGCCTGGCCGGTGCTGACTTATTCGCGTCAGGAAATGAGCCTACTCGTGGCGCAGATTAATCCGTCAACTGTCCGCCTACCACCATTGCACAAAAAACCAAAAAAAAACGAGGGAAAAGCAGCAGCAGAAAAAAACCACCCCGAAAGCATTTCAATTCCACGCCAAGTGTGGTCTGGTTTGGTTGTTTTATTTTCTCTCCAGCTCTCCAGCACAACTATCCAGGCTCGCCCGGATGTCGTTTAATTCGTGTGGACTTTTTTTTCGATGCTGTTGCCGTGCGTGTATACTGTACACTTTGAACCGCACATGTGCGCCAAACCATGTGCTGCAACAAATCGCGAATGCAAACGAACCGCATCTTGGTTCCAGGGCAACAGCAAGATGAAACAACGGCGCGCAGTGTTGCGTTATTCGTAGATAGAAGTATTGCGATATTTGTTTACGATTTCCGGTGTGCAGATCGTCGTCTGGCGAGACTGCGTGTGTGTGTTTGAATCGCGATAGGGTAAGCCTTTGAGTTGACGATGTTGAGAGAGTCCTCGATTTTTTTTTTTTCGGGAGGACTTTTGGGATATCGGTCAAGATCATGATCGATCGATCCCCACAATGACAAAGGTTCGACAAATGATCCGTTATCTGATCGAAACGTTTTCCCCAAAAATATACGATCTCATCCAAAATCTAGCACAGCAAAATGGTCATTAAAATATGTATGGCTTGCACGTCCAGGTTGCTACAAAACTCTAGGCATTTATTTGCCCAAAAAAAGGCGATGTCCGTAGAAGATGTTCCCATCAAGAAGAGTTAAATGTAAAAATTATGTACAAAAAGGAGCAGAGATTTACCAGCTGCATTAAACGAGCGTTGTACGCCTTTTTCCTGACCTGCTAGAGACAAAGCGATGGATCGCTGCGATCCGAAATGGAACAGAGCATGGCCGTCTTCCACCACACCGTCTCAAGATGACTCAAACTCCAACAAGGATTCCCGTGTACCGTAGGGAACCAATGCAAGGGTGAAACTTCTCAGTTCGCAGAATTTTAAAAACACGTCCCAAAAGAAATAAAGCAGATGAGGTTGAAAACAGAGAGGTGAAGCGAACAAAAAAAAGATGACAAATCTCCCCGTTGCGTCGTTAGCAGCTCGGTTGCGTTTGCGTGCCGCAGCGTGTGTTTTGCGTATGGGATGTGTTCGCGTAAGTCACCCACCGCGGGAGGCAGTCGTCGTCGTCGTCGTCGTCCCCAAGCAGACACCACGCGATAGCATCTTCCGATTGCTTTACAAAAGTTTTGCAGCGCGCATTGGGGTGTCCGCCAAGACAAATGGCAAATGCGTGTTTGTGCGGAGATTTATGACGATCGGAACGTCGGCAAATAGTTTGTGCATGAGGCGCGCACCAGACGGTTTAAGTTAACTGGGGAGACTAGGTGGGAATTTTGGTGACCAATCGGTCAGCTGGGCGAGTCATGATGCGTGGTGACGGCATAATTGAGCGTCCGGAAGCGAGAGAAATTAGTAGGAGATAGTTTATGGTTCAATTTTCATGACAAGTCGAGGTTTAGAGATAACAGAGCTCAAGATATGATTTCTTAATATCTGTTTGTGTACTCTGCTGATCTTCAGGACTTTGATGTACATATTTCAGGACTGTTTCATTAATTGATTAGTGTTCATTGGATAGGTAACATCATGATGTCTCTGGTCCAGAATTCTCCCAGGAATCAAATAAAATGATCTCCAGATTTGCATTCGTCCAACACTCTTATCTCGCAATCATGTTCACAAATCGCTATCACTCGTCCCAAATCTTCCACATCCTTTTCCTGTCTAACTGTACCTTGAACTGGAGAAATCTCGACCGATCACGTTCACGTTGATCGTTGATTAGACGGTAAAACACACGCACAAACACCGTGGCACAACTTAACGAACGAACAAGAGCATCAATCGATCGATCACAACATGCGCAGCCAACCTTAATGAGCCACCGCGTAATTACTTCATCAAAAATTCACAGCTAATCGATCATCCAGCATCGTACGACAACCGATTGCGGATGTTCCATTCGCTCAACATGCCACTTCCCACTCAACCCACGCGCTCAAACACCGCGCGCTGAAAGATCCTGGCGGGATATCGGTCTAATAGTCCTCCTGTGCGACTCCACTCTCCCCCAAACCCCAAAAAAAAAGCTCTTTAAATGATCTAAAACGATCGTGTATCGTGCGGCGGACGACGACCACGACGGCTGAGCGAGAATCACATTTTAATTGACCCGAAAACGAACACAGGTTAGTTTCGCTTGTTAATAGATTTTATCGCTTTCGGTTGGCCGTTGTTGTGGGCGCCGTCCACCGTCCCACAAAGCAGGAAGAGCTCGACGGTCGACAGTGACGACACATCATTAATATTCATAACTTTCCTCCACCGTTGTTTGGGCCCCCTTTTAGGCGGAGATGTGCGATGTTCGATTTTGCGATCTTCTTCAAACTGATGAGGATATACGGGTACGGGTAAATGAGCTCCTTGTTGGAGCGTTCTGTAGGCATCGAAGCAGCATATCGGACCAACATCAGCAAAAACCACCACCGGCATGGGATGCGTGTTACTGTAGCGAAATATTCGCTAAATCACCCCCGATCCCGCGTCGAGGTAGAGTGTCCGGGGAGATATCACAGTCCCGCAGTATGTGGACTCCCAAACTATCCGTGTGCCTGACAAAACCTCGGGGCCGGAGATATATCCAGACCGGCCGAGACCCGGGGACCACCAGCTGACGTTGCGGCAATCAAGATTGTGAAGTGTATCCCGACCCGTGGCCATTGTTCCGTAGCGTAGCGCGGGATGTTGCGCGAGATAAAACTTTTGGTCCTGTCCCGGCCCTGCGCACCGATCAACCCCAAAACGACAATGACATTCTAATTCTTATCACAGTTCGCAAATCTGGAAAGTGGAAGAAATTCTCTCTCCCCCCCCCCCCCCCCCCCCCCCCAAATGGGTTCGCGGTTTTGCGGGTGCGAGAAAAGGCTGAACTTCGCCCGACTTTGTTCGACTGACTTCGACGACGGGGAAAGTTGAACGGAACAAGTTGCCACCAGACCGAAGCAGACCAGTGGCAGTGGCAGTAGCAGTAGCAGCAGCAGCATCATTATTTAGTCTAGTGCAGTACTAAATGCACCACTTCGGGGCTTTAGAGCAAGAGCATTCCACTGACGCGAAGGGCCCACGCTGGCGAAGGTCCACCTCGGAGAAGCAGAGAACAACCGCCAGTGAAGTTTGGAGGCACTGGGAATCTCATTTGAATATCATTAATATTTGCAATTTCTCGCAAAGTGTGAGTGTATCTCGAATCAGCTCGGGTTCTCCGTATGCACACCGTGGACACTACAACCACGGTACAGCACGCTCCTGACATTGAGTCCTCCGGTTCTTCACCGGTCTGGGACGCTGTTCCCACCAGCACCGGCGCACCATAATCGTCCAGTTGTCGCGGAGGTTTTGTGGTTTCGGCGGGTTGAAGCGTGGTCGGTTTTGACGCGGCCTTACCCTGCGACTCGCGCGACCTAGATCTGGCCGGTGGGATCTCTCGACACGAGCAACGGTATGGATCCGTGTCGGCTGGTCCCGTCAGCAGGTACACGGGCGGTGCTGGAATGCTTGTCAAGAGTGGAGTTTGAAAACCATTCTCCCTGAAGTAACTAAGTCCGCACCGTGACTCCGTGGTTTGGTGGGTAAGTTTGCTTTTTCTGCGCTTGACAACTTCCACCAAATGGTCGCACTGGTGGAATTGGCATGTAAGCGGACATTATTGGAAGAGGGTCTCCGACGGGTGGAGTGGTTTTGTAATTGGGAACTTGTTAAGATGTGTGTGAGCTTTGTTTTTAATTTTTTGTAGAACTCGCCAACAAATTTAGTCACCTGTCCTTTTTCTCCTCCGAGCTTCCATATTTAAAGTTTGACGTTGCTGTAAGCTTCCTGAGCTTCGTGTGTGTGTGTGTGTGTGGGTTTTTGTGGTAAATAATCTCCACTCGGCAATGCTTTCCAACTACAACTCCAGCTGGCGGGATTAGCTCACCCGGCTCATATCACCAAGGCTCACCACCAGCACTCGTAACTGGAGCACGGCAAGCAGATTAAAGCACAGTCGTCTCCCGGCTTGGAGCTGGACCCCATCTCTGACCCCATACACAACCGTGTACACAGGATACGCAAATGGATGGTACCTCCCGCGAGAGATCACGTGAACTTTCGGGCCTCGCGGGCTCATTATTTTATTTACATTTTAATCTCGACGAAACACGAAACGGCATGAAACTCACATGAGCGAGCCGCCCAGGTGGGTTGGACTAGGTACCGACTCCCGGATACCCTTCGGGATATTTTCTTCCGGGCTCGAAAAGGGCTTTTCGGTTCGGTTTGCGTTTGTTGGAGCTAAAGGTGTGTGACACTTTTTTACGTGTGCTCTCTTTCTCTCTCGGCGACACATTTAATGCAATGGGCAACTTGGGTCAGAAGTTCAAGTGCGAAAGGTTTTTTGGTAAAGTGGCAAAGAAATGCTTGGGCATTTGGGCTGGTGTTGGTGTTTTATTTTATTGGGACGAGCTGGCAGGGAGAAAGCCTTTGTCATTAACAATGCATATGACTAGGTAGGAACACGCTGGGCAGGTTCTTCGAGGGTAGGGTTATGTGATGAATATTGAGATGAAGCAGGCATTGTACGTAAGCGAATACTTAGCTGATTAAAGTTGAATATTGGCGAAGCAAAGGGATTCGGTTGGGGCATAGTATTGTGGCGTTTAAGAGTTGGCTAGGGAGATCGCGTCTTCGTGAGCTTAAAGCATGGGCTATTAACGATCTTCCTTCTCTTCCGCAAGTATCTGTTAAAAATCTGAATAACAACTGCGTTACCTTGGCACCAGTTCCTATACCATTCAAGTCCTCATAGATGCATCCATTCCGCGAACCAAGACCGAAAGAGTTCCTCCCGAGTGTCTTACCTGGAAATAAAGAAGGAAGAAAATGAGAGTAATTTTAATCAAACGCATCCGCACAATCCGTCCGCCCCGTAAGACAAAACTAGTTCCAGAGGTACGCAGAAATGTGGTCCAATCGCGAAAAACTTTTCCTCCCAACAACGACAACAACAACACAGCATTTCAATTAGAAGCCGGTTCGAAGATCTCCCCATCGGGGTTTGAAGAGTAGTAGTGCATGACTCCCAGGCTACCAGGCGTTACTGATCTCTCCAAGAAAAAGAGATCAAGTCTCAAGCAAGCGAAGACCAAAAAAAAAAAACAACAACAAAATCCCTGCGGTTTTTCGGGTAGCAAAGCGTCATTAGGCACTCGTTGTGCGAATTCCCGGGCAAACCGCCCGCACCCGGGTGTTCCGAGTACCGGGTGATCTATGGGCCCGCGCGGGAGTTGAACATTCCATCGGAATGTTCTTTGTTGAAGTGTTTAAAGTTTTCCACCGGGCGGCCCGTTTTTTTTTTTTCTTCGAACCTCACCCGCACAATGTCTGTTTGTGGACGGTGGTTCCTCGGTGGTTATGTGCCATTAGTGCCTCCCGCCAGTACCACAGTTGGGACCAGTTTCTTCTTTTTCCTCCCGGGGTACTTAGCCGTTGTCGTAATGAGGAGAAGTTTTTTGTTTCCCCCTCTCGTGTACTGCTGCAAGCCACCGTGCGTGCGTCTTGCAGCCGCCATCTTGAACGGCAACTGCAACTTGAGGATTGTGCTGCTGCTGCTGCTGCTGGAAGGATAATTACATTAGAAATTATTATCTGCCAACTTCCGAGTGGCTCCCGAGCATACAGCTACAGTGGAATGTTGTACGCGATGACTTTCTTTCGGTCCCCAGGCTTACCCCAGCGCTCGGCCAACATCATCTTCGGCTTTCTTTACCCACTACCCCACTACTGAGCTGTTGAGGTACTTTAGGAAGAAAACTTCTCCAAAAAGCGGGCATTCTTTCTATCACATCGGCAACCAACGTCACTGGCTTTAGTTGCTTCACAGTTCCCCCCCCCCCTCCCCCGGAAAGCTCTCCAAGACTTCAGCATCAACAGAGTAGTATTTCCCACCAGGCTCTCGCAGGGCATAAACATAATGGTGGGCATCATGAGAGCGGTGAGCATTAAGCATCTCGGTAACGCTGGCGTGCGTTTTTATTAAAGTTTACCGTAAAAGTTAGCATGAACAAATAAAGTTCAACATCAAAGCACCGTTGGATTGGGAGTCTTTTTTTTGTTTTTGGTTCGCTGTTGTTGTTGTGCTGCTGCTTCTTGTTGTTTGAGCACAGTAGGAAAGGACGCGGAAATGGTACTCGAAAGAATCGGCAACAACGGCACAGAACGAGGAGGGAAACTTAAACATCGTGAAACCGAACTTCAAGATGCAAAATAATGGTGCGTCTAACAAAGTGTGTGTGTGATACTGCAGCAGCAGCAGCAGTGAGAACCGAAGAACAAGCAACTTTGGCGAAACGGAAGTGTAGTGAAAACGGGAAAAGTAAACATGGTGGAGGAGAGCGGGGGTTTGTGGGTAGTGGGCGGTGTAAGCGTTACACCTCAAAAACGGCCCTGACACAACACCGGCTCAAGGTACGAATGGAAGCGAACAAATAATAGAAATGTAATTTGCTCTACTGAGTGTGGCTTGGTGGGTACCCTTCGGTCCAAGGACGGTAGGACAGGGTGAGGAGCCATGGGCATTTTGCATTAAAGTGCGAAGGGAGGAGGGAAAGGGAGCGGTATGGGAAGAGAGGGCTGATGATGTACATTTGCTGCTCATTCAGTGTGCTCCATGGAACGCGTTTAGTAAAGGACGATTAAAGCGCAGAAAAAAGATCATTTTCCTTTCTTAGGAAAGTCATGCCAGCATACACAAAAAAATTAACCATTTCACAATTTTATATAAAAATTAAGCATAAAAATGGGAATTTCGCAAAAAAGTAAAGATACATTTATCTAAAATAAATTTTAAATTTAAATGTTAAAAACTAATTAAACAAATAAATAATTCAAAATATGTGAAGCCCTTTTCATAACTAACTGCCGCTTGAATCATTTCTCTAGATCCTTATTCTCCAAGGATTATGAGCGGTTCACCACACCCAATGTGTGGCTTTAGGGGTTGCTTCCCTAAAACTCAAGTGCGTCCCGTCTTGCGTGAGATTGGCCCATGAGAATTATGCCAGCAGCCGGGCGTGCATCTGCATGGTTGCACATTTGCATGAGATCATTTTTCCCATTATAAATGCAAACTTTTTGTTGCTTCTGTTTCCGCTCGGGCTTCAACTAAAAGGCAAGTAATTCCTTGCTCCTTTCGGAAGGTTTTCTACTGACAAGGAAGAGGATGAGCTACCAATCCTTCCTAACCCGTGCGAAACGCTACAAAGATCAAGACCAAATGTTGTCGGACCGTGTGCGTGCGTTGCGAGTGAGCTTCCCATCCGCTTATCGCGCCCAGATAGCTGCTCAATGAATGGCAAATAATATTTTCTTTCCCGTTTTGCTATCGCTCCCGCTATCAGCCCTACTTATCTCACTTTAGCAATGTTGCAGCAGCATTTCCGCTTCGTTCGGCTGTACACAGTCCGGGCCTGTAGTGCAGTGACGAACGTGTAACGTGCGCGCGACTGGCACTGATCCATTTGTCCGGTGCTCGGCGCACTGTGAGGCGATACAGCGTGCCGTGCGATTACGTGCTACCGGGCTCGATCGTGAGCCGGGAGCGTGGTTTGTTGCTTCGATTTGTTGCGCTTCATACGGAACGCTCCCCATTCCTGCTGCCTAATGTGGTGCAGGTTGCGTTTTGTGTGGTGGATTTAATAATGCACATGCATTTGCTGATTGCATGAGCGTTTTTGTTTGCGGGAAAATGTAGCGAAGAGAGACATTTGTATCCATTACCCGGAGGAGGGTTCATTAGGAAGCTCAGGTGTTGAAATTGTTGGGTTCTCGGTTTAGTTGGCGAATGGAACGAATGGAGCAAAAAAAAAAACTAAACAAACAGCAAACAACAAACAAACGGATCTACTGCCAGGTGGATTGAGGGTTTTAAGGGCTTATTTGAATAAGTTGCTTCAAAGAAAGGGCAAAATCGTGAATTTGATGTTGATAATGATGTGGTGAGGATCATTAGGAACATTATTCCGATTTTCGTCTAATAAATGATGATTGTACGTTTTTGACCCGGTCCGCTTTGTTGTTTATTTTAAAATGTTTCGAGAAATTAAGGATTTACCTTGAGATTCTCTAGCTTGTTTTTGGACGATGGTTGTATCAAGACAATCTTATTTGCCATCAATTTTACACAACTATCCTTATTTCACTAGTGATAGCTTAAATCGTCTGTACATTAGTCTAGTTCTGTACACGATCTCATTCCTCATCCTCAAGTGTGTTCCACTGGTTGCCTACCTTAAGGCGCAAACACGAACGAAGAAATCCCTACATTGAAAAGAATCAACATACGATTGATTATGTTTTTTTTATAAAGAAATCCAATCAATCCTTAAGTTAGCAAGAACATAAATAATAAGCTCATGGAATAATTTATTTGTTCAGGCATATTATGGAGAATTGTAGGACACAGTAGCACCTAGTATCAAATCCTTTACAGATACTGTATCTCCATACTTAAGACTGCCTGAGTATCCAGCTTCGTGTGTAATTAAAGTCGAGGAATCCAGTACTCACAGGTCAAGCCTGAAGAATAAGAATTAATCCTCTAATCGCTTCAAATACGATGAAGCGAACTTCTGTGCACAACTCCACCAAACAGTGAAAAAGATCTTAAGTACACTGTAAAAAGTTCCTTTATCTAATTTACTTATTGGAATGTTGTCAATAAATCAAAGTGTAGCTTAGCACATCAGAAGCCAAGATTATTAAAAAGAAGTGAAGGTAATTTACTCTCTAGGTACATTCTTCGATCACCCTTTGTGACCCCCATTTCTCAACCCTCCTGTCAGTCTCGATCGATTAATGGTAGCTCGATTAAGGTCAGCAGCTTAGCACAATGCGATGAGCGCCACTCATAAAGTAAACATATGCACTACCCCTCCCCTCCCCCACCCCCTCGAAAACGGTGCCATACCGGAGAGAAACATACAAAAGGTAAACAAGCAATTCTCCATTCTCCATCTTACTTTGTCGTTACTTTGACCGACAAAAAGGATCGCCGATAAATTGCTGGCAGCTGATGTCTTCTGATGCTGGCGAGGTTTTTTGTTCGCACCGGCACACACCACACCTCCCCGGTAATTAATGTATTGACATGTTCGCGCCACAATTCACATCCATTCCATTCTTTACTTTGGAAGCGGAACAAAAAAACAAGATGAAGTGAGCGTTAAGGGGGGAAAATATCATCAAGGTTTTATGGGATGCTATGCGCTGCATCTTCTTGCACTTCACCACTGCAGTACTTGGGAAGATCGCTTGGTGGTTGGTTTTTTACTGTGCTGGGTAGCAACAATCACGACCACCTTTACGCAAACCGCTTCTTCTCTAGCAAGCTCCAGAGCACACGGGGAGAGCCTGATCGAATCATAATTGTTAGCAATTAATTTACAAAACAACGATTACGCTAGTACACAGCCACAACATTAGGTGGGCTTTAGACGGGCTGTGCGAGGGCACACAAAGCTCATCGAAATCGTGACGCGAAAAACCCTTCAACATGAACCATTATTGGCATTATAAGTTGCCGCGTGTTTTTTGTTGGTTGCCAAGAGCCTCCTCGAGAGGCAAAACGTATGTGGCGCGACATCACTCCGAGGTTATCCAACGAAAACGATGATGATGATGATGACTCTATGGTTGATTCGCTCCCGAGGCATCACGAAACATTCCCGGGCGAGTTTCTTCATACGGTACGGTACAAGCGCCATTCACTGTAGGCCGAGACTTCCAAACTCCAAAGACTCCCGCTCGAAGTCAAAGAGCATGAATCATAAAATAAGCGACCTCTCTTCTAGTGCCGCCTTCACCTTCAACTTCAACTTCCATTTCGTGGCGCTTTCAATCCACAACCCGAGCTGCCGAATGCTCCAGCGCTAATAAACAACGGTTTCGCCCACCCACCGATGGTGGGGTCGAGGGATCTGATGTTCGAAGCTGTAAATGGAACAAAACGTTACAACAATTTACCCGATTGAAGGTGATTTTTCGTCGTGTAGTGGCTCTGGTACGGCCTACTGGCGGGATGCTGTCGTTCCCGGTGCACACTACTGGCCCCGTTTTCATCGACCACTGGAACTGGTGGGCTGGGCAGGCTAGTGGCGGGCATAAATCTGCTGCAACCAACAAAGCGATACACATTAGTGCCAGCTGGTTCCGTAGATCAAACCTTCGTCGGGCGCTACGCTTGTCAACTCCGGCGTAGGTGTAGGCGACGGATTTTGCTGTGATTTAAAGTTTCATAAGAACAATTTTCAATTATTCAATCGTCCAATAACGAGCATACCGCGACAGTTGCCTCCGCTGAACTGGGTGTCACTGTGCGGGCCGGCGTTTTCCGACAGCGGCCCAATTGGATGTCGGGGCAGTTGCAGAATCGGTAATTTCGGGGAGGGCGTTTCGAGATTAAATTTATTTTTCCTCTAAGCCGCTCCAAACCGTCGGCGACGGACATCGAATATTTGTGTGGCCGCATGGATAGATGGATGGATGGGGGTAGTGCATGAGGTGGAGAATGGAAAAGGGAGTAGTTGCGCGAGATTGAGTTTGGAGATTAGTACGCTAGATGCACGACGTTCGGCTCACAGATGACATTAGGTGGCAGCGGCACACATACAGTTGTGGACATGTGTGTTGGGTAGGGATTTTGTATCGATTTATTTATAGCGCATTTGGAGTTGAGCTTGTCCAACGTCTAGGTAAATTACTTTGTCCACAAGCTGTTCTACATCTTTTATAAATTAAATATCAAGTTTAGTAAGAGTAATTGAGACTTGGAAAAATTGAGTTGATTTTGAACAGGCCCTCGAAGGTCACTACCATTTTTTTCAAAGAACAAAACTAGTAGGTCTTCCAGCAAAGTTTCCTGATCACAGTGCACTTCACACTAGCAGTAAGTAATTATACACCCAAAGTATGGGAAAATCGAGATTAAACACCTTCCAGCGAAATAAACTCTCGTCCATCTCGAACGGCTCCAAAACCTTTCCCTTTTTTTTCTTCCCTGGGAGCTTTTCAGTCCCGAACCTACATCAACCGAGCGAGTACCCCACTTTATGTAACTGCCAGCAACGAATATGTTGATCCATAATCAATTGATCTTTGATGTCGTTGAATGCCGTTACGTTGCCCAGCCCCGAATCGTTTCGGGGCGTAAGTGACGCAGGTTAAGTGATTGAATTTGTGATAGCTGGCATGCAGCGGACCGTCGAAATCTACCGAAAGGTCAATATGGGATTTCGACGACCACTTTCGCCAGTACGTGACCCCGCTTGTATAACCTGTACATTGCGCAGAGAATATGCAATATTTTTCTGAAGCAACGAGAAATCGAACGGTTGCTTTTACTTTTTTTCCATCCCCCAAAACTGTACCAGGTAACCAGGTTGGACACACACACACGCGAGAAGAAAGGTCCGGTGAAATGCAGTGCCAGTGCCAGAGTAGATTTAGTTAGTCCGGCATTCAAAATTCTACGGATCAGATGTTTGATGTGTGGTGTGGTACAAACCATGACCACCGTACTCCGGAGCTACGATTCCGATTCCGATGGTAAATGTGAAACTGTCCATTATGTGGAACAATAGGACGCGTCCGAAAAACCGGGTTCCAGTTTTTCGGCGAAGTGAAACGTCCGGACGATATTTGGTTTCCCGGGAAGCGTTGCTGATTAATTTATCAACGTGTAAACATGCGATTGCGCTCGTGATGCAGATGCACAAACGGGCCAGTATTTGATTTAGATTACACCGAGCGTCGACGAGTGGCAGCGACAGAACACAGAGAACTGTGTTTAATAATGAAACAGTATTTAATGTAGGTACATGCAGGTTATAATTTCTCTGTAATGTTCCCGAAAGTTTTATGAGTATTTTCCAATATTTCATTACTCGAATAGGTCAAGAATTTGGAAATCAGCATCGAAAATTCTCAGAAGAAGGACTAAGTTTTACACGACACGACATTGAATGTCTTCAAGGAATCCAAATGACGGTGTCTCCATTTATGACCGACCAGCCTTATCTTGCCTTTTCACGGTCTATTTACACGTCTACGCCGAGCACTGACCACACGTGCGGACACGTGTTAGCACAAAGTAAAATCCTGGTCCAATGTCCCACCGGCTGAACATTTGCTTGACCGACGGAGACACGGGAAAATAATTAATTAATGTCACCCTTCGGATATTGGTCCGTTCGACCGTGATTGCCGCCGTTGCTCCATTGCACCGTGTATGTGTTCAGTGTCATTCGCTAATGCCATCACCATCGGGACATTGAAACAGCTTCCCCCCGTCCCCAAGGCTGAACATGGTCCAAGTCGCTCGGAATGTCGCTATCGATCGCGCGCCTCGGCAACTTTTCCACAACATGGCATCGGAATCGTCGAATAATAGACACATATTTTCTTGCCTGTAAGCGCGACCGCGAACGCCTCCAGAAGCGTTCTCTCCTTCTCGGTCGTCGAATCAATAAATGACGCAAACAGGGCAAAATCCCTAGGCAATCTCGGAACTGTTCGGCTGTTATCGAAGTCCCGGCTTTTCTTTACGGCAACGCTCGTATCGCTTTCTTGGCTTGCGAAGTTTGCTTTTAGGTTCGCCATGATCCGTTTCCGAATGAGCCCGGAAAGACCGCCAAGATGTGTTGCCCTCTGGTGGCTGTGTTAAAAATGACCTTACCTTCGATGTCACTACCCAACAAGGGCCAGGGAAAACTCACATGGTCATCTGCCAGGTCAAGTGGTGTCCGATTACGATTATTTGTGCCTGAGTGTGTGTGTGTCTTTGCCCAGAATAGGGGCCCACCTTGCAAATGGCCCTCAAAACTCCCGAGGGTTTAACCTCCTGGGTGTGATTTCGTCTGCAGGATAACTGCACCGGACACACACACATTCCCACCGGCGGATCCCTTTTCGGTAAGGTGCAGGGTTCTGGCTCTAACGGTCGAATCTTTATATTGTTGTTTTCAGCCCAAGAGTGTCCACGGTCTGGTCAATATTTGTACATTGCTTAAACTACTTGCCCTCAACACAATTTGCCTCGATCCTTACGCCAACAACAACGGTACGATACGGTCAGCTCGTAATGCTGTCCACTGGAAGTGGTCCTTCTATCCCCCGGTAGGACTTTTATGCGATTTTACGATGGGTTTCGGTGATAGTTTGCACAACAAAGAGTGGATGAAAAGCGCAATTTTCTTTGTCCATTCATTTGTTGCTTTGAAGCGTGGCCATTAATTAATTACGTACCGGCCGAAGAAAACTCTCTCTCTCTCTCTGCTTGGTAGTTAGAACAGATTGCAAACCTGGGATAGGTAATTTGGTAGTTTCCCTCGATAAATAAGTTCAACGACCGGAACAACAGTAGACAGACATCAAGATTTTCCCTGCTTTCGTCAAAACGTTTCGGTGCTCATCAGCATTCTGGGGTTCCCGGTTGCCGGTGCAGGTTGGCTTTTGGGGCAATGCCTACTCCAGAGGCTGTCGGGTTTTTATCGCAATTGCTTGACTAACCAGCACCAAAGCATCCGAGCTTGAGTGTTCTGTGGTCTGTAAAGTCCTGTGTAGCTGTAGATTCCTAGACAGGAGCCAGACCTATACGGCCAGATGAACAGTCACGGTTGAATTCCGGAAGCATATCGTTACGAAAGGACAACATGTTTGGGAGAAGGTATTTCTTTGCTCTTTTTGAGGTTCTTATCAACTAGAGCAGTACTTTTGAAAATGTTTAGCTCAAACTATAAATTTCCGGCACTGATTAAGGAACCTTTTAAGTGTTTTCAATCTTAATAAAGACTTTGCAAGAAATATTTCCTGAAGTGTCAAAATTTCGGAACTCCATCCCAAAATCGATCCTTCTCGTGCAATGAGCTACATCATGTCTCATACCCGCCAGCAAGCGTATCGGAATACGGGCCCCGCGTAGGGAACGATTGCCCAAAGCAGCGAATCAAATGTTGACCACGAATTGATTGGTAATTTTGGGCGATGCTTTACGGCAAACGGATACGGACATCCAGTCCATCCCGACGTCAGGTAATGTTCGATTCACTGTTCTGCCAAAAATCACCGTCCCAATGAACACAGAACCCCGGCGACGGATGTCCGACAATTAGATCTCGTCCGGCCCATTGAAGGACATGAAGCCCCCGAAAATGGAAAATAACTGTCCGGCTCATGAAGATAAGCATAATGCGGCATGTTTATGTTTAGTACGCCGTGGTACGCCCGCCGGTGATGCAAACCGGTGCGATGTGCTGGAAATCGGTCTCGGTGCGTTGGCGAGTGACATAAATGAACTTCAGCCTGGGTAGCCCACGGGGACACACACACACATTCGCGAGCCGGAAAGTGCGTGCTGCGGGAAGTTTTGCTTTTTTGGTTGTTGTGGAAAATTTGCAGCCTGGAAATTGCAATTGATTCTACGAAATGTTCGCACGGTGTTGTTTATCAAGCTTCATGTCCTCGAGAGGTTGTGAGAAATTGGATTTTGCTAAAGATAATGTACGCCCAAACGTTGAGAACAAGTGTGACTTGGGCAAGAATTATCGTTAAAATGTTTTCACTGATTTACCTTTTCGTTTCCCTCGAAGCAATTAATCAACTTCAACTTCAAACTCTTTAACCGGCATGATGGATCCACCTTACCTAATCTTTAAAAGCGCTGTCCACCCATTCCCACTCCCATATTCCCGGAGGAATCTCTGATTGGCGGATAGATTTTGTAAACAATCGCCCAAGGACCCTCTCGAACAATTTTTCCCGTTTTAGGCAGTTCATTCCCATCTACTCGACTGCTCACTTCCACGCGCAGTAGATTGGATTAGCGCGGAATGGGTTGTAATTATGGGTGAAAAAAAAAAATGGTTTCTTAATTAAATTGCATCTCATCCACAGACCGGGAGGCCTCCCGTTGGGAGAATTGTCTTATCTTGTGCAAATGCAAATGATGGATCTTCTACTGAGGAGCAAGATTTTTTGCTTTGTAGTAATGAAATAGCACTGAAGCAAATCCATCGCGTAGGAGAGAGAGAGAGAGAGAAAAAGGGAAAGGAATCGAATCCATTTAGTTCACCCACACTGATTACTTCACTTTCCGCATTGCTCAGCTTTTCTTGCCTTTTTTGCTGCTGCTCCCCGGAGACCGAGCAAGACCACGAGTTGGGCCATCTAAAAATCAAAAATCATAATTCGCTCCCCCAGCGCTGATGCTGGATGATCCTCCACACAAAAACACACACAGGAGTCGTCTAATGATGAAAATTGCTGCGTGGATCATCGAAACCACTGCAACCAGACTGGATGGAAAAGTAAACATATCATTACTATGGCTAACCGGCCCGCTTGTGCCCTTTACAGCGTTCTCAAACCTGAATCCTTGTTCTTGATTCTTTGTTCGGAATCGGAACGGTCAATTATGAGGATGCAGTTTTGCTGCTCCGATGAGGCTTCCCGTCGGTCGAGTGAGTTTGATGGGGATTTTTTTTCTTGCTTCTACAGAGCTGGCCCATTGTAAGCAATCAGTGCAATTAAATTGTAAAAACATACCCTCGAGTTGCAAGGTGAATGTTTGATGCCCGCACACGCTCGCTCGCCTGTGGTCCGAAGGGCGCCCGAGTGGCATGTGTGGCTCCCTCTACCGGGAGCACTTTGTATTATTGAAAAGCGACCAACGCGCGGAAGTGGTGCGTCTTGAAGAGTTTTATTTTATAAACCTCCGTGCGCGATGTGTAGAAGCCAATGGAAAAGAGTGGAAAACGCTAGACATTCACTCAACTTCCGGCTGGTGGAAGTAGTCCATACACACACACAGTTTGTTCTTTGACTCTCGGGCTCGGGTAAACTATATTTAACCATTTCACCGGCTGGTTAGAGATGGTTTGTGATTTGCTGTTTGTTTGTTGGGTGGCCTGCATCGGAACCATCTCGGGAAAGTCATGCACAGGTAGATGGGCAAGCACAGGAAACTAGTAAAAGAATCCCTCGTACAAAGGCTCAACCAACCGCACCGGTATGTGAGGCTTAAGAAGGTAATTCAATTAACTTAATGAAAAGAGGAAGAAAAGAAGTAGCTGAAAGTTGTTACGAGCAAACGAGAGCGTGAGTATTTGCAGTCTCTGTTGGAAGTCTATGGAGGGGTCTATGGAGGACTCACTCAGGATGATATAATATGAAGAGAGTAATTTACTTTGTTTCGTTCCTTGATTGAGCAATTATTTTATTGTATGGTTAAATATTTTCACATCCAAATGGAAAACTCAAACATATAATACGAGTACGAACTGTCGCAGGACATCCAACATCACGTGACTAGAGGAGCTAGAGTCTTTACAGTTATTCCACCAACATAAGGTCCAGCCCGAAAAACTTTTGAAGGACCTCGGAAAGGTTGGTAGATTAGTCCGGCTTATATAGGCGAAAGCTGAACAGGTTATTCAAGCTACATAACCTTGTCTAGTCCAAATCTGAAGAAAAAAATTCCTGCGCAGGCAACATTCTTGGCCTCATATTCTTTACTATACTGGACATGCTCATTGTTAAAGCTAAAATGTTGGTTAACGTAACCTTACTATCTCAGGCCTTCCAACATTAGGTGACAGGAAGCCAAAGAGCCAATGATATAGCCAGAAGGATTAAAATCGGCAAGTATGAAGTTTGAAGTGCTGGAGCACATTATATTTTACTCGTAACACAGCTTCCCGATTTTTTTTCGCAAATTATTGCTCAAAACCTGATGATCTCAACATTGTTGCACTCGTGCATTAAGCGGAATCAGTTTATAACTTACAGTATTTTTTTACAACCTTACACATTTACGATCGTAATAACACGCTTTAAACGATCATCAGCGAATAGTTCTCACCGACTGTAGCGTTTGTTTCTTTTACAATCCCAAATAATGTTGTCCAGATCGTAGGCAATAAAGCACATCGTCGGAGGAGGGGGGGAAAAAAACCCCAACCGAACGCTCTCGGCACGGAACTCCCAGCGCGTCTCGAAAAGATGAGAAGAAATCAATTTTCCGTGGCTTGTCAAAACACTACATCGAACGCCAATGGGTCCGCTCCATCATGTCGCCATAATTCATTTACTCCGGCACCTCGGATACGGTAAGCTTCCAGCCACCTTAAACAAGTCCCAGTCTTTACTGGGTTCAAAACGAGGGGAAAAAACCGCTTCAGAAGAAATGTTCAAGCTGAAAGTGGAATCGAGCGGGATGAGAGTGTTTTGATTTTGTACCGCCCAAAACATGGCCCCAGACGAGCGACGGAAATTATGACCGAAATGTTCGAGGCTACGGTGCCATCATTAATTCGGGATCACCGCTGTGCGAATGTCATTCATCTTTCCTCACCTGTGCCGGATGGGGCAACGGGGTGGGACAGGGGAGGTTCGGAGAGGGCCATGAAAAAATGGTAATGAAAAAAAAATACACAAAACAGCTCGAAACGCTTCCAAACGCATTAAACGGTTTCTTCTGAGGTTGAGAATCGGTTTTGTAAGTATTTTTTTTTTCTTGGGTCTGTTAGTCCGAAACAGAACGAAACTGATCGAATGCTGGTGCTTGGGAGATTTTACAAAACGTTCGCTAGATCGTTCAATGCCACCGCTTCACGGTGGGACAAAGAGCAGTAAGTGGGAGGACATTTGACTTGTGTTTTTAATTATTTGAAATTAATCCACATTAAGAGTCCCTACTTTGGAAAAACTCGTAAAAGGTACAAATTTTCTGTAGAGTCACTTAAAACGGCGTCAATAACTGTCCTTAAATAAAACAACTTTTATATGCAAAAGTGAAAAGATTGTTTTAAAATCATTTTTTGAGGAAAGATTGAAAAACGACATGGTTTATTTTTTTATTTAAGAAATAGTTTGTTTGAAACAAAAACAGAAAACAAAGAAAAAAAATTAAAGGAAACATATGCACAAGCAACTATGGAAAAGGAGATTAAAAAGAATTAAAGATGAAAGGAGAAGAAGTTTCCGGTAAGAGAAGTAGAAAGAAAGAAATATTAGAAATAAAAAGAACAACAATGGAAAAAGAACAATGGAAGGAAAATAAGAAGAAAAAGAAAACATAGCGGGAATGAACAAAATCATTTAATTTTTTCATCCATAAAAATATTTTATTATTACCATTAATACATTGGCAGTTGGTCTTTTTAGCAAATTATTTAGAAATAATTTGGATGGTTGATTTTTATTTTTATTTTCTGTCCCTCAGTTGTCTCACCGTGCACCGCCACAGTTTATCGGAAGTTTTCGGTTCACTCTGTTTTTTTCTTCTTTATGGAACAAATCCAAACGCAGTTTGCGCACGGTTGGTGGTGCGCCATCAAATCCATGTTCACAAGCCCCGATCGCTTTCCGTCTGCGGGGCGAAGTGAAGAGCCACGAGCACGAGCGGTACGAAGGTGTTTGGATTGAATTTCGGCCGCGACTGAGACATTCATTATTGTGCCTTTTTTAATTTCAGTTTAATATGATCTCCGACCGGGCCGGGTTTCTTCTTACGCCAAGTTTTTCATGCCCGGTCCAAAGTGGGCCGAGGCGGTCCATGGTCTATCAGACGGACGTGAAGGACGTGCACCGACCGGGCACGGTGCTTCGCTGCGTTGGGTGTCTCGTGCGGTGTCCGTGACGAATCCTTCACGAGACCCAACCCCGCTAAATCTAGCCTTGCCCGTGGGCTTGTCCATTGGCCATGTCCGAAAAGACGGGCCCTGCCCAGGCTGAAAAGCGTAGCTAAAAATTGAAATCACTCATCACCAGAACCGAACCGAACCGTACGTAGAACGAAAGATGATCTGGGATGAGACCGTCGAAAGATGGCTGAAGATCCCGTCCAAGGGTTCGTGGTCTCGTGGGGATCGAGCAAACAAAAGACTTCTCGCGATGGGAATCAAAACAAAACTTGAACGACGCGGTAAGCAACGAACCTCCCGTTTGCCCCACCGTTTTCACTCATCTGGCTCCCGGATCTATTCATGGTGGTTTTCCGTTTATAATTTTTCGGGATATTGATTTTCGTTCACCTTCTCTTCCCTTTCTTCTCCTTTCCTTTCAACCCAACAAGGATCATTTGTTCAACGTTTCTTAACAATGTTATGCTTTCTTATCTGGCTTTACGTTCCGCATTGTTTCTTGTCTGTTACCCACTGTGTAATGCACTTACTCATGTTCAAAATATAACACACCCGTCCTCGAATCCCTCAACGGAGGGGAACAAAGAAGACGAGCGAGAGAAGGAAAAAGAGGTGGTAATCATCATTGAAGAAAAACCCCCGTGCCGCGAATGCAGATGATACGAAACAAGCAAGAGAAAACATAATAAAAATCAAATTATGACCGTTTAGAAGGGAATTTCTTTCAATCTGGTTCGGCTGGCCGGATTAAGAATGTTGCCATAAAACCAGGGAGAAGGCAGCAAAACGGTCAGATAATGAGCTGGACGCGTACGAACGACAGCGCGAAAGAAGCGGAAAGAAGCGATAGACCGGGCAGCACATTCTTTGCCGTACGATTTTGAGCCGTTTTGTCGAAGTCCCCGACGAACGGTAACAGTGGTAGGCGTCGATCATAGTCTTCGGTTTGTGTGAATCCGCGCTGATGCTGTAGAGAAGGAGCAGGCAGGTTAAGGAAAGGATGGGAAGGTGAAAACATAACAACAGGCAAGGCAGAAAGGAATAAAGTGATTTCAAGCTGTGCCATTATGGAAACTGTGTGGCTTTTATGGGACGATAAAGGTCTTTAGCAACATGCTGCCAGCAGGTGAGTGCAGGTAGTCCGGCCACGGTTCGAGTGACCAGAATCGGCGGTAGGTCTTCCAATAACCGGGATCGATGCGCGGCTGGACTTTCGGGGTGATAAAGCCACAAGTGCATCGTTAGCAGCAAAATTGCACCAATGCACCGTTTGCGATGAGCTATGGCTATATTGAGGAGAGATGATAAATGGATTGTTTATGTTGTCGTTATTTGTGGCTATGCTTAGCGTCTGCTTGACTTTCACTTGTTTAACAGATATATTACAGTTGAATATCATTATAAAATTTTGAATATAGATTATTTATACGTTCATTTTTATAAAGCATAAGAAAATAAATAAAGAGTAATATTAGGAAAAGAAATGATACAAAATAATTCCACAATTCTGAAAATTTTAAGTAAATAATGCTTTATTGTTCATGAATTACAAAATCTCTAGATTTTTAAATAGAAACAGCGGAAATAATTGCATAAAAATCAATAATATTTACAACGGATAACAAAATCATAAAAAAGTGAAGAAAACACAAAAATAACTTATTCAATAATGTTTGAAAGTATGCTGCAATAAGATGAAAATATGAAAAAATATAACAAAATGTCAAGTTTATCTAAAAAAACATTAAAATAAAAGAAAAATTAAAAAATCAACGAAAAAAAACAAACAGAAGAACTTTGATCAAATTTTTCTAACTAAAACGTAATAGAAAATAAAAAAACTTTTTAAACTTATTGAAACATCTCATAAAATCAAATTGCTTTCAAAGTTAAAAAAAGGAAAAAACATAACATAAAATAAATCTGACTCGAACTCCATTTTTTCTTACACCTAACCCATTCCTACCGATGCACAAGCAGCATGCAGTCTTAATGTGATATTTGCTTCCAGTTCACAAAATACGACTCACTCTAGCCGGCGCAAGGTAAAACACTAGGTAAACTCACATTCCAACTCACCAGTCCAACTGGGTAGAGAGAAAAGGGGGAAAAAAGTACATTAAACAATCGTCATACGGTACGCCAAGACGCCGTGCCAAGACACGTTTGTCGTTCGCAAGCAAACACCGTCCCGGCGCCTTGGTCCCGCGTGTAGCTGGCAGCATTGGAACCGTACCAGCGGGCCAAAGCCAGCCAAACAAACACCACACTTAGTCTCGCTAAATGATGCTGAAACTTTGATAATTTCCCTTATTTATTACGCCGCCGCTATCGTAACGATGCATTCCCCCCCTCCAAGGTGGGCGTACGGCTGGCAATGCGCACAGAGCCGTTCGCCCGTCGTCAACGTCGTCATAAACATTCATTATCGTAATCGGTGATTTGATGATGATTTTGGTCAAGCAACGTCGCGTCGTGGTGAAGATTGGTGAAGAAGCTCTCTGCTCTCTTGGAGATGAGACCTGAACGATGGTAACTTGGCACTTGAAGATGGGTACGGAGATTTACCTTTCTCTCTGACAAATGAATAGCAATTTGGTGCAGTGTGTGTGTGTGTGCCGGTGTGTGTGTGTGTGAGCTTTAATACAGGAGTTTTATTATTTTTCTTGGCCCATCCTACCCGCCCAAGGATGACGAAGTCAATCATCTTGACTAAGCTGAGGATTTACGCACGAGACTCTGGACGAATTGCTCTGCCGCTGACCAATCATCGCTGGCTGTGTACAAATCGGTGGCCCTACCGATCGGTTGATGATTAATAGGATAGCCGAGGGTGAGAGGGATGAAAAATATGCAACAAAAAACCGCACATTCCGCGAGCCTTACAGCAGCAGCACTCCACGGCTCCACGGCCAAAGGGATTTTTACTTCTGTCAACCACTCTCGCTAGTCGGCACATTAATATCGACTGGAACAATTTATGCTTCATCGAACATGCTGCTGCTGCTGCTGCTGCTACGTTCCGGTGTTTTGTGGGACTTAGTAGAGGAACAAAGTTGCGCAACCCGAACGCAGAGCGCCGCTCGGTGGGGACGTGATGATGCTTACCACGAGCTAAATCGTCGACAGCAAGCGGCATGCGCCATCTGCGCCTAACGATGGGCCATAAAGTGAACTACCACCCTCGGGTTTTGGTAGTAAAATCTGCAATATCTCTCCAACCGTGGGCTGGACTGCAAGTTATGCAAGTGCACACACACACACACCAATTCGCACTATTTCAAATCGCGTTTGGTCCAACTCTCTCTCTCTCCCAAGGATAAACGCGACCATGGCGTGCCTCAGTGAAGGCGCAAGCCAAACTTTTCAGATGCATTTGCTGCACGATAAATTTATTTCTATTGTTTGTCATTTGTCTCTAGGGTGCGGTGAGCTGGGGTGAGGAGGGTGACCCAAAGGGGGAGGGGTGGGGGCCACGTCCAACGGCAGGATGTTGCCGTTTAGTCCTTTGAGGTTGGCCCACAGCCCAGGTCGCAGCAGTTAGAACGTTTGCTGGTCGATTTTTTTTCTTACTCCTTTCTCCCATTTTCATTCTACGCCATAATCCAGTTACTATCTCTAAACTGCTTTTTTTCCTCCCCATGCTCCAAAGCCCATCCACATGGCCATTTAGTTTCCTGCTCTTTTTTTTTTTGCTGCTGCTGCAGGAAACATCTGTGAGCGGGCTTGTTTTTTTTTTCATTTGTTTGTTTGAAAAGCAGTAGCAACAGGATGCAGGATACCACATCGCCCCCCCCCCCCCCCCCCTCCGACCTCGGCCACTCGTGAGCCGCCTGCGAGGGAAGGTTAATTAATTTATTGCAGTGTAAAGTGTGACACTTTCACTGGGTCATTCATCACACAATAAGTTGCACCCGGTTGCGATGGTGTGGCGGTCACGCTGGTCCCGCGAACGCTTTTGGTCCCGTGCCAGTGGCGTGGCACCACGGTTTTGACTTATGGTTTCAGGTGACGGGGCTTTCGCACTGGGTGCCTCTGCGTTCGCTCTCTTGGTGGCATTTGCAGCAGCGCGTTTGGAGCTTGTTGGACCGTTGATGGTGATTGATCGACCGAATTGGACAACCGCGCCGGCCGACAGCTGCTCACGTTTTTGCAAATGGAGGGTTTGAGGTTAGGCAGGGGGAAGAGGGTGGCGGAGCGCGGACCGGTACTTTAAAGTTTAAATTGTTGTTGAGTGGTTGTGTAAGTGCTGCTGCGGTGGGTGCACTTGTAATCGATTTGTTAGTCTGGGGCAGGTATGGTCTCATTTTCGGTGGGACTTTAAAGCACCCAACAATGGCAGATAGTATTGAGCGATTGTAGTTATTTTGTGTAAATTAATTTGCAATTCAATTCTCGTTTTCCACACATTTAAACTTGGCACTTCAAAAGGTCAAAATAAATTCCAATACTACATTTTATCAGATTTTGGGTCGTTTGGACCTCTTTCGTCTATTATCAGGGCGAAAAGGGCTTAGCTCGCCTGTCTCCGGTGGGCTCGTCATGTCATGAGAATCGGAACCAAACGACCAGCTATCCCATCAAATCCTTTTTCACCATCCACTTTTAAATACTGCCGGCCTTATTTCAAATTCTTAATGATCTGAAGAAAGGAGTTAAAAATTTTCCAATTCAAATCCCAGTTGAAGTCCCTTTTGTCAAAATAAAAAGGGCTTTCTAAAAATAAACTTGACGCGGAATTCCTTAAAATGAACCAAACATGATGTTACTGTTTAGCAATTCTGTTTTCCCATGACAACCAATCCCTTTTCGGTCGTAACCACACCTGACACCGACCAGACAGCAAAAAGGCCAACGCCAGATGCAATCTCCTCCACCGTAAGCCTCCAGCTAACCACTCATTTTACTCCCGGATAGAAACCTTACCCATACGCTATCTCACTATCAGATCTTCATAGATCAACCAAACACATCCATGCGACAGCCGTGCGGCACCGAAAAGCTCGCCATCGAAACCGCGGCCCCATCGCGGCTCGTGTGGCATTTACTGGTGTGCGGGCTTCCCTGCAGATTTCCGCACGAGGCACGAGCCTTGCGATAGGCTCCCAACTATGACCACAGATGCGAAACCTTAGATGTGGACTTTGTAACGCTTTGTTTAGTTCAGCGCCGCCTACCACTGCCGCTGCTTAATTTCGAGCGAGAAGGTACAACATACTCACAACCAATTTCGTCAATAAATAAAGCTTAAAAAAAAATATGATCGATGCTCTGCATCGGTTTCAGTTTTCCGATAGTGGTGAGTGGTTCGAGTTCGCTGGTGGTGAACTTCTACCGGCAAACCTATCAATTTCTGGGCTTGCTCATAAAAATTATGTACAAATTACGCTGTTAAAACGTATCGCATAACCGCTCCCCAGCTTACCGAACCGATGACCCGTTTGGCCCGGTATTGATCGGAGTCGGTGCATTTGAAAAACCGACCGTTCCCGGGAATGGGTCTGGCCGGCCGACCGCTCGCATCGGGACCGAGTGACGGGGGCGTTTCAGGAGTTGATTTATCCGTACGTAATCATCGTCTGTTTTTTCTCCCCTCACTCGCAACCGTGCCTGAATTACTGGATGTCTTTTTAAAATCTTTAACCCGAAAGCGTAAGGTTCCGTAGGATTGACGGTTGATTCGGTGGAGGACTGTGTGTGTGTGGGGGATGAAATAATTCACCAATATTTATCGTAATGCTCTCGCCGCACTCCGTTGTGCCCGTGTGTTTCGGCCAATGCAATTGAGCGTCTCAGATTTCGTCCGAGTCCCGGAGCTTAAGCAGCACCCAAATAACACTCGCATTAGTTTGTAAAAGTCGAGTCAGTGGGACAGCGGATCACGAAAATCGATCGCTATTTTTGCTTCCTTCTCACTGATCACTGTGTCCCTTTCTGCTCAACCGAAGCTAGACGTGCTGGGTGCGACGAAGACACTCACCAGTTGGGCTTTCGGGGGTCTTGATTGATTTTTATCGTTTTATTGCCACGCTAAGAAGCTTACCAGGTTCGCGGACGGCCCAGTTGCGGGTGACGGGTTTGCGGTTGAGTTGTTGTCTTCAAATCACCTTTTCCATTCTACCCGTTGTCGTGGGCAATTGACCTGTTGAGCCTGGGTTGTTTTATATGCTCGAGCAGAGAAAAGCTCGTCGTTCGGCAAAGCTTTAGTTTGAAGATTGTGAACTAAATTTTCGGCTATTACCGTGAACGATAGTGCCATTTTGTTGTGCTGTTTCGTTTTTTGTTTTTTGTTAAGCTCGAACCCAATCATCGAAAGTAAATTTGGCTCGTAAGCTCCTTAAGGCTGGATTGACTGTTTTGGCAATGTGGAGGGTGGTTATGTTGGGGAGAAGTTTGCATGTACGCGGGAGGGAACTAGTGGGACTTAATTTGCGTAGAAATTGCTTCGCCTTTCCCAGCTCCAGTTTAGCTCCGTTTAAGGGGATTGTCGTTTCGGTAGGTTGCCGTTTCGGGTAGTGATAATTGAGGCTGAGCATAAATTGTTCCAACCGTCTGGAAGTATTTAAAGTATCGTTAAAGCCTTTACGATTGGGATTTTATTCGGGAAGCTTGTATAGTGAGGTAAAAGTCAAGCTACGGGTCTCAAGCTCATTTTTACCGGTTAATGCGCACTTGTCGAGAATTGTGATCATGATCTCTCACTAAATACTTACAACACACACACACCCACCCAATAGAAATGGACAACAACCACCCATCTTCCGTCACAACCGAGCATGCCCGGGATATGGCAAATAACTAGGAGGAAATGCCTAGTTAATTTTGTTAATTGTTTTCTGCGTGAATGTAATTCACAGTCACCACATGCGGTGGTGACAATACGGCATCGGACCGTCATATTTAATAAATAAAATAAAATAATCTCTCACTAAATCTCTCTCACCTAATAACATTTTCTCAATGTCGCTGGGTTGAGCAATAGTCGGAACGCGATTCGAACCACGGCCTTTCGCAGAGTGCTAGCTTGAAAACGAAGCTCTAGGCCATAAAGCTGACTCCATAGAAGCTGACTCCATTCGGTGTGAATAGATAAATGAAAGCTTCTTAAATCAATCACCTAACCTGAAACGCTCCAAATCGACGACTAGGTTTAGCGATTAAGTACTGAAATAAGACGTAGAAGTAATGTAAATCTATTTAAATAGTTCTTATCACAATTTATAAATTATTTCTTTAAGTTAATCAAGCCTCAACCTCTCCTAAAACTTTCTCTTCCATTCGAATGCACTTGCAAGCGTACCAAACCAAACCAATCATTTCCAACGATTGTATCATCCTATTAACCTACCAATTGGAACCGATTCCCATGCACTCTTTGATTTGCATTTCCACCGATAATTCCTCTGATTAATTTAGTCACATTAATAATGCTGCCAGGACCAACTCGCGTCCTTAAAACCCTTCTCCCGGTCATCGATATCAGGGACGAAATAATTCCTCCTAGGAAGCGAAAAGAAAACGAATCACAAATTGGCGATTTGTGTGTGCCCGATCATTACCAGCGAATGGTGAGCGGACTGCATGAGACCATTAAATATTAACATTCCTGCTCAAATGCGTAATGATCTCTTGCGCTGGCCGAAAGGAGAATGGGTGGAAAAGAAAAGCCTACCAGGACCAAGGGGGTTTTTCGATTCTGGTGCTGGCTAATTTTTCCACTACCGCTACCCATAAATCATGCTTGCCATCGGGTGAGGGTTTTTCTTCACGTCGCGGCGCTTTTCCACTAACGAACGCTCGTTTGCCAGTGGTTTCGATTGTTTGCAATAATCATAACAACGGTGAAGGTCCGGTTGGCTGGTCGATCGAAGGTCAGTAAATTTACAGTTACAGTTGCTTTTCATCCTTTTTAGTCGCTCTTTCATTCACTCACTCACATCACCCACCGACCGAAGCCTTCCCGATGGTTGCATCGTGGCAAGGCTTTTTTTTTTCTTCTCCGTTCTGGTCAGCTGGAAAATGAATCGAACAGGTTCTTCGGTCGGTATGAGACCGAGCTGCGAGACGGTAAGGTTCCGTGTAGGGGTCAGTTTTGGCCGATCATTGCTCACCGAGCTCCGAGTAGGAGGAGCAGAAATCGTACAATCACGCACTGCTCAATAGAGCCGCCGACCTTTCTATTCCTTGCCCGAACCTACCAACCAACCACCGAACCTGGAAACCCCTGTGATGGTGATTATTATTTTCATTTCACCGTGAACATGATGCTTGTGAACAGTGAGCTGCATGGAGTTGGAGTGTGAATCGTGAAATCGTATGAATAACTATTCTTCAAATATTTAACGTGTTATTATGCTGTATTATTGAAGTGTATTGAATGATGATTTGAGGCGTTTGAGGTTAGGATAAGGGGAGTCGGCAAGGCGAACGGGCGCACCCATGGCAAGCAACAATAAAGCTCCGCATGCTGACATGCAGGTTGTGCCGGTTGCCTCACTCGACATTTATGCTTCGTCGATCCCATCCAAAAACCATCCAACCATCGCCGAACCTCGACGGAATCGCATTAGAAGGCGCTGCGGCGCTGGAGCAGTTGTTGGATGCACCTCGTCGATACGCGGCGGCATTGAAACGGTTCGAGATCGAAGACGGGAAATCATAATAAAGCCAATAAGGGAGGGCGGTCAGGATAAATAATAAATATACCGATACCCGGTCGTACCTTCGCTGGGGCCCCGGATGCATGTGTAAGTTCAGCCCCGGTATCGAATATCGCAGCGAATAAGAAAGGAGCCGTGTCTCGATATTCGATTCGATCTTTCGAATCGCGTGGGTTTTATCGATGTCTGCCCGACCGCGCGCGCGGGTGCATATGTTACGAATAAATGGGGATGGTTTCCACCCTATCGAAGGGTCTCCGCGCGTTCTGGAACGCGGAACAGAAAAGAACTCGACGTTACAAGCATTCTACCTTCTACCAAGGAAACAAAGGCCAAACCCCTTTTTCGAGGGGTAAGGTAGTTCCAGGGCTCCTTGGGAATGGAAGGATGATCGTGGTGGCAAAATTCCTTCACATCCGATTTTGTGCTTTAGTTTTCGCTCAATCCCATCCTTTGATGGTGGGACCGAATGAATACGGTGTGCCCTTGTTTTTTATTCGCTGGTTCTGCTGTTCTTCTGTTCGAAGCATCCGGTGAATGGGAAGACGTGATGCCGTTGCATGGATGGATTTTCACACTGGAAAAAGCTCACCTCGTATGCTTCGACCGAGTGGTCGGATGTGAAATACGGGGTTTTGCATCCTTTTTTTTCCCACCCAGGATGTATGAGCGGTTCCCAGCGTACGTTCACCGATGTTCTCAGGTGTCAAAATCGATTTCATTTTGATTAGTTGCTGCTGGATTGCTGGTTGCAACCCTTCGAAAGGATGCCCTCCGTTGGGTTGAATCGTGTGGCCGTGTGTGTGTGTGCCATGTTGAGGTGAAAATGAGATTTCGATACGATCGTATCCGCAGCCGGCTCGCACTGCCTCTTTCCAGAATTGCGGAACGGTGCCGTTGTTACTGTAAATGGTTCTTACGTGCACATATATATATTCGAATCGGCAGGATTATTGCGAAAGAGTTGGGATCGGTTCGGTTGTGGTGTGAGTGGTGGGAAAATGATGGAATAGTAAACGATTTAATAACGGTGATAATTGTGTTTAACTGGGAACGATTTTCCGGGCGGGGATTTGTGGTTTGAAGCTCCTTCGACTAGTTGAAGCTTATCGTGGGAGCATCTGAAGACTTGAGTGGAGCTTTCGGTTTAAACTTCCATATTGAAATTCAAAGTCTCTTAAGTAATCTGTAGTATCTTCATTCGTTTAAGTTCACGGATTCTTTAAATCTTTATCGTACACTCAGTTGATCCACTTAACCACAAGTTCATCAAAATTGATTCCTGTTGACAGGACACGAGCGGCTCCCACGTGAGGCCAATCAACACAACCCGAAGGAGCTCACGTACAACTTGCCTCCAACTCAAAAAAAAAACCCCGAAGATAAATGCGACGATAAACACCCGCAATAAATCAATGGTGATAATAAAATTAAGAATCCGCAGTCGGCAGGGTCACCATCGTGCTGCCACCGTGCGGCGACATTTCACCGACGAATGGCGCAGTGACGATTGTTTTTGTGCTAGACGAAGTGGTGCTTCCTGCAGCGTTCGACTGGGTCAGCCGGAAACGCCAAGGAAAAGGATCAGTTCACTCCGCACTCCAATCAACCAGTTCATCCAGGATGTCCAGCAGTCCGGTCCGATGGGAAAGGATCCGTGAACGATACAATAGAGACCTAGGGGGGACCCGGATCTCCTGCCCGGAAATGGCATCGCTTTTCCGTTTTCTTGTCCGGGGGCCGACAGCCACCGCAGACGCTTATCGGCATTTTTATCCTGCTCCGTTTAGCGCACCGGACCTCAAATCAGCCGTCCAACGCTACAAACGTTATTCATCTGCAACGTGGATGTCCTCACGCTTGCGGATGTCAGCATCTTCTTCTCCCTCGAAAACCCTTGTCGTTCGTATCTCATTTTTCCAATCGTCGTTTGTCATCGTGGAACTTCATAAAGTAGCGCTACCGTTGTGGATGGCTTTCGGGAAACGGTCGAGACAATGGCGTAACATCAAAGAAGCGCCTAGCCTGAGTCGTGTTGGCTTCTTCTTCGAACGAGCGAAAGATCTTTCCCCGCACGGTTTTTCAAAGTTCTTGCGAATCTCTGGCGGACACACGCTCGACGCAGCCACGAGACAAATGGCACTGGTTGAATTGATTTTTCCATCTCACACTCCTGCGCCACGGAAATTTTCCAGTCGTTCTCAACCCGGCACGGAGGAAATCCTTTGTACTTTGGTCCCTAAGACCACTTTCACCGTCCGGTTGCTGCCTGTTCGGGTCGTCCAATCTCGGTCGGTCGTTATAATCGCAAATTAAATTACTGTTTACGATTGTGGTCAATCTTCGCAACGCCGGGGTCGAAGTAGTTGCTGTGGAATTGGGAGAGATTTCCCCGAGCAGCAGCAGCAGCAGCAGCAGCAGCAGCAGCAGCAGCAGCAGTAGCGGTAGAAATCTATTTGATTAGTGCCGGACGGTTGGACATTGCTTTCGCCAGCCATCTCTACACGCCCTGCCTTTGCCCGAAATTTGAAACACTGCAGATGAATTTATTGAACGGTAGTTCCGGGGAGGCGGGCAGTATTCGGACAAATGTTGAAGAGCAAAATATTCATACGGGCCTGGATTCATAACGCAAAACGAGCGGAATGTCAATTTCTGTCCCGTCCCGTTCAATCAAGCAGTGTCGAGTGGCAATTTTGTGGTGGACAAAAATGATAAACGGGTAGCCGGTGGAGGTTGCGGTTTCGGAGCAGGGATAAATTTATTCGCAGCTGAGCTTTGATTTAATATTGTACGATTTAGATTAATTTTAGGGCGTGTGGATCGCCGAATGTCAAAGCATTTGGGAAGTTGTGGAATATATCCAGAGCCAATTCAGTCTTTTAACTAAAACTGTTTGTTATTTTAATGTCTTAAAGTAGTGATAAATTCCTCTCGGTTCTGACATCATCTCCAGAGATCTTGAAGAAAATCGGATTAAGCGATCAAGCTAACTGAGTCTGGTTGTTCAACGACATACAGGAAAACACCAACTCATTTCCTTTAATTAACACATACCTCCCTAAGTAGCGATTGAAGACGAAATTCTTCGTCAAATCGCCCACCAAAGATTGTGCTGTGTCAACAGAGCTGTCCCAATCATCGTCCGAAGACTTAAAGAAAGAACGCCACACATAACTGTAACCCTCGCGATCAAGAGGTCACCATTGTCCTGTGCAGGTCTTTGGCTGACGTTTCTCGCTCCGTACCCGAACAATGTCATTCTAATCCGTCAATTATGACCACATTGTTGATCAGCTACGGTTGGACTCCTCGTAGGCTAGACTTCTTGAGGCTCGTTTTGAGTGGTAAGCACCAAACTGCAAAGAGATCCCAGCCGTTGTGAGCTGATTAGTGGTTGGATGACGCGCGATCCAGCCAGACTCCCGCTATTCTTCCGATGACCGATGAGGCCCCTTTTGTGGTCTCTTTTGAGGGAGTCTGCTTTGCGAAAGGTTTCGAGTGGCATTTCTCTTCCTCCCAGCTTCTCAGACCGGCTCGGACATCAGCGATGTGCGCCTCTTGTTTGCTTCCGTATGAGAGCAGCAGCAAGTTGACGCATGACTTCAAACGGTTTCAATCAAATAAAATCTTGTTGAAGTTTCTCCTGGACATCCTTTTGGAGCCAGTATTATGGTGAAGGCAATATTATTTAAAAGCATGTTTTAAGAGCGCTATTATAAGAATGAAATGCTGAGTCCATAAATAAATGGCCGATAAAAGTAAAGCAAAATGTATAAAATTTAGCACTAAAGTAGGAAACTCCAACAACGGAACAGCGACCAGTGCGCCCGAAACCTCTTGGGGCGAATATCCGCACGCCCTATCAAGCGCACTGGCAACACAATTTTACTGCCAATCAATTGTGATTGGCAGATTTTTCGTATTAATTCTATCGAATTGGAAGACCCCATTGGCTAAATTCTCCCAGTCGCGAAGGATGATACTTGCTTCTTCTTGGGGGGGCAACATACCTGACAGAATTTCCTGGAGAATGGAGAATGAGAAAAAGCAACAGAAACATTATCGATCCTGGTCACTTCCCTGTGGAGTCATTTTCGATCGAGCAATAAATTAAAGGTCTCACTGGTTGGAGTACCTGATGTGTCTAGAATTTTAATCCTCCCACAGCACTCCAGACCGTAGCATGTCCGGACATCCCTCATCAAGTTTGCAGACAGCGTTCCTTGCGTTCGGGGAGTTCTTAGGTACCGTACCGGAACCTAACAAAATGCTAGGAGCTGAAAAAAAACACACAAGAGCGCGAGAGAGATTTGTCTCGTCGAGTGTCGCTTTCCAAAATTAATGATGACGACGAATCATCTGGCTAAACGGGGGTACCCGAACACCAAATTGAACGTCGTACGTGACGAAACCAAGCGTTCGGCGTAGACATGTGTCCACTCTGCCTGTTCGGTGTTTTATAGGCCAGGACCTGAGGCATTGCCAAGATATTTTGGGTGGTTAAAATGTAGCCTTTTGCCTTGCCTGAAAACAGATCATATCAAGCAATTTTTATGGGAAGCACTTCCGAGCAGGTCCGAGCGTTTAGCTCATGCGGGATGGCTCATGTTTCATCCATCCCGAAACTGTATCCAGGCATGATGTATCGTTTCTTTGACGGTCGGCACAGCTTTTGCCGACGAGTGACGTAGCGCAACCACTCACGACAACGATTAAACTGGACGTCACACACCTCGTCAGGCGAAAAGTCGACCGAAATTCCCCCGAAAAGCAGGGTGAAGGTCGCCCCAGCGAGCGTGTATGAAATCGAAACCGATATATTGGTGTATTAAATGTGCAAGGTGTGTGTGTGTGTACCCATTAAGAAGGCCGCTCCGACACCGTTTAGTGGAAATGAATCGTTCGGTGCGGCAGTAAAAAAGCACAAGCCAAGAACGGAACGCAAAATAAAAATAGCGTCCGTCCATCAGCCGGGCCAGCGATCGGGATTACGATCAAGCGTCCCTGCCTGACTTTCATAATAAAAATCGCTTCACTCGGTCGTCGGTTCGGTCGAGCTGCTGCACTTTTGATTTACAGCCCATTTACAGCTATTTAATGATTGGATATAAATTTATGCTCTCGCGCGCTCACCCGTCCCATGCACCGCGTATTATGCCCGGACATTAAGCGATCGTGCAACCTCTTCATTTGCTCGAACAGGGCTTGTGAGCAGGGCAAAAAAGAAATATCCTTCACGTGTCCTAGCGGCTCTCGTGATGCTTAGGCTCACGCCTGTTCCCGGGGGCGTGCTGGTGAGTGCGAATGAAGCCCCGAAACAAATATCGGTTAATTTACAGCGCAAATATCTGCGGGCAGTACACGCCGCAGCGGCTGACTGACTGACGTATTTATTCTGGCCGCGATTCCGGTGTGCCGGTACGGTGCGTCAGCTCCGGAGCCTAAGCCTGCCTGCTCTTAGCATGCGACTGCTTCCCACTGTGACTCCTCACGCTGGTCGGCATCCTACGCAATGCGTTTTGCTAGGGGTTTTCGCTTCTTAAGACTCTCGCCGTCGTAATAATTCCGCCTGCTCACAAGCAAAAAGGAACGAAAAGTCCAGCAGAAGTAATTATCGGCTTTAATTGGCTTGCAAAATGGAACTCGTTGCTGGGCCGCATGGAAATGATATCAATTATTTCTCGAAGAATTGTTAAAAGATAAAATAAAATATGCCATCATTTGCGGGGTTCATAAAATTATTCGCTAAAGCTGGAAGTTTTGCAGGTCCCGTGGCGGAAGGCGATATCATTTCACGCAAACCAACAGGGCGATAAAGTTCGTTACTTGAGCTTTCTGAAATGCGAATAAAAGTTCTCGTTAATGTGATGGGAGTGTCTTTTTGCTTGTTGTTGTGGTGGGCGAAACTGGGAAGAAGAAAAAGCTGGTCCATTGCTTGGAAGAATGAACGTTTAATCATGTTAACTGAAGATATTTTAAATTATTCTGTAGCGATATTTAAGTCTAACTAAGCAAAACTGTATCTTCAGACGCAAAATCTTTAACCTGAGCATACAAGTTCACCTTGAAGACGTTCTCCAAACAAAACACAAAAATCCAGACAGGAAACGATATTTGCTACAAAACTTGCAAACTTACGAGTAACATCCACTCTGCCGTATCACAGTCTCACCGCCGTCTTATTCACAGCCCTAGGGCACCTTTTGATATGCAGATTCGAACGCTCATCAAATCACAAATCAATGTACCATTTGGCTGGCCCCTTCTGCCCCATCGTTCTAGCGCGCGCAGACAGTCATCGGGTGAGTTTTGCATTGCAGGAAAAACTCCCGAAATATCAACCTGGAGCGGTTCCCCTGACGAAGTCGGATCACGTCACCAGCAACCCTGATGGAACCAAATGCCAATAGATATTGGTGATAGACTAGAAATAGAATCCTTTTCATACTCCAGCTTTTATTCCCTGCACCGTGTGAACGCGTAGCCAGGATTGAAATATCGGGCTTCCAGATTGGAAGTAGACGACCGGTTTGGTACGCTCTTCACGCACACACGCCAAAGTGACCTCGCGTATATACATATTCGCATATGCACACACTCACAGCACCCTTCAAGGAACAAAGGCAAAGGCGAAACCACCATCGAGGACGGGATGTGTGCATGTGGTCCACCACGCCAACTGATAGTAATATTCAACGCAGAATAGAAACGCGATCTATGAATTTTTCATATCCATAACGGGGTTTTTCGGTGGATACGTCGGTGAGGATTCGTCGTTCCGGAGGAGCCGAGGGTCGGGTGAGAAAAGGCGAGATTCTATTCGCGTTTCAATTTAAAAACAGCGTGCTCGTACAAGCGGGCGAATCTGCTCTGAATATACGCTAAAGCAGGGGGAAAATTACTATGTCCATGGCGGCATACCATTTCCGGGGGGCTGTGCCAGTGTCGATTGCGACAATCTTCAAGAAAAGGAGTTGCTTCCTGAATACATTTTGCATGCAAAGAATTGAGCGGGAATTTCTGAAAAAAATCGATTGGAGTTCTTTTTTGGGGGTTGTGAACATAAAAACTTGGTAGAAATACTTATTTTGTGCGACGACTTTAAATGAAGTTAATCAAGCTCATCAGCAGGTAGTCTGAAGTTCTACAAAGTTCATCATCACTTCAAGAATCGATAACGCGATTCCAATCACAAAGGTTCCCATTTGAAGGCAATAAATATAGCTTTTCTAATTGAAAAACATAAGCTTATCAGGATCATATAATATCTACCAGCATGTCCCCGTAAGGGTTTGTCCACCTACGTACGGTACTGTAAACAAACTGCAGTATCTGTTAGCATTCGCGACTCGTTTTGGTGTTGCTCTGTTAATATATTTGATTTCAGAATCAATTTCCATCTCTCTCGGTCTGAAAACCACCAGCAACACGGTTCCCCGGTTTGTGTCTATGCCTCGCAGCAACCAGTCTGCCCCGAAGGAAGTTTAAGTATTCGTCTTCGAGCGCGGAGACGTTTCGCGCTACGACGTCTTCGTTGTTTAAGAAATGAACGCGAAAAGCAAAAAAAAGGTTAAACCAAACCTCAGCGAAGACAGCGGAAAGAGAGACGTTTGAGAATCGCGTGCAGCCGCGCATCGTGCTGTTTGGTGGCGAGGGTGATCAGGATTTTGATGCTGATGATGATGATGATGATGACGGGGGACGATGTTATTTTCATACAATATGCCCTTTAGGAGTTCATAAAATGCGATGAAGAATTGTTGGAATTATTTTATTCCATCCTGTAGCGACGGGCGCATACGACTGTGGTCGCTGGGCCGCGTCGGGACGGTCTGCATGATTTAGCATGCATCCGAGTGTGCATGCAGGATGCATATGTGGATTTGTGTAGGGTTGGGTCGGGAGGACGACCGTGTGGGTGGTTGGGCTTTGTGAGAAATAAAACGGCAACCAAAGCGAAGAACGAAGAACGATTTACGTTTTCGTATGCTGCAAATTACCTGCAGCTCTGGTGGATGGGTTGGTGGTTGGGTTGCATTCGGCTGATCGTCGGTACAGTGTGTGAAGGGTATTTTGAAGATGTAGAAATTGATTATGAAACATTTTTTGATACTGTAGTTAATATCATTTTTCAATTCGGACCTACAGGCCTTATGGATGTAGCGGGCATAAACATACTCAACGGGCCAAATAATTTCCATGACATCGCCCATCAGCCCTTTGCGATATTGACCTTACCTTACATTTTGAAACCCTCGTATCAAAAGTACCTTAATTTCCTTTCTGGGCATCTTTCTTTGGGAAGTAGATTCTACGATTTCATGAACTTTTTAAGCAACTCATTGGTCAGAAGCTCTTGTGAGTACTGTGAATATGAGTAGAGCATCTAGCCCTAGCAAGAGGACGCTTTAGCAATTCTTGAGGTAAGGATTATGAATTTTTAAAAGATTCATCGCTGTTAAATGCAGTTTATTGAAATACTTTTGACTATGGGTGAACTCAAATCAAGGAATGTCGGAAACGGTAGGTCGAGGCCTCTCGAAGTTGCTGATTCTAGGATCATTAATGATCAATCTCAGTTTATATTTAAAACCAACGACGCTTCCGTTAACATTCATCCAGAACATTTCAACCTTGCTTTGCATGATCTATCCCATGGCAACTCTCAATTAGAAAGAGGAGCCATAAGCCAGGCACAACCATGGTTTTAAGTTAGATATTTTCTAAGTGAGTCTTTCACCTGATTTCACCTGTCATCTTCATAGTGTATATTTTGAGAAGAAGTGGCGAAACTTTACAATCTTATACCTCTTCTAAGAACTTAAGTTCTATGATTTCCTTACATCTTCTAAGGACTAAAGTCGCTAGCTATGCTGAACTCCCAACAACTTTCTTCTTGGCGTGGATTTGTTGAACTTGATCATTTGAACTGATGTTTTCTTCAAGAATCCAAAGAAAAGGGTTCATTCAAAATCGTTTTTGATCTTTTAAAACTCGTTCGAGGTATATCTTCCACCACACTGTAATTCATTCAAATAGAATCAGTAATCCACGCTTCCTTCCAAGCTTCTCCTTCGCAACAGTGCCAAAGGAGAATTGCAATTTATTCCCTTGTCCCTCGCAGGCCCGTCGTTCCGACCGGTGGGCGTTGTTTGGTCTTGCCCAATCAATGCAACCATCGGATCACCGGACCTGATCGATGCCTCCGAGCACGATTTGATGTGATTTTACGATCTTTTAGCCCGATCCGTTGATCATCGTTTGACGATCAAAGCGAAGGATCCTGAAGGGCTAGGAAACTTTGCGTGCTCGTGGGCGCTGCCGTCGCCGATTAAATGATTGCACAATGGGCAACCGATTTGCATCGTACCACCGAAAGAAGACCGTAAGGAGTCCCGGCGCTGAACGATGCGTATCTTGCACGTGGGGAAGGGTTAATGATTACCGACTGGCATGCCGTGTGATTTGTGCAGGCAAGTGTTTGTAATGACTGAATTTTTGCCCATCGGGTGTAGAAGATCCCTGCAGGGTTTGGCGGTTGTTTCGAATGCCAATAAAGCACCCAAATGAGTGTAGAAGTGTGCAAAATGTGGTTTCAATTTAACGCACCAACCAACGCATCGATCGGTTGGATGGGGCTCATGTTATCAAAGCTGAACCCAAAGCTGTTGTGGTCTTGCGTCGTTTCCAACGTTTTGTCCGAGGGTAATTTATTCGCTTATTATGTTATTTTTATCGAGCCCGGTAATATTTAACCGTCCCGTTCTTTTATTTCTCTATCCTTTCGGGGAAACTGCAGTTAAGTTACGATCGGAAAACGGGAGCATGCAACCAGCGCAATCGGAAGGTGGTTTAAAGCTCACCTCACAACGCGGCTCAGTGCTCCGTGGCCAGCGGTTAGTGGAATGCAAATGGATCCACTCTACCTTCGCACTGCTCCTCTGCCCGATTCCTTATCGAAGATGACCCCAACAAATAGCCTGTTTTTTGCCCCCTTTTATTGACCATTTGCAGAGTGAGGTTCGCTGCTTTGTACCTTTAGCAAGCAGAAGCACCCAGCGGAGATGGTGCCGTAGCTAAATCGAGCGCCATATGTAACCTGTTCATTGTTTTAGCGGTACACGAGCGGCACAAAATCAGCCCTGGTACACATCCTGCTTACCGGGTAAACATTTTCAATTAAATGAAGAAATTAATCTCACCCTCAAACGGCAGGCGGCAGTCGAGAGCCAATGGTGGCGCAATGCAATCGCACCGGACATTGCGTTGCGTTGATCGTACTCCGCACGGAGATAATCGGTTGCAATAATGGACTCTGCATGGGAAGCACAGGGCAGCCCCCGAAACGCAACCCTGGTTGCGTGTTCATTACGGTTAATGGGTGATTATTCAATGGCGGTTTGCTTAAAGAAAGATGGGGTCGGACCCGACTCGAGCTTCCCGTGCTTCGTTCGTTCAAACGCTCCACCTCCATTTGCTGTGTGCTTATCGGAGAACGGAATGACTTTTTAAAAGAACGTCCTCATGGCGTGTGTGTGCGTTGCTTTGGATTTGGAAAATGTAACTTTGCCGAGAACGGTTGCACTCGGTGATGCTTATCCTGGTAGGGAGGATCCGTCCGCTATTACTACTGCCCAGTTTTGCCCAGTAAGATGGAAGTTGACCCTAGCCAGCCGTGTGCTTATTCGAAGCTGGCTGGTTGTTGTAAACAAATGTCGATAGTGGGTGATAAATCTTAAGTGACTACAAAAACTAGGCATTACATTGTTGCAAAGAGCAGCAGCACAGAGATGTATCCAGACGGACTTGGGAGAGAGGGTGAGGTGAACTATTGAATGGCTAGAGCTTGGTTGGAAGCATTTATATGCAAAGACATGTACAAGACCAAATGGATAGGACCTTTCCATGCATGGGTGTGATAAGAAGATACATAAATTCCACCAGCAAATGCAATGAACCATTAGCGTAAAGTATTTAAAACCATTTCGAATGATCTTTGCTGTATCCGACATCTTGCAGCTTCTTTTCTTGTAGGTTAGGAAGTGAAGTACACAATGGTACATCTGGTCAGAAGATTTGTTGCAAAAGACATTTCAAGAGATAAAAAGGTATTATGGTGATTTTTTGTAGATTTCACTTATCAAATAGTAACAAAAAATCAAGTAAGCTATTTAGATTTATTATAAATAAATTATATTTCAGGGGACAGTGAGGCTAATTTTGATAGCTAAAGGCTCATAGGTACTTTAAATCTTAAAATCTAATACACCTTCTTTAATGTTGTTTAAAATTGTTTATTGAGATTGATTGGAATAAGACGATGATAGTTTACTGAATTTTCTTGGGGTAATTACTTGTTTGATTCGCTGAGATCTATCTCAAACAATTAACTGTTGAACTGATGATCTATACTGCATGATGATCGTTTCTGGACATTGTGCTTATCAGTCCAATAGCTGTTAAGAGTTATCTTTTTCAACAAATTAATGAAAGGAGAGTCTGCTTTTGTAGAGATTACAATTGTGTTATAGGACAAACACGAGTTTCATGTGTTACTCCTGCTATACAAGGACTTCCAAGACAATCTAATAGAGCCGCTACGTCTGAGGGTTCTTCAAACAGAAGTTGAAGCTATTGATGATCGTTTAGCTAATTTGGTTCTTAATTAGATGATGTTTTATTGTTCTTCTTTCTTCTTCTCCTTCTTCTTCTTCTTCCCTGACACTACCACCTCGAGCGGTCTCGGCCTGCCATTTCTGGCTTTCTGTAGTAAAGTTGTCAGCCTTACATACGGGAAGGCGGTCTGGATGGGATTTGAACCTTGGTCCTGCCGTGCGCAGACCGGCACCGCTGTCACCTCGGTTACCGGACCGTCCCTTAGCATCTTAATAGGGGGATTGAGGGCATTTTTCTAGCATCTTAATATTCGTTGTTATCCTTTTCTCATATTAGACATTCTGTTACGCCTACATGTAGGCAATCCTTGTTACACCTGGTATGAACTTCCCTTTCCTAAAAATGGATGAACTTTCTTTGCGTAGTAGTTTGTCTTTGTCTAGTTTGTCTAGTTAAACAAGATAAAATTAAAAGGGTAGAAACATCAAGGGTCCAAATCCTTGCAAAGATTTTTTCGCAGCTGTCGACGTTTCTTAGCCTATCAAGTGATAATAAGCATAACTTGTTCGTCTGTTTCAAGGAGAGTTTATGTAACATTCTACAAAATAGATGCCAAAATGAGAATAACTCCACCAATTTTCATTCAAATCCCGTAAAATATTCTCGGTTTTTTGCCATGTTTCCATACAAAGCTCTCAGCATTTTTTTTTCCGCAAAATCACAGTTTCGTTGTAAGTTGTGTTTCCTGTGGACTGGCTTTAACAAACAATAAGTAAAACACCGTAATTTAAATCACAAGCACAATCGCATTTTGTACATCAAATCAGCACAAACTAAAGCAAACTGCTCCAAAACTAGCACCAGCTATCGCCTCAGAATACATAATGTCGCATCCAAAAGTGGACACCAAACAACAACAAGAAAAAAAACCCCAGAAAAGGTCACGTTGGCTGCGAACCAAACGTTTCGAGAAATTGATGGAAGAAAAGTTTTTTTTATCGCTTCAAACTCCCCACGTTACGTCGTGTGTAATCTCCATAAACGGTCCCTTTCACACTTCCCACCACCCACCGTCCCACCTAGAATTCTAGCTAGACTCCGGGTTGTAATTTGCGCGCGCTCGTGTGTGTGTGTGTGTATGGGCTCTTTTCCTTCTCCACGACTTTTTTTTTGCATTCCGGAAAATCATTGCATCAAAGAACTTTGGCGAGCATGGCTGGCGCATTCCTTCGGGTCGGAGAGTTTTCTTTTCCTGTTTCCGGTCCATTAATTCGTGCCCTCGGGGGTATACGCGCCCGTGTGTCTGAGTGTATGCATGTGTGTGTGTTTGGAGGCTTAAGGAAGAAGTGAAAGATCGAAAGCATCGCAAAACTTTAACCTTCCCGCCCGAGCCACCATGGCCCTGGAAATTGAGGGGGGGGAGCGAATGTTGGGGTGTAAATTTAATGAGACTCCTCATCCCGTCCCATCCCTTTTCTAGCGGGTGGTGCTCAAGGGTGGTGAGAAGGTGAACCATCGCTACGCCACGATGTCGCGCACACGTTGGGAAAATGTTTGCGAATGTTACCGGCAACCCTTGGTTTACTTCACCCCGGGAAAAACGGAAGGCCATACACTGGGGCGGAGGGTGAGCTGGGGGGGTGATGGTGGTGGTGGACGTGAAATGAGAAACAATAAATTTCACCTTCCAATGGGCCGGCTCGCGAGGTTACGTTTTCACTGCCACTGACAAGAAGCGAAAAGAGGAGAGAACAAAAAAAAATATCGGCGTGAAAATTCATAGTCGAGGTTTCGCTTGGTTTTTCCTGGGTGTGCAGGAACCTTAAGGGTGGGGTCGGGTGGACGACACCGGTCATAGACCGGAGGAAATTATCTCCGCACGTCTTTTTTCCGAATGTGTGCCTGTGTGTGTGTGTGTGTGTGCACTGCATGTACTCTGTGCAAAGAGTTTCCTTTTTCCACTCACTCGAAGCTCATTCTCGGGGCTTTTCTTTGGTAATAAATTGTTAAAAATGTGAGACAATACGAGCGATGCCCTCGAGGAGGAAGCGAAAGAAAATACAAATCGAGAACCGGCACCAGACAGACAAACTATCATTCTCCCTCAGTTCCTCAGTTCGCTAGGGACTGGTTCGTGGTGGAAACGGTGGAAGACGGAGTCAGGATTGACGGCACATACGAGGCGGTTTGGCATTAGATAATGGTAGACAGTTTTCCTCACCAGGCAAAGTACGACCCAGCTCTCATTCACAAGGGTCAAATGGCAACGGATGGTGTGCACCCTTCCGTGTATGTAGAAGGACCTCAAGGTGCGTTTGTGAAAGGCAACCCGGTGTGTTGTTGTGCGAGCGTAGAGTACACCCGATTGCCACTCGAGGGAACGATCTTTTAGCCTGGGGCGTCTGGGCAGATAAGGAATCAAAAGCCGTACCGAGGCATGACAGGACACTCGGCACCCTCCACTGGGGAGCAATTGTGTTCCTGACGCTTGGCTTCTTCCGAACGGGGCTTTGCGCCGGTAATGTTTAAGGAGGGACAGCATCGAGCTGGGACCTTTCGCGGCGTTGCTTGGGCCACGTTTGGAGTGTATCGTTGGGCGATGCGATCTGGGCGACAGAAACCGGGCCGTTCGAAAATTTATAGACGGTTGGTCGAGAGGGTCCGTACCGTCGTAGGCTTGCTTGTCTGGATGTTTCAGGACAAGTGAAAATTGCCTACAAAAATCCCAACAGGATTGGGAGATACATTTGAATAAATGAACATTGTTCGCTTCAGATGTTATTTTCGCTTCAAGGTATTTAAATTTACTAAAGCTATCTTTTAAGAGTGCCACACAGCACAAATAAAAATCACCAACCTTGTTATCTGATCGAGTTGAGCTAATGTTGGAATGAAAAATTAATTGCTGCTTGTATTGTTTCTCAGGGTAATTAAAAGCAACAACAGCAGAAACCGGAATCAATTTATCACCCTTTACTTTGTTTCACTCCGGCACATTGTCGACATCCTTGGCACGGGATCTCCATTCTCCGCTAGAGTGACTCGATAACCAGTCGAGGTGTTTGGTTTATGTCCCGTGCTCAAAGCTCAAGACGAAACCCAGCGTTTGGCAGCGAGCTAAGAAAAGGAAACAAATATGCAATGCAGCAAAATACTGCAGCTGTGAAGAAAGTGCAGCAACGCGGGAAACACAAAAAAGGCACTGTTTAACTTCACATCCATCTTGTTACATGCTGTGTAATAGCTGTAATGTCCACTGTGGAATGGGTTGTTTGGATGAGAAAAAAGCGAAAAAGTTTTATGTTCCTATTTTCTTATCGTTCAACCCGAAAGAGATGAGAATTAAATAGCTCAAACATGCACAACACTAAAACTCAAGCTTCGATTTCGATGAAATAATTGTTACTTATCAGAGCACCAATCTTTATGTCACAATTTAAGGGATGCTCACCTCACTGATGAGGCGCTATTAACTCCCCAATACATCCAGCATCGAGGTTTTAGGAAAATCCTCACGTACGCAAAATAATTACTTTCCCAGGATCATCTTAATGCTTCACGGTTCTCCAGTCACGTCCATCCGGGGCAATGTGTCATCAAGCTGAAAAGGCATATTCACCGTTTTGCCAATCGACAGCTTAACGACTGGGCTAGAGCTCGGATCGCACGAGAGATCTTGCAATTGACGGCTTGGATCGGTTCGTCTCGATCACGGTGCGAAGTTGACAGCGATATCGATGCAGAGAATGCACTCTCAAACACTCACACCACCACCCCCATGGCCGAACCCCCGAAAGTCTAGAACCACCGACTGTTGTCGGGGCAAAATAATCGGGAAGAGCAGATCTCTTTCTCTCGCCGTTGTTTTACGCTTCCAACGTGCCATCGCTGTGGCCCGAGCACGTCGCCCCAGGATAATCATCACTTCGATCGCTAATGGTCGACCGGCACGGCCACGAAAACAATGGGGCACCATGCAGTCCCGCGGAACGTTTCACTCGGCCTTAAATCAAACGCTTCGCCGTGATTTCGTACCGGACTTGGCCGATTACATGGCGAAATGGGGATGCCCGGGAGACCAGACGTTGAGATCTTCCTACCCCCTCCTGGAAAGGGGCGGAAAGGGTGCGAGCATTGAACACGTATTGTCTCCCGATCCCTGCCCCAGGCACTTATTTCCATCTCTTCTTGCTACTCCTGCTCCATCGGAGTCGGGACCTCCGAGGCGGATCGGTTCTGGGCGATTCGCGAAACGCGACTCGCATCCCCGATGCATCGAATGTGGTTAATGCGCTATTAAAATGCATTTAATATCTCCCCGACTGGCACACAAGCCAGTCGTACGATTGCACTCGCGTGGGGATGTACCATCCATCGATGGCGATGGCGCGTGTGTTTCTGCCAAACCCGGAAAACTAGGGGGAGGACAATTGTAATTGATTGGAAGGTAGGCGCCGCTTCGGTGTGTAGTCTAGGATTTCAGCGTCTCGTCTGGGTGTAGCGGGCGACCCGGGCGATGGTACGGTGTTGCTAGTCCGATCCGATCGCTAGTTACCTGCTTTGGCGAGGGATTTTCCGGAGGATTAAAAACTTCACCACCACCCGAAATTGTCGGTCGGCCGGCCGGGTGGTTAGATGAGCGTTAGATGGACGATTGTGAGGTACTGTGCCGTCGAGAAGTACAGTGATATGCGGAGAAAAAGATATCTGAAAATTCTTTGAATTTCTCAGATACGTACTTTAAGCATCCTAATGGATTCATAAAATAATGGACTAGACTTACCCTCTATATTTAGATTTACTTTATATTACAAAGAGTTAATTGTAAACTAAGGTCAGTTCCATGGTCCGCAATAATAGAGAATAGGAAATAATGTACTTAAAATGAACTTTTTGTGGAATTTCTTTGCGGGAATTTGGTCAGGCGGAAAATCAGTAATAATCAATCACTATTTAACACAAGTTCGTCCATTCACATCCCATTCACATCAATATGCTTATGTCTTTTATAATTTGCAAACGCTCTCCAAACTTTTCCTGTGTCCTTCACTGTATCCGTAATGGACGGAAGATAAGCAGTCAATAGTTTTCGCCGGTGTGCGATTCAGTTTCCTCTGGATCATCGTGCACGTCGTACCGCTGCAGTTCAGCGGCGCATTCCAGCCCGGTCTGGAGATACCGGGGAACCTATCACGACCGAGCTAGCGAAAAGCCTTCGCCCGTGCTGGTCGAGAAAATCGACCCGTTTTTCATCTCCGGTTTAGCCGAACCGTGGTGCACCGAGATTCCTCGATTTCCTAAAGTGCAAAGATGCTTAGAAGCAGATTAGTCGAGACCCGGAGACCAGCCGGCCGACACTGGTGGACTGGAGGGCTGGACTTTCTCCTGCCCTTGTCAGCAGAGGCATTGTTTCTGGTGATCGATGGGGACGGGAAAGCTTCTCTCCTGGGAGTGCTCTGGCATCACTGCGAGACCGTGTGTTGTGGTTCCCTTAGTACGGGCACTCGCGCTCGCTCGGTAGAAACAACTGACCAACTTATGGCAGCGACCAAGCAACACTGCCGCATGCAGATTGAGGTCAATTGATTAAGAATGCAATTATTTTGCAGAATGACTGTCCCCCGGGGGGAAAGAGCGAAAGGATTGTAGCGAGCAAAAGGGTTGGGGGGAGGGAGGGGGGAGGGTTTAAGCTGGCCCGGAAAAGGGAAGCAATTGTTGAAGTCAATTGATCGTTTAGCCCTGTTTAAATGTACGCAGGCATCGTGATAATGTTGAGCTGGGAACATACAAAGCGGACAGGATGTTCGTTAGCATCAAAGCGGATGGAAAGTCTGGCCAGGCAGGCACTGCTAAATGAAAATTTGACCCCATCTATTCTAGCTAAGTTCTATCTATGTTCTAGAGCGAAAAAAACAAGTCCATCAGGAATCTATTTTAAATTATTTATATTCAAGCGAATAGCCGTTTTCGATCACTTCAAGCCAGCAGGCAAATTTTCTTTTGCTCCAGAAGAACGTTTCTAGCCCCAAAAGCAAGCACAAGCCATCCTTGATTGCAAACCCTCCCTCCGACAGCAATTATGAAATGCACTGAAGCCATTTCCGGTAGCTGCTGATGCGGTAGGATTTCTTTCGCATTCAAATGCTCGGCTCTCGGCAGCTCCAGCACATCAATCTTCTCCGGCGAGTTGGTTGATGGCAGCATTAAATCTGCCCGGTGCTTGCCTCGCTTGCATTAGTAAATATCCGGTCTGGTGCAGCTAGTAATGCAAAGTGATGTTGTGCTTCGTTGTTCTTTTTGCTGACGAACGCTTTTGAGTGGTATATCTGCGAAATCACACTAGCGTTGTGCTGTTAACAGGGTAGTTTGTTTGTAGTTTAGAGGAATCATACAGGACAATTAGAGGATGATGTTTGGTAAACTTCTTCTTAAATCTAAAGGAAATACAAGTTCAGGACAATGAATCTATGTTACCAATATAACTAGGAATGCCAGTAAAGTCACAAGATCAAAAAAACAAACAGGGAAAGTCCTCAAGGAATTGATCATTGAAAGATATCTGAACTTTAGTATCTGGATGGGAATTTATACCGATTCCTGCCGTACATACGAATATAAATAAATTAACTTTAAAATCAAATTGAATCAAAAATCCTCCTCTTCCAAAATCCTCCAAAAATCTTCAGGGAATTCAACGAGGAATCCGGACTTAGTCACGGCAACGTAAGAGACCCCAGCTTCAAATCTTAAAATCATTCACAGAGGCATCAAATAACAACAGAATAAAAAGTGGTCTAGATTCTGTTTTGATTCTGAAAACAAACAGTATTCTTCCAATCCCGGCACCACGTAGCAAATCTACCGATCCAACACACGAACGCTTCCTGCTACAAGTTCTGGCACCCGGTTTCTTTTCGGCGTGTCCCCAGACTTTTCGACATTCTGCCTCACACACTAACGACTACTGCAGCGTGTGGAAAATAATCCTCACACCAGGCGAGCTCAAATGGACTTAATATCCGTTTCGAAACTGAAATTAATATGCTAGTCGTTGCGAGCGTTACTTGCTTCCATCGAAACACACACAAACACTCTCGGGAGTTCTAGTTCCGGCACCTACCTACTTAACGTGTTCTAGCCAAGAGTCCTTAAAAGCCGCTTCAAAATAAGAACCAACTCTACTGTATCACTTAAAGAGGGAAAAAAAAACTTCCCTTTTCCGGACTTCCTAGGTAAAGTCAATTTTACGGTGCACTACCTCCGGAAGGGCTACCTACAGCGCTATAAAACGATAAAATCGACGAAACGAGCACCCGGATAGCGGCCCGTCGTGGTCGGCACCTTTATACGTACATTAAACATTTTATGCCTTTTTATATTTTGTTTGCATTAGCTAAAATAAATCATTAATTAGCCACCAGGTCCATGTGTATCGTGAGTACCGGCCGGACGGTCAGAGACCCAGCCGAGTGCCAGGACGGTGGACGTTCGCTTGAAATGTCCTCATCAATTCTCCCCGCCCTTGTGTATCTCTCTCTCTCTCGTCCTACTTCCCCGTGCACCAATCAAACAAACCTCTCGTCGGTCGGTCGAGCTCACAACCACCGGTCCTGGTGTCGGGGTTTTGTTTGTGTCTCGGTGGAGGATAATATTAAATCCGTAATTTATCGCTCTCCATGTGTTGTGGCATAAAGCGGATTTTTAAGCAGCAAATTTTTGGGCCGAACCGGCTGCAACGAGCACTTTTACGGCAACGAGGCAAGGGTACGATGAACGATGCGGTCATTCGCGATTTTAATGGTTGCAGACGCGCAAATGGAGGCTCTGGGAGCGGACTGGAGTGTGAAGGAATAAAAGATGGAGACTCGACCTCCGAAGGGTTTGAGTGATAGGATCAAGTGAGCAAATAGAGCCGGTTTTATGCGAGGGTTAGATGAGACATAAAAGCAATCCTATTTTTGATCACAGTGTTTGCGGCAGTTAATGGCTATTGATTTTAAATACTAAAATTAGACACAAATTCTGGTGAAGGTTCTAAATCGTCACAAAAATAAACTCGCACTCTTTCCATTCCTTCTTGTTGAATCACGATTAATAATGCAACGGTCAATTGAAGCGATGCTTCCTTCACCAGAGTTCGCCAGGTACGTGTTGCTGTTAAAATTCGTCTTCGACAATCGTACGCACCGATAGTCGGGTGTGGTGGCGTTAAAACGAATGCCATGTCTGGTTAAATTATGTACAGGGAACACACCAAGGCATGGAACTCAGGTGTGCCGAAAATAGCTTCAAGCGAGGGCTATACTGCACGTGCCTCAAATGCTAATGTCTGCTTACGGACGATGGCAAACAGGAGCCTTCTAGCCATTGTGGGCCTCATCAAGGGGAGACATGTAAGGCTTCAAACAGTAGAGCAGCTGATTCGGTAGGAACAATGAGGCTACTGTTCAATTCTTTCCACGCAGCTTTGGAGCTGGCTTACCTTAAGTTTGGGGGGATATAGTTCAGACTGAGACTGCTTATCTTGCAGAGATGCACTTACCTGAAATTGAAAAGAAATAGATATTAGTAAAAGTTGGATGCTCGAGAAATTCTTAAATTATCAAGAATTCATGTCCAAAAAGTCTTTACAGCTCTTCACCTCTGCTTTTGGCTATCAAAGACACTTTAGTTGAGATGAAATAGTCTGATGTATCTTATAAAAACTATTGAGAAATACTTTAATAATTATTTGGTGAGCATCCCTTCCCAAATTCATATCAAATTGGATAACATAGATCCTGTAATGTGATCCAGCATTGCTTTTATTCCTCACCAAAATACCATCTTGTGCAGTAACACATTGTATCCTTGCTTTGTGTGCCAATATTTACCTTTACACTGCACCCTGCTATCAATCACTCAGAACCGTCTGCAGTGCGTGTGTGCCGGTGTGTTTGAAAACACTTCATAGAAAATGCACCCAACTTCACAATCGCTCCCCCCCAGAAAACCAGTCAACCTGTCAAACATCCTGTGCAACATCGACGTCGGCGTTCCGGATTTGCGGCCCGGCTCGAAAAAACCTTGGAACGTAAGCGGAAGCGCCCCCCGACTTGCGTTACGCATCAATCGTGGGCGGGTGCAGGGAAAAAAAGCTCACCCAGCAGGCTGTGGCCTGGAAAGAAAAAGGCTTTGCGGCGAAGAGGTTCCTTGAGAGGGTGCAAAGCTCTAGAAGGAGAAGACAAAAAAAAAAAAAAAAACCGCATCGCAAACTCAACACTCGAATCGGCAGCAGCAGCGCCATGTAGCGAAAGTTTTTTAATTAAAACTTCTGCCGCATGCAGTGCAGTGGAAAAATATGTAAACCAATCGTCGGTTGAAGTTTTTCCTTCGCTCATATTTGCATGGCTTTCTTCGCCGCGGTGCAGCCACCGGAAGACGTGTGCGTGTGCGTGCGAGAGAGAGAGAGAGAGAGAGTAAGAGCCTTCCAGTGGATGGATGGATGAGACGAGCACACGGGCGAAACAGGTGATTCGCCGCCGGAAAGGATTGTGCTTTGAATATTTGCGATTTATTTCAGTTAAAATAATGTGCCCGTGATTTTCCACGGACAGGTACGCCGGTGGGAGCGTTGACTGGCGGTGGAGTCCGGAAAAAGGTACTTGAAAAAAAGTTTCCGTATCGTGCGGTGTGACAGTAGCGCTGACAGCGGCATCGGGAACGGTAAAGTACGGCTGGCGCTAGGAAACCCAAGGGTAGGCAATAAAAGTGATTATGAGTTCGCGGTTTTGATTGATCTTGAGCAGCGATCGATGGTTGTGGGCGCTACGGTGGTGGAGTTTTATGGCTTGTGGAGTTTGTTTTGTTTCGCGGAATCAATTTAAGGTTCTTCACTCCGTGGGGAGAGTTAATAATTTATTATCTGAAGGATGAGATGAGGACTCAGCAGCATGTCTCCGTTGACTTGCGGAGTTTGCTTCAAATATTGGTTAATGTAAATTATTTTAAGTCAATAAATAATATCAATCTTATGCATCCTGTAAATGCTACCAGATGGTTGCCGAAGGATACGGTGAGATAATCAATTCGTCCAACAATTGCTATCGAGCACCGTATGGTGCTCTACCTGTGGACGGAAATAGCTCCTTCCCAGCGACCCCTTCTCTCTTCCGCTGCTTCATCCAATTACGCAAAGCACATCATCAACTATATCGCTCATAATTCGTTTAGCAAATGCTTATATTATGCGCAATTTTCTTTCTTCAATCATTCACGTGTGGAAGTTCATCGTTCCATTGTTTCCGTTTGTGGGTCTGTTGTTCTTCTTCTTGTTGGCCCCTTTTTTTCTTGCACCACTCGATAGAGACATTCAGAAGTTCAGAACAGATGGAGCTGGGATGGTAGCAAAAACACACACACACACACGCAAACCGTTGCAGGGGTGTATAATTATTGATGAAAAATTCATAAAACCAATTACTTGCAAATCGAATCTTCTCGCCTGCCAATCGGCGTCCGGCGAGGCCGTCGATTCCGTTCCCGTCCGGCCGGATTGTCTATACGCACTGCACTGCTGGTCCAACAGCAGCAGTCCAACTGGGCAAATCAGCTGACACAAAGCTGACATTCGATTGCCGATTGGAGCAGTGGCTCGGAATGCGTTTGTTTTTATTTAATTTTATTTTTTATTTGTTAAATAAAATTATTTCTTTAATTCAGTATTTTCTGATTATTTGCTGATCTTTTTCGTTTCCTTATTTATGTTGCATGTGTTTTTTCTTACTTTTATTTTTTATAGATTTTATTGATGTTTTTTTATGTTCTTTTGCACTTCATGAAAAAGTTTTGCATTTCTTTTACTTTGTTTATTTTATTTTATAAGCCATTTGTTCTTCCTCGATTTTCTCTACTTTTTGTCTCACATTCTCATTGCTTATCAATCTTCTAAGTTAAAGTGAAAGTTAAACGATGTTTTGTTACTTTTTGATGAGTGTTGTCATCACTGTTTAGTACCCCATAACTTAAGAAACACTGGAAAAGCTATCTTTCATCGATGTCATCACCAATTCCAGTGACACCACCAAACCACAGCCCAGACAATGTGGGATGATTTCTTTCAAGCATAATCCTCCGCATGCTCCTCCCTTCTCAGTAATGTTCCCTTGCCAGCACACTGGACACGGGACAATATGTTGTGTCTCTGTTGGTAGCGCACTGGCATGTGCTTGCCCTTGCACATCATCCCATCAGCAGATTACCGGCTCCGGAGCTAAAATCCAGGAGCCACCGTAAAAGTGGCACCCGGGGATCTCGATCCCCCCCCACAATACAGCACACAAACACAGACACATCCACACACACACACACCAAGGAAGAATGCGATAAATTCTGCCTTCCAATATCCGTTAATTATTTATGCAAATGAAGGGTAATTTATGGACTATCGACGTATGGCTGGACACGGTGTTGTTGCAGACACTATGCGCTAACCGGCGGACGGAAAATCGCTCGCCGGACTTGCCGCCCTGTGTGGTCAGCCCCGATGGGTCCCGGGAACGAGCGGTGCCGGTTTGAGGTTATGCTACTTCGAGCGCATAACGAGCGTCCGGACAGACGACAAGAAAAGGACACCCAAACGCTTCTCTATGGATCAGATCGAACAAAACGAGAGGAGAGTGAAACGAAGAAAAAAAGAATCACTAATGAACATAAATTCATTACAGCATCCGAGTGTCTCGGGAGCGCTCCGGTGCTCTCTGTGTGCGCTGTTCTATTATGGGCATTTCCTTTAGAAGCTTTTGTTTTCTGCTCCCAAGGGGGGTTGGGGACGTCGGGGACCCAGGGAAGCGGGTGCGACGAATGTGCATTAAAGGCCACCAAATTTAGGAACATCTTGAAAACGGGCACAAAACAGCTGTTTTCGTGAGATGCCTCGTGGAAATGGACATCTCAGCATTCCAACGATTAATAGCCGGAGTTCTTAAGCCTGGTTGAACGCGTCTTGAGGTCTAATATTCCTGGCGTTTGAGTGTGATTTTAACATCAGTCGTTATCATTCCATACAGGCGGTTTTGATAAGATATTGCGCAGGAGAGAATTCTTGGAAACGCAGTTCGTGACCTCCCATTTCTTGTTGTACGTGTGTGAGTGAAGTGCGTTTCAGTACAATTAAGAGAAATTTATAGTTTTTCCACTTCGAGACAGCGCACCAAAGTGCATCGGACCGCAACCGGAACATCGCGCGAGAAAGTCATAAATTTTGTTCCCGATATTAATAGGCCACCAGCCGTTGGAGAACGCTGGGAGTCGAAAGAGAAAGCCCTCCGGAGCGTTGAAAACAATCCAGACCACCACAGCCACGTACAGGCACAGGTCCAGTGTCCGGGTTTTGGGTGGTCGGATCCTTATTAAGTAATCTCTTTGAGGGTGAGTGGTGATGCAGTTTTGCTAACAGCCCGGTTGAGGTCGCCTAAAAATGGATCCAACGGATCGATCGATCGATCGCGAGCGACCGATAACGAAAGAGACTGTAATTTACCAATTATGGAAGTTCAGGGTGGAATCGTGCCGTACGGGATATATGTTTTGTACCGCTCCCGGTCTGCTTTAGGTCACGGTCGATGACGGTTTTCGGAAACAATTCCAACGTCCATCGATGTTATGTAATTGTGTCTTGTTCATTCCGTGAGAACTCCCTTTCTCTTTCAGGGTGGACCTTTGGATCTTCATTGGTAAATTACTCTATTAAGCTAGTCAAGAAATTTAAACTAAAATATCTGGAATAAATCTTTGATATGCTGAACTAAAATCGTTACAAGACCTGATTTACTGATCAAGGTTCTAACTAAAAAACTACTACCAGACATCCCCATCGGTAAGCTCCAAGCAATTTTTCCTCCCCTTTAAAATCAGGCCATCCATCCGAAAGATCGCAAAATCCTCCTAATGAACCAAAAGCCCCCAACAGCAGGCAGGTGGTCAAAAGCCACATATAGCACTGCAGGCAAAGCTGCACAATATGTCGGTCAGGCTTGCGCCGGTAGCCGTTCACTGCTACTGCTGTCAGCACCGGTCATGTCATGTCAATCGGTATTAACCAAATCTTGCCTCCGTACCAACTGCTTGCAAGCGTTTTTCGGCCAGATGATGTAAAGTGTACTCCCAGCCAGCTCGGGGACACAAAACCCCCGAACAACTACGGCATGTGGTATGCTGCACATACGGTGCTGCCGACGGTTGTATGGGGAAAATCGAATCAACAACGCCTAACCTAAATCTATGCGAAACTGTGTGAATAGATTGCGAACGCCAGCCGGCAGATATGAGTCATTGGTTGCACACGGAGGGTTTGTTGTTTGAGCAGTGTGTGTCGGTGTCTTGTTCGTTTGATTTGGTTTGCAAATGGACATCATTCATCTTTTGCAAGCTTTTGCCCCACTCGTGGAATGATGATTTGTTTGGTACGTTTAGCATTTTGTGCAAGTCAGCAAGGAAATCGAACAAGGAAAGAAAATTGCTTGGAATATTTACGTTGACAATTCAGCTTTTTTAAAGAAGTGGAATAGTTTTGTTTTAATGTTTTTTGAATATTTTTCTGTTTCTTCATTTTTCCCGCTAAATTTTTAAATTATAAGAGAATAACTTTGTCATTTAGTTTTACTACTCGGTGTTCTCAGTCCTGAGATCCTTTGTTTGATTTATAACATATTTTTGAATGATTAGTTTGCTTCGTTTTTGCTTTTAGATTGTTTATTTTATCATTTAATTGTTCTTGTTTCATTTCATTATTTTATGTTTTTATTTATTTTTCATGATTTTTTTCATTCATGTGATTTCTCTTTATCTGTCTTAATTTTTATTATTTTTCTTCTTTCGTTGATTTTTGTAATAGAGTTTTTGTATGTGAGATTCACATTTTAAAGTCTTTATATAACGTACATTTTTCAGCATCTAGTTTCCCTTTTTTGCACTGCACTCCTTAACCTCTAAAGTTATATTTACAAAACATTTTTATTTACTTGCCTAATCAAGTATGAAAATTCCCACAATCGTTCTTCTGACTGAGACTGCTGGACAACAATTTCTGCACAAAGCGTGCCACAAAGCGTGTCCGATATGCTCGCTGTAAAAGTTGGCCGAGAACGGGCAGATTATGAACGAATAAATGCACTTACAAGTACGGCAAAAACCAAAGCGATGGAAAATTTTCCCCAAGTGGAAATGCATACGACACGAACAAGGCTAGTGTGTATGCAAAAATGGAATGTTTTCTTACCTCTCGGTCTTCTCACTTCTCACCACTTCCCTGGAACCAACCACCGGATCCGCTGGAGATCCCAATCGCACCGAATGCAATCAACGGACACACAGCACGAGAGAGAGAGAGATGAGCAGGAAAATTGCGCATAATGCACATGATCGGAACTAATGCAATGATTCCCGTAATTTAAATTGGAGTTTTGCGAGCGCTCGGTGGGGTATGCAGCAGCCCACGTCTGCACACCATATCCCACGGAACGCATTCGATTGACTTCAATCGACGGCAAATGGATGCTTTTGTTGTGCATACTTTGCCCTCGGCGGGCTAGCTAGCTGATGCTGCAAGGTTCATGGAAAAGTTTGCTTCGTTTGCCTTTTTGTTTGCGACTGATGGTGGGGTGGTTTTCCGATTTTTTTTTGTGTTTTATAACGCTACTTTACATGAAACACGTCGGATCAGCGATATAGTTTTTGCTAGCTTTTGGGTGGAAAGGATGAGAACAACTTCTAAGAAAATGGTGGCATAAACGAACTAAAGCTTGGGATTCGCTGAACTATTTTTGAACTCACACACGAAAATGTAAGTATTTCTTGTTCAACATAACAAGTGGTATTTTATAGGGGTATTGTTTTGGATGAAGTTAGAAGAAGCCAATCTCAAAAATGCAAGACGATGTACAGAGCTGGACATTAGTTTAAGACCACTTTCATATGGCATTTTCATTACCACTGCTTGAAATACTTTTGAGAATATGTTTGAGAATAACAAAGCGTAAATAAAGTGAAAAAATGTGTTAAAAAATTTATGAATTTGAATTTTGATAAATAGTCTTACTGTAATCTTCAATATGATTTGGCCATATGATCAAAGAGAATGGCTAAAGGATACTCAGAATAACTTTCTCGTTTGATCGTTTTCTCAGCATCTAAAACTATATTTTACATAAAAAACATTACCTTAATTTTTTTTAAGATTTTATGATATTAAAAAGTAAGGCGGCCCTATTATTTTGTCCATCACTGTTGATCACAGTTCGATAAGCTATCTTAAAGAGTAACCCCTCTTTAACGCTTCTTATGAGGGTCATTTTCGACACGCGATTGCTTCCCAAACCGTATAAATTTACCAAAAAGCTTAAAAAGCTGATTGAGATGCAAATGCAGAAGGTTAACATGCCACTTGGCAAACGTTACCGAGGGCTGTGCCCAATACAGTGGAATGTTCATTCAACGTGAATGAATGAAAATTAAATTAAATCATTACAATTCATTCCCATTGAAAGAACTTCTTTTTTTGTTGTTGTTGCTATACCAAACCTCGATGAAGAACAGTGCTGAAAAGCGGTGCACAATGCTGCATACACACTGAGCGTGGTTGTGACTTGTTAAGCTTCAATCAGCAGCGTGCAAACAATTGTTCCTGCTTTTTGGAACATTTTATTTAGTGTGAGTTTTTTGCTTCGGAACTCGCTGCTCTCTCGCTCCATTCATTACATTCTGTCCAGTGGTCAGAACAATTTTTGGCGCTATTTTGTTGGTGACCTGCGGCCATGGACCCGGCTACAGATCAATTTGTCCCTTCGGGCGAACGAAATCGAAAATAAGTTAGAGCACCGAGTCTCCATTTGGGTGTGCAAAAATGGAAACGAACTTTCGGTATTAGAACGTTCTCGAGCAGCGATGGTCGCTGTCCATGTTCAATGGATTTCAATTAGAATACCAACTGGTCAACAAATAGAATAAAAAAAACATTAAAAGAAGGAAAAAAAACCTGAACACAACTAAAGAAGAGTGCTAACGACCGAAAATTGATTCCCAAATGACACAACAGTTAGGGGAAAATGGGTGCAAAACAGAAGGAAAGAAGGTTAAACAAAATTGAGAATAGAAAAAGAAAACATTCACCTTCTGTAATAACACACAACTTCAAACGACAACACACTCCGCAGGATTTTCGCCATCATCCTGTCTACCCCAAGCGACCAAATACGGGAAAAAAAGAAACGATATGGCAAACGGTTTGCTGGTCGCACTGTCGATGGTGGATGACGAGCATGATGATGATTATTATGATTTCTGTTTTCGTGTAATTGAACAAATTGGAATAATTGTTTTAATTGATTTTAATTGGTTGCAGCGTGTGTGTGTGCTCGGAGTTTTTTTTTCTTCTCGGAGTCTTCCGTCTCGTGAATGAAGGTGCGTGTGTGAGTTGAGTTTTTGCAGCATTTGGGTCGTTTTTTTTGCGAACGGGCTTTGGCTGGATCATGGTGGAGTTTTTCGATGGAGAAGTTTCGTTTGAACCATCGCCATTCGTTCATTATTTTGGCAACGGTTCGATGAACGACGACGAACGTAAGAATATTGAATCAATCAATGGAGTCAAAGTGTTCAATAGCTATCTGCTGAGTTTAGAAAGAAAAAGAAAACAATTTTGTGCTAAATTTAAATTGTATGCAGATATAAAACCTACTCACAACATAGCTGACACAAAAAAATGAATAAAATAAGAACATATGAAAAAAGTAATAAAATTATAAAGTTTAGGTTTTCAAACTGTATGGTATTATAAAAAGAAATAAAAATACAATGAAAGAATAAAGAAGAAATGAAGAAATGCAAATTAAGATGAAAAAAAACCTTTTCTTGGAGAAATGCGTTGAATGAACAGAAGAGGAGAATTATTTATATTTATATCTCACAATTAATAGTAAATTCTAAAAAAAATAACAGGTGAGAAATTTGACGAGAAAAAAAGAAACAAAACTTGATTCCGAAAACCCGTAAAAAAGAGTGAAAATAAATGAATAATTGAATAAATAAATAAATGAATAAATAAATAAATTACTAAATAAATAAATAAATAAATAGAACCATTAACATAAAACACAGACCAAAAGAAATAATAAGAAGCAAATTTTGCCCCTAATCATCCCACTTGCATGTAAAGGTATGGTGACAAATCTGATACGAAATGAGATACAAGTACGCGACTTTTGTCAAATCGCCAACCCGTTTGGTTTGTCGCCATCGCATTTCATCAGACCGAAAGCTCGGTCCATCCTCCCCAGCATACTTACACTCGAGCGATGGCTAGTTCTAGATTGTCCGGGTGTGAATAGTGTGATGAAGCGGCAATGGTCGCCAGGCACACAGTTCACTTTCCCATTCGCCGGGTTTTTATTTTTTAATGAACCTGTACAACCTCTTCAACACACATGCAGAACTCTCGGCGCTTTTCATCCGCTTCTGCGGAGGTTGCGCCCGGGACTAAGTCTAAGCGCTGAATAGAGCCCACGCTGGCAGCGATGGCTATCCAGGATGGTATAGCAATGGCATGTTTTTTTCCTTTTAAATTGAAACATAACCCCACTTTTATGCTCGCTTTCCATTTATTTCCTATCATTTATTTGCTACATACATTCGGCATACACCTTTTCACATGCAGGACATCCAAACTGCAGGAGCGAAACAACGAAGGGAGAGCAAAAGCAAGGCCCCATTGAAAGAGGGAAGTCCTTTTACACTATTGACGCCCGTTGAGACCTTGTGCACAAATTGAAGTTGAGACAGAGAATAGTTTTGCTTTTGAGTGCAGCTTTCCCTTTTTGCTATTTTTGTGTGTGTGAATCTCACCCGTTCTCGTACCAGCTTCCTGACTCGATTCGAATCCTTCCTGGCGGCTGCCCCGTTATCCTGTGCATCATTTGATGTAAATCTCTGTCCATTCTGCTCACATTTGTCCAACCAAAGGGTAAGTTGCAACCTGGGGAAAAAGTTCTTTTCGCTTTTGTACCACAAGAGAGCACAACATACAGAACAGCCGGGTCGAGACTGTCTTTGGTTTAATTATGCTACAAGTCGAATGAATGGAAAGCATAGCAGTTGCTTCACCCGTTTCCAGACGATTTCTTTCCACCGTACGTGTGTGTGTGTGTCGGTGGCTTTTGCAGTGTACCATCTCGAGGAGATTGTAACAAGATTGAACCAAGCACATGTCCTGAACAAATGCTCGGCTAGAAATAATGAGGCTAGGAAGCTATTTTCTCTTTCTTCTACGCGCACCGTTGTTCTAACTTTGAGCAGTCTAATTTCATCTTTGAATGCACTAAGTAATAAGGAAAAAAATATTTCATAAATCCAAACCATTATCCTTCCAACATGTCCTCGACCTTCACCATTATCGCCCTCCGTCGAAGCAAAATGGTCTTAAAAGTGGCATCGTTTCTTAAACTGATTACTTCATTACGAACTGTTCCGTTCGAATGGAGCGTTTGTCTTCGTCTATCCCAGTCGTTCCCCGTGATGACTTAAATGAACTCGAACACTTTGACCATCCGTCGTCGTCGTCGTCGTCCGGCGACTCAATTCACGTCAATAAAGCGGGAATGGCAGCTCTGCATTGAAAGCTAATTAAATTCGTTGTCTCCGCTTGCAACTCCGATTGCGTATTTGGCTCGGCAGCGACCGAAGACGCCTTGAATAGCAACTGCCCCTCTCCACGTGCCAAGAAGACGACAGCAACATTGGCAGGGAATATTTCATAATTTCCGGACCCGGCAGCTTCCGCGCTTTTATTCCTGCTTTTATTTGGGCTGCGTGCTGAAACGCTGCGCGTAATCTATTTACTTGCCATTCTTCCGCTAATCTGAGCTCTGGTCTAAAAGGGTGAGGTCTTCTTTCGGGGAGAGAGTTCGAGTAAAAGGATTCGACCCCGTAATGTAAGTCGGGTTGCGAACCCTTTTGGACATGGGATTCGCCCAACGAGACGAACGCAAGGAGATGAATTTATTAATGAGCTCCGATTGTCCTCCGGGACCAATTGGCCGCCGGTCCGTGAGGATGTAAGCTTCCGGCCTGTTTTGGGTGTAGCGGATGCGAGTGCGTTTGAATGGATTGCTTGCTGGCTGGCTGTAGATGGCGTTTCTTTGTGCAGTTCGCGTGGGATGGGAACGGACGCAATTTGCTGTAATGCGCTCGATTGGATCATTCAATGGTAGAAGAGTTGTGCTATCTAAATTTCGCGGAAATAGTACTTTCATTATATACTTTATAGTATTGGGAGCCCTGTTTTGCATGAAGTCAATATTTTTTTGCAATTTTATTAATATTCTAATTTTCAACAGTACGTAGCGTAAGTATAGGCACAGCTTTTTTAAGAGAAAATAATCAAGTCTACAGACAGTTTTTGAGCTATTGAGACACTTTCTAGCACTTGATTTGAAAAATATGCGTATCGATGTCAGACAATGATTTAAAATTCAAGGATTTATTAACTGGTCGTTTATGGAATCTTGGGCGCATTCAATCAAAATCGCTCAGCTGACTTCAGTAGTAGCCAATTTTGGGGGACTTTTTTCTAATCATTTTTAACCTAAGTTGTTTCAGATGGTTCTCTTAGCACTATAAGCACTATAATACCGTTGTTGCTTCGGCCACTGGACCATGCCAATCTAAGCTTTTTCTTTCATAAAATAGCATCATAAATTACTAACAAAAAATTGGCAAATTTTCATGTTTCAATCAGTCCTCACCAGAAGTATATTAAATACATTGAAATATTTTTAACACCCAACCCGTCTATCGATTTCCGCTGCTCAGGCGTCTGTTTATGTCCGATTCCACCCGCAAACACGTTACCACACGGCTGCCATCAATTATTCTAATACCATTCATCTACTTAGCATATTTAATCATTCACGAACGGCCGACGGTCGACCAACCACAAGCGACAGACTTGCTTGGGTTTCCTGCTGATGAACGCATGTTCTTCACACGGGCCGCAAAAGCGCACACACCTTTACCCGGGATAACACCCCGCGCACCGACCAAACCGATGGACGGATGCAAATCACCCTGCGGTAAACACGCACGGATCTCCGGAGCGACCGATCTTACACGCGCCATACGCATCGCGCCGGAATGCTGCTGGACGCGTTTGAATGTTATCATGTTTGCACAACATCATGATTAATTAACCCTTTTTCATCACCCGAAGCCCCCCGCGACTCGGGCGTGTACGGGGTGGCGGTGGTGTGAAGCCGATGGAAAGCGCCTAAGAGCGTGGGTCGTCCATTTTACACGGCAAACATCGAACTCCTTGAGTCGGTGGTCCTTGAGCGAGGGTTCAAGAAAAAGGGGGAACACAAGCAGAAATGCGTGTGCAATCACGCAAAACAATGGCCTGATGTAGAAATGCAAATGCAGCGTATTGTGTGTGTGTGTGGCGTTGGTTGCGTTGGGACGCGATTCTTCATTTCTCAAGGGTTTTGATCCTTGGAACACTTCTCATTAGTTCCTTTAGTAGCTTAACTTTTCAAAAGGTAAATTAACCTTCATGAAGGAATATTTTTAAATAGCCTTAGTAAAATGTTACTAAAATTACCCACAATTCCCTCGAAAAAAGACAAACCATTTAACACGAGAGAACAATTTTGAATACGACCTGACACTTCAAGCAAACGTCACACAAACGAGCACTCTTGCGAAAACAATACAACCCCTTTTCCTGTTATCCTGCTGTCCACTTGTGGTTTTCTGTATTTTCACCTAAGATGCCTTTAACGTCACTCTTTCTCATTTCAACCCTTCTTTATTGTCGTTTTTTTTGGTATTTCCACTCATTTATGCACTCGCACTCGCCTGCATTGACACACTTTTATCTTTCAACACGCTTCCATTTCCACCGAACACTTTTCCAAATTGGTTTTGACAGGTTTTTCCACCCCCCGGTTTTTTGTTGTTTGTGTGATTGTGTGTGACAAATAAAGGATTCTTTTGTGCATTTGCTCTTAATGCTTCCCGCACATAATCGCGTCGGTGGTTAATCCTCGGGCGGTGGGTTTTATCGTGTTCGGGCAGAAATTGGCTTTGGATCGTGTGCATTTATTATAAGTTTTTTTTTTGTGTGTGGTGTGGTTCTCCAACTACGTTTTTGTTCTTTTTACTTTTATGCCAATATTTTAATTGTTAAGTGACACCCACTGCCGTACATCTATCGCCAGCACAGCATCAAACGCGCATATTAAAGGGGTTGAATTTAATAATTCTGAAGGCTATTTTTATCGGGCAAATCAGTCTGGCTACTCAAGGACTGGAAGTTAGGCAAGGAACGATAAGTGTTTGATAAATGCGGTGCTTAGACTTGTTGGTTTGAAATAAAAAAGGAAATCTTGCTCGAGAATTAAGAGAGGTTTGAGAATAATTGATGAGAAAGTCCAGTGGTCGTTAGCCATCTTTTAATTTTCTTACTAATTTCGCATATCCTGAGGTATTATCTTTTTTGACTTCATCAGACAGAAATCATGTGTAAAATCGATGCAGATTAATAAGAAGCAATCTCAAAGAATGGGCTCCATGACAGCTAGTTCGCATTATAATTCATCGCCAATATTCATACAGAATGATATTCCTACGATGCCTTGTCTCCTTTTCTTGGAACTGATTTTGGTTTTGATTAGAAATTAAATCAACCTGTTCAATCCCATCACCTCCTCCGACCCACGTCAAACGTCCGCTGATCAAAGGTTTTTATCCACTCCCCTCCGAAACTCCACCATCAACATCTCCAAACGGTAGTTCCTCGAAATGGGTGACATTCAACACCAGAATTGAAAAATTCATCACGTTTACCGGTCTCGTAAGACAAAAACAAGGCACCCGAAATCTAACTTCCAAATTCTGATATCCGATAGCTAACAGGCAACCGCCGAGCAGGCTGATCGATGTTTGACATACGATCTTGCAGTCCACCGCCTCGCTCCACCTCCCCTTTCTCAAGATCATCAGCACACGCCCGTACACAACAAATCGATCGTCAATGATGGCAATAAATATGTCCGGGCACTGTTAAAATGTCACCCACGTCTCGAGTCGCGGCTCTGTATGGAGCGGAACGGCGGGCTGAGTTATTGCCGCCATCCACAGAAGTAATTGACCGGGACACACCACTGTGAATGGCTCGCCCGAAGACGAGCCGCTAGCGCACGGGGTTATATGGGCAGAATCATTTCGCATCGCGAAATTCGTGATGAAGATTCATTCCTTTGCCGTTTTGCCAAGGGATGGGGCCTCCACGATGGCGGTTTACAAACCTTTGACTATCGGCAGCCCCGGACTGCACAATATCCGCAGCCCGGCGGGAGCTGCGTAATTAATCACGACCTACGCAACCCATCAATCAGTCAGCGGGTTAATCAATCAAAAGTATCGAACTTCGGTTCGGTTCCTGCCTTCCCGGGGAAACCGCATCGAAACACCAGGTCCACTTGTACCGTAATAATCAATAGCGGGATGTCCGGAAGAGGAGAATCGCTGGGAATCTGCACATCGGGACAATCGTCATCCGAAACATGTCAGCTAGCGTTCCGGGACCCGTGGTGGAAATGCACCATTAACTGCATTACGGCTCGATCACAAAGACGTTGTGCGGCCCGGTATGGTGTCTCAGCTGCTTTGAAGTAAGTGCCCTCAACTAAGCTGTCACTTTGGGAGGTTCAGCTTACAGCTGCAAAAAAGTACATCCAGCAATCGAATGAACAAAACTTTGACGGGACTATAAGCTGTTCTTAATGGTTTCACAACCTGATATCAGCTGCGGAATCTATCATTTTTTCGTCAACAGGCAAGCCTTGTAGGGAAATGCTGTCGCTTCTTTTTTTTGTACGACAATAATTTTTCTCTCTTTCTCTCGGTCTCTCACTCTCTTCGTGCTAAGTGCCACGGCATTTCAAAAGACACACACACACAAAAACAGCATGGACAGATTTATTACCAAAATCCATAATCATAAAACCCCGACAGCGTTTGCAATTTATCTTATTTACGATGCATTTCGAATGTTTGTCGTATGTGGTGAAGTTTCGGGAGGGTTTTTTGAAGTTGTTTCGTCTCTCTCTCTCTCTTCAAAGCAAAACAGAAAATGCAGATCGACACGCTCCTTTGCATTCTTTTGCTTTTGGGGAGGTCCACTCGGGCCCCTCTGCACTGGGCAATGTCGTGACTCAGTATTATTGAAAGTCTTTAAAACGAATTCCAGGTGAACGGCAATGGTTCTTTGGAAGTTTTGGGCAGCAGTAAGAGGATTTTGTTTTTACAGGCCCAGCTTATCAAACTAAGAGGGAATTAAAATGGTAAAGTACTGCTTTCCGATAGGCAGCGCGGTTGCACTTTGCACGCAGAATTGCACGGGCAATAAAATCTTCCAACTGACTCAACCAACTGCTCAATAAACAGGAACAGGTTTATTAAAAGATGATACCTTACCTCGCGTCCACCATTATTTAATTAATGTTAAGCAACGTAATAAAGCACCACACAGAAAGCATGAAAACCATTAACCCGGGGAATGGAATGTAAATGGACCTCCTCACTCGTTTTGGACGAACTTGTTCCTTTGAAAAAATTCGAAACCCGAAGAGAAAAATATCCGTTTCCCCAATGGTATGACATATTTGCGCACTTATGTGGCATTGGGCAGCGTGTAAGCATCGGATGAAGATGATTTCGATTTTTATGAGACTTTCATCTTCGCCCTGCACCTTCGCGCAAAACTTTTGGCTTCGGTTCGGTTTTCAGCCGCTTGATGAAGCACTGACAAGCATACGTGGAGAGGATTTATTGCACGACAAAAGCAACGGGCGCGTGTAGCGCCGAACAAATATGGATCTTTTTTATGGTGGGCTGTTTTTAAAACACTTGTCGCATGAGGATAAAATGGCGTAAGAAAATGCAGTCACTTAAATCAACCAGATGGCGACAGCTTAAAGCGTGATGAGAATGCATTTTAAAACGGGTTTTAAATTATTGACTGATCACAATCCGAGGGAAAGGAATTTGCGAACATTTTTTAAAACATATTAAACGAGCCATAATATGCCTAGTAATTTTTTTATAAATCAATACTCATCACTACACAAAAAAAAAAAACTTTAAAAAAAAATCTGAATTCATAATAGAGATGTGGACACTGAGTTAATGTGAGTGAGTAAGTTTAATCCTGCAAATGAGTTTATGGTTTCAACTCAGTTTAAGGAGCTATTATGATTCTCAGTCTCAGCGCCAGGTAATGAATCACTCTTTTCTAGTTTCAACTTATTCTCACTCTCTGCACTGACCTGTAGCTCACTCTTTTTAGTGTTAGAGTTTCGCTAGATATACTGACTCTTATAGAGTGAGTTGAAATCAAAAGGAGTGAGCCTTAAGCCGACACATAGAGTCAGAGTAAGTTTAAGTAAAAAGGAGTGATTAAAGGATTAGTTTAGGGCGCCGGTCTTCACACGGCAAGACCGGGATTCAAATCTCATCCGGACTGATCCCCCGCAGTTGCGACTGACAATCCAACATTCAGGTATCATTAAGTTTAATAAGCCATAGCCAAGGTCGTTAGGCCAAGTCGAAGTGTATTGTTTAACATTTTCTCACGAACCCTTAAAGATTCATTACTCTTTGAAAAGAGTGACTGAGTGAATGAGTGAACGTTAATCTCTAGTGCATAAGATCATTTGATAGATACAATACGGCCAGGCCGTTCTTCATGAAAGAAAAGGATGATGATATTTTTGATTCACCTAAAAGAAATTTTTAATTAAGTTGGTGTTTTGAATGATGCTTTTGATTAGACAGATCACAGCATTCTCAGAAATCTATAAAAAAAAAAGTCTAGTAGCAATTACAATTTAAAAGCAACATGTTTTCAAATATGACTAACTCCTCTTCAAGAATTATTAAAATTAAGAACTTCTTTCGATTATAAAGTGTACGTGTCTGATTTTTAAATCATTGTTTTATTTTTCTCCTACAAAATGACAATTCAAGTGCAACTTCTTGAATACAGAAATAAGGGTTAAATAATGCACACATGAGAATGCATTGGATGTGTACGCTTCATTGTCGTTTGTGCGTTTTTCGTACCACACAACCAATGCGAGAATTAATGGCTTCCCACGCGTGAACAATCGAGCCTGGATTGTGCCTTAAGTAGCCTCACCGAAATAGGGGAAAGGGTTGCCCTGGTTGTTTGGAAGCGAAGATATAAACACACACCCTCACTTTTTTAAACGTAAACCCGTTCAGCTGCATTGTCCTGCTTTAAAACATCCCAACAAACTGCACGCCAACAGCTACCGAAAGGGGTTGCGGGCGTTAAGTGAACGTGAGACTGACATATGATCATCCACGGTAAGGACTCTCGGTGCCTGCTGAAGTGATGTGTGCAATAATCGCTCGGGTTATGATAAGATGCTATCAACAAAAGTTCCCCTAGGATGTATATTTTTTCGTTGTTAAAAAGGAAGAAGTCGAGGGAAAAAAATCGACAAACCCCTCCAAGTGTTCGCAAAATGCCTTTAAAAGCGTCTTTTCTCCATCTCCTGCGCCGAAGGGCGTGAGGTGCACATGTTTAGAGTACCGCTTGAAGCGGCATTCGAAGGACTCGCTCCCGTCGAGCTGACATAAAAATTGATTTAACACCTCACGGGCAAACGTATTCCTCGCGTATTTCTTTACGACAGGAGGGTGTTGGCGTTAAAAATAACACCTACACAAGGTTTACTATAGAAAAGAGGGAGTTGCATCTGAATCGATTTCACCTCGATAGTGAGGCGTCCTTATTGGGGAAGCATACTGCTCGCAAGTCCCTTGAAAAGGTGAAGGAGTTTAACTTTGTTGTGGGCGCTCTGGGTAGGGTTGTAAAACGGCGCAAAACTCTTGCACCAAACACTGTCGGCTCGTAAAAATCGATCGTACCGCTCTATGTAGAGTCCTCGGAGGTTTAATTTCTTTACAATGGCACTAACAGTGGTTGCATCCGGGAGCTTACCTTGCGGCCGGTGCTAGCTGACAATTTTAACGATTCCTCCCGCTCCTATTCCATCTGACCTAGCGATCATAAATACTAGCCCCGAAGTCTTCGATTGGGGTGACGCAATTGTACGGAGGAACCACGGAAGACAACCAACGTTGGGAAACTTCTTAAACGGCGATACTTGATTTTGGTGCACTGCATCAATTGGGGTGCCCTGGAGAGGACTGGGTAGGACACGAATTTATGAGACCCATTAACGCCAACACTTCTGACACACACGCGTTCGTTCGTTCACGATCGGGGACTTCACATGCAGATGCACTTTTATTCGTTGGGGTCTTTCGGTGTAGAGTTCCTCCAGCGATCCAGCAAAGGATATTGGTGGGGCTACCAAGGAAGGGAAAGACGGAGGGAATGTATTTTACAGCACGCTGACAGCACACGTCCAACATGCCAAACAGATTGACACAACGCGACAAAACATCGTGGAGGTGGTGATCGTGCGCCCGAGTGTCATCATCGACACGGATGATCAGATTTTGCGTCGATCGACAGTGATGTTTCAAGTAGTCTTAAAGTATTCATTTTCCATACAGTTCTGGAAGTTTAATTTAACAAACGGATCAGTATGAAGTCTCGAATCATGGTTGGGAGTCATAAACGAATTATTCGATAACCAATCGCAACATATTCCTCCTTAAATTCTTTCACACATTTCTTAACAGCTCTGGTGCGTTTTCGCTGGATGTCACTGTCGATTCTCACCTAAACACTGTACCCACATTTGTCACATTGTAGCACGAAGGGATCGTAAAGTGTACGTAAAGTTTTCCCACAGGAGACGGCCTTGTTGCCTCGCTTGAGGCTTCCCATCTGGGAGCATGTCTCCCGCTAGCATCCACCCCATCGTGGCTCGTGGTTGTCGACGGCCAGCGGTCCCCATAATTTACGAGGTGTTAATCCCAGTCGATGGTGATTACTCTGTTGCTTCTAGTGGCAACGGCCACAATAGTTTCTTCGCTCGGTACGCTCACTGCTAAACTGGTGACATTCCATTCCATCGATCTCGTCTCTTTCGGTTGTGATCTCCCCGATTTTTAGTCGCCTCAGAACGTTTCAGAACGTCCCCAAAAGCTGGCCAGCGAAAGTGAAACGGGAAGGCGCTCGGGATGTTAAGCTCTCTTTTTACGATAATTGACCCATTTCCAGTCGTAGTGGGAAGCGTGGCAGCCACACATAAATATGCCACTGTTAATGGGTTTTCAAATATAAATAATTACCTCCAGCGCGCGAAGATGTAGTTGCTTTATGGTGAGATATATTTTTAGTTCACGGAGCGATATTTACCTGGAATGAGAAGAGTGGCGAGAAGAAGAAAACAAACATTAAAAACATGCTTCTTGAAGGTGATGAATTTGAGAAGCCAAAATCTTATTCTTAAAAGGTCAGAACTATTTTTGGAAGCCCTGCAAGATAATTTTCTGCCACGTATGCACACATTCCGACATTCCAAGAATTTGCGTTTGCGTTTGCTCTTCAATGGGCACAACATTTACTTTCATTCAAAGTTCATATCACACACGTATCAATGGTACAATGGTTGTGGTGTGAAACGCGACAATGTGGTTTAGGCAACAAGATGCCACGAACCTAATGAGACGTTAATTAGCCTAGAAGAAGGTCAAACGGTGTCTTGCTCGGGTTTAAACTTGATTCAAGACGAGCATTCCACAAACTCTTTCCCGAAAAGGGGGTGTTGTTATTTCATGCGAAAGCCGCTGAGAATGTGACAACATTAGGAGAGCATCACGACAGGCTTATAAAGGGAGGGGGCGCGAGTATGTGCGCTACACGCAACATCACATTCCAGGAATGTCCCTCGCCGTGCTGCAATCGCATAGACTTCAAGAAGGCAACAGAAAAAAAAATGCACCACGATTCGCTTCGATTGACTGACGCGAGTGACAAAACAGCCGCAGCAGAATAGCTGATTGAGATGCATGCGGTGCAGACTTTGTCCACTTCTAATTAACCGCGGTTGGAATTCGCGGCAGAACGAGTTGGGCCGACGAAAAACACGCAGTTCATTAGGGTGAACAAATACAGGTCACTAGCGGCGGAATTGGGCGGATTTGGAACACGTCTCGAGGTAGATAAATCTTCAACAAACACCTTCTCTTTTGTAAAAGTCGGTCTCTTGCCATTCCGAGCAGTCGCATCATTTCGGCAGGGATTTATGGTACGTCCCTGTGTGTCCCGAAAAAAGCCAAATGCAACACTGCACAAATCCAGCGATTTGATTGGAGTTCAAAAATAACTTCATTTCCAACGAATGTGTGACCTAATGTAAATGAGTGCTGTGCTAGAGATGTGTCAGAGATTGTGAGTCCGCTTTGCCAGGCAGAATCAGCGGAGATGAGATGGACCCGAACACCCGACAAAAAAGGTGAAGCAATACACAGAAAAAGAGTTAAAGAACTGTAGCTATTTATCATTTCTATTTAATCTCAAATTAGAACCAACGCTTGACATTATACCGCGTGCGATGGGTGGGAGCAGAACGGCACATAGAACTCACCAACCTTCTGCAAGCGGCGAAAAGCTACCAGTCGCCAACCGAGCACATATTGACTTTGCAAGCTAGAGAAGAAACAAAAAATCACTTCATCTGGTATGGCACCCAGCCTCTTCTGAGGATCTTCTCGCGATAGCTTCGTTAACTAAAATAAATTCAACCTCCCTCGTCCGGAATGGGTGTTGCTATCTTTCGACCGTTTTTTTTTTGTTGCTCAAGGATTTGTGTCATTTTTAATACTTTCATTCATGCACGTCTCCCTTAGAACGTTCTAATTTTGTGCTCGCTGTTCAAACCCATATCACGCTACACTATCGTTTGCTCGGAAGTTGCAAAGAAATGTCGACTACAGCGGCAGCACTTGTATCGTGATCTGTATTAGTTTTTTTTGCGAAAACGGTTTTGCGAAGGTTTCATTTGCTGTTAGTTGTGTTTCCGAATTAACATATCCGAAATGAGGTGCCGTGTGGGGGAAAAAAGAAATGTAAATGAGAAATCCCACTCACATACGGTCGTTGCAATGCAATATCGTTTAGGTTTTGATGTTGACTGCTACTGATGAAGCCACGTTAGATATTCGTTTTTGCTATGAAGCAATAGAGTCTTCCGAGGAATAGTTTGAAATGTAAAAAAAACTCGCAGGAAGACTCAATCTATCTACGATTCACATCTCTCAATGCATAACGACTAGGCATCAGAGCAGTTGGAATAACGAAAAAGGCAACTGAGCATCTTACGTTTCAGAAAGAGTACCAGATTGGGTTCGACTAGGATCACAAAGTATGGTAGATTTTTCAGTGAATACGACTCCCAAACAGTTCCCTGAATAGAATTTAATCCAGAGTTGACTGAGGAGTGCATTGGAGTCTTAATTATATTAGGTTCAGAAGAGAATTTGGCTTAAAAGCACGTTTCAGAGCTGTATATGTTATATCTCAGCGCACCAGACTTTATGGTAGAATCTTATACTTCAAATGTCTCACCTGATGTTCTGGATCCTGGTCCTGGAAATAAATTTCTTGAGAAGAATCCCTAGCGAAGTACAGACTTTAGAATTGGAATAAACCGTATAGGAGTCTGAGTCTCTGGAGCACATTCAGAATGTAGAAGGTCTTCAGAGTGGACAACTGATTTGAAAGGGATTACGTGAATCAAAGAATTCTGAGAAATGTCTGATTCCTGGACGCAAGGGATTGAATACTGTTTCAAGGATTCTTGATTAACTCCAACGTAAGTGAAAAAAGAATGCATTTGGAACTAAATATTGCAGGTTTGGATCAGGTTTCATCCGTACTGGGCGATGTTTGTGACTTGGTACGTGTTCATATAACTTAGGATCACATTACTGAGCCTCATTACATTTTAAATCATTTCAGCTCATTCATAGCAGCTTCCATGATTGCCCATGTATAGCATCATTTATAGAAAAGAGAAACTCATAACCTTCTAGCGTTAATCAAAAAATGAATAGTTTCATATTTTATGCAAGGTTTCTCAGTAAACACCGCAAATAAGCGCTTTTAGCCTTTTCCATGTCAGAAATGCATAAACTGCACACAGAGCGCTACAAATTTTTCCGCAGATCCTTTCGATTCCTTCGATAAAAATTGGAACAAAGCAATCGCTCGACGTTTATTGAAGCTCGTCAGCTGCTGCAACTGGTGCTGTTGCTGGAGCAGCCCAGCCACGGACCGGAACCATCATATCCATTGGTCAGCGTTGCCAAGAATAAAAAAGGGCACCAGGGACCTGGAAGTATTTGCTCTCTCTCACTCTCTCTCTCTCTCCCAACTCTTCTCGATCCCCCTTATCGGCAGCCAAATAAATAACACCTAATGAATCACTACGTTAGTGCGCCCGCTTTTGTTGTTTGATGGTGAATATTCTTTTCTTTGCCGTTCCGGGGGTGGAAAAAAAAAGTCCTTCGCCTCCGGAAAGGACATGGTTGCAATTTTTATACATCCAAAACCCGATGCACCGACCCATCGACCGGTCCATGTTCTACAGCAGGACAAAGCAAATTAATTTTCACCGCCCTTCACCATCGGTTTGTGTGTTGCTGGAGCCTTGGTAAGGCGCTCCTGGAAGTGCTGTAAATTTCTCGGAATGCACTTAACGCGCCACTCCCGTCTCGATAAAAAGGGACAAAGTACGGCAACGATTGAGTACAGCAAAGCAACAACAAAAAAAAAGTGGTCCTGTACTTGTTCTGTGATCAAACACATACCACGGTAGTAGTGGCAAGGTGAACGTAGAACATCGACTCATAAATAGCAAAGAATTAGAAATAAAATTTTTATTTATCGTTCCACGCTCGAGCAAACGGTCAGTTGGGTGTTTCCCCGGTCCTCGGGTACAGGGAATAACTTGAACCTCTTGTTTCTCTACGTCAGCTCCCTGTCCCTTCATGCCGTGGTAGCAGTGGACCGGAGAACGATTCTTTCCAAGGCGCAAAAGGAGTAACCTTATTCGTACGGACGGAAACGACAAAATCCATAACACTTTATTCAATTTCGATTCAGCTTCTTCTTGCCACCATGCTCCCATGCTTGAACTCCGCTTGTCGCCGGGGATTCAACCCGGTAAGGTTGCCCTACTGGACCTGGACGATAGGGCTGGCCCTGGACCAGCCAGGTGACGATAGTGGTGGTGCTGGAATTTGCTCTTTGTTGCAGTTCTCTGATGCAGTCACGGCACTGACGTTCGGCCGAGACCAAGTTCGTTTGTTTGGTTGCGCAGGATGCAGCTTTTCATTCACATTCGTCCGAGTGTTGTCCCCATCAGCCGTGTTGCGGTCTGCAACAGCCATTTCCTTTGGCTCGGGATTTTTTTTTTGTTGCTGTTGCCGTTGTTCTGTTTGGTTCTTCCAACTCCCTTTTCCTGTCAGCAATTTTTCCACCCCTTTGCAGTACTCGATTCTAGCCTTGTGCTGACCAGAGACCAAGCGCACCGTTTGGACTTTGGACGAGCTGATGTGGAAGAATTGGGAATTGGGTATTAGGAACGTTCATGTGGCATGTGGTGTGTGTGTGTGTGTGAGCTTTGGTGGGGGATTGAAAATCTGCTCTGTACTAGTTTTTGCTTTCTCGGGAAACTCCATATGAACCTCCAAGGGAAGCAGCAAAAATTATCTGCTCAAGAGGATAGTCGTCAACCTTGCGCTGCAGGACACAGCAGGAAGCACCACACACACACATATTCTACCACACAGGGCAGGGACAGTTATGACCACCGTTCGGGGGAGCTCGAACTCACCTCGAATCTCTTTATCTTTCTGTCTCTCTCTCACACACACACTCTCGAAAGGATTTACGAAATCCGATTTCATACCCATTTTCGAAGGCAGATAAATTCGAAGATGTCACAGCAATGAAAGATAATCGAAGCACAAAACGGTCGCTCCCGGGCGCTCTGGTTGGGCGTGTACCGTAGCATGTGCCGGGTAACTAGACCTCACTGCAATCTCTCTTTATGCACACAACCACACACGGTCACATACAGCTGTGGGTAGATTTTTCTAGCATGCATGAGTTTTGTTTATGACATGGTTATTTTTACTTTCTCTCTCTTTCTCTCTCTCTCTGTCCTATCTACAGATATGCACATACACAGTCAGGGTTATGTGGCCGGGCTGCATCGTTTGTCGATGATGCAAGTTTTTGGCAAATTGACAGCAGATAAGCAGATGAACAGATGAGCTGCATCCTTCTGCACTCCGACTGCTTCGGTGCTTGTTGTTGTGCTTGCAGGGAAACGGGGACAAACCGAAGGCAAAAAGGATTCCTGTCAAATGGTAGCGTTGGCTAGCAGGTGTGTGTATTTTGCAGGTTTTGCAGCTTAATGGACATTGATTTGTGTTGATTTGGAGCATGATTTGATGGACAAGAGTATCAGGGTTTGGTTGATCTAATTTGATTTTTTTGTTGGAGAATGAGATATTACACACTGCATTGGAAGTTAGTTGTATGAGATGTAAGAGTAATACGTTTCTTCGAATGAGCATGAACTTTGGCTAGGAAGCGGAAAATCGTGAGCCACATAAATAGTGTCATTAATGGCTGTCAATTTCTATGCACTCCTATATCCGACAGAGAGTTTATTTCAGAAATGGCCAGGACTTGCTGTTCCAAAATTTCGATCGATTACGCACCTTGTCCTACTTACTGTACAGTGATTTACATTTTACCAAACCCCTCTCTGATAAAGTAAAACAAAATTCCACGCAATCGAAACCGCACTCGAGAACGCTTTCCATTGCATGCCGGCCCAAAAATGCACCCATCAACTAAAAGACACAAAAGCAATTGATGCCAAAAAGGTAGGTAATCGTTTGTTGTTGATCGGTTTTCCATTATCGGGTCCCATAAATGGCCCGCTTTTTCTAGATATCAACCTCAGCATCCATGGTTCGTGGAATGGAACGGTACCGGTCGAGTCAGGGAGTCAATTAGCTGTGCTGTTAACTTTGTGTTACTAAGAAGCACGTCAGAGCACAGCGATCACAGGCGAGCATGGGGACTGAACGAACTCGGTTCGGCGTGGTTAATTTGAAATTTTAAACCGTCCAGAATTACACCAACGCTCTACGTTTGGTGGTGATGAGGGTTAAGTTGACTAGTCTGGATGCATTCTATGCGGGTTGTGTCTGCCTGGATTTGCGATCAAATAATTGATATTTTCTCCCAACAACTCATACCAGGTTCACATCTTTCGGTAGCGATTATTCTACCCATAGTTGGGCAAATTTTCCACACGAATAGTCCGCTTTCCTCTAATTGGAATGGAAAATTGTACCTCCTTTTTCATTGGTTTATAATTCGCCAGAGGTGCACATTTCTATGGTAATGATAATCAACCTTATAAATCTAATCTCAATAATCGTGGTAATCGCTTGCTGGTCACAATCACACAGTATGTGCATCTTTTAATAAGCAGTGTAAGCAGGAAAATGCTATGTGCACGTGGCGCTGGGATGGGTGTAAAATGTCCATTTAATCGACTCGAATTGGCTATTGTTTGAAGAATCATTTTGTTGTATTTTTAGGAGAAAATATTTCGAGAAAATTTCTGAAAATCCCGCTTGGATACGCTTCAAAAGGAAGCTGGTAAACTAACTGCCATCATCATCTCTCAAACAATGGATTTTTCCTCCATCATGGCGACTGTCCGAATTATAGAAATTACCACCACCGGTTGGATGAAGTCATCCAAGCGGGATGGTACAAACTATTCCCCAAAACGCTCACCGAAGCGTTTACGCACCGAGACACTGCAAAACCACGCGACGCTGACGCCGGCATCTCCCTAATGCATCCATTGTTCGCCGAGTGCGAGCAGTCTCCCTCTCCGGGCGGGCATACCGGGCTGGTTCAGGATTCCTGGTTCGGCAATCAAACAATGTTCACTTGATTATAGGTAATTATGTAAAGCAAAATGGACTGACTGTGCGCCCTTTCGTCGGATAGCGATTTTCCAAAATGGTGTCCCGCGGGTGGGATGCAGTGCGACCACCGGTTGGTACGCGGCGGCTGCCGCTATCAGCACTCGGACAGTCCGAGTTTCCGTTGAATTTATTATCATGCAGCGCAGCTTTCGGGTGAGTCAATTGACTTGGATGCGTTCTGCGTGTGTGTGTGTGTGTGTGTGATACGGTCTCCGATGGTGAATCGTTCGTTCGGTGCAAATTATCGGATTAGTAAAATTGTGCGTGCAAAGTGCAAAATCTCTTTGTTGTGGAAATTTGTGCCGTCCAGAAATTCGAGTGAATAATCAAAAAAAAAAGGATTCACTGGAAAAAGTAATTACCATTATGGATGGAAAAGGTTGTTTGATGGAAGTTTTGGAAATTTTAAAAGTGCAAGAAATAATAAAGTTGGGGCCTGGAATAAATGTGATTTTTATACCATGAATGAAATATTTTACAAGGAATTTATTAATTTTACAGATAAATTTAATTTTCAGGTAAATTAAATGAAAGTTTGAACAAATATATTGAGTCTTTGTTATGAGATCCATCCTCGGCATTTAAATAAATTAAATCAAGAAAGGTTCAAAGTTGATTCGGTTCGACTCCAGACAAAAGTCGCAAGGGACTTCAATAGACAGTTGCCAGAGAATTAATGTTATAGCGAGTAAGGAATCGGCTGCTGGAGCTTATAAAAACTTTAGAGTGATAGTATTGCATAACAGCTCTCAGGTGAGGTCTAAGCTTAGGTCTCGAGCCTAATTAGTTACTAAGAACTCATCAATGAGCTGACTGACAGAAATCTTGTTCTGAAAAGGATATCAGTTTGAGCTGTAAGCCTGACAAATGCTGCAAACTATCCTTCACCAACGATATTTCTAACTAGACTACCCAATTGCGGTTAGTTTGAAGGAATCAATCATGTCGTCTCATGCTTCAGACCGTTTGAGGTTTTGTTTGACATAGAAAAATAAGGAGCTTTTTTGAGGCATAGTTCCATAATAATTTTTCATACCAAATAAAACTACTTTTAACATAAACCAATGTACATAGATCATAAAATTTCTCAATATGGCTATGTAGTGTGACATGCCCTTAAAAAGTCCTCTTAAATCAAATCTACCCATTAGAATCTCATTAAACGTCACTTCACCTTTCCCTGGTAATAAGTTCGTACAGTAAAGTCCTAGTAATGTTGCTCTTGCCCCCCCGAAAAATCGCCCATTAATTCTCCCGGTTGAATGTGAGAACATTTGCCATTTTTTAGTGCCGCTTGTTAGTGAGTTCTATTAATTAATTTCCACTCGGCACCATACGTTTACCCATTTTACTTCCATTTTCCGAGGGACATTTTTAAGAGCTTCTAAAACGAGTTATAGGGCTTGTCATTCCGTTCGGTCTTTATTTAATGGTGCCTATATTCTACAACTGGAGAGTAAAACTCCCTGCCTTAAAACAGACTATTTCATCAGGTAGTTCGGTTGGTGTGTGAGTGTTTTTTTTTTGTTCTTGCTGCCGGGTGATAAAATGTCCCAGCCCGACAGAACATGCTCGTTAAAAGAGTCAAATGGCATAAATAGGTCGCTCGCTGCCTTTCATTTCACGCCTCGCCAAGAACATCGAGAAAAAAAAAGCTGAAGCAGAAAAGCAAAAACAATCTCAGCTCAACAGTCCATCAAACGCAGCGTACGTGCTGTTAATGATTAATAAGCTGAAGAAAAACGAAACACCCAGTGAATGAGGTTGATAAAATTAAACTCTACATCCCGGAACGGGGCAGATTAGCTTTGTGTGTGTTAATTACCGGCGAGTAAACGTGCGCCTTCATATTTCATTAGCACACGCGCTGAAAATCGCTTTCCAATTCGCGGTACCGGGTGGGTAGTGTATTGGGTGTGAAAACGGTCCTGGTTGCGTTGCTAGCGCTGGATAGAAGTTTTACAACAGCATCCTCAAAATGGTCAGCGGAACTCATCAGGGGGGAAAAACTTTTGCCTCGTACCGTAATGGTCGTTACACATGTTCTGTCGGACAGCTTTTGGTTTTTGTTTTTGTTTAATTCGTTTGCTATAAATTTATAGCAATCACTTGGGCTGGTATTTGTGAAGCTTCTATTGCCCACCCGCCGAACAGGAACAAGTGTGGCAGCCTGTGGTGTATGAGAAAAGTTTGAAGTTTCCCTTCATTTTCATGCACAACGTTCGCCATCGCTCTCCCGACCAAAAATCCGACCCCGTGCTAAAGGAACGATGGTTGTTGAGTACATTGTTGTTCGGAACGCACCGCACCCTGTGTGAGTCCTTCGCTTCTCCCATCTTCCCCCAGCCGTTCGTACAGGCGGGGTTGGAAAATTTTGTAAATTTTAATTTTAATTTATCGCCGTTGATTTACAGCTCGTTTCGGACTGCAAAATTACCCCGCTTTTATTAGGACTTTTATGATCCACAACAGTCGTTCCGTTCCCGCCCCAGACCGGCTTGGCTTGCTCTGCGTGCATTGGGTTTGTGCGAAAGGTGTGCGAATAAAAGCAAAAACCGTTACAGCGTTGAGCAGAAACAAAAAGCCAACAAAATTGGAGCAACAACAAAAAAACAACAACCTCCAAATGAAAAAAAAAAAAAAAAACACTTCAACACTTTTCCATCTGCTGCACGCTTTGCAAATCACCTAAATTTTGTGTTCATTCGCCTGGGCGGTTGCTGCCTGGCTGGTCTGAAGGTCGCTAAGGTCGCCGGATGGGAGGCAGTTTTTGAAAGCTAAAGTTTGAATTTTATGATAGCTATTTAGCGCTACGCCTCGCGCCCGGTGCTACCTGGGTACGTCATTTTATGCAGCACCATCACCTCCAGGGCCCGTTTGCGTAATGAATTGCGTACGCCGGGTGAGGAACGCGGGAATAGTTGGATTGTGGTGGATTTAGCATAATCACAGTGGGATGTTGGGCCTTCAAATAACAAAAAATGGTGACGATTGGACAGTCAGACATTTGCTGGAACTGTCCTCGAAAGGCTCAGGTAGCAAATAACTCTACTCGTCTGAGGCGGCATTGCCGCGGGAACACGTTCAAGATGAAATGTCATAAATCTCTTAACCACTTCGTCCATCAACGATTAAGCAAATTTACGCCCAAGGCTTCCCGCTTGGTGAAATTAAATCCCTGCCAACCGCTCACCCGCCTCTATTCTGCGTTATTCTTCTGCTCCTTGGAGAAGGCAAAGTAGAAAAAGAAACTGTATTTTCCCAAGGGTTAAAAGTGACCGCAGATCGTACTGCAGCAGCTTCTTCTTGGAACAGGTCAAGCCTGTTCATAACCGACCAGACGGCTGGTCGGACAACTGGGTGGATTCCTTGTGAAATCCTTGTGATGGAAATCCTTAATGGTTGACTACAATCTTATCATAAATATAACATGCTTAGTGTGTTTGAAGCAAAAGGTCTGCACGACAATTTTTTATTTGAAATGCAAGTTTTTAGGCTAAAAAATAGACTTGACTCGTAGCTGGTGTATACATAAAAAATTTACTTGAAAACTACGAGAACTGAACAATTACAGGATCTGTTATTCTGGTGAGTTCATTAAAATTTAAAGCTGATTTTTTGTTGGGAAAAGTCTGCTCATATTGCTAGACTTGATGTAACAAAATTAAACAAAAAATATCCGCTGATAGTGTGAAATCACTGTATGAAAACTTTTAATTTATTCCAATAAGAACTAGAATATTTTTGTACGAAAAGCGCCGTAAGATAAGCTCTGTAAAATGTGTGTCTATTCATTGCCTAACTTATGGCTTGCCAACCGCGTTCATTGAGGTTAGAGAACAAAAACGCGTTCAGTGAATGACTATTTCCCTTCAAAAGAAAACCTCAATCCTTAGCGACAGGCAATAATAAGCTTCATAGGGAAGTGTGTGCGTGTGAAAGAGCCAAAACCTATCCCAAAGTCTAGATGCATCCCGAACTGAGCCCCACATTGCACGTCAAAGCCTCCGGAACAATGTTGATCTAACCTTCTGACGCTGTCCACACGCTGTCCACGTCAATAGGCCAACATTTTTGGGGTTGCTCGCCATAGAACATGCATTCCAAAACCGGAGAAAGCAAAGCAAAAAAACAGCTAGCCTGTCCTTTTTCCTGGCTTTATCCACTGTTTTGCAGGATGCAAAATGGCAAAAAGCTGGTCACTACGGCTCAAGGGTACAATAGGCCACCGGCCGCCGGGTCGTACCGCGCAGATGGAACCGGAAATCAACGGACACAAACACGGTGACAGAGAATTTTGGGGAACGGACCGGAACTGAACGATACGTCGCGGCTGTCGTAGAATCCAGCGGACGAGGATTTCATTGAGTTAGAAATTTATTTCATGCGGATACATAAAACATAGCCACCGACTGGTATGGGTACCTTCTGCTTGGGCTGGAGTGCCGTGTTTTTTTGTTTCTTAAAGGACATCATCGTTCTAGTCGCACGGGGGCTAGAGCTTGGTGCTGAGTAGAAAAATGTATAAGAACGGAGGTTACTTTTTTTTTGGTCAGCCTATAATGTCATGAAGTGCATGCGCTGTTCTTGCCAGGGACGCAACATCATCGACGATAAACCTTACTGGTCGGAGGTGGCCAGGTAGCTGAGTGTGTTTTATTTATTGTTTCTAGTTGCATTATTCAAAAGTAAGCTTTTCGAAACGAATGACTAACAGTATCATTTAAGTTATGCATGGCAAAAAGCAGTCATCAAGAACATGAAGTAGGACTATGCGCTGATGTATAGGTTTGAACGTTGAACATATTCTGTTGGTTAAAAAAATCCCCTAGATACTTCATAAAAACTGGAAGCCAATGTCTTCATTAATGCTTAGAAAAAGCATGTTCAACGAACAGGTGAATAGTATGAAGTCTTAATGAAGTCATCCACCGATAACTATCTTCAGCGTTTACGAAATGATCCTTCCTCCAAGTATATTTAGAGCATTCTCCAAGACTCCAAACACTCTCCCTAACATCATCTCCGTTAATACAATCTTGTTAAACATTCGCTAACAATTTTCTTACTTACAGCTAGACCAGGGAAAAACCAAAAAAAAAACTTTCCCAAATTTCTTAGTGCTTAGTGGCCCCATATGCGCTGCGAATGAAACGTGAGCCGGTTACTGCATCACAGACAGAAGGAACGCTACAGAATGACTACTCGCGCTTCTCGCTCGCGTCAAGCCACATCTGGCAACTGAGACGTATTTACGTGTAAGAAACTCTCGCCCCAGCACCAGTGGAAATCACCCGCATCATAATTAATCTGGTTGGTCCCGGCTGCATCCATTCCCTTCTTCGTGTCTACCCATTCCTGGGGTACACGTCTGCCATTGCGCCAAAACTTTGGCAACGCATCGACCAATTTATCCTCGATAATTTGCGTTTCACGTAAGACCAGCTGCGTTACGAGTGCCGATATAGCACGAGCACTCCCTGGCACATACCAGTGGGAATGGGGTTGTTGGTGAAGTATCCATGTACGAAGTACCATGGCAACCGGTGGATGTTACTGCAGCCTGGTCCAACACCGACAGTTGTCCGCAGCGAGTGAAGATATCTGGGCCGACCGGCCGATTGTTCCGACCGGTCGGAAGACGAATGTCGAAACCCACCCCCCCTCACCCCGAATGCTTTGAACTTTGAAGATTTCGGAGCGCGTTGATGCGTTGATGGAGCAGTCGATTCACTGCATTCGTTTGCAAGGAGCGGTACACCGGGAAGGAAAAGGCCAACCCGGGGCGAGATGTTCCATTGAACCGCCCCGACCAAAACCATGCCAAAACGCCGGCAGAGTGGACGTGAAACTAAGTTTGACTATCCTAACCCTAACCCTCCCGGGAGACTGCTACACACACCACACGTGCCAACACCTTCAAAAACCACCTCCATAACCCCTCACGCCGTTCTACCCTCGGCCGTTCGAAGCCCCTTTCGCCCATGGTCAGACTAAGTTGCTCTTGCAGTAGCTAGACATGACTAACTAGTGTCGGGAGAATTCCTTAAGTTCAGCAACGGCAGCAGTAGTAGCATTATCCCATTTTGCCACCTTTTGACTAACGTGACGATGAAGCTGACAGCTGGAAAAACCGCCCCGAGTGATTCCAGAACTCAGTCGAAATATTCGCTTCTCCTTTTTACAGGGGGTTGGGAGCTCGGACGAACTGCATCCGGTAACCGGGTCGATTCGGTTCGTTACATGAGCGGTACGTGTAGCCGTACCCTGATTTTTAGAGGGGGGCGGGGGTACACCTTTCTATCCGCTATACCAAAACCGGAGTACTCCACGTTACAACCCGACATAGAAACAACCCAAGATTTGATGGGTAGGGATAGTAACGGCCAGTTTACAACTATTGGTGCGAGAAAAACCTCAAGCCCGGATCAACATCGGATCGGCAACGCTGGCTGGCTGGCGTTCGGATGAGCCAAACCGTGTTTGGTCGAAAAAGTAAATCAAATTAAATTATGGTGCTGCTGCTCGGTGGCTTACATCCGTGTAAAAACCGCATGTATATTCATAAAGTCGGAAAGTGTTAATCAGGAAATTCACTTTGCCCCACCAGTCGCCAGCTCCCCTACACTAACTAGCACTTTCACTTCGACAGCGTTTGGGGGGTGTTTGAAGCTTATTTGGGATCAGCGTTTTAATGCTTTAAATCGAACATCGTCCAGGGTTTGGGGAACGTGCAACATCACTCCCTGCAATCCGTGCCATGGGAGCCATGACCTGGAAGTGGTTCTCCGTAGTAACGTGTGGGAAGATTTAGCTGTAATTGTGGTTATCCTTAGCAGCGAGATTGTTGTTTCTAGCAACAGGACGGAACGCTAGTGCCGAGGAGTTATCGATGGAAGTGTTGCAACTACACGATTGACTGAGCTCTCGCTGGGCAACAAATTGGAGGAATAAGCGTGATACTTGTTGGGAAACCCATTGAGCTGGATTAATGCTGGACGACTACAGGAAGCTGATCCTTTAATGCTAATATGACCAACTTTTGCCTTTCTATTAACTAAAAGTACTTTAAACTCGAAAAATTGTATTTCAAGTCAAACACCTGCTTGTTTTATCTCTTCGTGTTTTCTTCTTATGTTGATTAAACTCTTTCTTCCTTATTTTTCTTATTCTTTGTCTTCTTTTGCTTTTCTTTCTAGTTTATGTATTTATTTATCTTCTTTTCCTTTCTTCTGCTCCTTTATTCCTTTCTTTATCATCATTCTTATTCCTCTAGCTTCTCGATTTTTTTAGTATCACTTTAGTTTTTTAAACCTGAAAAAGTGCTCCAATTTTGTCTTTCTGTCAAACTGAAGAATCATTTTGGGAACTATTTTATAATTTAGCGTCTAACAAAAAGGAGCTATTCGTTCTTAAAGTCTATGTAATATCTAGTTCTCCAAATATGCCTCACACCATCCATCAGCTCATCAAGAAACGCATTCAGTGATGTGGATTAAATCAATTCAATTCCTCAAAGTAATCCCTCCGGCTAGAGAAGGGTTTCCGGGGCAATCAACTTGACTTCGGGTCGGTTTTCTTCACGATTGGGTTCGTAAACTTACTCGCTGCAACTAGTTTGATTTTTAAATCACTTCACCCAAGTCACCCCGGTGTGGCAGAAACATAAACACTTGCGGTTTTAATATACAGCCAACGCGCACCCAGCAAAAAGGGTAGAATCATAAATGAGCCTAGCCCACGACGAACCTTGGGTCCCGCTTGGGTCAAGTAGTCAGCAAGCCATTAAACCGGGTGGAGAAAACGAGCCCGAAACTGTGTCCTCAGTATTCGTTACACTTTTAAACCATTTTCGGGTGAAACTTTTGGATAGAAAACGGGGGGATGGTGGGGGCGGCCCAGAAATCGGGATCGGGAAGTTTGGTAAAAGTTCAATAAACACATCTTGAAATTGTAGAAGAAATTGGAGTTCGCTGACTGTTTCGCCAAAACTCGGCTGCTTCCTTTATTACTTTTCCGAGAGTGTTTTAGCAAATGGGACAATACTGAAGTGAATAAGCCTTTTGATGCTGTGACTTTGGGTGCCTTTCAAGGGTGACGAAATTTCATCAGAACCCCATTTTTTTGGAGTGCAAACGAGGCCATCTTTCCCGCAACAAGCCGAGTGTGTAATTTATTCCTACGCCGATCTACGGGAGCGCCTACACAACACAATGGCTTTTGCGGGTTGGTTAGGGCCGTTGGGTGCTGCCGGCTAGAACCAGACCAGAGACAACCGGAGCCTACAACATTAAGCAGGCAAACAACGAACATCTTCAATAACCTCACCACACAACAAACATCAACGCCGGCACACGGACACCACGCCAGCACACACTCGAAGTGGCAAACGGTAGAGGAACGCTTTGTGTGTCGAAGAATGGCAGCCTCCACATGTCCTTGGAAGCCGGAGCTGTTTTCGTAGTCGTTCCACCGTTCCTAGGCCAAGTCGCGCTCTCATTCAGGTCCCTTCCTTTCCTTTCAGGAAAACGAAAGCGAATTTTAATACTTTTGTTTGCACCAGTCAAGTGAAGCTTTGCGCGAGAACGCCAAGCCCGTCCGTCCATTGCGCTTACATGGTGCCCGTATTTAGTCGGGAATGAAAATAACGAGGCATAAGGTTCGCCGTCACCGGTTCACCGGGCCAAAAAACCCCCGGCTAAAAGCGCTTGACATGCGAACTTTTGCCCGGCGCGCTTTGTGTGTTTATTTGTTTCTGCATAATTTTCCTCTTCGTTTGTTGCGCGATGTTACGGCTGCGGGGGGCCATGGGGGTTTCCTTCTGCTTCTGTGAGTGTGTGTGTGTGCCTTTTTCCTTTCCAGATGGATACACACCCGTTCAATGTGTCGTTCGAGCGGTGGCAGGTTTTGGTTCTTGTTCGGGGTGGTTCACACTAGTAGCTCTCCGGTTAGACATTCGCCGAATCCTAAACACACAACTTTTCCGATACGCTTGGTTGGGATTATGTTGGAAGTGCATGCCTGCCCTGATGTACATACAGGACAGGAAAAGCACAGGTTTTTTTTTGTCTTAGCGTCAGATGAGCATGTTTCGCCAAGTGGAGCGCGTCCGGAGTGAAAGAAAAGCTCATTAGCCAGTACAGAATACAGCTCTGACATGATATTCCGTTTTGGCGTGGGGAAGGCTTTGGTGCCTTGAGACATTTTACTAGTAGCGGCTAATGAAAGTGGTAGAAATGATGCTGAAAGGTACGGCACCAGGCCAAGCTGCCAGTTGAAACGCAGAAGAACAATCGAAGCAGCTTTTTTTATCTCTGCGAGTGAACGATTGCAATTGTACAGTGCTTAACATAATTATAGGTAAAATTGCTTAAATATATTTTTAAGGAAAGATGGAAAATTCAAATCTGAAGTAAGCAATGTTATTCATTGCTTTTTTTAAAGCTTTTATTTTTGCAAAAGCCTGAAGGGTACAATGGAAAAGCTCTTGTGGTAAATATGCAGTGGTGGATCAAGGTCTTTGGAGGCCCCGAGTAGAATGGCAGTTAAGGCCCCTCTAGTTTTGACTCGTTTGTGAGTAAGACATACTGGATATCCCTCGTCGTCCGTTCCTCAGTTGATACACGACTGTGAATATACCAGATTGATGCCCCACCAGGATGGTGTTCGCCATCCAGTCATTTAGCAGCAAGAGTAAAGAAGCACAGCGAGATCAATGGATATGTCATATGAGGACGATCCTGCTGAAGATTTAATCCAGGTTCCTGAAGACAAATTGGCCATCTATAATATAGTGGCTCTGTTGAAAAAGTGAATTGAAAATTTTGAATCGATTCTTTAATTGCTCCAAAAATTAGACAGATGGCCGAAACAAAAGATACCCAAGAAAATCTAATACATAATTCATGAAGAAAATTAGAAAATGTTTCTCCGAGCAATTTATAAACATTGAAAATTGACAAAAAAATCATGAATTCTTCTAAAACCTTAAGCAAAAAAAAAAAAAAAAAGTAATAATTTCAAGCTTTAATAAAATTCAAAATGCGCGTATATTTGTGCACCGCACTGTAAAACTGAGAACCTCAATTAACTATGTTCTGTTTGACTAACTCGAATCTTTAAAACCTTATAAAAAAATCATTTCTGGAAAAATAAATCAGGTACACATTTAAAAAATCCCTGTTCGTCAAATCTCTCCCAAAAGCTTCCCGAAATGCAAAAAATATCCACCGAAAACAGGAGCAAGCAAAAATCACCAGCCATTGGCATTGACACCGTTGGCATGGTGTGTCGCTGCCGCTTCTAAACGATTTGTATGCATAATACATACGAACCATTGCTGCCAACGCAACCAGAGGACCCGAGGAGCCTCATCAAAACGACATGTGACATACGTCGTGATGGGTCGCATCCCGACGCAGACTTTCCCGGTGCCCGGTTGCCATGCAAAACTGCGAACCATTTTCTGGGGATCTGTCACGCAGGAGAGTATGAGGAATATCAAAAAAAAAAGTTAGGTTTGTTGGGTATGATCTTGATTTTCCCCAGGCGGGTAGGAGTATTCGCATCGGTCGGTAAAGTACGTCCGGGGAAAAAGATGATCTACGCCGCCCGCCACGCGGATCCTGGAACCAAAACCCAGTGCAGTTTAGGGAGGAAAATAGGTCAAAGTACGGGTGAGTGTAAAAATCTAAAGAAAGCATAAAGCAAAAAGCCACATTGTGAAGTTGTGTGGAGCTTTTCCGACTCTGTGGTGAAGGGGGCAGTGGTGGTGGGGTTAGAGGTTAGGGGAAACATGTGTCGTCGAAATGTCAACAAGCGGAATGGAAAATTTATTGCGACGAGAACTCATCGTACTGATTACTTTTTATGCATGTGAGCGTGTGTGTGTTTGTATGACTTGATTTTTTCCCCGTTTTTCCTCTAACTAAACCACCGGAAAAGCTGTTTTCTTTCCTCGGTTTAGCGTTTCATTTTCTTCCTCTAAATCGACGATTCCTTCAGGATACAGAATCGTTTGAGGTTTCGAAGGTCGGTCGGTTTTCTTCTGGATCGACATCCCGGACTCAATTCTGGACTTTTGGAGGCAGTGGTAGTGGTAAAGAAAATGATGAAGATTTCCGTCGCCCCATTTGCCTGTTTGAAATTCATTCCGAACGCCGGGTCTGAAGCAAAGGATGTGTATGCAAAAATATTCCACATCCCCAATCGGGTGGAAATGTCAAGGCTTTTTCGGGTGGATCAATTTTCCCACCGACCGGCACCGAGGGCCGACCTTTCGCGCTTTCCGATGGGCCACAGAAGGTGAATATGCTTACCAGTGCAGACGAGTTAACTGCTCCCGGGGCGACCCTCGGAGTGTTAAGTTTGTCGGTGTCTGTGTGCGGTCAATCAGCAGCAAAAACTAACAGCCCACATGCAAACAACCAAACGGCCGGGAACTTTAACACGGCACGCACGGTAAAGGCAAACGAAACTAGCCGTGTTTGGTGCCGGTGCCGAACAGGGAGGTCAGGAAAAACAAACCTCTTGCCCTCCAAAAACCACCCATACATAAGCAAACACACACATACACCAACAGATGCATGCTAACGAAACGCTCGTGCAAGGCACAGGAAGTGGAAAACAACCTTAAACCATCAAATTTATGAGCCCCGGAAAGCGCACCGAACGCGGGCAATGCATTCACGTCAAAAGTTAGCACACAATCACACACACACACACCAACCGCTCGGTGAGGAAATTCTCGCATGGAGTAGGGTTTGAAGGAAAATCGTTTCGCGAGACCACTTCGAAAAAACTCCCGTGAGTGAACTTTCCATCTGTGGCTATATTTTTGCGTTAGTTAAGCACACCTCACACAGGGGGGAGTGGGCTGTGAAAATGAAGCACTAAAAATCGGCTGAAAATTAGTGCTAGAGGAATGAAAGAAGCAAAGGAAAAATCGACTGGAACTCGGGAAAAACCTTTCAAGTGCAACTCTTCTACTACTCGTTTACCTTTTTTCCACTTAAACTTGCTTGCATGTATGTTGTTTTTTCTCTTCCTTCTCTCTACTCGGTGTTGTTTTTGGAATTATGTTTGGTTATTTTACTCTCTCTCTCTCTCTCTCTCTCTCTCTCTTCCTTCCAGAAAGCTATGGAAAACTCCGAGAAGGCATCAGTTTTTCTTTTAAGCAGGTTAACTAACACAGAACCAGGCTGCATCCTGGTTGCCTGGTAGAAATGGCTTAGTTCGAGCCTCAAGCCTGACGATCTATTGGAAAACTCAACACACATACCCTCATAGAAGGTGAGAAAAACTTCAGTGAGTTCTGAGGGGCGCTGACGGGTTTTCGCAAACGGAAAACACGGGAGTTTACGGAACCTACGATCACCGCAAAAAGCTATGTTAATAAGAATTCATGAATAAATTATTTAAATTTATCCACCGAGTGCCATTTGGTGTGGAAGACGTGTGGTTGTTTCTTTTTTGTTCAACTTCTTTTGGCCAAAGGGTTTTCAAAGGGCCGTGTGAATTCCATGTGTAGTTTTGTGGTTTATTTGTGGCTAGTGGGGTTGTTTCTTTTGCATATTTTGTTTCTGTGCTAGCTACTTTACCTTGCGTTTGGTATGAGTTTAAAATGGGCAAGTCTTGTTCTTGAAGGGAGGCAGCTACTATATTTTAAACAAACAAAGAAGAGTAGTAATTAGTTTTCAAGCAGATTGAACTATATCCGAATAAAACACAGATTTTTGTGTGTTTTTAAGAAGTAGAATTATGCCCCAACCCAGCTTCAGACACTGTGAGTGCCTGTCACATTCATTAGCTCAACAACTGCAAAAGCCCTTGCCATACCATTTCAACTCTTTAAGAATGGTCTGACTTGGACTTGACTCCCAGTTCTGTAAGTCCATCAGATCCCAAAGAAAATCAATAGTTGGGAAGATCACCAGGACACAGGATCGCTGCATGTTGATCAGAATTCTTCTCCTATACCTCTACATCCTCAATAGGAGTAGGTCTGTCATCATTAGCCATTACTTTGGTTTCGTTTGCCAATACCTGGTAAGATTATAATGATTATGGGAAGGCATTTCAGATGGGATTTGATACCTGTGCCTGTTGTGTGTAATCTGGTGCCGAAATAGTCGCGCTCACTTAACCAATCCAAAAAGCTGTCTTGCTCCAAATCAGTAATAGAAGTCAGTAATAGAAATGAAAGGGCCTCAATATGCTCACAGGACAGGTCCAGTAATTCTTTTGCATTCAACATTTTAATAGAGAAAATTTATCGAACAAATAAATAAACAAATCAAAACAAATGAAAATTTAATTTCCAAAAAAAGTTTTCCCATAACATCCCCAAATCATCTGCCCCCTCCTCAAAGGGCAGGATTTGCGCTACATGATATACAGGTAAAGTCGACCCCAAAAACATTGGTTTCCAGGAAGTAGCACATAAAAAGCATCCCCAGTCAGCATTCAAACCCACCACCAGAGTCAGTAGCAGCAATTGAATTTCACATAGATAAATACGCTCCCAGCTAAGCGGCAACAAAACGTGCTGGGCGGATAGCTGGGTTTAAATTCAACCATCTACATCACAACCACCACCAGCGCGCTTCTAATTCACATCCTCGTACCGAAGCACCCGGAAGTACCACGACAATGTAACAATATTTTCATTTTAAATGTTAATAAGAAAAGTTTTCCCTTTTTACCCCAAAACGGCAACAAACAATAATCAGCCCAATGTTGACGCGGTTGGGAATGGGACGAGATGTACAGGGACGCCCTGCCGTGCCGTGACTGGTGTGTGTGGATGGGTCGGGGAGCTCTCATCAGCTTCCCGCGCACAACCCGTAATAGCTCAATTGTAAAGCAAGTGGATTCGCGGCCGAGTCCTCCTCCGATCCGACGATCAAGACGCAGCACAAAGTTGTCACAATCAACCCGCCCCCCGTTTTTTCGATTGCACACGCAAAAAAGGGTTCGTGGTGCACTTCCGAGACCGAGTGTTCACACAAATCGTGCGTGTGTGTGTGTGTGTGGGCTATTGTGATGGAGTTTTTCACCGGTTTTCGGCAAGGAATCGGTTTTTTGCTCTCGGTACACAGCAGCTACGTTCTTCCCTATTGATTGCTGTTATCTTCAGGTGACGGGGGATGAGTGAGCGGTAGCGGGTGACCTGGCACGCGAAGGCAAGCCAACGAGCAAGCCAACAAGTCAAAGCTGAAATGGATTCCCGGATGATTTATGATAACAATGTATTCATAAGTTTTTCCTGGAAATTGGTTCGAGTTCGGGGAGGGGGCAGTTCTTCTGCGGGTGGGTGGTTTTTATTGAAGAATGTTACACGAGTCAGCAATATGTTGTGACATTCCGGTGTGTGAGTGAGAACAAAATATGGCGAAACCTTAAGAATTCTGAGAAATTGTTGAGAATTGTTTGTTTTTCAAGGACACAAGTACTCCACTTCAACAAAGAAATAAAGCAAATAAATGCTTAATATATTCAGATGTAATAGAGCTATGCTCGAATGAGTAGCGCCTAAACGTATGCAATTCAATGTTATTTGGGTCTGCTGTATGTTTTGCCTACTGTAATTTGAAGTACAGAGGATTGCTACGAGCACATTTCGCTAGCTAAAACAGCATTGGTTCTGCGATAAAATTTTATCACCACTGGCCAGTGTATCCACATTACGCATCGCCATTTTGTGCCCCCGTTTGCCAAATTATCAATGTACCATCTAAAGCAGCTTTTTTCGAGGTTATCGAGGCCAACCATTACCATCGATTCGCACCGATTCTGGTGAAGGCTTTTCTTTTCTTCTCTACTCTTCAGCACCAGCACCTAATTCTATTGCTTATTTGGCTCTTTTGTTATGAATTTTCTGACCCCAGTACCCATTCCAAAAGGTCCGTCCTAACTGCACCCCAAACAGATCGATTCATATTTCCGGCACGTTTGTGTCATAAAAATTACCTCCGAATAAATAATGGAATAAATATACATTTTCGGGTGCCGTTTTGTTAATGGCAGCTCTGGGGTAGCAGATTTTTCCCCTCCAACTGGCCCACTCGCCCAAAAGGGGTTGTTGAGTGCTAGAAAATGAGATTGTGTATGTGTGTGTGTGTGTGGTGATTTTTGCTTTCGAAAATAGGCCCACCGAACGGAGCCTTTTGAAAGCTTTAACTGAGTGAGCGAATCTTTGAAGTAACGGCCGCAAGACTCTTGACTCTCCCCTACGGAAAGCTATATCTATCATAATTCAAGCGTCACTTCATAAGAAAAAATCCAACACACACCCTAACGCACAGAGGTCTTCCGAGGACCTGCTAGAAAAACATTAATTTCACCTTCTTATGCCTTCGGTAGGTCCTCAGTTCCAACTTCTCCAAGTTGGCGGTCGCGTGCGATCAATTTTCGACGGGGACGAAAAAGTGATGCAACCATTAGGGCATTTGTTTTCATTTCGTTGCCGTAGGCAAGTAATGGCCGGTTGGAATGGTCCAGCAGGGTGTGATCATAAAACATTTAGCAATAAAACAAATCAGCGCCCGTAAGTCACCGAAATGACCGGTTTCGGTGTGGGGAAAAGGGGTTTTTCCATGATGACTTTTACCTTGCTGGGCGCAGAGGCCTATTTTGAGCGTTTCTTATCAACTTTCTTTACTCGTTTAGCCTAATGAGTTCCTTTTGCATAAAACTCTTATTAGAAAAATGGGAAAAACTGTAATAACAGATGAGGGATTCTAAATTTGGAATGAAAAACTCACACATTCTGACAGTCCGTAAAGCTTTTGATTGATGATAAACACACACATAAATAATGTAGCTGCATATTGGAAACCAAATTTAATAACTTGAGGGCTTTATTTTCGATGCCTTCACTACTGATATTAAAACAAAAAATGCTCAAGAGTAGGCGTTAAAAGGTTGACCAACATTTTCAGCACCATCGAAACGGTTAGCGCTTTTGACTTGTTTGCTTATTTACTCTGTGTTTGATCTCCCTCTCTCTCTTTTTGTTTCGCTTCCTTTATATAAAATTTCGACGTGGAGGAAAAACAGGGGGAGGGTGTGGAGTTTTTCCGATGAGGAAGGGGGAGAAAAACAATAACAAAACAGCAAAGGCCACCCACACTGACCACGTTCCGATAACGGGGCCGCTGGTATTTTCGCAATTAAGCCGAATCCTGGCGCTGACTGGGGCAGAGGAGTTTTTTCTTTTTCCTGTGAGCTTTGTGCTTCGATTTTCCTCTCTCTCTTTCTATCTCTCTCTCTCTCTCATCCTCACTTACTTTCTCTTGTATTCATATGTACCTATTGCACGTTCTTTTTCCTCCCCGAGCACCGGTTGATGAATGTTTATTGTTTTACTGATTATTTTATTGTTGTTTGTATATTACAATCTAGCAAAAGGACATTGGGCCAGGTTTTTTTGATGGGTGAGGAGGTCCTGAGACCCGCGTCCAAAACGGGGAGAGTTGTTCGTAGGTTTATTTTTGGCAGAATTGTCTGCACACAGAAAGGAGCGCGTGCCGGAAAAAAAACAGGACGTGAATGGATCGTAATGAAAATCGTTTCCCAGCACCACATCCCTTTACATTCGTTTGGCGAGAAAGATCATAAACAATGGACAAAATCGTCCTCGTCAGCGTACACATTCGTTAGATCATCATCATCATCGCAGTTGAAGCCATCAATTGGTCTCTTGTAAAAATATTTGTTCCATTCCAATCGTTCGGGTTTTCCCATTTTGTGGATGCATGTGTGTGTGTATTTTTCACTTTTATTGTGTTAACTATTTCCATCGAGATTTTCCCAGCCGATAAGATGCGGCCAAGTGGGGGATCCGTTTGGAGGACGAAATGCAAATACCGGACCAGGCCGTAGTTGTGGTGGTAGCGATGGCCGCTATTAGTGCCATGTGCCAGTGAGTGCCCGGAGCTTTTACCCCAGTAAAGCGTTGGAAGATATAGGTGGGAAAAGGGAAGATGGGGAAGAAGATACAGGGAAAGGTTTTTCATTTGCTTTTAATTCTGTTCCCGTTCCATTTTTTTCACCTCTCGGTTGTTGTTTTATTTCATTCCCATTAGCATCGGAATCGTACCCAGCAGGCAGGCAAAACTCGATCATTTTGTTTGAATTGTGTGTGCATGTACACTTTTCTTTATTTTATTTCAATCCTCCCCTGAAGGTTGCTACCGAATGGTGACAATCGGGGTTTTTGCGTGATGTGCTGCTATCTATCGCCGGTTTGCTGTGTGTATTGTTTGAGGAAATGAATTTTCGAAAACACACTAACCAGCGCTACTTGCGCTGTCCGGAGTGGCAGCGCTCCCAGTCAATCCTTACTTTGCTGCTCGAGAGTGTGTGTAAAAGTATGTTCCCAGTGCATTCGAAGCACGACCGGTACGTGCAAGTGGAATTCAATTTATTTCTGCATAAGCACCATCGAAACACGGCAAAACGTTGGATGGAACATCGGGCACAAATACAGGGGCTTTATGTGTTTGTGTGTGTGTGTCTGTTAATTGTTGGTTTGGAGTTTTAATGAAAATAACCAGCGCGCTCGGATGGCAAAATAGTTTTTGGAACCGGTTTGTTTGATGTGGTTGCTTGTTTTACAAGGCACTTCGTTGTGTTAGCGTTCTGGATGGTTTTATTAAAACTTTATATTTGTTATAAGAATTTAACGCTTTTGTAAAATTATTTTCCTAACTATTGTTTTGTTTTTCGATTTTGCTTTTCTATTTAATTTCATGTGGTTACTGAAGAATCGATTATTTTACCCCCTTTTTTGCATAAAAAAGCATCAACTTAATCTCTATGGAATTTTTTAAACACATTTTTTGATTTTAACTATTTTATTTTGTTTCATTAGACATGATGAAATATTAAAGACTTTTTTGTTTGTCTTTTACGATTTTTTTTTTCTTCAATGCATGATGATCATGTGCATTAAGCTGTTTTATTATTTGAACTTTTCGGAGGTTTTTATCTTTACTTCATCGAGCTTGTTTGTTTCTCTCGTTATGTTTGATGATTGGTGTTTCTATAACAATTTAGGAGGATTTACAACTAAAAAATTTTTTTTTTTCATATTTTTATAAATTTGTTTACTCACTAACTCTATAGTCCACTTTGATTATTTTGTTGAAACCTTCAAGACCTCACAATTTTTTTGTTTATTCGTTAAATATTTTATTTGTTTGTTTTCTCTTTCTTCATTTTTGGTTTTTTTGTGGCTTGTTTATTTTACTTATTTTTGGTCAACATTGCCATAATATTTTTTGTGGCTTAGTCTTTTACTAGCTTAAATAATTATTTTATTATTTTATTTTTTATTTCTTTTAAGTTTTTTACTTTAAGTAACTTGTGAAAGTTTCCAATTTATACTTTTTTTTATTGAACTCAGCAAAACCGAAAGTGAACAAAAATTATTCCACCAACAATCAACACCACCGTTCCACATGTCTTCATTTCGCTTGAGTTTATTTATAGCCACACTCTACACTTCTTCTCTACACACACTTTGCCATATTGCCTAATTTCAGCCAGCTCATCCCACGATCAGCGCCCGACTTGACTCAAAACAATGCATATCACATATCGCAGGAATGTGCCTTTCCACGGGAGTTTACGGAGCCAAAAAAAGATGGTTGGATGGAGAAATAATAATAATGCAAATTGTAATAAAAATAAATACCACATCAGCCTCACGCACCCCTCGTGGCCATCGTTTTCCGAAGGTGCGTTTTTCCAGAGCATTTTTCCCGGTTTTCCGGCTTTGAGTGGTGCGTATGTTTACGTCGCCGAGTGGCGTTTTCGGGTGCCCGTGTTACACGGTGTCTGTTTTATTTCGGTTTTCAGCACACTTGAGTCGTGAGCCTTGTTCTTCTCCGCTTCTTGTTCCAGCTGCTATTGGTAGTGTGAGCTTTTCCCGGTAGCTTTCGGGAAAAGTTTTGCTTATGCTGTGGCCCATCTCATCCCTACGGATGGTTAACGTTTTGCTGCTTCTCGACTGAACGCCACTGAGGCCAATGGGGCGTACCGTGGACGAGCAGAGCAGAGTTTCAAGGCTCTAGGCATTTGTTCCTGGTTGGTAGTGGATTCGAGAATATGAGCGTACCGTGTGGGAAAAGTGCGAAGTCCCATACGCTTCCACTACTGATTTTCGAATGACACGCTTGGCTTACGCGTACGATAAAATACAAGCATGATAATTTTATCATAACAAATGATCCTCTTCCTGCCGGTAAACAAACAACGCTTCTGCTGGTCGGAAAGCGGAATCCTTTTCGATCTACACGCTATTTCGGGGAAAATATTACATACAATAATGTGAAATGTGTTGCCAAATTTCAGCCAAAAGTTTACGAGCTTTAGCAAACACGCTGTGCATCGTTTCGTTTCGTTGTGTTTTAAACTGGAATTTACTCTTGCTGTGTACTGTGTTCGGCCGTATGGTAAAATGACCACCGTCAAAAAACACATTCCCATGTCAGGCTTATGTTTTGACAATTTTGGAACATTGTCTACAGTGTTAGACGTGTTCGCCGTGCCCGGGAAAGGCTTCGGGGCGTATCCGAAAAAGGTGTGATAAGAAAACAACCGTCAACTGCACCCACGGTACCGTGACATTGTGTCTTTTTCCGGCATAATGGCGACCATCGCCACAGCATCACCGCCACAGCTGTATCGATGCGCTGGGACAGGGTGTGGTTGTGGCTTGGGAACAACAACAACAACGCTACTGATGATGCGGTAAACCTTCTTCAAAGAATCGACGAGCGTTTTGGTTGCAGACGATGACTAGGGTGGGGAAAAAAACAGCACACACACACCCAGGACACATCCCACGCGATAATGAATGAGCGAAGGCGCATAAAGCACCCAGGGTGAGAGGAATCAGATAGCATTGCCGGCAAGTGAAGGGTTCGTTCGGGGGGGAAGGAAGGGAAATATGCACAGGACAAACGCCGAAAGCGGAGTCTATAAATGGTCGATGATTGTGATTTATGGCGAAAAGTGTACGGTTTCGGATGGGTTTATTTGCGTACTTGCGATACTGTGGAGGTAGGAGTGCGAAACGTTGCATGGGTTGTTTCGTTGTTACAGTGAGGAGCTTAAGAGTATGTTTGATCGTAATTCTATGTTTTTCACTATGGAAATTTCTTGGGAGCGAACAGCTGAGGTAGCTTGGTCCTGTCTTTCGCCCATGATTAGAATTTCTTTAAGGACATAATATGCACCATAAGGAGGGAACAAAAGAGCTATTTATTTTATGTTCTTATAGTTTAATCTCTTGCTTGATCAAGATCAAGAAACAAAGCTCAAAAGATCATATATTGTCAGAACTCAAGGCACCAAGTTGTAGTTGCAAGCTCTTCGACTCCTTCGTTATACTAAGTGAACAATATCTAGATGCCTCATACAAATATTTTTATTCATATCTAAAGTAATTTGACAGGAGTTCTTCATTTATTATATTTTTAAAGCACAATAAAAAGTTTGCTTACGTAGGACAGTGTTGTCACAGTAAAGGACACAATAGTATCAAGTTATCCGAGCGCCAAGCAATATTGCACTAATTGTGGAGTCCTATCGTGTGAGAAGACATTCGATGACGATTCGAAAAAAAGATTGAACATTCAACTAAAGCACTCACTGTACCAGGATGCTGTAAGTATCTACTATCACCCATAAGACAAACGTCCCGACCGATGCGTCTCGAACCCACCAGTCACCATGAATTAGTATGTTCGGAGATTTATACCGTCTTGTATCGGGAAAATGTAACGCCCCTTCCCCCCCTCTACTCCACCCCTCTTTCCAACCACGACAAAATGCAATGTTATGGCGCCGGTACCTATGGTTTACTTCTGCCTGATAACAGGCTTCGAATTTTGTTGTCTCATCTATCCCGTGACCGCCCTGAACGGATTATGCCGCAACCAATTCTGGAAGGACACCAGACGCTGGATCACTTACACGACACACACACACGCACATACAACGACCCAAGAATGCACAGTCCCGGGGACAAAGGGTGCAATTAATGCTCGAAGATAGGACGCTATCGGGGATCGTGGATTCCTATTTCCTGGAGTCGGTCTGTGCCTACTGTCGAAACCCAATTTTATCCTCTTCCACCAACAAACTATACCCCATCGACATTCACTTTTCGTGTTTCAATGTGACCTGTGTGCCTTTTAACCTTTAGTCTTTCTTTTTTGCGAACGGAGGTTCTGACTTTACTTGGACTCTTCCACTTCGTAGAAGGCGCAGCAACATTGTTGTTAGCCTTTCCGGTTGTGCCGGGCTCAGGATTTTCCACCTTATCTTAAACGATGTTTGTCTTTCGCATAAGCCTAAGAGCGGGTGTGAGCCGGAGAGGCTAGCTGCTGGAAGGGATTCTGTTTGTTTTGGAGGAAAAATCAAGATATTCTGCAAATTATTGTTGTGCTATTGTCAGCTTGACCAAACCGTCGGGACCAAGAATCGATCGGCTCTGGAAGGCAAAATGTCAGTGGGATGTAACACCATTATCAGAAATCTATCGATATGGCGAGCGTATCCATATGTCCAGCAGGATGTGGTGATTTGTGGCTTCTGGACTTTTTCCGATAAAGTGGTACAACTCTGACTGGAAGTATCGTTTAATCCAAGTAAATGTGTCGGAAAAAATATACAACCAGACCTAGCTTTTAATACTTCAAAGTGATCTTTTCGATAGGTTTCAATTAATGAAACTTCATGTCAGTTTCTAATAGAACTTAACCTTTTACTTTGCAGCCCTTCATTGTCCGTGTTACGGTGCATCCTTTCCTCCATTAGCCAACCGACGTCAAAGACGAAACACAACAAAAAATCGAGAGCAACAAGGTTAATGTCTTTATGCTGACTGAGCAGAAAAAAAAAACAAGCCAGTCGCCGCAGCGAAGAGCATCCAGCATCCATCCAGCACAAACAAAGACGTCCAAATCCCGGACAAACGGCGCGTCGTTCGGGTGGTAGCGTGTCTGGCTAATGCCAAAGTGTTGAACGACAGAAAGGGCTTATCTCTTGATCGCTTTAATTTCGTTCCGTTTTCCTTCACTTCCTAGCCGAAGTCGCCGTGCGGCCCACCCGTGATCGTGTCGTTTGAGAAGCGATAAAGAAAAGTTAGTCACTCGTTCCGTTTACACAAGTCATCATCATTGTCACCTTTTTCCGTGCCCTGTCTTTCCACCCATCCCTCGGTGAATGCAACCCGTGCGGTCTGGCTGGATGCGTTCGCGCGATTGAAACGAGCGGTGCTAAGAGCTAATGAACGTCTCGTCGGATTGAAGCATTGAAGCAGGAGAACTCCCTCCCCATCTTAAAGAGAACCGTTTTGCATTCGAAACGTCAGCCCAAGACAAAGAGGAACGGGTTACAGAAACTAAAAAAAGAAGTAATGATCTATTATGCCTTAGTCACACAGACACACACACCCGTGTTTCCTAGGAACTGGTACTTTTTTAATGAATTCACTTATGACAGCCAGAAAGAGACGACCTTATGGCTTTTTTTCTCCTGTTCATTTCCTTTCAATGCATTCCCCAATATATCGGGGTCGGTCCGATTAGGTTGGTGTCAAAATCAGTTTCCCATTTTCCGGGAAGGACTCGGATTCTGGGGAAATAGTTTGAATTTTACAAGGAAGCTGGTGGGCGGATGGTGGGCGAAAGATTGGGTCGGTTTGACAACACTGACGGAAGGTGTGAACGACAGTTTGATTAATTGTCGCTGATAATGTGATGCATTATGGGAACTCATAACTCATTGACAGGCAACACCGGGCATCACCGGGCGGGCTGTGACACGTGTGCATTCGTGCGAATGATTAATTGTCGCGGTCTGCGAACCCAAGATGGTTCCGTCCGTCTGATTGTTTCCCTGCGAGTGGGACTTGGTTCGTTAGCGTAAGGCGCCTTGGATGGTGAGAGGAAGGAAGTATAAAAAAAGGTTCTTCCATTCTTCGGCGTATTGTTATTGATCAGTGATGCTGTTAAACATATGCAAGATTGAATTCTGGGAAAATGGAGTATGAGCTTGGTATTTACATTTTCAATACGAAATTCTTCATTTGTTGCTCGTATTCACTCACATATATTTACATGGAGAGTTTCTTCTTCTCCTTCCTTGGCACTACAACCTCTCGGCCTGCCATTTTGGCTCTCTGTGACTAGATTTTACCCGTAGTAAAGTAGTCAGCCCTACGTAAGGAGATGCGACTGGATGGGATACGAACCACGGTCCTGCTGTGTGAAGACCGGCGCCGCTATCGCCACTGCCACCGGATCGCCCCAATAACCCAGTAACAATAACCCAATTTGTGAGTTCAGAGAGTTTCTGTTGCTGATAAACATTGATAAAAAAACACTCAGGAATATCCTTGAAGATTGCGACTAATGTTTGAAACTCAATTTTAAATGTGAGCAATCGGCCAGGCCTTTCTTCATGAATAAAATAAAAATACTTGAATGAAAATGAATAGGTGAGCTTTATAATTTTTGAATAAAGAACAAATTAAGTAGAAAGATTCAGTCAAAGAATATCCTGTGATATAATCAATCGAACAAGTAATTTAAAAGATTATTTTGATAATAGAATTGAAAAGCTTTTCCATTTTCCACATGGTCATCTTCTTCGAAAAATTCTAAAAACCCGGTACTCTTTTGGAAAGGTTTGTTGTGGTTCCGGGAAAATATTTCATCAAAAATAAATCGAAACTCAAATTAATCGACTCCCAAATTTGTACTTCGCGATTTTTCCGATCGAATTGATCCAGGAAAAAACTAAAAAGAATTCCACAACTGGAACATCACTTGGAATGTGCGGACTCGGCGGCATCAATCCCTCAAAACGGAACCCCTTCAATCCCACACACTTGCTCATCGTGGTGCGTAAGCAGGGCGTGAATAATTATGCTCTAATGAAATTTATCTCCGCTTTACTTTCGGCTGCCTCGCTTATAAAAAAGGGATAAAATTTTCCATCTCAATTGTGCGATTAAATCGACATCGCATATCGGAAAATGTGCCACATTTAATATGAGTGTTGTGAGCGATGTGTTTTTTTCTTCTTTTGATAAATGGCGGTCCCTTTTTGGACTGTTTTACTCAATGAAATCAACTTACACCGAAAATATTCCACTTGCCAATGAATTCCTTTCCGGGGGAAATTGTTCAACCTCCACCACGCCCCCTTACATTACTTCCCAACTCTAGCAGGCCGATGAATTCAAATATTCGATCGGTGCGAAAAGTTTCTCGCAACCTTCCGCAGTCCCTTCCCAGGCCCACGAACAGTGCGGAAAATGACTGATGGCGAAAGAATGATTGAGAGCGCCTAAGCGCACGATTAGGTGGAGGTGGATACGATTCGATTATTGGCGTCGGTAGGCATCCGAAACCGTGGCAAGGCTTAAAACCCGAATGAAATTAAAACCCCATGAAGCTTAACTAATCGAACCGAGGCGGTTCGGTCGAGGGTGTTGAGGGAAATGGGACCGCGAGCTGAACCGCGCGGAAAATATTCCTCTATTACTTTTCGATCTGTCGGCAAATGGAAGCGGTGGGGGGGCAGTGACAAGGGAGGCGGATCTAATCGAGCTCATCAATTCGAAAATACTTTCCACAAGAGGGCGGTCGTCGGTTGGTTCGGCATCAAATGTACTGTCGGATTTAAAACAGTAGCAAACAAAATGCGCCCAGTAGGCCGCTCGCTCAACATTAGATGATGGTAATGAAATAAATTGATGACACTTTATCAGCACCTGATTGCTCATCAATCATGATGGAGTTTTTCTACGGTGCGATAAGGGAGAGTGTGCTTGAATGTAACCGATCAGCGTTGGAGGTGGAATTTCGCTGACGGTTGTAGCGATACTAATCGTTTCTTATTTTAAAATAGACTTCTTCTTCTTCTTCTGTGGCACTACAACCTCGAGAGGTCTCGGCCTGCCATTTCTGGCTTTCTGTGACTTAATTTTACCCGTAGAAAAGTAGTCAGCCTTTCGTACGGGATTTTAAAATAGACACCCTGGGATATTTACTATTTAAAATGGCCATTTAAGGCTCAAATCTATAAAGTTCAGAATAATTTATGTCAAAGTAAGAACTCTGAGCAATATTGTTGTACGTGGAACAAAACTTCACCTATCTGGTGGCAAAACTCAGCACTGATAAGAACATTGTGAACAGAATACCTGTTGAGCCGAACAAATCTTGAACTGAATAGAATATTTGGAGTCCCAGTAGTTAAATACGCCTCTGCAACATGGACTCTGTAGAGGTTCTTGAACATTTTAGGAACCTTGGTCTATCTGCCAACGGGAGAGAGATAATCAGGATCGAGAGGACTGAAGAAACCTCCGAGCCTTGTAGGAAGCCTCTGAACCTTGTACGAAGGAAACAATTAACCTGGAAACTAAAACTTACATCTAAGACTCTGTCCAAAACTTCGAGAGTGAGATGATATACCGATTTTAACCCTGTATGTGTGGAGGGACGATGCAGGAGCTGCTACATCGACGAGATCTTCGAGCTGTATGATGATCTCATCATCGTTCATGTGAATTAAACTCGCCAGAATCTGGTGGTCATGTCATGAGGACTGAACCGGACCACCCTCTCCGTTAAGTACTTCTAGGATCGTCCACATGGATTGGGTAGGCGTGGTAGGCCCATAGTTGGGATGAAATTATGGCGTTGATACTTCCGTCAGAAAGTCCGGGATATTTTAATGACAGATGACTTGAATTGACGACATGTCATGAGAATGGCACCGGACGACCCAGTCCGTTGACCACTTCTAGGTTGCCCACATGGATTGAGAAAGCATGGTAGGCCTCAAATTGCTTTCGTTGCTTAAGTTTCCTTCTGGCAGAAAGTCCGGGATATTGGATTGACAGACGACTTTACTGGACCGAGTGCAGTATCGAAGATTGCAGGCCAATACCTCAAAGCGATTACACCTACTGATTAGTAAGCAAGTAAGTAACTATCACAAATAAGCTTTCAATAAGACAATGTATATTGCAAAAGATTCGTGATCTTAATATATTTTCTGATCAGCTACTACAAACCTTCAAAGCTCGCTCGAATCCAAGACTAACTCTGATTACCCAGAAGACGTCCCCTCAGATACGTCCCCGGAAAACCTTATCCCACCAAATCCTGCCGTCATCTTACGCCCCGAGCACGTCCACTGTACAAACTTGAGAAAATGGTAAATCACTTTCGCTTCTGCTTGGTATGCGCCACAGTTAACTAATTCATCATGTAAATCTAACCATTCACCGTGAACCGCGAGCAATTGATTCCTGGCCTAACTTTGGTGCCACGTTTGTGCCGTGCAGGGCGCAAGGAGTCAGGTTTCCCCGTCGGCGGTGGTTTGATGTCCCATTGTAAATGAGATGCGCTCGGTAAGGTATCCTTTGTTTGCTGGCCGGAATGATAATGATGACAGGCAATGATAACTTCCTCTGCGCAAAAACTCTCCGGACGACACAAAATCCTGAGCACGTAGCGTTTAATGTCAATTTGACTGTCGTTACTGAGGGGAATGGTTGTAACGGTTTTGCTGCTGCTGCTGCTGCTGATGATGATGGTCGGGATGGCACACAGCGGATTAGCGGATTCGATGGACCAACTCGGCCGTGAATCACTTTCACTCAATTTTAAAACGATTCAAATTAGACAGATTTGTATGCCCGGAAATGAATAAACATGATGACACAAAGAAACTTTTCCAGCGGAAAAATTGTCCCCCGCACCGCCGTTCCACCTTTCTCGGTTGTTTTCCCCCGGGATCGCTGTTGCCCCGTTTTGAATGTTTTCGTGTGGAAAAATCCTTTTACCAGAGCGTGGTCCACAAAATCCCGAATCCTGGGCCTTTCCAACAATGAAAGCGACTAATAAAAGGCTGCTGCTGGTGCTGCTGCTGCGTGTGCGTGAGGGCGTGCACGGTTGCGTCTTGTGATTATCATTTTTAATCAAATTCCAGTCCGCTCCGTTGATGGCGTTAGCCGTGTTCTGGTCTTCTTTTGTGGTTCTTCGCTTGCGTTATTCAATCTTCACGTTTCACGGGTCCTCCTTTTTTTTGCTCAAACTCACACTCGTCAAGTTTTGAAAAATGCTTGCCCCAACTGAACAGATTGTGGAACTGAAATGCTTCCTTTTTTTTTGGGCCCAAAAACCATTCGGGATCGCGGTATCGCTTTCCCGGCTTATAGTGGAAAAATAATCGCGTCCACAACACTAGGACCACAATGGCCCACCACCAACACCACCGTGAACGCGTGAAGATCAACCAACGACAAGTGGGAGTAAAAGAATGGGAGGCAAAAAAATCGTTTGAAAAGATGCGGGAAAACTTTCTATTTGAATATGCTAATGAATTGAATTATTATAGATGGTAAGGAACGAACAGAGAGTAAAAAATCTCCACTTTTACTGGGGTGTTTTGAATGGAAAACTTTAAGAGCTAGGAGAGAGAGAAACCCATTTTCTATACATTATACGTCGGGCAGATATCGTTTTACCATCTGTTAGTTTTTAGCTAGTATTGTTCCTCGTTTATGTAGGTTTTGGCTTGTAATTTGAGAATAAGTTAGTTATTGTTTTTTTAGTTTATTCACTTCTTTGTCTAGTTTTACTTCTTTATAGTTTTGATGATTTTCATTTAGTTTTAATTAAACTTATTTTATTTTCATGTGAATCATCGTGATCGTCTTCTTTCATTTGTTTTAGTTATTTGATAACCATTTTAGCAGTTCGATGTTTATGTCATTTTCTTCTCTTATTTATATTTTATTTACATGTTTTATCCTCTTCGTAACTAGTATTTTATGTTTTTAAAATTGCACTACACTCACGCCTCTTTTACCTTAAACTTTCAACCTCATGCTGTGTTGTTTACTATTTTCACCACGGTTTTATACATGTTTTGCCTTCGAACGAACCAGCGTTGTGCTTAACCCATCAACAAACCAGGCACTTGTAACACGGGCCACCGGATTCGAACTTTTCGCCGCTCGCACGCTTTAGCGGGAAAAATTCAACTTCTCCGTTTATCAATTCCGAACACGAACAAATCGTTTTCCAGCTCAAGTGGACCGAAACTGGACCAGATTGAAAAGCGACCACCAGCCAGCAACCACTTGCGAAAACCCATGGCAACCAAAATACCCATTCGACGCCCAAAAATATCCCCGCTAGTACAAAAACTCTGCAGCCAGCAACCGTTCCCGAAAGGTTCCGAAGCACCCCAACGCAACTTTGTGCCAACAACTTTTGACCAAAACTGTTTGCATCGATCGCAGGGTTTTTTTTTTCACTCTGCAGGTTCTCTGCTTCCTCGAAACGAAAGTTGTTCGGGCGCGATTTCACCGACACGACCCCAATCCCAATCCCCTCCCCGTACGGCAAACCATTCCATTCCCAATGGCAAAGTTTAAATAATTGCGCTCAATTTATTACGGCCGAGATCGATGTCTTGGATCGATTTTTATTCCTTGCCCGGTGCCACGTTTCCGTGGGGCACCGTATTAGGTACTTTTTCTTGCTTTCCACCAACTGCACATTTCCACGTAGCACGGTGCCATTATCAATCGAAGTTGGAATTTACTTCCGTCGCATGCCCAGTTTTTGAAATTGTTGGAAAATTCTAACGGTCAGAGCAGAGGGGTGGAGAGCTGTGCGACTTTAAGCAGTCGATAGAGCGTGTGGATGTGGGAAAGTTTCGGGCACAGCCGGGGATGTTTCCAGTCTATCATTTTGTGGAAAGCGAACGAGGAGCATAATAATGGAGAGGGCGATAGCTTGAAGCGAGTACGAGTTTTAAATCAGCGACTCGGGCCATCCTGGCCGGGACGGATTATCTTGGGCGACATCCTTATGGGATGAAAATCACGTAGTGATAGTTGTGCATAGTTAATAACACTTAATGTGCCTGAAGCTGATAGTTTCTTGGGTGATTTAGACCAGGGAGAATGAGTCAAATTAGACAGTTTTAAGCGACAATATTGAAGGATAGCGATAATCATCAATCACACGCTCGAAGATACATTCGAAAGAAATGCAGTAAATGTGAAATTTCGGCAAATTAAGGTCGGACAATATTTCCCATGAAAGGAATATTACAAGGTTTGGTAATTTGAATTCAGACTATAATTTTGTAAGTATTTTGAACAAATTTTGACTATTAATGTGCAAACTGAGTTAAATTTAAGCAATCAGTTTGATGATTTAAATATTCAAAAATAGTTATTTCAACTCCGACAAATCATTCACTCACTCACTTTGTTTAAACTCACTCAATATGTTTTATTCACTTGCTTCATTTTAATTAACTCACTATGTTTTACTCACTCGTGAGTTAAATTTGGAGTGAGTAAAAAAGAATGTACGAAACATTTAACTCATGAGTGAGTAAACAAAGAGTGAGAGAGTAGTTATTCCGCAAGGAGAGTTTAATCATTCAGCTGGAACTAACTCTTAAAGAGTGAGTTAAAGATTCATCTCATTTTTCTAAAATTGGATTCAAGTTAAAGAGTGTATATTTCAATCACTAATTTAAACTTCGAAAAATGTTTCTTATGCAGTTTTATTTATGTTTAAGTAGGATATAATAGATCTTCATAATATTAGCAACTGGTTGTGTGCCAAAGTTTTTCAATGTTACACATTTGAAATGAAAACCAAACAAACTTCTTCAGCAATTCTTATCCACCACTGAAAATCTACTGAATGATGATACTATCGTATTCATAGTACTTATTTGTGCCTTAGAATTCATACAAACACACAAAGGATCTCGTTCGTCAATCAGTACTGCGAGCCATAAGGGCACAAGCCTCTATGTGGCATGTGGCGAAACCGGGAGCAACCAATGTTCCACTGCAACCAGCTTGACTGTAATGGCAACGAAATTGAGGAATGAAGCCTTGAGGGACTGTTTCAAGAATAAGGCCAACATGTGACCAGCTCATCATTCATTCGTCGGCCAATGAATAAATGAGTCCGGTCCAGTTGCGAATGGCAGCGTTCCCTGAAGTCAATGGGAAAAGTTCGTTCCTTTTTTTCGTAGTATTTACGTTTGCTAAAGGGTGAACGTGTTTCTCAATTAATGCTAAAAATAGCATTGCTTATAATGTCAAAAGTCTGTCGTATTGTACAAAATATCTCAACTCTTAAAATATTGCTCTCCGGTGTACGTAGCTATTCGTTTGAATTTCATTAAACTGCTCATTTCATCATCTTCCTAAGCGCTAGTCAACCCCAGCTGCTCCACCAGCCATATCGGTGTCCTAGTTTTTATTTTTTGAAGTAATCTTCTCTATCCCTTGCAGAAGCACCCTCGTCGGCTAAGTACATTCTCGCGAGCTACTCACCTGGTGGTGGAAAGATTTCATCAGTCGCTTGATCCTACCCGTGCACCCGTGTGCGCGGCATACCGTCACGCCAACGCTTGAAAGCGCGTTTCGTAACCGTTCCCGGCACCGAAGCACCAGGATCAACCTCGAGCGACAGTGGATAATTTATGCCTGGCAGAGAGCGCGACAGGGAAGAAGGATAAAAAAGGGACCCGAGCGCTACCAATGGCGCCAAGATGCTTTAACACACGGGATAAGTTCACCATGCCAACAGTTGAACCGCACACGATCCGCAGGCCAATAACCTGCAGCTTAAGATGTCGGCCACCGGAACCGCGTGGCGTGGCGTGGAACCCGTGGGTTTTGCGAATCGGGGTACCCGCGGAACTAGACCGCGCATCATCTTCCCACAGGTGGAATGTGCAAATATGCGACGATCCGCTTATTAAATTCCGCATCACCTGGTCGCATCATCCGTCCCGGCCCGGCTCAAGAGCCCACGATGCTTGGGTGGATTTTTCACACTGTTAAACACGTGCCTGGCCGGGGCGGAATGGGATTTTGCAGTGAGAAATAAAATGTCACACTCAATATTTAATTTATGGCACTGCACACGCCACGGGCCCAAGCAGGAAAAAAGGCTGTTTCAAGTGGGGTAGCAAATCAAATTGCGTTCGGGAAGAAAAAGTCCTTCGCCTAGTGCTGGAAAACACTTCAGAAGGCAGCAATTTCAAAGCTAGCATTGCACCGTGACAGGCGACAACATTCCATCGCCATTCACAGACTGCGTAGGTGATGAATTGTGTGTAAAATTGAAATTATTATAATTGTAATCAATCGCTTCGCTGCGGTTCTCGGTAGGAGATTATTCCTAGCGTTGACTTTAAATTTATTTTGAATTGAATCATGCCACTAAAGGCTGCAAATGCCTTTGTTGGTTTGATTATTCATTAATTGGTGTTCGGATCAGTTTAAATCGATACGGTGGCTTGCATATTCCCCATATCATTAAATTGTCATTAAAATAAATTCATGCGGAGAGCTAAAGTTAATGAATTTTATTCGATCCTCGGTACAGTGCTGTCCGTTACTATGTGCATATTTGTGATAATTTAAATTAATCGAATTTGATTCAAACCGCCTCCGTGAAGCAGGGACTGACTATTTGGTTACGTACTATGTAATTAATTAATTGAGCAAGGCCGGCCATATACGGCCCAAGCTGGCAAGTCGTTAAGTCTAGAAAGAAAATAATGGAACTCTTGGAAAATTCCCTGTTGATCCACCGCAAGCTGATTATCCAACCCGGCGCAAAATTTAATTAGATCTTAAATTAGTTTCGAATTTTTGTTTTGGAAAAAAGTCAATGTACAATGAAAAAGTTGATCATTTTTAAATCTTTTTTAAAAAAACTCAAAAGTTGGTCATAACAAAATCACCTTCTGACCCTCCTCCAGTACACTCCAGTACACTGACACCTTCAGTACACTCCAACCTACTTACTGAATATACCTCCAGAATATACCTCCAGCTTAGATGAATCAACTACAAGTAATTAATGTGAAAGTAGTTGGACCTTAATGTCTCAATCTGATTGTAATAACAACTGATCCTATAGTTATGCTTTGCACTGTAGTTCGGGAGAGAAAACTCAGTAGGAATTTACATACGAATTAATGAAACAAACACATTCCACAGAAGTTTTTAATGCTCAATTCAATGGCTTTACTTTTCCTATTGTTTCCTAAAAATTGAAACACTTTTAACTGTTTCCAGTCAACAAACATGCGTGGCATGTCAATATTTCCAAGAGTACCTGGCTCCACCACAATTCTCAAACATGCCTTTGTTCATTATAAGCCACTAAAACCATTTGAAATAAATAAAAACCCATCGCAGTACAGTGCATGTAAACCACAAAAATGAACCACAAAGCATCGCACACATAGGTCATTTAATTTGTCAAAAATTAACGCCCGGTTGGCGCCATAATTGCAATACACCTCGGCCCACCATTCCGGGTAGTGACCGAAACGTCCGTGTGGTCTGGTCACCGGTCACCACAGTCACGTTCAGCAGTCAAAACCACCCGAGATCTGATCAGACCCCCCCACACACACTTGGGACGTATGAAACGGTTTCAAGCTCGATTTCAATCGTTGCGAGCTCCCGATCGTAGAAATTGCGTTTCTCTCTATTTTTCCTGAACCGAACTGGTGTGAAAGGATTCCGGGACCGTGGTTGGCAGATATCATCTGCGAACGTTCTCGAGGGACCGTTTCCGACCTCGAATCAGGGCTCGATCGATGAAAGGGGCAACCGGAGCGAACGAGGGCAACAGTCGTGCATCGGGATGCAATAAAAAATGATATATTGCAGCGGGGAATAAATCCTCGACCGAAAAATGCGTAAAAGGGATGAAAAGGGCCGGCCTGTGCTTCCGGCGAAACGGGCGACGTTCGACGATGGTGAAGAAACGGGGCCGCCAGAGAAATCAACCCGTCAACAGCTGTTTCGAGATTGCTTTATTTCGGAAGGTGCTCAAGGGCTGACGGAGCGAGACGCGTTACAGGATGTGATAGGCCGTGTTCTTGTAAGAAATTTGATCCTCCGTCGGTTAACCGTTGGTGGTGGATGAAAAATGACTCCGGCAACCGATCCTTACTTTCTTCTCCCTGGAGGCACTCTACCATCGGCGGACCACCGTTGGCGGTTGGGTGGGTGATGCGATTCTAATCGTTTCTTTGTGAAGCAGCACCGACTGGATGTCTCTATTTGCTGAATGGTGAAGGTCGTTCGGGGGTTTTCTCGGAGGGAAGTATTTGTTGCTTGAAACTCTTCTTGTGGTAAGTTGTTGCTGGTGCGGGGACGATTCGCTATTTCCATATTGAATAGATTGTTCAGGATATAAATATTCCTTCGATAGTTGGATTTACATAGTATAATGGTAAAACGTAAGGGTTAAATATGCTCCTCAAACATCGCACGGCACGTAACAATTTAAATAGCAAACGTCGTGCTACTTGTCACCTGCATGCTTGTTGGAGTCGCATCGATCCACCATCCAAATCCTGTACCAGCTGGTCATGAGTGCTTTATTAGACCGGTTCCCCCCGAAAACGCATACATTTCTCCGGCAACACATGCACTTGAGTGGCACGCAAGGACTTACAAGGACAGTTTATCCTTTCTCGCGGATTTACGTGCGTTACAACTCAACAACCAACAGGGGCATATGAGAACTGTAACGCATCGTTACCTTCTGGTGCGAAAGGTGTGAAAAACAAAAAGCCCTGCTGCAACTGCAACAGCCTGGAACGGTACACCGGGGAAAAGGTAATAAATATTTCGTCGGTGACATCCTGCTTGGCAGTGAGTGGGAGTTTCGCTTGTTGTTTAAGTGCGCTTGTCACTTGTCCTTCGACGCAACTGTTGCCGAAGTGTATTCTGTGTGTGTGTGTGTTGTAACAGTCAGCTTTATACAAGAGAAGTGAAAACAAGTTTAAGTCATTGGAAATTTATAGAGGATCGAAAGGTTGATTAAAGTGTATGAAACCTACCAATAATGACTTAGACAGCATGGGTTCGCAAGTTACGATCCTGTTTTTGGATAGAATATCGCTTTGATGTGTCTGAATTCCTCAATAATTTGACCTCAAAGTTTTGCACAATGTCAAAGGTTTTACTAGTTTTTGCATGAGTATAATGGGAGGAAGTCAATTCTTTCCCTACTGGACCTATGTCTGCAAGTCTAGATCGTCTATATGAAAGTCTGATTGGAATGTGATTATTAGAAGTCCTAGACATGATCCCAACACCATGTCATCCGAAATCGGTGAAGTCTTTTCAACATTTTTTCGACTCTCAAACCTGATCGTATTATATTTACTCGGAAATAAATTGAGTCAGTAAGCGATAGTAGAGTGTCTTCTTCTTCATAAGTGGCTCTACAGCTTCGGGAGCTCTTTACGAACCTTTTCTGACTCTCCATGACTTGGTTTTTACCCATAATCCTGCATACAGTGACGCGGCCCGGATGAGATTTGATTCCCAGTTCTGCCGCTATCGCCTCGGCCCCTGGAACCCCAGTGGAGTATATTGATCACTAAAGCTTAAATTTACTAAGCATAAGGAAAGATTTTTTTAACAGCCGATTCTTCGTGAGCTGCTTCACCCAGATTTTAAAGGCATCCTCAATGATTTTTGAGGAGCTCATAAAGATTGTTGTACTCAGTAGGTTTGGGAACCTTGGCTTTGGGGACCAACCAATGGGTCTAGATAGGTCTTTCCTCGAGAAAATAGAATAGCTCAAAACATTTGGTAAAATTTAAGAGATTTTACTTTAATGTCTATTTCAACTATTTTTTTAATTTGCATTCAATCTTGATTGCCTGATCGTAATGCCTTTACCTAGAAAATGGAGATGCATTAAAAAGCTTAAGTCTTATACGAACTGGCTGAAAGGCTGAAAATCAACCAGCTTTAACTCATCAAAATTCAATTTTTTTGTAAAAACTCCCCTCGAACTCCACAAAAATTTTGACTCCCATTCCAATTCTCCTTAATGAACTCATCTCATCATCCGTTAACAAGTTACCCCTTTTTTCTCCCATCTGGCCCATCGTTCAACGAAGGTTTTTGTACCAGTTCCCTCCACCAACAGGACGATAGAAATCGCCCAACAAGTGTGATGCAACAAACTGTATGATCTCATCTGAAATCAACACACCGAAAAGTTAAGCATTCGAGTTTCGAAGTGGAAATCATTGTTGGCTAATCTTTTGATTACACATGAAACTTTATCCGGGATCCGGAGACACAGACTCATGTACGCACACATGTGTCCTGCAAGTGGAATGGCGTTAGAGAATTACTTTTTATAGGAATCAGTTCCTTCACTAGCACAAAATAGGAAGCCGAAGAAAGGGGTTTTCGTTTCTTGCTTTCAAAAAACTTTCACGCAACAGTCATCCATTCATCAGTCGAAGAATGAAAGAGAGTTGTTTTATGAAACCTAGTACGATGCCCAACCACAGGAAAGTCCTTGCACTCCTAGGCAGGAAATAGTGAGTGAATAGAAAAATCCATGTGCGAAAGTATTTGGATGAGACAGAAAATGCGCCACAATCAAAGAGAAAGTGCAATACGGAAAGTTAAAGCTTTTCCATTTTTTTACAGCCTCGTTCTAGACATAAAAGGAAGTAACTTTACTTCCTTAAGAGAGAGGAAAAAAGTAAACACAGTATCTCTCAAGAATCATAGTTCAACATGGTGGTAGAAAGGACAAAACTTGTCCACCAATGTGACACACACACACAATCAGCTTCCTTATTTTATGCTCACCGATATTGATCTTCCACCGTTTGTCAATGCAGTTTTTCCCTGTGTTCGTGGCGGCCCGGTTAAAAGCATTTGTTCCGGTATGCTCGGAACCCACCGGCTTGGACTCCAATCACCGGAACACCGAAGCAGCGCAAAAGAATTGCAATTTTCTTAATGGATTCCATCATCTTACCTGTGAAGGAGAAGGAAAAATAAGGGAAAACGAAACAAGAATGAGAAAAACAGACGAACACACAGAACAAACGGTAGAAGATAAGAGCGAGCGAACGTTTCCCGTGACAGGACTGAAGAAGGAAAACAGTCGGAAAACTATTCGGACCGAAGAAGTAAAACACCTAGAAACCCGAAGGACCATTGCTTACCGCTACCATTATGATCTTAAAGTCCTTCACGTCCACCAACCCTGCGGGACCTTGCGCCTCTATCATTTGGGTGGTTTTCATCATTGCTCGCGTTTTCCACCGTTTTTCAGTCAGTCACATTCATTTATTATCATTCGGTGCGGTGCTTCGGTTTCTCGCGACCGATTTTTCCTTTTCGCCTTCCCAACGACCAACCGACCAACAAACGAACTCAAAGTATCATAGCCGCGCGCTGACTGCACCCAGTTCTCCCCCCCCCCCCAGCCTTCTTCCGGTGGCACTTCCTGTTCCGGAACCCAAGACGAAGCAAACAGATAAAGGAGAGAGAAAAAAACCCGAACACGGGAGCTATCACTAGCCAAACTAGTGAACAAATCATGCCACCCCAGCCACCAGAAGAACCGGACGGACCAGGACGAACCAGGACGGACAGGACAGGACGGGTCGGTGACGAAAACCGAGCCAAAGTGCATGATAAGATTTCCCGGTGAAAATGCTCGCTCGGTGTGTGCGCTCTGCGTTTGATATCGGTCACCCGCTGCGGGCACTTTTCCTGCAGAGAGCTGGACTTGGCTGGAGGTTGGGTTGGTGCCTCAAACGGGAAGATGAGTGTGACATCTTGACGATGGTTAAAGATGTTTTTATGCACACCGAATGCTCACCGGGACGGGCTCATCGTTCGCTGCCGGGTGCAAACTAAGTTGCAGCTGAATTGTGTTTGCATTATTAACGTGTTCTGTTTGCGTTTGGGATTTCGCACGCGTGTTTAACTGGCTATTTCAAGGTGGGTTGACGATGCGCATTAGGATAAAGTGAGGCTGTTACGTTATTATTCCTAAATTTCAAAAATAGACGATTTGATGTATTTCGAAAATATTCCTAAAACGTTTTTATGAATATTTAAAAAAAAGTTCTTTTATGCTACTTAAAGCATATTCAATACATGCTCAGTGGTTTGAAGTAATTTAAGAATAAATGTCACTAGAGACGTATCATGGTATAAGCAAACTCTCTCTCTATGTCTTCATGGCCTTACGACTTTTTAAACGACCTGCGATTTCCGGCTTACTAGAATTAGTTATATGATATCACGTAGTTGGAGATAGTCAGTACTCACTACGGAGGAACGGTCCGGATGAGATTTGATCTCCGGTCTTGCCGTGTGAAGACCGTCGCCGTTGTCACTTCCACAAAGCACACTAAGCAAATGATTATGGCCTCGTGCTCACAAGGGATCCCGTTCATATCCACCGAAGAGTCACCCTTGAAGCAGGATCTCACCTCTTAGACACCACGATCGTTTAGAGGGCTTTGAGACTCAAAAGAGGCCTCGCATAATTTCTCCACTGGCAGAGCCTCTGACTCAGCCTCAGTCAGCAGATATGATATGGTAGAGACCTCCGACTTTCATTTTGCTTAGGGTTTTCAATCGGTTTGATCCACTACTGAATGTCACACGGTTCATTGCATATTTTTAGGTATATATGATTTGAAGGATATAGAGGAAATCTTGTTGAATAAAATGACATTCACGAAAGATGCTTCAAGAATTACCGAGAGGATATCCAACCCCTTCATATTTTCACAAATTTTATTATATTGTTCTGTATAGACACTTGCGTTAAAAAAAATATAGTTATCGAAACCTTTAGGAGCAAAGCTTTAAAATTGAGATAAAACCAATGTGTAAAATAATGTCTGAACAATATAAAGTGAAGAAATTTTTTTATATTTAACAATTGTTTGTTGTTCTTTTTTATGCCTTAAAATCATTCAAATTTGTTTCACATACTGTACATGCAATTTGTTTTAGCTAAAGTATTTTATTGCTAAATTTATTGAAAGTATTCCTACATTTGTTGGTTCCTATGTTTCCTATGTTTTGAGCTGGGTAAGGAATATTCCTTCAAACTAAAATTGGCCCAATATGTTCTTTATAGTTTCCTTACTTAAACTCAATTTAAATCCCTCCCTGGAAATTATGCATCCCTTCAAAGACTCTTCAAAGGAAGACAGTCAAGGAAACGTTCGCCTGCCCTCGCAAACATTTTATTCAACTCACCAAATTTCCATTCTCATTCACACTCATCGCTGGCTCATGTGCTGACGGTAGTGCGGATGCAATTCGTACGAATGCAAAGCAATTCTTCGTGCAATTTGCATCAAAAAGGGTTCGGGGTTCAATTTAAAGAAAGTTAAAATTTAAATACAAATTCCTTTTTGCCTAGTTTTACCGCGCACGGTAACCATCCAATCACCAAAGATGCACCTCATTCCTTCGACCGGTCTGGCAGCATCGGTTGATGGTGATGGATGGGCTAAAATATTTCCACAGCTTGTCTGTGTGGTTCACCTCGCTTTTTTTCGATCCCTCTTTCTCTGTTGTGTTGTTTTCGTTCTTTTAGCATCTTTGCTCCGTTCTGCAGTTTTATTCGTTGGCAGGATGATGATTTTCTCTCCACACTGGTCCCAGTGCAGTGCATTCTGCACGATCCGGGCATGCTTCTCGTGTGTCTCGAAGGGTCCACAACGGACCAAACCATCAATACGCTTACGGTACGACACCAATCAATCGTCCCCAACCAAGGGGAAAGGGCCCAAAACATTCCGTCCCGGAGCGTCCTGGAGCTATTCGAACTGCCCGGAGAATGCTCACCGATGGAAATATGCCAGTGTGGGCCGGTTTCCGATGCTTTTTTTTCTTCCTTTCTTCTCTATCACCTCAAAGTCCTTTTGCTTCATTTCCTTCCGGGTGGAGCAACACACAAAAAACAACGTTCTCGCATTGTGCATGCTTTTGTTCCTTGCCTATTTTTGCTCAACCCAGTTTTCTATGTCCCCGTTCGGTAAAAGGGCCGTGAAAAATTCCACCGCAGCAATTAATCCTCACTCTCGGATTCTGATCCTGCTCAAGCCGATGGCCGGACGGGTTCGATGGTCATCACCTTCGCCTGGAATTCGATTGTTGTGGCCTGGTACGGTAGCCGAAGCGCCGTGAGAGAGTTGCCAGGACGTACGGTCATGGCACTGGTCACTCGCTCGCGCACACACACACAATGTTGGTGCGCACAATTACATGCACTTCAGGTCCGGTACGGGTAGAGGGTCCTTTGCACCCAATCGGCATTACCCGTCAGCGACAACATCCAAGCACGGTGATCCGATACGGAAGAACGAAACGAAAACTCCTCGTTTTTTTTCTACCACACTGCACCAAACACACACACACACACACACACACACTGTTCGCGTCACTCACGGTGGAAAACCTCGATGCAGAATAGGTGGAAGGCGAAAGAACCCACCGTAAAGAACTCCGGGAAAACTCGGGTTGGAAATTCAAAATTTATAGCCTCGACACAGAGCAATTAATCTTTAGCATAGGACCCGCGATGGGGTAGGAATGGCCCGATGATGGGCATCGGGGCACACGCGAATGGTTTGGTTGGCTGTCGGAAAATCGGAAAAGCGGATTTTTAAGGAGAAAACAGACCAGAGCAAAACGATTGCCACTGCCGGACGAAGACGACGAACGATGACCATCTGGGTTGGGTCGAGCAGATTGGCGGGAATGATTCCTTAGGGGTTACTGTGCATGGGTTTGATGTTTTCTTCGAATGCATTGAAACAGGTAAGCTCGTTTTGCTGATGTGATGTTGCGCTCGTTTTCACTTGGAAGAGTGTTGAGGTTTTGTTTCTTTTCGTTGGTTTCTATGTGAAAATCGATCGGAATGCAGATGAATAAGAATGTTTTTGTCTTTTGTTTCAAGTTTATTCCTGTTTTAGTTAGAGTACAATTTGTTTAATTCTTGCCGTTGAGTTTATTGTTGCATTTTAATTGAATTATTGTTTTATCTATTAGTTTGTTTTTTTCTTCTTCCTTTAATTTTCCATGCATTATTCATACTATAATTTTTACTACTTTTAAGTTGAGTTTTATTTTGTTGTTGTTGCTTTGTTATTATTTTATCTGTTTATTTAAAGTTTATTGTTGTTTTGAATTTTGTAAAACTCTTTTCATTTTTTTTTGGTTAGTTTTTATCTTCAATTTTCATATTTTAAATAGATTAAAAATGGATTATTTTTTTAATTACTTTTTCTAATTTTTGTTTCTTTTTCCGTTCCATTTCTTGCGTTTTAAGTAATTTATACTTACTTATCACTTAGTTCAAGTTTTGCATTGTCTTTTACCTTTACATTTCAACTTATAAAATCCCCTTTAAAACACATTTAAAAACATTCTTCAAGCATTTTCACACATTTTCCGGTGGTTTGTTTTGACTCGCCCGCCGCAAACAAACAAAGAAGTTACTCATTAAAGAAGGTTTGTTTTTCTCTCCCTTTGAAATGGCCCCGTTTAATGTGCTTCATACCAGCGACCCCCCTTGTTACAGATTCAAAGCAAACGAATGTAAGTAGCCTCCCTCCTTTTCCCACCCACCAGCAGTAACAATCGAACTGGGCAAGGATCAATACTCAAAGGAGTACTTTCGGTGGCGCTGCTGGAATGTGAATGCGTACGTTCTTGAAATAAATTACAACGCAATCTCCCACTCCCCCCCAAGAGCTTGAGGTGTCTCGGCATTCATTCCAGCATTTGGGCAATTTTCTGACCGTTGGGTTGGGTTTTTACTTTCACCCCCTTTTGGTCGGGTTTCGGGAGTGCTCAGCTTTTGGCTACGTTTTACGAGCTGTTGCGTAACGCGCTGGTAGATAATGACTTCCGGCGTAGAAGAAAGGACTCGGAAACAAACGAATGGGCCCAGGACCGACCCAACGCTCTGCCAGCTTACTGTGGGGCTTCTGAGTTTTTCTTTTTGTTTTTTTTTTTTGGGCGGGAAGTAAAGGATGGATTTTATTGCATCCGGTAGTAAGAAATACTTTCTTACCGTTTCGTACAAATGCGGCAACGGAACGCTCGGCTTGAATGTGTTGGGCGTGGAAGGTGATTAGTGCCGCTAGGCGAAAGGTACAGCACCGGAGAGGCTAATCATTTGCGATTGCACTTCATTTAACCGTGCGGGTAACTCTCACCGAATAATCATTATCATCGGTGCAAGTGTATGTTGCAACCGTATCTTCGGGGGGGTGGCCGGTAGGCGGGAGGAGTTTTCGAGGGGGCACTGTGGGAAAGGGGAAAGTAGTTAGTTTACGACCATCGAGAATGCACACAGGATGACCCCACTCGAACGTCATTAGTTGGGTATACAAAAGGGGTGAAATGTGATGAAGGAATTTATTTACCAGAATTTAAGCATCGAGATTAAAGGTGAAGGTGCAATTACTGGAGGGTGAAGAAGTTGTGTTTGTTGTTGGTTGTTTAAATTGAATTAGTTTTAAAAATTTGATGCTGGAAAGGAGCCACAACCATTATCATTTAAAAACTTTTGTTTGGTCATATTGATGTATTTGAGTGTTTTTCGGTTCTTGATTATTTTTCACTTTGTTTTCTGTGTTCATTTTTCTATTATTTTCATGTTTGTATTCCTTTCCTTAGCTTATCTATATCTATTTGTACTTTTAGTTTAGTTTATTGCTTTTATCTACAACAGTTTTTGGTTTCGTTTTTCTATAACTCATTGTTTTTGACAAGCCATTGTGCTAGTATTGTACCTGTTCGATATGACCTCTTTTGATTTTTTTTACTTTATCTACTATCTGTTTTAATTTTGTTTGTTATGCTATTTTTCAATTCCAACTCGATTTTTACTCTTTTATTTTTCTTTTTATTTTATGGTTTTTTATTCTATTAATTTTGTTTTTTTCTTTGCTTTTAATTCATAATTTATTTTTCCTTACATAACTTTCATTTTTGTTTGCCAATGTTTTTTCTTCTTCATTGGCAGGAGTTTAATTGTCTGCCGAATTTATTTTTTTGTTTGCTTCGTTTATAACATTTTCTCTTGTTTTAAGTTTTTTTTTATTCAGACCAATTTAATTTGTTTGTGACATTCATTTTATTTTGTACTGTCGTTTTTCTTTCATATCGTTTTCATTTTATATAAAAAATATTTTAGGTTCTTTTTACGTGAATTTCCTTCTTTTTCCGTAATGCTTTTCTTTCTACTTTCGATTTGTTTAATTAATTGATTTTAAATATCTTTTTTTATTCTACCATATCAATTGTAGTTAGTTATCCATAAAGAATAAAAAATATAGTAGTTCTTACTGTAAAATAATTTTTTTGGAACAACTGCTTTTTTTAACCAATTGCTCTCGTATCCTTCCTTCCTTTAGCTTTGCGTTCCATTTTCGCTAACCACATTGAACCAGCGCTGACCATTGGTTTCATTATTCATGGCCCAGTTACCAAGGTCACTAATCCACCCACTGCACGGCAGTGTCCAGCAGCGAGTCGAGCGAAAATAAGAGAATATCCATCCCACGGCCACTTTGATGGTCAGCTTAGCGAAAAACGAAAAGCACAAATCTGACGATGAAATACAGCAACACCCAAAAAAGTGCTTCGAAAATTTTCCTAGCTTAAGCTCATGCAAACCTCATTGAACACAGTTTTGGGAGGCAGAAAAAAATCTAGTTCCGTTTCAATCTTAGCGGCAAAGCGATAAAACGAAACGCAAAAATACTGGAACGGAAAGCAAGTCGAAAATAAAAAAAGTCAGAAAATGCTGCATTTTGGATTGTACTTGTCTACTGCTCAATCACCATTCCGACGTAATCCGTGGGGCCAGATTACGTTATCTCCACGCGTTTACCTGGTAACCGGGCAGAGAGTGTTCCGGGTTTTGCCGTTTTCTTTGCTGCTAGACGAGAGTTGGAATGCCACGGTACCGAGGCTCAACAGAGTTGGTGGTGGGTTGGAAAACGTACGGTATTTAACCACCTCTGTGGTTGGCTTGAAATCTCGCGCCCCGTGGGCAAAAAAAACCCCCGTACTGCGGGAGTCATCGGTAGCTTAGGCGGATTCACGTAGAATTTTGCACTCTCATCGCCCATCCGAAGGATATTTTTCCTGGTGTTTCGCAGGGGGAAAAACCGGGCAAAGGAAGATTATATTTTGCTATTGAAAATGAGTTTGCTGTGGTTGGGTAAGAAAAGGTTTTCCGGCTAGTGATAATATTCCGCCTGCGATTCAGATCAGTGAGCATCTTCTGATCTGATTAATTAAGAACAGATTATGAGGATTCTGCCGACATGCGAGTGTGAGCCGTGGACACGCTTTCTTAAGACTGCATTAAGCGATTTTTCTCGGAGTGGATTTGAAGTCCAGGAAAATTCCATGCTCTTTCTTTTCCTTTCTCAATGTCTTGGCCAGAACAAGCTGTATACGCCCCGAATGAGCATCAGCCTGGTCGAGTGTTTCTCCTGTGAGCCGTCTTCGTGTAAGTAATCAAAAGTTTTAATTCGAAAAATCCCACCCGTCGAACGGTGGGCCATCCAGCCCGCTTAATACAGTGGTGATGGCGCCGTCTCCACAGATTATGAAGCTTACCCAACCACAGTCCAGGGGAGTGGGCTTTTCCGTTATTCGTCCTGTGTTTTACTGTCCCGTTTGCCCGGTGAGAAGAGGCTTCCCTCAAGAGGACGACGCAGCTTCGCACTTGGATGCGTTTTTCCTTTTTAATTATGATGCCTTACGTAGCTAGACGGTAGACACCTCACGGACGAGGAAAATCCCTGCATGACAGAATGACTGTCCGTCCGGTCCAGAAGCAAGAGCAAGGCACCGGACCGGGAGTCCGAGAAAAAGGTGTTGGCGATGATTATGCCGTCGGGAATTTAGCATCCACTCGCTCTCTCTCATCGCTCGTTCGCTCGCTCCAGCCAGGCTGGGCAAGTCGGTTGGAGCACCGCGAAACACTGAATCGAAGGGTCAGAAAGTTTCGGCAGGGAACGCTAAATGCAGTGCGTGTTGGTGGCTCGGGCTAGGGGCTACGAAAATAGTACGCACGTGAGGGTGATTACATTAAAAGTTGTAAATTTATCTCGTTCATTGTAATTTTTATCTTCGTTCGCACATCACTGTCTTAACAGCTACCGGCCGGTTGGTGCAGGTGGCAGGCTGGTGCGAAATAAAACAGGAGGGTTCATGGAAGGCACTTGAGTATGGCGTCAAAGAGGATGAGGAGGAGTAAGAAAAAACCAACCCCAATCTTCCACACACCTAATCCCAAGACGCTTGAAGATGAGGCAAACAGTGGATTTTTTCTTGATTTTCTTAGGGGATTTTTGTTTTGTCTGTGCGCCTTGGTTCGTACTTTTTCCGTACAATAAACAGTTTATCTTCCGTAATCTCCGATGATCACGCGGTAAGTATGGTTAGCTAAATTTGGCTCAAAACAATACAAGGATACAGTGATATGAGGAGTCCTTCGCGGAACACGAACAAAATCCAATTGGGCTCTCTTAAAGTAGGAATAATATTCAATGTTGAAGTTCCACCACAGAAAACAAAAAAAAAACAACCAAAAAAGAGGAGAAACAATAAATTCAAAAGAAAATGTAAATGAGTGTTGAAAATAAATGAATAAATTTTCGGTTGATATCTATTTCACGCAGAACGCAAAACAAAAAATGAAACTTCGATTTGATTTGAGAATATTACTTTGAACCTTCTGCCTGCAGCCGTCGTCTGGACGAAAGAGACAAAAACAAAAAGCTTCGCTCCAGAAGTGTACAATTCAATCTTGTTATCTTCGGTACCACAATCCAGCACACTTTCGTACCAAAAAAAAAAAAAACAAAAGGTCCGACTCAGAACAATCCACGAATGAAATCGCCATTGTGCATCAAAGCGACGACGACGAGTTTGCCCAGCTGTGCAATTGCGTAGGTACAATCAGAAGCACCAATTCCTTTGGCTTCATCGAACGGAAAATTGATGATGAAGTTTATCACGATTTATGGTGCTGCAGATATGGTAGCGTCGAGAAGGTTGCCTGCAGGGCGCGAGAGAGCCAGTAACGGCGCTGGCGTTGATGAATCTTGCAACACACTGCAGGTGGATGAGATGTTGAAATCGAACATTTTGGGACTTTTTTTTGTTGGGCGAAAAGCAAATTTATGAGGTTATGGGAAAGAAGGCTAATCAAATGAGTTGAGGAATTGAAGGGTTTGATCCGAAATTTCTGAAAATGTTCTCATGACCTTTCGACAGAAATGATCATAGTACATAAATTTGCTTTTATTATTACTATGTTCCTAGCGATAATAAATTGCATTTAGGGTTAAAGTACTACATCAGTAGCTGCTTCAAATTGTTAAATATTATATTCCCTGACCAAAACACCATCTCACTTCAAAAAAGAAACCCGCTCCAGAGAAGATAAATGCACTCCAGCGGAAATGTAATGAATAGATCGGTAGTAATAATAATTAAATCGAAATTCTGCCCAATGGTATGGAAACGCGGAGAGACGTCTGGAAAGAAAACCTCAACTCACCCAGGGACCCAGGCAGCAAAACGGATTCACTGATGGATGATATGCCCGGGGAATGAAGTGGTCCTGCCAATCGGTAACAAAAAACCCGACCCTGTGACGCTCATCGTCGACGCAGACGTCGAGCAAATCCGATAAGAAATTGATAATTCATTATACATCTCCCGTCCTGCCAGCGAGGGCCGACCGAGCAGCGGGCACTGGGAAAGTTCGGTCCAAACGATCCCGAAAACGCCTCTTGTGCGGAAGCATCTCTAATGGGAGATAATGTGATTTGGAAAGTTACACTTCTTCGGGAGCCTCGAGGCTCTCGTCCAGACTGGACGAGTGCGCCCAGCCTTGAAGTTCTTGAAGTATTTCTGTGCCGTGCTTATCTTTTTTTCTTGGTTATTTGGTCGTTCTGGCCAACGGAACCTTGGGCGAAATCGAAGCAAAGGGGTTAGAATGGGTTAGACGCGGCATGGGGAAAGTTATGGAAGGGTTTAGCTTTCGTCGTCCGCTTCAGATTGAGCGGTTCCGATGATTAATCTGTCTTATTTGCTGCGGTGGGTTCTGATTTCGGTCATTATGGGAGGCTTTCTGGAAGTGGTGATGATGAATATTGAGCTGTGTTGAGAAGCTGGTCGACTGGCAGCTGAAGCTAATGAAAATCGACGCTTCATAATTTGTTTTGCATGAGCACTTGTTCACAACTACGGTAATGTATTAATATTTTGGGTCTGCTAACATTATTTACGTCACTTTAGTAAAATGTCTTAAAATTTCCTGAATTAGTAGCAAATGTTTGAACCATTAATATCTAGGAATCTTAACAACTGATGTGCAATATGGTAGTCCATACTTTAAAAAATAAGGCTTCATTGAATTAAAGGTATCTAAAAGAATATTGAAAAAATAGAGATGTTTACTGAAGTGTTTCTCTTCTCCTGCTCATCCAAAGAATCCTTCGCTTGCATCGTTGTGGAATAGAATAGTACCTTTGACCCGACCTCCGATCTCTGCTGAACAGTTCACCGAGATCAACCCAGTAGCGCTTCCGTTGGGAATGTGCCCTTTAAGTTCGTACCTTTTAAACCATCGCTCACACGGGGACTCGAGCAATCGGTTCGTCTTCATCGCTGGATGCTCTCACCATTACGTTGGGTGTGATCAAAATCAATGAACGTACCCGTAACCGGTACGTTTGAGATTGTGATAAGCGTCTGGGCGTTTCTTGAGCGTTCGGTCTGGCTGAGCTTTGACTGTGGCGCAGGGAATGCATGCGCTTTCTCCCAGGTGCTTTATGTGAGTGTGCACAATGTCGTCTCCCTTTTTTTTCTCGCATCCATTCAAACAATGCAACGATATTTGCAACGAGCGCACACCTTCCTTCCAGAAGCTCGGTGTGCTCCCGAAACGGTGCGGTAATCTCGAAGGATTTTTAAATAAGAAAATACCTCAATCTTTGCATCAGCATTGATGTCGTTGAATGGAGAAATAGAAAGCGAAGGAAGAGGGGAAAAGAAGCTACAAAGGTTTCGAAGACGCATATCGAACGTGTCTCATTCTCCTGAAGCGAATGTAGAGAGCAACCCGAATTCGACCATATGCTGCGGGATTGCATTACATAAACGAATCGTCCAAAAAGAAAGGCACACGGGTTTGTAAATGAAATGCTGTTTCCCACAACAAAGCAACAACAACAAAAAGCGCAGCACAGTAAGACCTTTCGCATCACTACACATGTTGTGCATTAAGATGTCTATCGGATTTCGGAAGCTTTACGCTGCTGCTGCCTGTTCACGGAGCAGCGGCTGTCACCCTGCTCGGAGGCTGTGTAATCCGATCTCGGGTGTGTGCATTGTGTGGTCTTCCTAATACGGGTCTTCCTACAAGAGGAGCTGCTAGAAGAACAAGGAGATATCCTTATGTTTATGCGACGCGGTTCTGTTTGTCCTGAGACATTCCTGGTGAATGATTGATTCTCTTGAAGTTTTACAACAGTTGTTATTAAACACATTTTTTAAACTTGAGAAACTAAACATGTGTAAAATAGTGTCTGAAGGGCAAGAATTTGTCCCCACACCATAATCGTTCTTGACCATCTTCCCTCAAGACTTCACAGAGACAGAGAGAGAGAGAGAGAGAGAGGGAGAGTTATTGCGCCAGGAATAGGTTCATTAATTTTATTTTGTCACTCAGTTTAACGATCCTTCTGGGAGGGTGGCATGTGTTGTGTGTGTTCGTGTGGTTTCACTTATTTGGCAAGTGAGTAAAATACTGCTACTACACCACACTGTCTCGACATTGGTTGGCTGTGGTTCGTCGTTCCAACCCTTTCGCCACCAAAGACACACGCGTTAGCCAAAGGGACAAACAGACACAGACGGAAGAAGCGATTTTGGAAGATGTGAAATAAATTATCCATAATGTACTACGCTTGTTTCGGCGCGCTCCATGGAAAGGAAGCTGCAGGGTAGGTTGTCTCGGCTAGCGGTTTTTCCCGTGTTGTTGGGCGTCGCCGGAATGTTTTGTGTTTTAAGAAGAAATTTCATTAAAATGAATTTAAAATAGGATGTTTATCTTCGTCTCGTTAACACGGAGAATATTCCTGTGAGTTGTGATTTTTTTTTACTAAACTTGTCATTTAAAAATTGTTAGCTCAAGAAAATATTCTAAAACTGTACACAATATTAAATAACCCCTAAATTAATGTAAAAAGTAAGTATGAGGATGGTTTCTTGATAAAATTTGCATCTTAGGCTGTAATGGGAATGGTTGAATGACCAACGTTCATGATCATTACCATTACCGTATGAAGCACCGGGAGAGGCCTTCCACTCCAGACATTCTTCTTCCCCAAAAAGTCAAGTGTTAAGTAGGGAATTTTGCTTTTAACCCCTTACCGGCGTGAATGACTTGCTGGTTGATGGAAAATTTATGTTCGCGAAGACATTTCACTGTTCAAAACGCGTTTTCCGTATCGTAAAAATGAAGTACCACTTCGCAAAGTGCGTTGCGTTAAGGAACCATTCGTAACCCTCCTTCGACGCGTTCGACATCAGGGGGTTTGGTTGCCCTAATTTTGCTACCCATTTCCATTACTCTGAATGGGTTAAATAATTGGCAGAAAAACGTCTCATCTTCTCGTCTCATTGCATAGTAATGAGTCAATTTGAAATGCATTAATTATGACAGCATCCTGCAAACAAACAAAAATCTGCTGGAAAACTGCTTGGGGAGTTACTGAGTTGAACTGATGAGCAGCATCGGGAGTTGAGCTGAAAAGCTAAGATAATAAATGTTTTCTTCTCAATAACAATTATTTTTTCCACCTGGAATAGCAGGTCCCTCCGCTAGTGGGCCACAGATCATTAGAAAAAGTGGGGAGGTGTTGTAATCACGCAACGGAACGCCGATGGGGAGCGGTGTGTCTCGTTAGCGCTTTGGGATGCAGCACGGATGCTCTTCCCTTCATATCCGACGACCACCGCGCTCAATATCGTTCGATGTGTCCCAGTGGTTAAAAATCAAACACATTTAATTTGTGCTGTCATGTTACGCTTCATGTCGCTGTCAGTCACTACTGGACTGGTCCCGACGGTGGTCAGGCTCCAGGCACGTACCGGTTGACCATGGAAACCCTGGTGCGCGCACACACACACCACGATTCGTGGAATGTTGCCGAATGTGCAGAAAATGCAGCGTTGCAGTTGGTGCGGGTGGCAAGTAGTAGCTGATGGCAACCGGGATATGCTGGGGGTGCTTGATTGCACGCTGCGGTTCCGGTTGATATTTGATGGCACTGTCCATTCCGTGTGACGGTTGTCAACTGTGTTCCGGGGCCAGGCAGGGGTCGTGACGTACGCCCAGCGTCAAGTGAGTGTGGGAGAACCAGCGCCACACATGGGTATGAAGTGTGCTCGCAGCTAATGCAACATGCAAATGAACCTCCGGACGGTGGTTTAGGTTTAAATGGTTTGATTTCTGCTTTGTCATTTTTTATGTAAGGCACAAAGTTCTTTGAAAAAATATTAATTTAACAAAGGACTGTAATTTGTTTAAGGATAAATTTGAAGATTTCTTGATTTTTCTATCCAACAACCAACGTTGTTGTTAACCTAAAAATCCTAGAGGTCCTTCTGATTGTCTCGGAACTATCTTCTCCTGTAATCTCTTAATCCGTGAAACTAAAGTCCTTAAAGCTTTGATAAAATCACACGTCGACTGTTTTCGATATATTTAAAATTCTAATCACTCAATCTCAGCCAAGTCCATTCAATCAACGGAAGGTTTCGCTCAACGTCTTCATCACCTCCGGGCTGTTTACTCTCGTGCTTTTGATACCGAACATTGGCAACAACTCCTGTCCACGGGCCACACACACATTCACCATCACATCCATTTCGTCAAAAACATACACAAACCGGCACAAAGCTGTTTGTGCAAAAGAAACCTTTTACCATTCAATCTATCGAACTTCAGCGATCGATCCTCAAATCATGATACCGATTGATTTCGGCAGCCTATCCTGCCCAGGGTCAAAAGCACAGGGATGCAAAACTGTTTGTACAAGCCCCTGATACTGTTTCGACAAAGTAGACACACGATATCACTCACCAGAGCCTCTCACTTGCCCTCGGGGGAGAATCCTGCCCGTGTTTTGACGCGACATTCGGAGGACTTCATCAAACATTTACAGATTGATTTGACCTCCGGAACGCGTAGCCGTTCCGAAGTTGTTTTTTTCCGTTTAGATCCTTCTGGTAGGGTCGTGTTGTTCAAAACGCCCTCCCTAAGGAATTTCTCGATTGGAAACCCCATCCATACCGTTGGTGCGTTGAGGTAATTATTCCTGTCGGAAGCGCATTTAAAATATGACCACTCATTAGTTCCGTTGACGTGTCCATCAAGTGTTGCCGAGGCGAAAAAAAAAGGGTGGACGGGTGAAGGTAAATTGGGAAATCAGTATTTGTTGTCACCCTGCATTAGTTCCGCTATTCTGGTCCCGACACCCAATGAGCACAAACACAATCGAGCCTCCGGGATGGAGAGAGAGAGAAAAGGATCCATCACAGGGAATGCAAAGGACACACGCACACACAACAGGGGCACCAGTGGCCTGGACTCCGGCAGCATTAGAAAGAACGACAATGGAGAATGACACACCTAACGTGACAGCTAATGATGGCGAGCTGTCCTGCTAAGCGGGGTTCGGGCAGGGGTTCGCAATAATGGTTGCGATTCCAAGGGTCGCTAAAAGACCATGTCGTGCTTGTGACAATGGTGACAAGGATGAGGAAGAGAGAAGAGGAGGAAAAAAGAACACGGTAAACGCACCACCGTTGACTTGCAGTTCGGAAGGATCGGGGATAGGGAGAATGACCGAGAAACGAGGATGTTCGGTGTGATTGCAATTCCTCATCAACGACGTCATCATTAACATCACCATCAAAAAACCCCGGCCGTCACCCGGTATTGATGCACCATTTCCATGACTCTTTATTATCGTTGTGATGCGCTTTCAACTTTTATGCCGCACACTGTCGGACGGCACGGTTGGTCTTTTCGCTTCATTTGACAAACGATGGGCCAGTGAGTTGAGACTGTTGGACAAAACTGTGCTTCAGTTTTGCGTGTTTGTGTGCCAGTTACTTCAAGCACTTTAAATACTTTAATATTGTGAAGTCTTTTCTGCATCAACAGAAAACCTAACCAGCTGTAACTCGATCGTAGTCTAAAAATTCTACTGATGTTCCCAATAGGAAAAGAAGGGCACAACGAACCGGTCTTATTCAAATAACCCATCGATACATATATTTCTTTGCCCACACACACACACTCACTATGCACGGATCGTTGCAGAGAGTATCTGACAACACTCAATGAATAAGCAAACAGACGAATGAATGACACTGTATCACGATACAGAAAATCTGTGCCACCCGCGCCACCTAGACAGAAGCCGCCCTGCGAGCCTATCATGGAATGTTTTGGGGGTCGGTCGGTATCGCACCGATGGACCAACCGTTGAAGGGGTGTGTGTGTGTGTGTGTACTATGTCGGTCCCAAAATGGACCTAATACATCATGATCAGTATCGGTGTGAGATCCACTCCACTGCTGGGTTTGCTCGTCGCACGGGGTGAGTAATTCCCTCCAGCCATTCGCAGCACGCTGCGTCAACGTTTGTTTGCATTGGAATTTGCTTGACACATTTCGACAGCGTTTTCGGGGATCCTGGAACGCTAAACTGTATTCTTTTCCACACGTTTTTTTCCATACTGCGAGCCCAAGAAGACATTAGCTTACCCACAAACCCCACGGGGGATGACGATGGTCAAGCGAAAGGGATAATGCCACACCTTTTTGCCATTGGATTTCACCGTGATATCGAGGAACCAGGAAGAGCTACTTATTGAAATCTTCCATCCTAAAAACTTCCTGTCACGCAAACTTTTCCAACCCCGGGGCTGGGAGTTGTATTTACCCTCACTGGGATGGGAGGGTAAGGTGGACAAATGGGCTGTTTGGAGCTGCTTGGGAAAACCGGAGGGTTGATGGGCAGAATTGGCATCACGGGCATCACGGCGGGGGTGAATGGAGTGTGATTCGAACGCGTCGGAAAAGATATAATAGATGGTCTCATTAATCATTCCGTCGTGGCTGCTGGTGGGTGAGTGATGCAGTGTCTGGGGGGGCCAAACAAATAAAGCAGGACACATTTGTTAAGGGTTCCTTAGTTCCTTGCAAAGAGGAATAAAATGGCGGTGCACTTATAGAACGTGTGATATCGTAGGTGGGTTTTTAAATGAAGGAAATATATGCAGACGAAGAAAAATGTAGAGAGAGCGTACTCATAGAAGTATGTAAATTGCATTAGAAAAACTGGCTTCCAGACTGTTTTTAAGCAACTCTGTAGCTTGTGGCACACCCTGATCGCTGTACTAATTAATGCTTGTTCCCTAAATAACCCTTTTGATCCCTACTCCGTCATGCATCATGAACAAGAGCGACGGCTAAGTGAAGGACATAAGTGATATGAATAATTCAGGCACTCGATTAGCACCTTTGAGATCAAGTTGTGGTCAAACAGTGTGGTATAAAGCATCAGCTTTAGAGAGAGAGAGAGAAAGGGAACTGTTTTTAAACTAAAATTAATGTGTTGAAGCTGCTTAATGGCAAGTACTTCTATCCCATGAAATAATCATGCTAGCTTGCAATACCTCTTATTTCGGAAGTCCTCAATCTATGTAACTGAGGTGTAGAATAATGCAACGGAACCTAGAGTATTATATACTTAGAACAAAGTTTGCTATGTATGGACGAGTTTTAGCTTAAATGTTGACTAGTACTTCCGTTCGTACTGCAAATAACCTCTCCCAATCTACCAATAATTCCCGCTGGATTAATTAATCGACCGATCAACACGCTCCTGGTAGATGAAGTCGTCTAGCCACCCTAAAGAAAGAGCAACCACCAAACACGCCGAGAGTTATGATATAGTTGATGATGAATTTTCTGCAATAAAACTGTAACCTTCTCCGCACAACATCGTCTCCCGATGCAGGCTAGAAGAATGAAAACTGCTCTCCGTCTAGAGGTGACTGCAAGAATAGCTTGACGCTGCTACCTTGACGATGACGATGAAGGAAAATCTTGCCAAAACTCCCCGAGCGATAACGATACGCTCCCCGAGCAATCAGTGGCAAAATGGCAAAATGTCTGCCACAGTGCCGTAAAGATTTTTTCAGTGTTTTCCTGAACCACTTAGAAGGTTCTGTCACCACTTGAACTTTTTTTTTTTAAGTATTTTGCTTCTGGAAGTTTTATTTATCATAGTTTAGAAAGACCCTTTTGAAAGCGATGCAAATGATACATTTTAAACCGTATCTTAGAACATTATTTTTCATTTCCATTCACAAAAACATTCTTTTTGCTGCATCATTCCCTGCCACGCGACGACCAAAAATGATCAACGACCATTCGACGATGTCTCAAAGTGAAGAACCTCCCCTTGTTGATCCGTTGTTGTGCATGCAATGCACACTAAAGGCCATTTCCCCTACGGATTCATCGGAGGACATCAGCTCGCATGCTCCGTCCTTCGGTGGTATTCCTGGTGTAATCCTCATGGTCATGACCCATCCAGTTAGCTCCCAGCTCGATTAAGGGATTTACTCAAAAACGCACCACACTCAGACCCTCATCCGTCATCGCGTCAGCTGAACGGCAATCACCATCGTTGATGTCATGCTGCCGCTGCTTGCATTTGTACCGGAGCGTCCTCAGCCGTAAAGAAAATAGCTGGATGGAGGGCAGAAGAGAGACTAGCACACCAAGAAAAGCGCCATCGAATGCATTTTAGGCTGCAGAGCGTTGTGCAACGTCATCATTGCCGTCATCATCAAATGTTGCTACCGCATGGGGTTGCTGAACGAGTGAGAGAGTGAGGTTATGGTTCTGAAGGCGATACAACTACGGTAAATGCAACCAGTACAGATATCCAGTCCATTTGAGGCGTCTGAGTAAGTACAGAACTGTAACCTAAAATTCGTGACTCATAATTTTTCATAAATTTCTTATACTCCTTCACCTCATCGCTTTCCGTTCCCGAATGCTGCCTGACGAAATGGAAAACATCACCCGGGTGTTGAACCAACCAACACACAGCACCAACCCATTACCGGTACAGGGGGTTTATTTTATCAAGTAATTAATTTTCGAAACACACTAAACCTGCTGAAGGTGGTTGCTGCTGGAACTCGCCTGTAAGTCAGCGCTGAACAGGAGCAACTTTCTGCCAGCAGCATTATGCGCCAATAAAAATGGACATTCATTCGCCGTGCCGGCTTGTTGCCAAAGAAACCTCCGGTCCGGCCAGTGCTTCCGGGCGAAGCCGTAATAAATTCCGACATGTTAGAATAAAGCAACGGTTTATCTCCCCGGTTCGCTTTTCCCTTGGTCGACTTCATCAGACGCTTTGTTTTGTGCGGAACTACTGCGGATGAGGAGACTTTCACCCGAAGCATCCGGAAGCACCTTTTCTGCTGGTGAGCTGGTGATGAAATGTTTCTGAACATAATTTTGATGTGTTGTGCTTCGTCGTTTCAGCTGTGACTGGTGCAGCTGATCACATCTTGTGATTTTCTGATGCATTCCACACAGCACACAGTGTCTTTGCGGGAGGGCAACACCACCGTACCTAAATCCTCACAGGGATTGAACGTTCAGGAATTACGTGATGAGAGTTTAATGATTATCTTCCAGTTTTTTTGGAAGCATGAGTACGTACAATGTGTGACGAGGTCATTCTCGATCGTGTGTCGTTGGAAGGAAAGCCAGGGAAGCTATTCCCTCTGATCCACCAACGTGACTAATGGATTTGATGGACAAAGTCAAGGAAAGCGACAGCTTTGTGTGCTTCCTCGAGAAACCGCCTGAATGTATGCAATCAGCTGATCGTCTCGATGGAGACGCATTAGAGGTGAGATAGTAGATCACAAGATTAAAGACTTTAAAGACTTTAAAGGACCGATTCGAAGGGATTGAAGAGATTTTGGAGGAAGAATTGAATAAGAGAACTCTTTGAACTTAATTTTAGAAAAAAAAACTTGAACCAGCGTTTAATGTCCCAAAATATTCCCTTTTTCCAATTCTCCACTAAAGCCATACTCAGCCACGCATCAAACATTTTTTATTTGCCTTTTCAATTATCAATCCATTTTTTCCACGTTTCTAGAACATACAATTCCCCCCCCCCCCTTCCATTTTTCCCATTGTCGGAATGATCAAAGGAATTTTACTTCAGGGAGCAGTCATGCAAATCGTGCGCGTTTCGCTCTTTTTTTTTTGTGCCTCATCATTACCTTTTCCCGAGCAGCAGCCGCGCGTGAAGGATGAGATCGGCACTTTTTCCGTGCGCGTCTACCCGGGCGCTTCCTCGGGATGATGGTTTATCGCTTTTCCCTCGTTTCGAGGGCTTTTTTGTTGTTGTTATTGTTTCTTATGCTAAACATTCATCGAGGCCTCTACACACGCACCCCGACTCGCCGATAATCCCGCCACCGAAATCACATCAATCAAATTACAACCGTATCGAATTGGAACGAATTTGCAATGCGAATCGAAAACTCGGAAACCGGGGAAAAAGAAAGGAACCCCGACTATGGTCAAACCCTGTGGGGTTGGGGTTTGATTATTATCCAGCGTCCAATTGGTCAGTGGATGAATCGTTTCTTTTTTCGGTTATCGGTCTATCCTTGCTATTATCGAATCATCCCTTTTTCCGGGTTTGGAATTGATAAAAGAAGGCAAAAAAATATGACCATAAAAACCGGGATCCCGATCGTGCTTATTGTTTTTATTAACCCGACCCGAAATAAAAGGATGCTCCGAAACCCAAGCGGGAAGTTTCGTGAATCGAGATGGTCTTGAGGCCGAATAATTTCCAACAAGTCACTTCCTTCTACCGGTTGTTCGCTGCATCCTTTGGTAAGGCGGAAAAGTATTTTTTCCATCCCCGTTTTCCACCCAAAGAAAAGCAGTCCAATTGTTTAGCCAGCACACATCCCTCCGGCCACGATCCCTCGATCGAAAGGGAAAGCGGCAATAACGGGCAAGTCCTCCTCGACTAGTGAATCAAATTTATCGTTTCCGGTCCCCATTTGAATCGAGCGTGTATTTGTTTGTTTCCATCAGCACAACGAAGGTCGCACACAAGAATTCCTGCCTGTCTTACCCCGATGCAGGCAGCGGCAAAGGAGCAAGTACCGAACAGACTGTTTTCTTAAGGATTTTGGGCAAAACATCCGGAGCCGGCGGGAAGCGTGAGCTAGGAGAGCATGGAAATGGAGCCTGTGGAGAGAAAAAATGTGCCCAGACGGCATGTTTATGTGAGGCATAATGTTTTTGGCAAGTATTTCGGGGTAACCGGGGCGCATAAACGATAGCGCAAAAGAAAATAATCAAAATTCTTATCGTCACATCAGAAACAAATAAATTTACTCCTACTCCAGCAATCCAGCCAGGAGCTTCTTCTTTCGCATCGCCGTTCAAGGTGACTGCAGCAGTGTTGTACATGGGGAGCTAGGTAAAATGAGTTGTTGGTATGAGCCATTTGGCAGGAATTGTTTACGTTCGGTAAATGGTGCTGCGAAGTGAAATTGGGCGCACAAAGAATTGGGCAAAAAAATAATGGGAGGCGGCAAATGTCTAAGGGCTGAAGTACTCTGGGGTGGAGATGAATATGAATTGGAAGGTAAATATTGCAAACACACGTGGTTGAGGTGAAAATTGGCCGACAGAGTGCAAATTTTATGTCGACTTCGGTATGCGCAGCGATAAAATGCATTTTTAAGGCGTTTTAAGTTATTTGATTAATATTACAATGGCTCAAATGATATAGCTATTCTAGCTGATGTAGCCCGAAAGTATAGCTGCTCGCGAGAAGCTAGAAATCCTTGATGGTGATGATGCAGCTTGTCTTTGATATCTTAAGTTGCTATAAAATTTAATCCCAACAGCAATGCTTGACTTGCATTGGTTGCTGATCTAGAATAGCCTGACAAAATTCTCAATGTTACTGGTATCATATTCTCAATTTTATCCTAGCCATAGACAGTTTTAATGTTGGTTTAGGTTCCTGGTCTGCCTTTTTTAGCTTTCTGTGACTTACGTGATAATAAGTGTAGCTGCATAGTCACTCCAGAGCGTACGGGAAGACGAGGCCAAGATGGGATTTGATTCCCGGTCCTGCCGTGTGAAAATCAACGTCACTATCTCCTTGGTCATCGGACTTCCATTTTTTTCTTCTTCGGATTCTTTTTTGGCAATACAACCTCGAGAGGTCTTGGCCTACCAGTTTTGGCTTTCTGTGACTTGGTTTTACCCATAGCAAAGTAGTCAGCCCTACTTTCGGAGAGGCGTTCTGGATGGGATTCGAACCCCGGTCCTGTCGTTGCAAGACCTGCACCGTTATAGCCTCTGCCACCGGACCACCTCATCTTTATCTTTCAGAATCTTGAATCTGGATATTCCTGTGAGATATATTGCCTATTTGATATCCTTACATCTTGCTGTCTTGATAATTTGAATTTGATCGTCCTAGTCTAGAAAATTTCTAAATGTTTGGGATACTTTGGTAAATTGAATTTTAGCAAAATCTATTATTTGACATTTCTTGTGGGCATGTTGTGTTTAGTGGCCTTTAAAGATCAATAGGATCTTACTATATTGAACTTCTATATGAAGAACTCTTTAAAATATTGAAGCCATATTGGTAAAATATTACCCCAACTATTCTGAGGACTTGTTCCATTTTAGTTTAGAGGCCTTTTAATTGAGGTTTACAACAATTTATTCTACTTCAAAAGCTTGACTGTACCTCACCACACTAATCCTGATCACATCCTTACTTCTCCGCCAAAATTGAACAATCATACAGATAAAATAAATGCATTTCGTCGGCCACTTTAAATTTGCAGCACAAAAGTAACGAATTTCTTGTCTACATTCGTTGTTTCCTTTTCCCTACCAAGCACCCGACCGCGTAAATCCACAAGAGGATATTTTATTTGAATTGCTCACTATTACTATGCAGCACACCTCCAGTAACCTTCCTTTCTTCATCACTGTTTCAACCTCGCCAAGGAATCGCCAAGGTGAGTGTTTGCCCTCGGTGCCGAAAGGATCGAGAAAACGGTTTTTGAACAAACAAAGTAGCAACTATGTATTGCGCTGTACTGAAGCCACTTGAGCCATCTTCTGTTGTTGCTGATACGTCCTTTAAACACGTTCCGTTCCGTCTCTCGGTTCCGGTGCACGGTGTCTCCGGCCATGGCAAAACTATATTTATGATGCTTTTTATTGAAAAATCTATAACCCGAAATGTGGTGAAGTGTGAAGATAAAGGTAGACTGTTTCCTGATGTTTAAACCGAACGGTACAGCTCAGATGTAAATTGAAAATTTTACAAAACTTGTCTGATATGCAGTTTAGCAGGAAGGGACCTCGGTTTCCAATCCAAACGAAAGAAATGCCTTGAAGCTTACAAGCGAGCGATAAAATGATGGCAAATAAAAACCGCGAGAACCAAGGAGAACGAACGAACGATGCATAAATTACATATGCATGACGATTACAATTTATTTTCGTTTATTATGATTACCACCAGACCACGGTATCCCAGTCGGAGAAAGAAATACGACCGTGGGCAACTAACAGATCTTTCCACAAAACCCATGGTGCAAAATAAGAATATACAAAAGAGTGCACGGATCAGAACCGGCAGCATTCCCGTGTGGGGAGCCTTACAATACCCCATGGAGTTCTTTCCTCCTTCGAAAGTCTTCAAGGATCCGGGGCGGTAGATACGCGTCCTTCAACAACAGCAGCAGCAGCAAAACACAGGAGGATTGTATGTGAAGATGATAAATGGTAAAACATTTTCGGGGTTTTTTTTCCCCGAAACGCATGACGAGAGATCACACCACGGATGGACGGATGCGGTAGAATTTGTCTTTTGAAGACAAGTTTCTCTCGCGTTTGTGTATCGGGTTAGGCAAATGGTATGAAGCGCGGTACGATTCGGATACGCTGCTGCCTCGCCGAGCATCCCATAATCGTCGCATTCAGTGGAGCGGATAGCAGAATAAAGTGCAATCATATTTGTCTTCATTTTCACGATTGTCGGAGTAGAGTCTGGTGGTTTGTGGAAGCATACAAAATATGGAGTAAAATTCCTTTGTGAAAAACCATTAACGAATTGTTTTAAATATTGTACAGGTTCATCCAAGGATGGAATTTTATCAAGGGTTTACGCTAAACACAACTGCACTTCGACCAGGTTATTTGCATTTCCTGAAGCTTTCCTTGAACATTGCTGTACGGCATCGGTACTTATCTGCTTAATCGAACTCGCACATCCATTATCTACCAGTCGCCCACATATAACCTGGAGTGGTATATTTGCATTTCGATTCAAGTGCTTACTTCCTCCGACTGCTCTGCCAGACAACCGTAACGCAAACTTTCGCTCCAAAATTTTAGTGCCAAACTCGGTGCTACAATGAGACATCCTGAGCCATCCTGGTAACGCTGTTTCGTACCGAAAGTGCCGACTCCATCTCCGTACAACATTTGTGTTTTTCTTCAAGCACACTTCAAGTCAAAGTGCATCGCAAATGCAGCGACGCAACCCGGCAGCACCGTATTGCATCTCGCCCGGCCGAATGCAATCATCGATGGTTTGCAGCCAAACCATCCGACCCGGGCACCGAAGTCGATTGCAATTTGAACCCCTCTTTGGGAAGGGGGCCCGGACCTGCCCTGCCACTGTTTGTCTTGCAGATGAAGCGGAAGTAACGAAAATGGATCGGCCGGTACTGTGATGTTCTCCCGGGGGGATGCATTTGATGAGTTTAATTATTAGTGAAAATTTGCCATCGTCGGGGGTTTTGGTGCAGGGGCGCAGCAGGGCGTAATGCGTTTTCGGGTGGGAGTTGAAAATTTAAATACACACACACACACATTTGCCGGAAGAAACTGGCAGCCATTGTCAGGGAGAGAAGTTTTGCAACAACTGAACTCAAGTGCTTGGTACACACAGATGCATTTTAGTGATCCACATATGCTCCTTCTGGAGGGGTTTCGATGCCGGGCTGGCAGAAAGCAGTTTTATTTTTCTATGCTGATTGATGGTTCGATGAGATGATGAAGAAGATGGAAGGAAATTTTGAGATCAATTTAAATAATGGTAATTAATTTTTGGACATCTGGAACAAAATTTAGGTTAGGCGAGTTTAGTCGCTTGAAAGTCATTGGTTATGTGTTCAAATTATTAAAGATAAACAAATGAGGTCTAAGATATGTGAAAGCAAGTTAAATTCCAACATCAGTGTTAACTAGCAGGCAAAGGTATGATGTTCCATCCACGTTTCGCCCATGAAACTCCCTTCAAAGGTACGGCAAATCAAGGTGCTTACTTCTACTTCACACCGGTCCGGCGTAACTCGGGAGCAGGGAAACTCTGGTAACTCTGACACCCTGCTCCTGGTGGTAAACCAGCTTGTCATTTTGATTTGGGTGTTTGGTGTCCGAGACGACAACGACAGGCCATCGCCAAAACCGATGGCCGAAACTTTGTCCATAACCATAATGAGAAGTTCCGTAATGACAGCCGTAACGTTGTGAGATGGATAAATTTTGCGAACTCAAACTGCATTCCGCCCAGCAAACACGGCAGCTATGTACCGCACCGCAAGGGAAAAATGTTGTGTTGACGGTTGCGTTTGCGAAAAACAGGGGGCGATACCGGTTGTGTACTTACGCTTGGTTGGGTGTAGATTCCAGTGATGGAGTTTTATGCCTTACCTGGAATTATAGAAGGGAGTAGAAATATGTTAGTAGTGTTTGATGTGATACATGATTGCATGTTATAAGAGGAATTAAGGTTTATTTGGTCTACTTTGAGCATAGTTCTGGTAGTTACAAACCGCAGGTAAAATCATATCAAATGTTCAACATGCTCATACATGTAGACCTAATACATCCATGACAAGGTTTGAAGGATTTTACTCTTTTTGTTTATATATGTATTTTTTTTTTGAGTTTGTAATCAGTGCTTTCCTGCATGGTTAAAAAAAATAGCATTTATCTTTTGAAAATCCTTAATTCAAAATAATTTATTAAAGAAGAAAATTTCTACCAGTTTATTGATCTTGCTGCACCTTAATGAAATCCAACTTCAATGGCATTTATTTCGATACGCTTCGCCCATAAAACTCATAAAACAACCATCACCACCACCGACGACCAGTAAGCTCACCCATACACACAAACCCGCTGCATCCCATTTTCATACACCGTCCATGCCAGAAAATCCCGGAATGCATGCGAGAAAACTTCTGCCAAAGAAAAATTGCATAATCACAGCACAGCGTACCGAAAGTAGCCGATGGAGCGAATGAAGATCTATGACGGTGCAGTAATAAAACTGCATTAAAACTTGCCCTACCACCATATGCACCAGGGCCTGGGTGGGTGAGTTGATGCATGTGCGCACTGGGCGGCCGGCAGCATGGAAAGGAAACCTTCATCAACCAACACAGACACACGCCAGGGACAGGGAGCAAAAAATCAGAGCAGAAAACTAAATCCCAAAGTGCATCCTGGGCGAATCCGTTGAAGGAAGGCGGCAGCAGCAAAAAAAGCGAACAGAACCTCCCCCGAGTGAGTGCACCCGGGAGCGTACCGAGGGCAGCTAACACAAATTTGCGATAAAGTACATATTTAACATGTCATGCACATAAATCACGATAATCACATTAGCATACGCGAGGCGACATCGACGACGACAACGATCGCTTGCCCGATTGCCTCCTGCTTTCTGCCCAGGAATCGTTTCACTTTATTTTTGCCAGGACGCTCACCATGATGAACGTGAAGCGTTCGGCGCATAAGCGATTGGCCCGCGATCCAACTTGTGGACCGACCAGCTGCCATCTACCGGAACTGACTGCACTTGGCCGCTCCGAGTTTAATGTTCCGTGCGAATGGGCAAAAGGGTGTGTGTGTCCTGGGTTTTTTCCCCAGTAAAGATTCAAATCCCCTACAAAAAATTGAGAGCAAAATTGAAAGTGCATCCTCGGCGATGCACGCTGCACTGTTGGTGCAACTTAACAGTATCTGATCTCCCCTGCCTGGCCAATGAAGTTAGTGAATCTGATCCACCAAAATGGGTACCAAAGTTCAAAACAGAGCTCGGGACGTCACGAACGAGCACCATTACTGAGGTGGAATCCTTGGAGCAGGTCTGAAAAACTCGTCCAGCGAACTGGATGCGAACTCTTCATCCACACCGATAAGATGATCCCAATCGAATGCTTCAAATTGGGCAAACTTTAAAGCGTCTGTGACAGACCGTTTGGCGAAAATGGGCAAACTTCCTGCCGGTCACGTTTCCTTCGGCGAGCGTTACCTCCCGTTAGCGAAATAAATTGACTTTAAAACGACTTTGAAAATTAAAACTTTTGGCATCTCTCGAAGGAATAAGGAGGATTGGGATTGAGTAGCTTGTGAAGGAAAATTTACGATCAAATTTTGTGAAAATTTTAATTTGATTATAATAATATTTTAGAAGCAAGGCAAATATGGACAACAACCGTATAAATCAAGGTTTAACAGAAAAACCTCCCCGAGCTGTGCAGAGATCATTAAGCGAACCTTTGCGCGGCAAACATGGCATTAACCTTTTTACCAGTCTATTATTGAGCTTTTTTTTTTTCGAAAAATCACTTAATAAATAACGCACCGATTGCATTGCAATTGCCATAAATCCTTCAATTACTTCATACATACATCCGTACCGCGAAAAAGATCACGTAAGTCAGCATTATTTGCCTACATTTCCACAGCCGCGTGCAAAAGCCATTCGGCTGTAGTTCTCCGCTGCCGTAGGCGAAAGCAAGAGAAATAAAAGTGCCAGCAAAACGTAAATAAAATGTACAACAAAAAAACCAGGGTTAAGCTCACACATATCCGTTACCCATTTGCTGTCATTTGTCTCGCGGAATTGTGATGCATTATTGGGTGCTGCATCAGGGGGCGCAGCCTCGGTAGTTTCGATTTCGCACTTGTTGTTGATGCCCGTTTGCTGTGTTTGTCCCCATTCCGTTTATTGGCAGTGTAAATGGTGCATTTCACTTTGTTTTGTTCGCGATGGTTGCCCGTTTGATCACCAGGCTCGTAAATTGTCCTTAATTTATGAACCGGCAAGCAATAAACTGCTATCGGGGCTCTTATTTTTTGGTTTCGGTCTATCGGTGGGTAATGATCAGCCCCGGCGAGCAAGTGCAGCTCGTTCGTGAGCTGCAGAACGTGACGTTTTCGGTGTTGGCAAAGTGCACTGGAAAGTGGTCGAAGTTCTTGGGCGTATTGTCAGGGCTCACTAACCAAATGGACAGCTCACACTCAGCCCTTCTTCGGGATGGATTCTGTCAAGCGGCACGTCAGACCGGCTCTCTGTCTGTACCAGTGCCTACATTTTTGAAATGCATCGAAGAAATGCGTGACATTCCTGATGGAATAGTGTGTCCTCCGGTGCAGACGAAGCGGCACGTATGAAATCAATTAATGCTTACTGAATTTTAAAATTATTTCACATTTTAAATCATTCATTCCGATCGTCTGGTGTGACACGGTACTCGGTGCAGTGGGTACAAGAAACAGAATAAGTGTTTAAATATTTACCATGAACCGTGCAAAGCAATGAACAGATTAAAGCTGCTATTTTTACTGCTCTGCAGTGCACAGATCATTGCCGATTTCGACGGTGGCGCATTTCAAGCCTTTAGGGAGAAAAATTCGAGCATCATACATCACACACAGTTGTGAAGCGCTCCGGGGGCTGTTGTACGTTCGGAGAATGAAAAATAAAATAAAATTATTGAGAATAAAATAAAACATGTCAAACGAATATCAGCAGATCAGCAAAAAAAAAACTCCACTTCAGATCCGAAATACCGGTCAAGTGCATTGGTGTGAAGTAGGTTTCTCCCCTGCTTCTGGCATTAAAAAACATGCAAAAATGTGACATCGATTATTGCTTCGGTATTTCAGCAATAATTCTGGTGAAAGTTGATCAAAAATTTACGAATTGAATTTTGCCTGACATATTGTCTATCCAGTTTTTAAGCAAGTAAATAAATTTCGTTGATGAGCTGTGGTAAGATGAATCAATGGCTTGTGCTTGTAATCTTGGCATTCACCATCCCTTATACAAGCAGGAAGATAGGTTAGAGAAATAGAAAACCGCTTGAACGATTTGTTCCCTGAACTGTGCCTCAAAGGAGAAAACATGTGGACCATCTGCTACGAGTCAATCTAGATCCTGGCATACTCCGATGACATAGACATCATTGGTATGAAGCTCTCCAATGTAGAAAAAGCTTTCCAAAGGATTGAGATAACGATACTATACCTTGAGTTGAAGGTTAACGAGGTGAAAACCATAATTATGCAGGCACAAATCTTTACAGACAGGTGACCATGGCTTTGAAATCGCCCAAAACTTCATCTATCTTCGGTAAAAAGTCAGCATCGACCAAGAGTTCTGACTGCTAGCCGGTCATACCCCAACCTGAAGAAACTTCGAAGCTGGTACTTTATAGAGCATTTAAAGTCCCAGTACTCGAATGCGCCTCTGAGACATGGACTCTGTAAAAAAATGACTCAACCATACTAGCTGCGTTTGAGAGAAATATGATCAGAAAAAAAACAGAAGGGGCTGGTCATGTCTTGAGCATGACACCGGACAACCCAGTCCGGAAAATCCTTTTAAGCCGTCCACAAGAATGCGTGGTAGGCCCAAACTGAGATGAAGTAAAGTTTGTGTTTAGACGTTTTTTTTACTATTTTTAGTTTACTTTTGTGGTATACATTTTCTATAACAATAATTAGCAATCGTAATCATGCCAATAGAATGCATCGTTAACGTTACCCACCCATTACAGTAACAAGCATCCCAGTGTTTTACTTCCTGTGTCGCTCGTCCTCGAAGCTCAGCTTCGTATTTCATTAACGAAGCAATTACGCACAAATGACTCTATGATCAACGCCTTCAGACGACGTCACGTACCGGGTCGGGCCGGAGTCGGAGCGTCCCGGCCACAAGCGCACGTGTCCACCGTCGTTACTGCGTACAATAATTATCTTCCCGTGTGTCAGCCATAGCAGCCCTGTCACACAAACGGCTGCGATTTATTCGTCCCTTTCGAACAGTGGTAGAAAAAAGTTTTTGCGCTTCATTGTGTCATCGAACCATACGCACCGTGGTTGCCATAATTTGGTGAAGTTAATCAAACTCACATTCGCCACAGAGCTTAGAACCCTCTGGACGGTTTGTACGCGTTTCGCAACTTTCTGTCCCGGGTAATTCGGTATTATCCTTATCCGTTAGGAAAGGCGTTAGCTACATGCGAGTCGGGTGTGAGTCACCACAATCTTTCCAACGCGAGTCCGAAGTCTGGAGACCCAATCCTCAACGAAAAAAGCTGGGGAAATGCGGACATGTAAGAAGGAGCTCAAATCGTACCTCACTGATCCAAAGGAAAGGTTTGTGCTGATTATTCATTATACATTGTTTCGTTAATACAGCCGATTCGTTTGTTTTTCCCCTTTTTTTCTGTGAGACTCCCCAAAAGAAAATCCGGATTCGTTTCGGCCGAAAAGCCTTTCCATGTTCGAACCCACCAAGACCAACGATTCTCGAGCACCCTTCACTTCACATTCTAGAGGGGGGTAGCGTTTTTCTTGCAATTCGTCACAGAGCATGCGGAGGGTTCGGCATGCAAACCCTCGCACGGTCGCTGGACAGTTACTATAAATCACACCTCATTTCCTGAGCCTGATGGCTTGCTTCGATGGGGCGTCGAGGGTGGTGCTTGCTGGATAAACGGCTGCCCCGTCCAACCAGAAGACAGACGTTCGATGTAAAAATCATACCATCATAGACAGCTCACGTCCATACTGGTTTTTGCCCTGCAAATCAACCGTAAAATGAGTGCAGTTTGGAGCTATCCGGAGGGATTCGTTAATAGAGAGGGAGCTCGGTTTTGGGATGACCCGGTGTGGACTTCAGCCCAGAAAATCACCCAGTCACCTACGAAAGCGTGAACAACCGAGCGTACAGAAATAGACTGTAGAGAAAGGTGGTCATCAAAAATCGGTAAACCCCGGGACCCCATTATTGGACAGTTTCAATATGGATGTGATAGAGTCCCGGCCGGCCGGAATCTAAGTGAAGGGGCTCTGGGAGTTTTTGCTGGCAATGTTGCTGCAAAATCTACATAAAATACAGGCCTAATGTAATTAGTGTTTCATGTGGCACGATGACAACCTCACCGAAAGACACTGCTGGGGTTGGGAAATTATTTTCCGAACCCGAAGGAGGCCAGGCAGGGAAGCCCAGCCGACCGAGCACTGAACGACCGGGGTGTTCTTTATTGAAATTTATATATTACGGCAATTTAATGCATGTACCGTAACCGACACACCGGACACACACACACAGCAAGCACTCACCGACGGTTTTGGGATTGGGTTTGGCTGATCAATGGCTTCTAGCTTCTCCCCGGACAAGCAGGAAACGGAGCGAACTAGACACAGGACTAAAAAAGGGACGCCTGATGCTTGGTGGTCGTAAATCTAGTTTTCCCTGGTCCTGGTCCGGAGCCCACTCTGCAGTCAGGCACACCAACGGAAGGGCATAAAATCACTCCGGCCTTACCGGGGTACGGTCCACTCGGTGGAGTACGCCATATTTCTGGAGTTCTTGTACAGACTTCAATTAATCGAAAATGGGGTAAGAGTAGTCCAGTACCCCCCCGAACACCAACGCCTCTTGCCCCCGTTCACACCTCGCATATCCATCCGGTCAGGGTATTCGTATGCAAATCGAGTCGTTGAATTGCATTGCGAGAGTTGAATAATCCGTCCCCAACTGGTCAGCGCACGAGAGCGCCGATTGCGAGATTAGGTGTAAAATTTTCCGCTTTTCTTTAATAGTTTTATTGCATCGATGGAAGTACGTCTAGCTGTATATATATTCTGCTCGGTAATACCGACAAAAACAACCAGAAATCATTCCAAGCCGTTTTGTTTCTTCCGTTCCCGGTTTCCTGCTCGCGCACATTGATTTAGCATTGCAAAACGGTTGACATGAGTTTTTACAACCAGTTACAGGATGTTCAAAATCAAAGCAAAAGGTTCACCGGCCACTCGTCTGCCTTCCTAGTTCAAACTTCAACCTCAAACTGCTGGCGGTGTTACATGTTACAGAGCAGGCAGAAACAAAAACTAGGAAATGGAAACCACTTCAACTCAAAACAGTACCTTCCACCTAGGGACTTGTCAAACATGGCCACGAGGGTCCGTTTTGGGTTTGCGAGAGAAATAGGTGTTTTTTTTGTGTGCGGGCATTTTCTTTCATGTGTGATGGCTTTTTTTCCGGAAAGGTTGGTCAGATTGTGAGACCCCTGGTTTAATTTTTTGTGCAACAATTGTGTTTGGTGTAGTGGTGTTCGCTGGGGAATTTAAAGATGAAGTTTAAAGCATAGCGGAAGTCGAAATCATCAAAACAAACACTCCTCTTTAAATTTTCAGTGAAGGTAGAAAAATTTGAACATAAAATTATGTTCAGGTGTTCCAAATGATTGACTGCAATAGACAAAGCTCTTGAAGGGAGAAAAATAGTCTTTTGGAGCCTAAGAACTCAGTCTCTAGATCCTCTTGAGGGCTTAGCGAGCCATCGTTTTTTTTGTATTTGTTGGCTTGATTTTCCCTTAGATCGTCATTTTTGTACCAACTTGGAATTGACCAATGTCAAACTTGACTCAACAGCGAGTAAGTGAACAGACAGGACAAACTCCAAAAGTCGCAAGGGCCTCGGCAGAAGAGTTCTAAAGTAGTGATGGGCGGGACGACCCGAACCTTCCGAGTCGGAGCCCCCTGGAATCGTTCGGATCGTATTCCTTAGGAGCTATCCTAAGAGTTCGGGTCGACCCGTAGGTGAAACAAAGTATACGCGAGTTCGACCCGTAGGTTCGGATCGATTCGTGGGTGCAGCGAGTTAGAGACGACCCGTGAGTTCGACTAGTTCGGTCTAATCCATGGATCGTCCCGAAATCGATGCCCCCACGTGTTGACCCGAACTCGCTTCATCCACGAGTCGAACTCGATTCCTGTAGGAAGGAACTCGATTAAAGACCCATCTCTGGTTCAAAGTGAAAGTAAAGAATAAAATATTTAAACAGATTCAAGAGTCATAAGTGACTTTAAGTTGAACAAATAAATCCTAGAGTAAGTTATGAAAAGCAACAAATCAAATCTCGTTACCGGCAATTCAATTTCATGGCATCGAATTGCAAATTCTTCAACATTCATTAGTAAACAATTCCACGCGATGAGATTTTTAAATTACCTACCATGCAGTACCTACCAATATCAGTAACTACTTCTCCGATAAGGGTACCAGAGCACGACGGAACCATTTTAAATTTTCACTTCAACTAAAACTGCTTAGCTGTGCCATGCTCACAAGTTGTGAGTTGCAATATTAGATTCCCCTCTCTTGAAACAAGGCGCAAACAATAAACAACCTTGTAGCTTTTAGGGCTTCCACCTCGTCATGCTTCCAATAAAACCCCCCTTGGCGGGGAAAAACCTCATCAAACACTCTCGCCCATCCCATGGACGCCATAGACTGAGCAAGTTTTGGTTGATTGTTTTCTATCATAATGCTAATTAAAAATATTAACTTTCCTTCCATCTTTGGCTTTCGTGCTTCCCCATGTTGCTCACAGCCCTAGACGACCCCGTCTATCACTGAGTTTGATTTTTCACAACAAGAACTCATCTTTCGTTGGGTGTGTGTGTGTGTGTGTGTGTGTGCTGCTAGTAGAATGGTGATGATCGACGCCCGACACTCGCTGGTGCTGTATCGGGAAACGAGAGAAGTAAGCAAGGAAACCAAGTGGAATGGGTGAGGATTTTTCTTGACTTCCGTTGATTGAATAAAGGCAGCGGAAATCTGTTTGATGATGATTAAAAAGGGATTTTCTGAAGGTTCTCTCCCGCAAAAAAAACAGCCGAAAAGCGACCGGTGTCTGATACAATGCACCACAGCACAGCCGGGTGTCGGGTGGTCGTCTGGTCAGTGTGGTCGGTCATCAGGTTGGGTTGGGGTGGGGTAAAGCTTACCGTCCAACTTTTCACCGAGGTAGCCAAGGTACCGGCGAAACGCTGATGAAAGAACCAGCCGGGTTTGGTGGCAGGCTTTCGGACATGTTTTTCGACCTTGGTTAGGACGCAAAACAAAATCCCTCCTCTTTGCCGGGGGAAATGCTGATGCGGGCAATGAAAAGATGGCCTTCCTTTTTGCTAAAGAAGGAGCGAGAATGTGTGCGCAAAGGAGGAAAAATAGCGAACCGGAAGTTGGTCTTTCCCGCGTCCTAGCTTGCCACCGGTCCTTGCCATCTAGTGACGGGATTTTTGATGGACGTATTTTAATAATAAAGCAATCAGACTGATGAAATTTCCTGCCTCCGGAAAAACGCACCTAGTTTTCATCTTGGATCCAGGCACCGGTGCGAACCACCGTTCACCGGTGGTAGCGAAAAAAGCAGACCTGTGCGTTGCAGTACGTTGCGTGCGTTACGGCGTACGGTCAGGAGTTTTTCGATCAAACGTCAACCAACGTTTCCAGCCTGCCGCTTGGGTTGTGCTTGCGACCAAAAAAGTATGGCGAAATTGCAACGCATCGCAAAACTATCGAAATGTTGTTGCATGGTTATTGGTTGCAAAATGAGAGACGAAAGGCTGCCGGCTTATAGGCCCTTTGCCGCAGCTTCAGCACGATAAACAAAACTTGACTTGCTTCAGGGGCGTGCTACGGCACACAGTAACAATGGCGTTGAGCGGTTAGAGGGAGAGGGCTTACGGCCTAAGGGAGGGGTGGTTGGTGTTTGAAGAGGTCGGCAAGCTTGCATAAATTATTCACAACGGAGTTCAAGTAATCAATCAAGAGCAGTATTATTGAATTCAGGCTATACTAAGTCACTGCACTATGCGTCAGATAAAAATGAAGGACAAAATTTTAAAAACATAATTTTTGCTTCTCATACAATTAATTTTTTTAATTCAATCTTGCTTTAAACAATAAGTTATACCAAACATATTGTTTTAATGAGTAATGCTCTTAATATTTTTGCCATTATTTTTACCAACTCTCACTCACACTGTGCAGTGTGTTCTTTGATTGAATCCGGGACTCCTTCTCTACCAAACAATCCGTCCATCGGTTTCGGTAGAACATCAAGGCCAAGCGTTCGCTCTACCTGTCCAGAGTTCCCTATCAACTTTAAGCTGCATAGAAATGCAAAATGCAAAACGGCGTATCGGTACTTCCGGGCGACCCAGCAAGCGCACGAAACGTACGAAGTTATAAAATTGAAAACTTTCTTTGATCAACGATCGATATTGGGCTTGAACGCCATACAGTTTGTTGCTGACGGATGTCCAACGCAATTGTTCTAATTGAAATCATGCTGGCCTGAACAAAACACTGCGTGTAGAAGCATTATACCACATTGTAGCAGTATAATGCAGTGTGGTGAGGATCAAAATTGAATACGATTACACATTGTATGCACCATAGCAAATCTTTTTATTGATACGTGCAGAACCACACACCGCCAGAATTAGCCACACAGAATGTGCCATACGGTGTTGGGATGAGTTCTGCATTATCCCTTCTTTCTTTGCTATGTCTCGGTAACAGACACCCTTAGTTAGGCTGTTAAATACATCGGTCCTCTCTCTCTTTCTATTGCAAGAAAGAGGGAATTGAGTGCGAAAAAACTGGAACGTTTCCCTAATGCGTGGAACGCAACACCCCCAGTGTACTGTGTAATAAAGAGTCGACGACCACCGAACATCTCCTCCTCATCCGCCGTAATGAACGTATGAATAAAAGTGCAATATTGTATATTATTAAATATTTCATATGTGTCGTCGGCACATAAATTGAGGTCGTTTATTTTAATACGGTGACATTGGTACGCCCGTGGATGGTATTAGCTGGCTGCACTTTTGCGCAGCGAGGGTGGCCCGAAACAAGTGTCAGTTCCAGTTGTCACTTGGCCGCTTTCCTTAGCAGCAAAGCGCAACAATCACCTCCCCAATTCACACTTGCAGACGCAGGGCGAAAAAACAAATGGCTCCAGTACAATTTCCCGTCTTGAAAACATTGAAATTTCCATCCTGCACAATTGGTGGTGCAGTTTTCCTTTTCGAACCATGGATTACCACATGCTCAGCGTTCGGTTGGTCGGTCCAGGAACACCACGTTTCTTCGAAGAGGTTCAAATTTTGGTCCAACTCCCTTCTGGTAGGCGAGCGTTAGATTTTATGACTTTTCTTTCCCCGGGCCCATCCCGGTGCGGTTGCCACACGATTCCCGGGACGCCGTCAACATTCTAAGGGGCCCATCGTATCCACCTGGCGAGCGAAACCGCTGTACTAGTGATCGTCGCCACATTGCGCTGGGTTTCATCTTTTGCATGTTGCAAACTTCACATCCAACACGGGACGGCAGCCCTGTGTGAATGTGTTGAGGTTTTACGAGCCGGTGTTAGTGGTGCAAGGGATACGGCTTTCACGTAGCTGCACGTTGAACCATCGGGCAAACCGATGGTGGGACTCGTGAAGAGGATTGGATTTTGCAAGTCGTAAAATAAGAATACAATAATTTTCACCAACGCCACCATCCGCCACGACCGTATGGGTGAACGTGGTGTGGCTGGATGGGGTTTGCTGAAGCTGTTGGCTATTTGTATTTAATAACGGATCGAAATGGGACGATTAGAACGCGCAGTTACGATGTGATAACGATTTGACAAATTTTCAATCCGCATTTGCTAACAGTTATGATGTTTCGATGGTAGGTGACTTTACTGTGAAGGATTTTTGATAGCATTTATAAAAATGCTAGGCTTAAATTAAATTGATAAGGACTTTCATAATCTGAGAAGAAGTTTGAAAATCAATCTAGCATCTCTCAGATCAGCACTGCTTTAAAGCTGGATTTTTCCGAGACCAATCTGTATTCATCCTGATAGTTCTGGATAATGACGAAGAATTTATTGACTGACGGTCCTCTCAAATATCAACATATTTTCAAAGGAGCGAGATTCGGAAGTGAATAAGAAAGGTGACTATCAAAACGTCAATCACCAACTAATATTAACATAGGAATATCCTAGGCTTTTCTTCACCGGTCTCTAAATATTTCTACCAAGAAGCTGTCCAGATGCTGCTGTGCGGATTCCAAATAGCAGTCCCGTGGCAGAGAAAACTGCTGCGCTGGCCTTTACACGGCAGGGCAGTGGTTCAAATCTCATCTAGACCCTGCCTTTCCGTAATGATGGGTTGATTCAAGTCACAGGAATAGTAGGCTGAGACCTGTAGTAGCAAGTTGCCTCATTGGTCCATGGGACAGATGAGAAATTGAAGTTCTTTAAATGAACCTATCTCTGTATTTATATAGGAATATTAAGGTATATTTCTCAAATTTCTGCAGACCGCATATAAAGCCTTTGAACTATGAAGTCCTTTTACAAATTATTTTGATATTGCGATAATAGAACACTAAAACTCCAGTTAAGACTAAGTGTGACTGAGAGAAATTTTTAAAAACTGATGAATCTGCCCAAGATAACTTTAAGGATGAAGATTTCATGAAATATTAAGTTGTTCTTATTATCTTATCCAGGTGCAGCTTCAGAACATAAATTGTACAAAACTACAACATAATGTCCAACAGACAAACTCTATCTAGCTCACTTCAAACGTAAAAAAAGTCTACACAACCCCTATCACCATTCAATGTAGTGCTCCAAATTGCGCTCCAAAATCATCGACAGTTTATGTAAAACGTCCTTCGCAGCAATGGCAGTGAAAGTGGTCCTCGCCAACCCCATCCGCCATATCTATTCGAAGCGTGTCGTCTGCAATCGACTGACATTTTACCAACCTCGAACTGATTTAGCAGACACCGTTTAAACCGAAAGCAACCGCCATCGTCATTGCCAACCGGGCACGCTTGCCGATCGGACGGGTACCGCGGAGGTACAAATAAAACGGAACATGTAAAAACCTAAAACACAACAGTCCAATTCCAGTCCACTAGTTCGGCTTCACTACGACTGTGCGGCTACAACTACGACAGCAAAGCAGCAGCTCGACACTGCCGTCCGTTTGCCATTGGCCGAGGTTTTGTTGAACATATAATTTTCCGTTCATTTCATCTTCTACCCCTGCACACGGCTCGTTCGCCCGAAATTCGAGCCTTCCGCTCGCTTCACGTCGCTCCACAGGGTCCACCGGTTGCCGAGAGCGAGAAAATAAACGACACCACATCATTGGACCCGAAAATACGCTTCGCCCGGGAAAACGCGAAAGACAACGGCGTGGCGTGGCTTACGGTTGGTTGACTTCCCAACGCTTCGACTCGCCGGGAAAAAGCCCCCCTCCCCCCCTCCCTATGGCTGGTCCGGGAGCTGTCCGTTTTGGACCGCTTTTGTCTCGTAGCTGATAATTTTCGGAAGGTTGATTATTTCTACTGCGACACTGCAAATCGTGTCCATCCGTTTGTAGCGCCGTTTGGCAGCAAGGACAACCACAACATAACAACGGGCACCGTTTGTCGGTGGGAGTTGGAAATTGCACCCAAATAAATGGCGTTCGGGTTGGCGAGGAAAAACCCTGGTGGGCAGCATGAGGCACCATTTGGAGGTAGGTAGCCAACGAAAATGAGCTCATTTCAGCGAAAATTGATTGTGATACAGTTCGCGCTCGTCTACCGGTGTCGGTCGTGCTGGCTGGTCAATAATAATGGGTACCCGTTGCATGGTTATGCGAGTCGCATACGTAACAGACCGTTTCGTTTGTCCCGTTTTTTTGTGCACTTCGGGCGACACAACGCTCTGGACAGCATTAAAAATCAGGCTGGTTCTGTCGCATAAAGATTCCACTTTAACAAGGTACACACGGTTTCACCGGCCGATGTCTCAGTTGTCCTTGTTATCGGTGACGGAGCGGTGGGTAAGTGTTTCGATCATGTTTAATATGGACCTAGCGTAGGAAGAATATTCACTTTCATTGCCTCACGAATGGGGATACAAAGTGGTTCGTAGGAGTGTATTTTTCATCCCACAGTGAAACGTGTGCAGAAAACAATGTTAATATTGTCCTGATATGGAAGGACAGATGATGCATTTTTAATATCTTGAGCAAGTTTAATGCACCATCAGGTTTTCTAAATTAACACTTTAAACATTCTTAATGGTACAGATATTGATTTTGTTAAATTACAGACTTTATTAAATAATGTAGACTTATTTGATTATTTGATTTGAATGCAAGTCTGTTTGACAGGGATCGATGGGAGACTCATGTCCGATCGAGCTTCGCCGATGAAACATCAAGACTTATTTTTTGGAAAACATGCTTTGAATTGGAAGACCTGGAGCAAGGTTCATTGTACGGAACAGTTGAGCGATCCACAAGTAACGAAATCCTTACATCCTCATTAGAGAAATCATCTCTAAAGCTCAACTAAAGTCCTAATACGGGAGAGGTCTAATAATGCCATCAAGATAAGCATAAGAGTCCTTTGGCTGACACTGACTGACAAGGAAGACCATATGGTTAGAACAACTATAGAGTTTTTTTTTATTGAAGATCTTTCTTATAATTTTAACTCCACTTCTAATTGTCTTCTAATGTGAAATTCTCGGAGCTGGAACAACTGATGGCGCATGATAAAAAAATACATTTAGCGGCCTTATATTGCACGATGGCATTAATCAAATTATAGCCCACATCCTAATATGTTGATCCCGTCGACAGACACATTCAAACCCACCCCGTGCTAAAAACATTTGCCCCGACATATCTCACTTAGCAAAACACGCTAAATCGTCGCTTTTTAAAAGATTTATTTCGTCACGTTCGCCTTCCTTTTGCTGTTTAGTGTTTGTGGCGTGACAGCCGCCACCACGGGAGGCCACCAGCTCACGGCCCATCCCAAGAAGAAAAGGGGTTTGTTCACACTTAAGAAGCGACAATTTTCAATCTAAATTTATGATCATTGTAAAAATCGCATGTCCTTCTGCTTTTCGTCACAAAGCGTCCCACCGTCGGGAATGCTCGCTCGGTAGGGAAACCCGGGTAAACGGCCCAGGGGAGAGCACCCGAGTTCCGGTGTCAGCGGTGGCTTCCGGGCCCGCTGTTCCTGCAACAGTTGTACGAATTTTATTCGAGCCATCCATTTTCGTCCAATTGAGCAAGATTTGAGTGAAAACTGAACAAAGATAAATACAACAGAGCGAACACACAAACCCTGGAAAAGCGCGAACACTGTGTGCCCGCTACCTATCGGATGACAATAATCGTCGAGTTCGAACGGTGACATAAAAATCATCCTCAAATAAAACTGGATTGTAGGCACGGTTTGCTGTGTGTGTTTGTGTCGCATCCTTTTTGCCGCCCCAACACCTCAGGGACATTGGTGGAAAGCGGAGGGGCTTTTCGCGCTTATGGAAGAAGCATTTTATTTCGCGCCTTTTCGGAAATTGGTTGTTCCCTTTTTTATGGGCACTTTTCAGTGGAAAAGAAAACATGCGCCAAAAAAGAAAAACACAAACGACAACTAGAAATGGTTTCGCGGTAGAGTTTGAGAAATAAAAAAAATCACATTACCTTCTTTCCGCACGACAGCACGGCCAAGGTTTGGATGGGGTTCTTCCTCAGGGAACGCGAACCTGTCTGCACACCATTACGAGCTGTTTTTTTTGTTGTTGGGTGAATATTGAAGGCTTGTGTAGGGAAATTGATCGAAGACAATAAATTTCTCAACCCACCCTCCCGGTACGCGCTTTCCCGGGTAACGGGCTAAAGCGAAAGCCTGAATCTTCAAACGCGAATCGCTCGGGCCGATACGATACGCAGCGTCGGCACAGACGAAAAAAACGGCTGATGATGGCGATAATGATGATTGCGATAGAAATGACAAGGATTTTCACGTGTAAATCCCAACACGGTTGGCTGGTTTTTTTTTTTGTTTCAGTAAAAAAAGACGTAAAACAGGAAAACGCAAAATTGTGAGCGAAATAAAATAAACACGTACACGAGCTTTCCACGGGAAAACCAACCCGCAAGCAGGAAGGGTCTCAGGAGACTGGTAAAAACGAAAATTTTGCATGATTATTTTGATCGCCGGCTGATTGGGCGTTAGGTGTGCCTGCGTTAGAAGTTGCTTTGCGGTGAAGGCATTTGACCGATTTTGGACGATGGGAAAACCTGCCTCCTGCGTGCGTGGTTATGTGGGTAGCATTGAATGCTTTCAGCTTTTCTTTAAGTTTTTTTTCAAAAGGAAAATTGCATTCACTTGTGGTTAGACACGGCCTTCGTGGTGATTTTGCGTGGAAGGATAATTGAACGTCTTGGTGCGTTTGGTGAAATGGTTGAGGGAAATTCGATCATAAATAGATTGATTTGCGAAACGGCATGAGCTAACTGATGATGAGCATGGGTCGTAATGGGTGAATTGAAGAAATGAAGGATTTTGGTGCGGATTTTGTCTTCCTATTGCTCGGCGGATTCTCGAAGAAAAATCTCACGGTTATCCCTGCACATTACCGAGGTCAATAAACTAGCTCGGGATTTGTCCTATCGAGGTTCATCTTAGATTTGAAGGTTAAAACTTTGTAGACAAAATCTTCAGACTGAAACATGTTAACTAAGTCATTCCAAATCCTGGCATACGCTGATGACATAGACCATATTGGCTTGAGCTTCTTCCATGAAATTGAAGCGCTTCAAATAATCGAGCAAATGCCAATTGGCCGTGTCATAAGCATGCCATCAATCGAGCTAGCTGCTAAAGATCCTTTATTCTGTTTACAACGACAAAGGAGAGTCTTGGAAGAAACTAATTGACGTAGCTCCACTCAAAATACCTATAGCGATGGACGAAGCTGAGACTGCACAGAACATTTATTGTCCCAGTACTCACATTCGCCTCTGAGACATAGATTCTGTCCAATACTGAGCAAAACCTCTTAGTCCCGTTCGAGAGGAAGATCCTCAGAGAGATGTTTGGCCCCGTTTCTGTGAAAATTCAATGGAGGAGTCACTACAATCTAGGAGTTGTACGATCTCACCATCGTGCAGCAAATTAGACTCGCCAGACTCCGGTGGGCTGATCATGTCATGAGGATGGCATCGGACAACGCAGTCCGCAAAGTCCTTTCAGACCGTCCACACGGACAAAGGAGTCCCAAATTGAGATGGAGTGATGGCGTCGATGCAGGAGAAGGGCCGGGATAATCGATTGGCAGACGACGGCGCTAAACCTAGCAGGCCATACCACCCAAGCGGCTCTAGCGCCCAATGAGTAATTAGTAAGTAAGTATCTCTAACTAAAGTAAAAAAGTCGAACATCAAGTAGAAAAGAACTGACTTACTTTAAGATTTGTTCAGCCATTTCCAATCATTGTCTTTAACCTCAACGTTTAGTTAGAGAAAGGCGTTTGAAGCCTCGCAATGCATAAAACATTAGGTTTGCTTTCCAATTATCATACGCTTGCCTTAAGTGGTTCGGATAAGGAGAGGCTGAAATTGAATGTGCTAATCCAGTGTTGATTGGTGACAATCACATTCAAGGCTAGGATTCCGATAATATAGTGTTGACAAGATGAGCTTCACTCTTATGAAAAGGGTAAAATGATTTGGATTTAGTGTGAAAGTGGATTCTTTGTGATAAAGTAACGGTGAGAAGGTAGATGCAACGAGGCAGCCTATCTTATTCTTATAGCAAAAGAGTAAATTGAATTTATCATCTTTCTTGATCGACATTTGTAAAAATTTATTCATCTCTGTACCGAATATCACCTCCTCAATACGATCCAGCACGTAACTGCCTTTTTGTTTCATCAAACAATAAACAGCTATTTCCATAGCATTACCTCAAATGAAATCACCGGTTTTTCCAAACGCAAAAAAAAATCAATTTCTTTCTTCACGCCTCACTGAGCCTCATTTTCGGAAATTGAATTGATCCTTAATATGTGCCTGGACAAGGGTAAAGCCGAATGCAGTACTGTCCACCATCACCTATTGCAGCAATGGATGGATGAATCGATGGATGGAGGTTTTTCTTTCGTCTGCTAGGGTGCTAGGGACTTGAAATGTTCTTTGATTTTGCTCGACTGTTTTATTCGTTCCCCAATTTCTTCCAGCGATTTTGACGATTGTACACCAAAGTGATATAATCTGTGTGACATCAATGAGATTTAGCTTCTCGGGTTTTTTTTTCCATTAAATTACCCCCACATTTTTCTACCCATATTGTTTGTGCAGTGCACCTTTATGTATGGTTCTATTGCAAACAGCAATCTGGAAATTTGATAAGCCAGTTTGTGGTGTTTGAGTTGGGATTTTTCATGAGGACTCGCACTGAATGAGAGTCCTCTGTAGTGGAAAAAAACGGCGAATATAAACGAATCTAGCCAACGGTCAGTTTCGAGCCTCGCATTTCTCGGGTTTTTTTTCCCCTGCTTCTTCCGATAGTGCAAACACCAGCAGCAACACGCACACACACACACACGCTACGGCTTCGGTCTGCATCTGGCGTGATTTCGTTGGTTTTTGCGCAACCATCTACCCGTGATCCTTTAATCGAATCAATCATCGAATTGTACGTAGAGCGTATTAAACATTTCTATCATGATATCAGCGACGCCTTTATCGTGTATCACTTGTCCTTCCATGCCCCTTTCCAGCTCACTCCTCCATCCCACCCCTCGGCAGTACAAAGCTTTGTGCCAGGAACCGTTCATCCGGGAAAGGGATTTACCCAGGCAGGGTGGAGTGTCGGCCAACCCGGTGGCCCACACGCTCTCATCAAACCGGCTTTGGCTGATGAAAAGCCACTGCAATCGATAACAATTATGATAATCCGCTTAGCGCGCAAAAGGCGCTGCCTGTGCCTTTATTTCCGTTAATTAATCCTACACCAAAGTCGAGTGGCGAAAGGCTGAATGAGAAAATGCTTCGCTCCGATGCGTAGCGGATGCGTGTGTGTGTGTGTCGGTAGTGCTTCGAGTTCTGGTAGGCCGATTTTCCGGAGAATTTCCCCGCTTGCACCCCTGCTCGAAGGTGCCAGGTGGGGTGGTATGCCTGCCTGCCCAAAATCCGGTTGCAATCGAAATCGATCCTCCCGAGCCTGTAGCACATTTCCCGTAGCACCGCTTCAACTAAACACAGGCTCAGATCTCCTCTGGTCCCCACTGGACGGGCCGGAAAAAGGATTGTTTCGTGCTTCCGGTCGCAGTGAAATAATTACGTCCGAGTGCGAGTGGAAGCACTGGAAGGAAGGAAAATAAGTTGCAGTGTTGTGTTTTTCCGTTTTCTACTTACAATGTAGGTGCTTAATGCGCTGGAAGTAGAAAGGATTGAATTCTTCTTGCAGGCGATGAGTTTGTGTGGTATGAAGTAGATGAGTTTTTTTACGTCAAAATGCGTGCAGTGCAACAAGCACCTTATGCAGCGGGAAAAAATCCAAATAATCTCATGAAGATTCTTAAGATTCATCCGGTAGGCAAGTCGCATTGATCAATGCATGAGCTTCTGTCTAGTAATGAATAAGCTAATTTTTTGCAGTAATGGTGAACGATATGCATTTGATTAAAGATGAGCAAATAATAATATATCTTTATCTATTTATTCCATACTTGCATACAATTTTCCACATTCTTCATTATTATCTGCCACTTGTTATCAACCTTAAGCTTAAACAAAAATCACTCCCTCAAAGTCTTTATCCATTTCAAAACTGTCGAAAAATTTAATTTCCCAAAAACATCTCTGTCCATAATCACATCACGACTTCGGCATGTCTCGAACCCAGGCACCAGCTGGTGTGCAATCGAGCAGCATCTTCAAGACGAAAAGTGAAACCCCGGAACCGGAAGAGCAGTCACCGGCTGGTGTGATACTTCTTGCTCAGAGACAAACACCGAATGAGCAGCATTTTTAAGAACATTTGCGACCCTTTTCAATGGCCTCTGGCAGCTTTCTTGTTCCTAATAACTGAGGCCAGATCTGCAGGAAATACCTCGCCTGGTTGGACTTTGGCAGCTTCGGGAAGAAAGAGATAGGAAGACTACATCGCAGCAGCTCAAAACTCCTCTTCCGGTTGATTTCAATCTGTTGACACAGCACTAAAATGAAGCTTGAATTTATTTTGATTCAGCACGTGACTGAAGGTGGCTGGAAATCTTGCAACGACTGGTGAGGGCATGCGGCAAGGATGTGTAAAGTTTTTGTATTTTTCCTCTGCACCCAAACTTCTCACCACCAGTCACACAATCCTTTGTAAGTGTGCCACACCAGACTCCGGTATTCGGTTTCGGTAAATTGTGATCAACTCAATTTTTTTAGTTTTCTACCACCGATTTTCTCATATCCCTCAAGAAGGGTAACGAACAAAAAAAAAAACGGTGGAAATCATTGTAACCGAACACGATCCAAATCAGAACACCGAACTGGACATGGGCTTAAGTGTGTCAAAGCGGAACGGAATCGCAAAATATATTAAATTTAAAATGATTTTACACAGATCACCCAAACTCAGGGTAATGGTTCGGGAAAAGCTGTCCCATTCGTCGTTGGGTTGATTGCATCAGTGCGTGGAAAACTCACCATCGAGAGGGTTTCTTTTTCACGTGTGGACGTGAAGAAACGACCGGCCTGAGGTACAAGCGATCAAAATAAGGGACCAGCACCGAAGCACCAGATGGTCATTCGGCGGACTGTTGACGAGATTTGCCCTTGCCAATAAACCATATATGAGTGGGGCAGTTTTGTTTGGCGTAGGACAAATTGGTTTATGCGTTGTGGAAATGAAAAATGGTTTCTACACGATGATTTGTCCCGTATTATGCTGGTTCAAAAAATATATTTAAAAAAATCTATTCTTTCCTTTGTCTCATCGAAAGAGAAAGCATCGAAAAAAATCCCACAACTAATAAATTACCTCTATACTTAATAAATAAATAAATAAAATAATAAATTACCTTTCTTACCATAGTTTTTGCTTATCTCATTATTACTAGCTACGGTTTTTTCGCTATAAACACATCTGCTTAATAGCAACTCTAAGCCAACCACTTCTCGCTAGGCCAGGCTGACCAGGCTGCGTTTCGTACCATGAATAAAGGGCTGGTAATAAAGTAGACAACGTACACAACCCTCCCGTTTATTGGACAGAGACTTCCACACACACACACACACGTACACACGGCTAAGCGATGAACGAACGAATGCACCGACAAGATTGCGCTGGCATGCATCCCACACCCATCTTGGTCCGTAGTAGAGAGTCGTGAAACTACGCGCAACAATTTACGACTCTACACGACTTGCCACAACGGGCTTGGGGGCCACGGAGTAGTTGGGTGTTTTGCAAAATACGATACCATCCTTCGGTCGTTGACGCCTTCGAATGATTAGTGGTGGAAATGGACACTAGGGTCTGGAAAAACGCACGCCGATCGTTAAGCTTGTTGAAGAGTGATAAGCTTGGAAAGTTGGTCTCTCAGGTTTCATCTCACAAAAATGTAAGTGTGACTGAAAGCTTTCACACAAAAGCATTTAAAATATTCCTTTTTTTATTAAAAATTGATAACATATGTAAAGAATAATAAAGGAGTTGTTCCATTAACGTTTCAATCCATCCGAACCCGATCTGATCCCTCGCAACCAAGGACCAAGCAACCGGCAAAACGGTGCGCCAACTTCGGCGGTTCGTAACAGGAGGCGTGGTATGATTTGTTTCGTCGCCTCCCATCCATTGGGAGGCCACATTTTCCGCCGCGTAAAATTAAAAGCACCACTTGCTAAACCATTCCAGGGGTGTGAGAGTCCGCGGCACATATCAGCACATGTTTTTAACCACCGTGCGCTACGACTAGACAACCATCAGCGCATCATAACCGTGCGTCCCGTTGCGAAAGGAAAGCCAGCCCCAGGGCTGCTTATCCGGGAAACAAGAGAAGGAAGAAGTGGATGCATGAGTGGTGGCGCTAAAAACAAAGCAACTTCTCCCTGCTCGGCCGGCCGCCAGACGTGAGGGAGATTTAAAATTGAAAAATAAATTTACATTTTATATGAGTATCTGAGGTGATTTATTGTTATCTGACTTAACTAGCCCCATCCGAGTGTTCGTTAGCGGGGGGGCTGGCCGACAGTTGTATCCTGTGGGCTTGGCAACGCGATACGCGAACCCTGCCCGTGTTGTTTTGCCGCAGGATTTAGCTGCCAGACGGTGGTAAATTATCCTGAGTCACTTCAGTGTTCGTGGTGGAGCTGTAGGCACCTATTTACGTGCGCCAAGTCTAGCTTTCTTCTAGCGTTTGGTGAGTTCTTGAACAATAATGGCGGTAAATACGGAAACCAGAACTGGGAAAAGGGATAAAGTACCAACCGAAAAGCGGGAGCCTGATTACCGACCACAACTCTTTCGTCCCTTTTTTCATTCGTCACTATCGATTAAACAGTCATTCATCATAAAATAATGATTATTCATCAATAGACACCCGATGTTCGGGAGCCCGGAAATAGATGGTACCAGTAACATTGGACCGGTTCCAATTTTCCCGACCTTTTGAGTGACAAAAAAACCCTCCCTCGGCCTAACCAAAATGCAATGAGCAAGGGTTCAATTAATGGTGGCGAGAAGAGAGTAAAAAAAAACTCATTCGAATCGTGGCCATTAGGGTAGCCTTTACATCGCCATTACCACTGCTGCCGAGGTGACAGGCAGCAAATGCTAGTGGCTGCAACATGATGCTGCAATTTTTGTCCGTTACTAGTCAACGAAAAAAAAACAATGAACCTCCAAACGGTTCCACGCAAGGAGACATCGGGACGATGAGCTGCAATATGAGCAGTCGTCGTTCGGATCACCGACTCGAACCACAACGCAACGCCAAGGGGTCTAGAAACGCATAGTTCAATTTGTTTTTTCCTTTTTTGCGCTTTATTTCACCCTTCCAGTCGGACCAGACATTGGATCGAAAAGTCAAAGTGCAACCTTAGTACAAGCCGAAACGAATACGGATACCGCGAAAGATAAAATACAGCACCGGCATCGGATCCCGGCGCTTATGGATTCCCATTAGCTGTATCGAATGCAGAAATGACTAACGAATGACTTGGCGAGTTCTTGGCGGTGTAGCAGCCGGGCAATATTACTGGTAGGAGAAGGAAATTTTACAATGAAAAACGATCCAACCAGCCGGCAAAAATAGGGGTTCGGCGATGTTTATGTCTCGTTGATGGTTATCTAGCGATCATGACTCGATTAAAGTTCTGTGGTGATGGCGGGGTTTTTGAGCTGTTGATAATATTTAATTTCATTTTCGGTTTTTTGTTCGATATGAAACGGTTGCCATTACTAAGTGAGTCAGAGCAATATGGACGATTGGAAAAATATACTTTGAAGGGAACTTGAGTATGACATGTTTTAATCGTATAAAGCTTTGAACATTTTCCCTCCAAAAAATCAGAAGAGGCAATAAGCAGTAGATCAACTCAAGTTTTAAGAGCCAACTCCAACAATATCAGAAAACCCAGAGCATCAAAAATGGTTGAGGGCAGTGTTGCCAAAATATTGACTCGCATCGCCTTAAACGTGTTGGAGCGAGTTCCTTACGTCACCTGTCCACAACCTTAGTTTAGCAAGTAAATATGAACCAGCATCGTGTCAGCTTGCTATTCAATTCAAAAATATGATTCCTATTCCATACCCAAAACAAAAAACCCCCCGATTTAACTACCAAACTGCTACTAAACCTTGCTTTACAGTAACCAATTTCGTACAGTTGTTGTTCAACAGCACGATGTTGAACGATCGACGTGGTAACCTGCTGTATTTGAAAAGTTTTTCTCCCCGGTTATTCTCGCTAACAACAACAATTGATCGCACGTGATTGATGCCCGCGAAAAAGCAAACCTCGCTCACCAGCTTTGTTTTGTGGCGACCGGGATGAAAGCACCTTAGGTGTTTTTGGGGTAGGATAAGCTTTCAAATAAAGTGTACACCAGTGTACCAAGGTAAACGGTACAGGTTGTGGTGCAAAATGGTGGGCAGCACTTGCGGGACCTATGGCCCTTAAGAGTAAGAGCTGGGAGCAAAGTTTTCACGAAAATGGTTATGAGTTTAGATTGAAGGCGATGTTTATGCTGATTTTTCTCACGAGAAGTTTTTTAGAATGTGGACCATCCGTTATACTTGAGCCAGTGGTGGGTCACGATAGTTGAAGGGCCTGAGCGGAATGGCAGTAGAGGCCCCTCTAATTGTGATGTTACAGGGAAACCACAGGATTTCCCTCGCTGGCGAGGCCCCCCTAACCGACGAGGTCCCGAGCGACCGCTCCTTCTGCTCCTTGGTTGATTCGCCACTGATTTGAGCCCGAACACAATTCATTATGGTTTAAAAAGAGTCGTTTAAAGAATTAGAGGCCTGATGGAAAATGCGTCAGCAAGACCGAGGTTCAAATTCCTTCCAGACTGTCCGTGTGGATTGACTGTCCAACCACTTACTATCAATAGCTGAGCTCATCAATGGCTAATAATTAAGCCTAGAAAAGATATTGTTGAGTGAATCAATTGTTTCAGTAAATCAGAAGATGCTCAGAGACAGTTTGAGGTCGTTCCAAACATCCACTCAAACAGTATGACCAATTGAACTGTAAATGACTTGTCAACGCTGTGGTTAGCATGAATTGATTTAGTCACATTTATTCTGTTGAAAGACAGGTATTGGTCACAATCTGGTTGGCACAAATTGGCTGCTGTATGCCAGAGGTATCATAAGAAGTGATGAGCTCGATGTTTGGGATGGCTCAGTGGATGTGGCGATCATACGGCAGGACCGAGGCTTAAATCCCATCCGAACCGTTTCCCCGTAGTGAGGACTGACTATCCAACTACGTGGTATCAATAAGACTAGTATGCCAGAAATGGCAGGCATATGACCCAAGAGGTCATCAGGCCAAATAAGAAGAAGAAGAAGATTCTAAGAGGTTTTAAATTATATAACTTTTGTCTACGGTGTATATTAGATCACAAAACAAACATCTTCTTGGTTTAAGCAATATCCTGTTTGAGATTAGAGACTGACTATAAGAGGTAAGACTTTCGAGGCTCTACAACCTGGAGAGAACTCCTCGACCTGACATTTCTGGCTTCCTCTGGCTTGATTTTAATCCGTTGCTCGATAAACATTTTTGGTAGTAGCTGGATTGGATTTGAACCCCGATGCTGCTGTTCCCGAAGATCGGCACCGCCCACAGACCGCCCCAGTACTTAGTGCTTGAGTTTTCGCAACCACTGGGATTACATAGGTGTTTACTTACTAAACGATCGGTCTATTACTTATCAGATTGTCCTAATGCATCTATAGAATCCACTTTCAGCCTTTTATAAAAGTGGAGTTGATCATGCTTCCAGAAAATATTAAATTTACCTGAAACGAGAAAAAATATTACAAATTTTTATTATGATTTTAAATTTTTATAGCAGAAAGAATAAAAATAGCAGAGAATGGAAACAACTCTCTTCACAATATCACAACCCAACGATGTGCTCGGTATTCGCCACGTTTTGTATTACTTTGTTAACAACTGTTCAACTTCCAACACATTAGCTATCATCACGGCACACACAAACCCTACTTTGTACACCATAAAACGTACATTTCCATGCGCGGTACCTTTTGCATTTATTTTCATTCCAAGTTTTACGGCTGTTGGCCGGTTTAAGGCTGTTTTATAGTTTCGGTCCAGCCATGTTGGCGCTGCTCGCTCTTGCTCGCCATCATTCGAGAAAGTTTTATCAACGTGGTTTGCTAAATTGTCGTTTACTCGAAGAGTAGAAATTGCATTTGTATTGTTATCTGCCTTTCATCGTGTTTATTGCTTAATGAAGTGGAATAAATTCTCTACTTTGTGTTTGAAAAAGTTAATTGTATTTTTTCTACTAAAAGAATATTTAAATCAAATAATGTAACGAAGCAAGTCCTATCTTGATAACGCCCTAAAGAAGCTCATTTTTCCTTTCAAATCACATGACACATCGATAGCAGACGGCGTGCTAAATTGTGCCGAAGATTATTCACTCCTTATCTGACCGTGCCTCGAGGTGAGTTTTTTTTCCTCCTTTCTCCCCGGATTAAGGCACACTTTCCTTCATTTTCTACTAGACAAAAAAATGAACTATGGCACACCTCTCTTCCGGGTGGAAACGTTTTTTTCATGCCCAGAAAAAAGTGAACCACAATAAACAACGTCCCATTTGCCAGTTATCAAATGCCGATGGAGCAAACGCAATGGATGAATCTAGAGGAACGTTTCAGTGTTTTCCTTGTCGTTGTTTTCCCTTTCATTAGCACACCGTTGCGTTATCTTCTTCGTCATTGTCTTTGATATACATTGTGGGGAAATAGCCATAGACGAAGGTGAGTTTTTTCTTTCGCTTTTCCTCGTCTCTCTCTCTCTCTCTCTCTTTCTCGTTGACGTGATTTGTCCCCCCGGAAGAAGTTAAGGAACGACGAACTTTCCTCATAATGAGAACCGAGTGGCCCTACCCATTTTCCATGATACGGTTTTTCGAAAAAAGTCAGTGTTTTAGTCGAGCCTTCACGTGAACAAAAACCGGATAACTTCCCTAAAAAGCCATTAACAGACGCACCTTAAACGTAACCGAACCGGAAATTCTGATGGTAGTTTTATGATTCTTTTTCTATATGACTGTGTGTGTGGGTTGGGGATGAAATCACGTCTTTTTTGGCAGCAATTTAAAAGATATAGTTCACATTACAGTAGGCAAAAAAAACAAGAGAACCAGCAAGGGAAGGAAATGATTGGCCAAATACTGGTGTTGGGAAATGTTTTGGTGCTTTGGTCGATTGAATCCCGTTCTGATGAAACCTGTCATGCAATTCGGTTCCGAACTATTTGACTTAAGGTTTGTCCCCTTTGGTAGCAGGCCGATGTTTTTTTGCTTTTAGCTTAAGTGGAAAGCAAGAAGAAGAGAAGAAAAAAACAACAATCAAATACTTTGCAGGTGATAGGAATCTCTTCCCTTGAAGGAGGAAAAAAGAAGGATATCAGTTGGGAAAAATGAGCTGTCTGACTTTTTATTCTTCACGCGGGAAAGAGTTTAAGGGAAACTTACGAATCAAATGGTTTTGCAGCAACATGATTGCCAACACGTGACCAACGTGTAATCAATTTGATCGATTGTTGTTGTTTTGAGTAATCAGCTTCTTTGAAGGAACATTTTATTAAATAAATTGCTCCCCTTATTTCCTCTTGCATTCTTCAGTTTTAAAGAGATATTTTCAACTATCACTCCATTGTTCCAACAATCCGAGTGAGAAAAGGATAAGATGAGCAAACAAAATGAAATCGCACATTTCAGGGCACGGTAGACATTAGGAGTAGTAAAAAGTTGAACGCTTAACGGACTGGAAATAAACTCATATTTCCGGGCACGGCTGAGCTGCGTAAAAGACGTAGCGACATTGATAGAATTTATGCTCGCCTTTTCCCTTTTTCTTACACTTCTCGCAAGACCGTAGACGCTGGCCGGATGGAGCATTATGAAAAATTTCTACTCCTTTATATTTCGTCCAACACTTCAAAGCGGGTTGCTCAGCTATGCGTCCTGTGCGAGCTTCTCCCGGCTACCGATGCGCTTCAATTTAATCGCGTAAAGGACGACCACGAGGTCGACTCAATAAATGATGAAAGACCAGTAAACAGCGGCGCAGCTCCTTTGGAAGGAACAGTGGAAGCTATGGGGAAAAGGGGAAAGATTTTCCATCCGGATGGACCGATCTGACGAAGCCATCACCAAACTCGGCACCAGCCAGAAAACGTCTTTTGAAGACTGTGTTGAAGTACTCTCTATTCGTCTCGAGGCGCACCATCTGCCAAAAGGAAACATGACCAACAGATTCGACGGATGTCGAGTGCAAAAGCGGATGCGGATTTTTAACTCATGTATGGACGGCGAAATGAATTCAACTGGATGGCAGAACGCTTTTCGAAGCAACTAATGAGAATTGCTCAAGAAGGTAAAAAAAGGCTGGTAATGATTTCTTCAAGGAAAAATTATTTTGAGTATTGTAAAAATGTTTTCAATACCACATTAACCGCAATTTAAACACTTTAAACAAAACCTTTTTGTATGAATTCCCTCACGAAAACCACCTCACAGGAATCACTCACCTTTATTTATGTTTTTTGAACACCTTTTCTTTGAATAGCTTTCGTAAATAGCAAAGCAGGACAAAACAGGCGACGGAAAGCACTTTCCATTGTTTACACTACTAATGGTATTTTTTCATCCATCCAGCAAAAACACATAATTAAGACGTTGCCTTACGGATTCGCTTCCTTCTCATGGTTGCGCGTTTTTTTGTTTTATTTTGTTGTTGCTAGAAGCTTCAAACAGGAAGCGGTTTATCTTCAAGCCATCGTCGTCTAAAGGAGTGCACTAATGCATTGGTGCAAATGGAATTTAGCCACAAAACTGTTTTTTATTTGATGTTAATTCAGTCCTTTAGCGAGAGACTCTCAGGTGCTTCCATTCGTCTGTAGCGATGTTCATTTAAGTTCATTAAGGTTCATTTTTATGCTAAACGCTACCAAGTTTTGAAAGCTGTTATACGATGACGATTACTTCCCTAATGAACTGTAAAGCGCATAGAAATAGATTTTTTGATTCCTGAACTTCTAATAAATAATATATTAAATAGATAATAAATTCCAAAATGAGTTAATGCTAATGTTTACTTATGTTCATTTGAACGATAAGCGCTACAAAGTTTTGAAATCTGTTATACGATGACGATTACAGCAAAATGAATGATGTACTCAGTTTCTTAGTAGTTTGAGTAAAATTAAAAATATGTACAAAATGAGTTCAGTTATGTTCACTATAGCTCATTTTCAACTCAAACGCTTCCATGTTTTGAAAACTATTATACGATGACAGTTATTTGCAAAATAAACTGTTATACCCTGAACAAATCTTGCTTTAGTGCACTTAAACTGCTGCTTAGTGATAAACTGGTGGTTCGGTGGCAGAGGCGACAGCGGCGCCGGTCTTCACACGGTAGGACCAGGGTTCAAATCCCATCTGGACCGTTCCCCCATAGTGTGGACTGACCAGCCAAATATGCGGTATCAATAAGTATGCGGTATTAATAACAAACCAGAAATTATAGGCATTACCTATAAGAAGTCGTTATGCCAACAGTGAAATAGAAGAAGTGATATAAGTAAATTAATATTAATAAACAAAATGATTTTATCATTGTTTTGGAACGCCTGAGCCAACGATAATTATTTGTTGGCACACGTTAAGCAAAGAATTTATTATAAGTAAAGCGTCTTAGTAAAGAAACTTAAACAGTAACAAATACTTTCTTAACTACCACCACAAAATGCTGCTATATTTGCTGTGAAACAACTCCAGCCCATGTAATGCATGATCTACCCAGATCTTTGACAGCACTGATCTGTGGATGAATGTGCTTCCGTCTAAAAAATTACCCCCCTCATAAGGTTAAAATATAGCTTTATTATTCGTTCGTTCACATCCACTGCCACTGCTGCAGCGACCCGGAGTCGCGCTCGTTCGTTCGCCTTCGATAAGGCCAATCACATTCATGAAGGGAAAAGACAATTCGTTTAAGGTGATTTATCGCCTTCCGTGCCAGCTTATCGTGCCGTACATGTGCCACGTTATCCACTGCGAAATAGACTCGGAAAAACTCCGCTCCGGGCGGGAGTTGATAAACAAATTGTCTCCGCTGCTTGCCATCAGGGCGGCAGGTCCTCGCAACACCACGGCGGACGATCACGAACACAGAATGGAAACGAATGTAAAATTAGAATGTAATTATGACTCTAATGAATTCCAATCTATTTCCAATCTCGTGACGCTTTTCCCACCGGATCCGATTCCTGCACATCGAGCGCTGTTGGGTTTGGGGTGATGCGAGATAGAGATTCTTTCGCTTTCCGTTGGGGAAACTGTGTTTTCGAACTGCGAAACGTCGATCAGCGACGTTAGCTCGGGAGGTGAGGACTTACGAAAGGATGGAAATGAGTCGCACAGTGTCTTGGGCAATCGTGTGTGACGCTCACACACACAACACACATTTATCAATCCAAAAGGCGCTTCATTCCTGGCTTCCCTTTTTAAACCAACGATAAGCGACTGTGAGTGTGCCAGTTTGGTACAAAAAATCCCACCAAAGTGTTGTTGCTACCTAAATGGTCCAAAAAACGCCATCCAACCGAGTCCTTTTTTTAATTGGATCACCGGAAATGGGAAAGGCGTCAAGGTTTTTTTTCCTCTTCTGCTTACTAACGCCTTCAACCCGATGCGCCACCTTAATCGCTGCCGAGTCTCTCGGGGCCCTGCTGCCTTGTCGTGCTGCAGGTTATGTCGTTAGCTTTTGGTGCTTTTCGCAACGCGGCCACCACCCCGGCCGAAAAAGCCACGCCGTTTTCATTTCTAATTTCTTTCTGTGACATTTTCATTATATCTGGCCCAGGTGGAACTGGTTCTGCTGGCAGCCAGCACCAGTACGCGGGTTAAGCAGGTGATGTATCGCGCTTTTCGTTTACTTCTGGTCGTGGTTTTTCCGGGCTGGTTTTCTTTCTCTCCTTTCGCTTCATTGGACAAGATAGCGGGAAACGGGCATCAGATTCGCAAAAAGAGATCCCTGGTTTGCTTTGTGTAACATTTTAAAACGCTTTGTTATTGGATTGCAGCACTTGGCCTGTTCGTTGGAAAGGTACTGATATAATTTAAAGCAATTAAGTGTTGGGCTTTGCTAAATTGGTTATCATTTTTCAGACACCGTTTCGCGACGCTTCCGGCTACTGATGCATTTGGTGCGATAAGATTGTATCGTAATTGTCAGGTGATTGAAACGGGTGGGAAGGTTTACAAAGGATTGATGGTCTAGTTAACTAGAATTGAACTGTGCTCATTTTGTAGGCATGTGGGATTGATGATAATTGTCAATTCTTGTTGATTGTTGATGCGGTTGAATAATATTGGAATCAACCAAGGATTTGAATCGATACATGATGTATAAGGAGTAACTACTTCTTCTTTTTCCTTGGCACTACATCATCTAAAGGCCTCAACCTGCCAATTTCTGGGTTTCTGTGACTTGATTTTACCCGTAGCAAAGTAGGCTCTGCTCTGCGTACGGGAAAGGGGTCTAGATGGGATTTGAACCCGGGCCTACCGTGTGAAGACCAGCGCCATTATTGCCTCGGCCACCGGACCGCCCCGAGAGCTTGTCTAGCAAGCAATTAATTAACAACTTCACTCCTTCAACACTTTCAACAGCAACTAATGATCAGGTTTGCAAAAATTTTGATTCTCCAACACTTTACGAAATCTCGTCCGAAGTGTCTACTTTTCAAATCTGTTTTCCTTTTCATCCATCTCTCTTTACCAAACCGCTCGTTTCGCCCCAGGCGTTCTATTTCAACCTTCTTTATTTACACTTTTCATGCGCAACCAGCAGTACGCCGGACGGGTGCGAAGGCAACCACTTCTGCCTGCGTGTACACTACTCGTGCCAAAGTACATTTGGCTCTTTCTTCTTTCTTCAAGTACAACGGTTCACTGATTCCAGACCTTTTTTACGACAAGCAGACCCACGGTACATTGATGGTTGATCTTTCGCTTTCGATGGGCAGCAAAACACCGACATCCGCCTTCTTTCACGGACTGTGGACCTGATGGGTGGGGAGAATTTTTCCAATGATTGGAAAACGCCCCCAGCCCGGATCTTCCGGATATCGATGCACGAACGTGCTCTAATGCTTTGGTTCGTGGTTAAACTTTGTAACTAAACCTACCGGCGGGTTGGAGGATTTTCTTCCTTTTTCTGGCAAATATGTTTCATGAAGCCAGAGACGGCAGCACACAACGACGCACTGGCAGATATTCAAAGTGCGCACGTAGAGTAGCTGTTTGAGGCCTGGCTTTTTTTTCATGCCAGTTTTAGTTCTCGAGACTAAGGATGGAGGATAGCAGTTGCACCAGCACACTTCATCTTTCGTCACAGTCTGGCGAGTTTTGTAGATGCCGTTTGCAATTGGAAAAGGTAAATAGAAGCTGGTTCGTTGAGTGTTTGTTATTGATTAAAGTATTAACAGGGCAGGGCAGCTGGGTGTTATGTTTTTCGGGATACTAGTATTACTACAGGATTTTCAGGATTTCACGTTAAAAAAGGGCTTAAAATTCATCGAAAAAATTATTAAATATTTTATAAAAAAAACAAGCAGATGTGAAGTTTGAATAAAACCAAACTATATAAGAAAATCAAAAGACAACCTTGCAAGAAGCAACAGCAAGCAAAATATTAAGTAGATCAATCTTAAGCTAATTCTGTGGCACATTCCTTCTTCAACTCGAACTCCTCCAAAACACATCCCAAGGAGAGCTGACTTTCTTGGCGAAAAGTTTCAATTGGTAAGGTAACTGTGGCTCACTCGCACTCGGGATAAGTAATTAAAAAGTTCTCAAACCCAAGTCTATCAGCACAAGATCTCTTCGATGTCTAGGAGATAAAAAGAAAAACTGTACGCAAATTTTCGCTCACATCGCCAAAATTTCACCGCATATTAAACCACAAAACTCGCCGAACGATACCGAATGAAGTGTTGCACATCGAAGCAGTGGCTCCAAAGTTTCCATTTTCCGCATGACAAAGCGCTGTGGCTGGTTAGTGGCTGGCTGTTGCTAAGTGGAAAGTTCCTTACGTTACGTACTTCCATCTGATCGATCCGCTTTTCGAATGGAAATATTGATTCCCTTTTTATCGCTTCCGTGTAGGTAGGTGAAGGGAGAAGACACACACACACACATGAAAAAGGACAAATTAGAACCCGAAGGGTTTCAAACCGCTTAAGCTCCAAAAGACTCCACAAAAAGTCCAACTCAAAAATCGAGTGATATCATTTTCAATGGTCCTGCTACTTTTTACAAGCACAATGTACTCATCTTTCCCGGCGTGTGTCTTTTTAGCTTTTCCGAAAAAATCACCCAGTGCCGGGCATTTTTCAGACGCCTTTCACCTCCTCCAATCTGTCCCTTTTTTCCGCTGTCGAGATCGATTCGTACAGTGGCGAAAAGGTAGCGAACTCACGAGCGCATTCACCGGGAAGGCAATAAATCATCGCATTATAATCATGAATTCATAATGATCTAATAAATTTCGATTATTTTCATAAAAACGTCAAATGAAATATATCTACTTTCGGGGGGTTTTCGTCCGACGTTTTCCACGGCCCCAGTGGTAGACTTTACAATTGTTCGTCCGGTGTTTTTTTTTCCTGTTCAACTGGAAAAGCTTTTTCAGAAGCACTTCAAGGGTTGAAAAAGAATGAGGAATAATGCATGGAGAAAACAAAATGGAAGTGAAGTCAGTTTTTGAAGGGATTACGGGTTGATTTAAACTACGTGCTGATAGTTCTCTAAAAATGAAAGAAAAAAAGGTTTAACTACAAAAATAAATTTTGTAGAAAAATATAATTTAAAATTATTTTTAATTTAACTTAAATGAATTTTCCTTCTCTTATTGAAAAACTCTCCTACTCTTCCTTATTATAACCATCTCGCTTTTCCAAAAACTTCTTATTATCGTACTACGAATTTTCAACACATCCCGAACCAAGCCACAGACACTCCATTCAACCAAGCAAAAGGGAAACCAGCCGACCGATTTGACAGACATGATAGAGTTCCAACTATCCTCCTGGCACACACACACACACAGAGACACCCCGGACAGCCGGGTGAAAAGTTGAAAATAGTTTCCTCCATTACACAAGCCTGACAGATAAGAAGGCGAAAGATTTATACGATTTTCACAAGGTAGGTCTAGGCTTTTGCGGTACGTATTCGCAAGGCGGTAGAAATGGAGTGATAAGCGTATCACGAGTGGAGTTCAGTATGCTGAGAACGTTGGTGAACGAGCTGGATCTGCTGTAGCAAGCAGGTAATAACTATTGGTGATGATGACTCTTTGGCCAGAAGTTAGTTAAGATTTATCGATGATTTTCGATAAGAGAATGGGTTTGAAAAGTTCGTCGGGGGAGATGGGCTGTCCGTGGCTTTGAAGTTGCAGATAATACCGAGGACACCTTGCGAAAAAGTTGGTACTTTAGATTGTTTCTGTGGGATATTTAGTTCGTGTCCCTTTCCTCCTTGCAGTATCAAAGAGCCTTGTAGAAAGCGCATACGCTTCAAGGAAAAAGATTGCGATGTACAATGTGTTGTGAATGTGTTACAAATCAACTTCAACGTTGCAGTAAACGAAACCGGGGATCAATAACAATCCTTCAATCACACCACCATGCTGGCATGATTGCTGTCTATCATATCCTTCAAAGTGGAGCATATGGAAGCATTCCGACACCAGCACAACACTTTAACAACACGCCTCGTAGGGAACATTCAATTAGAAACTGAGAAGAAATTGAAGACCACTATTCTGCTCCGAATACCTCATATTAAATAGCCTGTCGCAATGCATTAAGTATCGTTTAATAACTGCCTCCGACAAGCCATTTATCGTCTTTATGCTGCAGAAAGAATTTCCACATCAAATTAAATTTGACTGCACATGACAATTGAGGACAGGAAGATACTCCTTGTCTTGTACCTGCGTGCAGGATGTCGTAAAATGGTAACTGCTACTTCTGCCGGTGCTAGTGCTCCACACGAAAATCAGGGGTTTAACAATCTCGTTGGCAACTTGTCAACATCGGAACAATTACCAAAGTCGGTGTGCCGGTGTGTCTCATCGTACTCCTTCTAGGAACAATTATAAAATAATTAAATCCACAAATTGGTACCCTCTGATATCTTTGGAGGAGTGGGAACTGCTGAATGAGGCGAACGAAACCGCCTGGCATCGCTTACCTGTGTGCAATGGTTTCGGGTTGGTTCTTCCAGTAATTTGCGTTCCCGGCAACCATCTCCTGCCGAAGAATCCTCTTACACATCCTTCACTGCGATAGAGACATAACCCAAAACGAGCTTCCTCTAGGTCTGGTCTACGCGGGTCGGTAATTAAAAAGAAAATATAGAATTCCTTTCCAGCGGGAGGATTGTCTTCAAACCGTGAGTGTCGTCAACATGGCAGCACTTAAATTACTTTTACACATTTGCTTACACATTTGCAAACGGTGAAACGACAACAATTACGGTGCGGCAGAGGAGCACTGTATACAGTGTCTCCTGCAACAATACATGGCACAATAGGGAGGAGCGAGTCCTTGCCCGAATGGAACGGGAAGTAACGTTTCACTGTTGTGTTTAATGCACGATTTGCAACTTGTATGTGTGAAGAAACAGTTAAATCCCTTATTTTAGTGCATGAAATCAAATTCATGGGTTTCATTACCAATACAATGGAGGGGAAGTGATTTTAAAAACAGACAAATACAATAAACTCATGACACAGCAGGGAACGGTTCTTTTCTTCAGGAAACCAGAATTCCTTAGGGAAGCATTGAGTTGGATTGGTCCTTCAAATTACAGCAATTTTTCTGGAGTGAAAATTAAACTTCACAAAAACAAGGGAAAACGTTTAATTAAGAAGCAGGGACTCTTTGCCTAATGCATCAACCAGAATAACAAACAATTGAATGACAGATGAGACTAGAAGAAAAATTCAGTTAACTGAACTTCATCCAATTTTTAGTTGTGTCATAACGTTATTTCAAATAAAAAATAAAAATAATTAAATAATATTTTAAATAAGAAAACACTAGCATTTTGAATATAGTGGTAGACTTGACAGCGGTGCCGGTTTTCACACAGCAGGGCTAGGATTCAAATCCCATCGGGGCCGAACTCCCATAGGGAGGACTTGACTGTCGTTCTACCCTTTATTAATAAATCCAGAAGCCAGAAATGCCAGACATGACCTAAGAGGCCATTAGGCCTAGAAAAACACCCACAAACTATTCTGAAGATACTTCGTCGATCTTATCATGAACAACAAATACTTACATCCACTCACTGTTACTGCCAATCCATGGTGATCTTCACTGATGCGTATGGACACACTGCCGGCCTCAGTTTTGGACGGTTTCAATAGAATTCTCATCGAAATACACTAAAACCCGCCCAAAACTAACGCCCGCAGTGATCGTTGTCGAAGGATGCATGATGACGTATATAACACGTAGTTGAACATATTTAATTTTTCACTTTTTTCCTTTCAAATACACTTTCTAATAGATGTCCTGTAATTGAGTTATTCAAATTTCCTTAAGGCTCAGTAACTTTATAAGAAAATCCACCAGAGTTTCAACTTATTTCTTCAACTAAAAGACCTCTGCTCATTCGTCTTCTCCAGCAAATGCATGCATGCAAGTTCAAGCTACTCTGGAAACGTTATGCGTTTCCTGTCATGTAAGATTTACTCCCCTTCCTGCAGGTGAGACATAATCAGTCGTCCGTCAGTCTTCCCTGACAACTGTCACTATCTAGCAGTGCGCGTATTTCGTACCAACTCAATCACCTTCCTCTTACTATTACGGCACAGCACACAGGTGCTCACGACAGGAAAGAACTATATTTTCTCAAACCCCAAAATTCCATATTCGTGTGTGCGTGTGTGTGTGTCTTCAAATGGTGATGCTCTTTGATGCCCTGCGAAGTACGATAAGACGCGCTGCAGCTGGTGAAGCTACTTACCCGAGTATTAAACTTTCAAAACGCAAACAAGACCCGCACACAAGCAATGGAATAACATTTGGGGCTGGTTGGGTTTTGTGGCGCACACACACACACACAGAGCCCGAGAAAAGAATTGTGTTCTTTGTGCTCAAAAAAGCAAATTCCCATCCCTCGCCAAACGAACAGCATTTCGACATTACTGCACCCGTCAAGGTAGAGTGCGCCGGGACACCTGATCTTCGCACTGACAAGTGCACGCAAGTGGAAGACAAATTCGAATCCTTCGCACGGTATCTTGCCCCGCCGGTGTGCCAGCCAGCTAGCCCGGCAGCGAGTCAGCCAGCCAGCCATTGGATTCCGTGAAAAATGTTCTGAATGAAAGTCAAAGTAAAAGCTTTTACCATTCATATCAGTTACCTTTTTTAGTGCAAGTATGGTGTGATGCGTATTCGGTTTCAGGTACAGATGGTATGGACCGCACACACACACACACACATTGTGCATTGAAAGTTAAGCTGCTTCTGGCGTGGTAGAAGGATCCACTGACAAGGTCGCCCAGTTTTGTAGGTAGAAAAGCTTGTTTCCAGTTAAAGAACTGCTGTTTGGGACATCATGTTTCTGAGCATCAATTTCGGAAGTTCTTCGAACTGTTTTGTTTCTATTATAGTTGGAATTGAAATTGAGTTTTTCCTTGAAGTAGTTGGTACTATTGATCAATTAAACTAGTCAAAATCGTTGTCTGTGATCCATTTTTCCAAATATTCAGCCTTGAGGCTTTGAAGCCAAGATATCATCTAGAATCTCCTCCATATATTCCACAATACTATAGATCATCATTTGGTAAATGAATGGACAATCAATGTCCCAAATTGGCTTTCCCGGGATTAGATTTGCAATCAGCAATATTAATGCACAACATTTAATCCTTCCAGCTCCTGTGCGAAAGATTTATTTTCATCAAAGCCATGTTTGGTTGAGTGTGTCTGTGAGGCTATCGAGCAGAGACTTGCCATGCTCCCGGGAGACTTTTTCGCCCATCTCAAACGTATCTACCAGCACACTCGACCTGCTGGCAATTCAATTAATTTAAACTTAACCACCAGAGTGCCTTTTGTCTATCGGCTGCCTTTGTTCCCTTCCCAAGCACTATCTTGGGTGTTTTTAATTCAAACCTTGTTTTCGTGTCGCTTTTTCTCTATCTTTTGAAAACTAATTCTCTTCCTTGCTCTAGCAGCTTTTTGTACCAAAAATGGCAGACATGCATTGGGAAATCATGAATGAAACCGGAGACAATCGAAGCAGAACCAGTCGGACCCTGGGGCAACGGCAAAACCACACAATGCGACAAAAACGGCTACAAAAATTTGCTGCCAAGAGCTACTAATTCGGTATTAAATATAATTGGAAAGTTTTCTTGGGGATGGCCACAACACCGACCATGGCAGCTGTCGATATTATTAATTAAATCCGGGCGTTTTGAGCGTTCGCACGATTATCGAATGCTTTCAGAGGTATTGAAAGAATTTTTTTATGAAAATTACCTTAAGTGATGTTTCTTTCCATTTGAATATGTTTTCCTTACCTGTAAGAAAAGAGAGAAGGGAGCGTGGTTAGCGTTTAAGTATGATACTTTTTAGAAAGAGCTGTCTCATATTATCCCTGTTTCTTAAACAAATCACAAAACATCGTCAATAATGCACGTCTCCTATGAGTACTAATGTATAGTCGTATGACTTCCGACATCACCACGATACAGAATTCCGAAGTTCCGATAGTTCGTGGGCTTTTGGGTTTGGGAAAGATTTTCCTCTTCGCTTCCCCTGAAAACAAAAAAAAACCCAGAACATAACCACAAAGACGCTCGCCACGGTGCACCTTACGCGACCCGCACACACACACAGACACACAGAAATAGTGAGCGAAAAGAAGTGTTGTTTGCATTCCAGCAGTAGCGTGAAATATTTAAAATGAAAGTTTTCCGCCCCGGCCAAAAAACCGCGAATTTCCCACAAGGCTGAACAGGATGCTTCGACAGCGGAGCGCACACCGACGAAACCGCATCAACATTGAACATTTTCCTGCCAAGTGGGAGAAGCTTTCCTGTTTCCTGAAGCTTTGTACCTCAGTTCCTGGTGAGGTTTGAGCAGTGAGGTTTTTGAAGTCTTTTTTTTTCTCTAGGGGCTGTGTCTTTTCGTTTCTTTGTGGGTTTTTGGTTTGGGGGTTCCAAACACAAGAAGTTTGGTGTTTTTAAGACAGTTTTGAGTACTGATGAAAATTTGAAGCCTTTTGTCTGCCGTGCTTTTCATTTTAAGATAGTTTTTGGTGAATCTGTAATGAAAATTGTATTGGTTCGCTTTTAATTATTTAAAACGAAGCAACCAAAAAGCTGTCAAAAGGATTAATAAAGTAACTCTTTTAATAGAAAAGTGTCAATAAGTTTATTTAAAACCCCAAAACAAATATCACGAACCAGGTAGAAATCGCAAATAAAATCAAAAACTTCCTCAAACGTCGCAAACGATACCACCACAGAAAGCTCATCATAAATTAAACAAGATTCAAACAGCCCCCACATTGCGAACGAGGCTCAAGTGCATTCTTTTGCAATCCCCTGCTTTGTACACAGAGAACTCTGCTCATCGTCATCAGCAAGCCTACGATAATGGGTAATGGGTGAACATTCGTGGAACAAGACCCCCCCCCCCCCCCATTCACCCTTCGCTCGTCGTCGTCCACCGATCAATCTCTCCGAAAGCAGCCCTACCAACGCTTCACCAAATGGCACCGTGAATGGAACTGGGAACAAGCGGCCAGCCAGGTTCGATGTGCTTCCTGGACCAGTTCGGCGGTGAGTGGTTTGGCACATATTTTTCGTTTCCCACATTGAAAATTTATGATACACTTTCGGTACCGAGCCGTGTTTCGTAGAGTAAGAGTACAGTCCAGGGAACTTTTGCTTCACTCACTTCCCTTACCGGTCTATTTTCCCGTGACCCGCTTTCCTTGGTCACGGGAGACGCTGACGGCCAGGGAAGCGCTTGATTTAAAGCGCTGACAAGGAAAAAGTCTCAGTGTGTGCTGTTTGATAGGATCGCATCGATTGCCATTGGTGCACTTTGGTGTTGATACATTCGAGTGCATTTCTCCGGTATTGGATAGTTAAAGGGAAGAAACGTTTGTTTTAACGAATTTGGTGACGATTTCGAAATAGGATTTATGTATTGGCTAATTTGATGAATGATTACATTTTTATCTGTTTTTGTTCAATTTATTGTAAAATCTGCTCTTGAAATTTAGGTCTTTGTTTAAAACTATGGTTATGATATAAAGTTCATATTCCATATTTTTTAATTTATTTTATAAATACTTTAATTTATTTTTGAAAGTATGATTTTTGCATGTGTCTTTATTTCTCTTTTTATTTTTTGAAAACTTTTTCATGATTTTAAAATATTCTCAGATGAGTTTCTCTGAATCCTCATAATTTATGAGTCTATAAAATCTATTAGAGTTTCATATTGATGGGTATGTTTATGAACAAAGAAATTCAATTTTAAGACAAAACGGCGTCAAGCCGTCATACTAAAATATACATAAATTAATTAATAAATTTATAACAATAAATATAATTGCTTATACAATCATAAACCCTTATAGCTAAATAAATACTTCAAAACACTAAATAAACCTTTAAATATCTTTCCTCTAATCTCAAGACATCATCATAATCGGAAAAAGACAGTGAAAACACACACACACACACACCGCAAGAACTCATCTGTCCGCACGAACGGAAGCAAGATTCAATTTTGCTCCACTTACCAAAAACAAAATTAAGCGCTTGAAGTGGCCTTTCATCCAATTTCGCTTCAGCCTTTCGCCTGGTGGGTGTGCCTTCGCATCCCGAAACTGTCCAGCTCCAATTCTTAAGGCGCAACCCACTTAAGAATGCTCTTTCCGTACTGTGTGCCAGCCAACCAGCCCCTCTCGAGATGCATGTCAAGAGATAAATTGCGCGGACGACAACGACAACACCAAAACCGGCACGATCTTGCACTGCAAAAGACGGGACAAACAAAATTAAGACATCCCGGGCCGGGCCTTGTGTCCCAGTACAAAACTTGATATTGCTTCTGGGTTTAATGTGTTTCGTTTCTATCGCTCTTACGCTTCTTTTTTGTTTTACTTCCTGTTTTCTCTGGAAGAATCACAATCCGGAGTTTAGTCTCCAAAAACGCTGTTTGCTAGTGTTGAGGTACCCCCGGTTCGAGCAAACACACTGCTTTCAAAACGCTTTATTTCGTGCCTCCGTGACAAACAGTTCCGAGGTTCCGTGCTAGCGCTTCCGAGTAGGTAGGATAAACGCTTCTTTATCGTCCGGTGTTGTCCGGGCAAACGAAGATAACAGATGGGTTAAGATCGTACCTTCTCGTGGCTCGTTTTTGCTATTCAATTTGGACGCCTTTAGACGACTCCGATGACTGGTAGGAGGCCGGAGAAGTGAGCTCGTTTTTGGGTGGACAGTTCATCACGCTCGGACACACTTCACCGGTGCACTTACCCTGCGAGGCTCCCATATTGAGCAAAGCCTCAGTCCTCGTCTTTGTGGCTGTCCCCATCGAGCTGTTCCTTAGTGCTTGAGAGTACTTTTCGTACCCGAATGATGGAAAGATGAGAGTGGGATAGAAGGAAAAGGCATCCTAAGAATAGGACCGCACCATTCCATCTATCATCACCTCTTTTTGTGGAGGTCGCTTGTCACCTTCTTTATTTTGCAAGGTTGATTTACTTGCAAAAGGTACGGCAGGTGCTGCATCATTCCTGGTTCGGAGAAGAAGCAATAGATGGCGATGGAGCTGACGAAAATGCGAAGAACCTTTCGAGTCCCCTCCTCCAAATAAAAGCAACACAACATGGCGTTGAGTAGATCGTGTTTCTGCAATCAATTTTGCATGCTTATTTCATTAAGGATAAGAACGAGATTCTTCCAGGCCTTTTTTTCTGCTTGCTTGATGCCTTTTCGCTTCGTGTTAGTTCCAAGAAGCTTGAGCGAAAATTTCTTGAAAGGGTTTACAGGGAAGAAACCTTTCGAAGATAGTCACCTTTCACCGGTTTGCTAGGTTCGGCAAGAAGCAACAAGAATGGGCCCTTCGAATTTCTGCTCTGTACATAAGTCATTGAACCCTGTTTGGCATGACCCTTTGAGGGCCGTGTATATGTGTGTGTGTTGTATGAGAAAATCCTTTTTTTCGGTGTACTTACGCTCAGGAGATAGTGTGATACATGTTTGGAATATGAAATTTTCTATTTATCCTGCCTTTATTCGAAAGTTTATCTTATGCGTGAAGGAGATTGAAAGACTTGCTTTTGTCTGTGTGCGTGTTTGCGAATCTGTAAGCAAGGAGAGTTCACCTTCAGGGTAAATACCATATTTCATCTGGTGAAATTCCTTACCCTGCCTAATGGTACCCAGCAAGTCAAAAGGATGGACTGAGGGAGTGCTGTGTGTATACTCCCGGGGGCTATTTGGCTATATCTGAAGGGCATATCGACACACAAAAACGAAACACATGTTCAGATCAACCGGAACTGCTGGGGAACTGAAAGGGAAAGCGGTTTGTGCGCTCTAAGTAGCTCCTGGTCGGCATCTTTCCCATCGGAAAAATGAGACACACCAATAAGCCAATGCATAAAGATGCGAACGACGACTTTTTCCAATTATTTATTTTCTATCAGTCGGAAAGCAAAAGCGAAAGCCAAAATGGGAAACTCATCTGATAGCCTTAAATCCAGCCCCTGTAAATGGCTTTTAGCAAAAGTCACACAAACGAAGACGAAGCCGAAGCAGCCACGACGCTGTGGATAAACATTAAAATTATTACGATGCTTGCTTTTTCCGGCTTGCGAAAGCAGCTATCCGTGGAGGAAAGTTTCCAAGCAAGGGAGGAAAACTATTTACCCAAACAAATGTCCCATTCCATTCCAACCTAGGAACCCCTTTCTGAAAACGTGCTGAACAAAGAAGGAATTTGCCGATTTTTCGACCCACAGTTGATACTTAAGACAGTTTTAGTTTTTTTCCCCCCGGGAGGACAGGGATAAAAGCGAAATCAAATCGATAGGCGATTTCTTCATTTCTTTCTAAGAGGGACTGGGAGGAAAAAAAGCCGAGGCCCACATCATCATCCGTAAATGGGGCGAACCCAAAAAGGTTGAAGTTCATAAAAACGTGCGATCAACCGGGTCCTCGCACTACTCGGTCTCCTGGCCGTGCTGTGGGGTAGAAAGGATGCGCCATCAGCCTGGAACCACCCTGGTCTACCGATTGTCGGTAATAAAAACGCATTATTTCGATTCGTTATGGTCATTCGTGCGAGCCCGAGCATTGGCAAGATTTACTTTGCCGATACGCGCATCGGCAGGAAAAATTGCGGAACGTTTTATGTCTGTTGCGTGCCTCGCCTTGCTCGTTTCGTTTCGTCTGATGGTCTGTAAGAAAGTAAAATGATTGCAGATAAGCAATGGACGAACGAAGCAGAAGAAATCTCCCAGAATAAGGTGAAGTTACTGAAATCGAACCTCAAATTCCAGAAGTGCAATAAATTTACAAATCTCTGATGTTTGATCGCCTTTTTTGTTTTGGTTTGGTCTTTGGAGGATGTAAAGTTATTTAAGAGTTTTCTATTTTTTAGGAAAAAAAATCTTTGGTTGAAGGCGCTTAGCGGAGCAGTCAGGATTGCGTAAAATGTGTGTGTGTAATTCACACTTCGAATCTCGCGAAACGCTTCCCAATCCCGGGATTGATATTAATGGTGCAGAAATTATTAGAATGAATGTCGGTACGCTAATGAAAATGGATGGATGCAATTTGAATAGAAATATTCGCATGCTTATTGCTTTCTGCTGCACGATGTTTTGTTTGGGTGGAACTCGAAGAGATTTTTTTAAAGAGTCCTATACATTCGTAAGACTGCTAAGATATTTCTGTGAAGAATCGGCATGAAGGCCGTATTACTTAGTCTTAACTTACTGAATTTATCTAATAGGCAAAATAAAGTTGAGTAGCCCTGACTTTAGTAACTCGTAATTCCGGCAGGTGGCGCTGTTGATCGTGTTTTATAAATAGTATTAAAAGGACCTCAAAGGACCAGTTTTAAAAGCTCAAGAATGTAGTAAAGCATATAAATAAATTCGAACCCTTTCCATAACAATTTACCGAGGTTAACACCACAAATTTGTCCCCCGAGGTCAAATCTGGTCCGGAACTCATCCGAAATTCGACACTCATAGATCGTCAGTCAAGTAGTGACACACATTTCATTATACAAAACTTGTCACTCATCAATTTCCATAGCGTTCCATCAATCTTGATCTGCTGTCACTGGCAATTGAAGTTTTAAAAAGACGATCGAAAGTTGTATGGCTGTCTCGGCCTTCCATGATACATCCACAACGAGATTCTCAAATTAACAACATAACTTCAGACAAAAAACCCCGCTAATTAATGCTATTCTACTTGGACTTTAAAACAGCACTCAGTCCTCATCCGCCCCCTAGGAGCTGATTATCCACCTCTGGAAAGAATTTCTTGAGGCTTCCTCCAATGCTTTCCCGAAACGCGTTCGGCGATCCTAAGATTTCGATTTCTCATCACTTCTCATTTTATCTTAATTAAATGTGACAATTTTAAAACTCCCTCTCCCTTCGTCTTCTCGGTTCCTCGCCACCACAGAAGCCTTAGCAATAAAGAAAAGAAAGTAAAAACTCTCCCAAAGATCGACATTAGGCTGGTGTGGGATGAAATGGGGTTGTTTCTCCCATTCCCCGAAACCCGCTCATTAAAACTAACGACTCACCGGGGCGAATGATGATCGAATTAACGCCTACGTCAAAAATGCGCCCCGGAAACCCGGACCACCACCGGACAAAGTGACCCGAGGCTGCGGTGCGGTGTGGCAGTCATTAACCGATCATAATCGATTATCCAACCCGCATCGCTGTCGGGATTGGTGTGCTGTCCGGGTAAGTGCACGGTTCGGTTTGTGTTTTTATGTGGTAAGGTTATGTTAAACTTCTGGGGGTTGGATTTTGTTTTGAGTGCGTAGGTTCTGCCATTAATTTCCATCTCTAAAACACTTTCGATGTTTTTTGTCTTTAATGTTTGTCATTGTGGTTTTGCTGGCTGTGGCTTTCAAGGGGTTTGAGTGATGGTTATTTTAATTGCAACTCACAAAGCATGGCACTTTGTTTTTTTTTTTAATTTAATCCAACATAAACTTTCAAATTATCTAGTATAAAGATATACGGGATGTCGTTCAAATGAGATATAAATATTCATAATCCAAAGCTAAAATAAAGCTTTGCACATGGCAACGAGATGTCAAATTCGAGTGCGACTTCAATCGCTAAAATATTGGATTGGAATATCCGATTCTGATTCCTTCACAAAACACCTAAAACCTTCTCGATCGATCACAAATCTTCCTAACAAATTTCCCAACTTCCCAAAAGTACCTTCATTCCCTCACTCCCAGAAACCGCGAACAAAACAAACAAAAACGAACCCGCGCGCAACACCGAAATCAATGGGTTAAAAATTTAATTTCTGATTCAGCGTTCCACACCCAGATATCGGTTTTGGTTTTGGGCACGGAAGCTCCGGGTTTCCGGGGAATAGCGCAGACACACTCCCGATCCCAACGAGTTGCAACTAAGCTCTACTCGTCACCCGCCCGTCCGTGTGTCATCTCGAACGTCGTCGATGTTGCCGAGCATCGTCAGACTGATTGAAAATGTCATCCGCATGCAACGCAACGACCCCGGCCGGGTTTCTGTTTTATGCACTCGGATGCATTTGCATAGTTTGCACACGGTGTTTTATCCTTTCTAATGCGCACCGGGTTTTGCATTACCCGACACGGGGTTTCTGAGCGTTTGCGAGCAGATTCGGATGGATCATCAAACGATCGTACTGGCTGTGTCCCGGTGAATGGCAGGTTGGTTGTTTTCCTCAATTTTAATAGAAGGTGGTGGGATGAAACGCTTTCCCCGTCACGGTTGGTTTGTGGAGTATGAACAGGCTTATCGGAATGTTTTATCAAACGTCGTATAGCGAAGCGATGTTTCGTTGGTGATTGGAAAATGTGTTTAACCAACGCTTTAGGATGCGCTGCTAAACCTTTAAAGAAAATTAATGCTTTGGAGCTGCCTTCGAAGGCTCAAAATAAAGAACGAAGGGAACACATCCTCTGCAGATGCAATTTCTTTTCACACGTCACTCACAATCACAGTCTTTCTTTGGGTGACGCATCTCGGCAGTGGCACAAACTCGTCGCTTTGTGAAAGAATTATTCGTTTGAATAGGTTGAAAGTCTACCTCGACCAGAGAAAAAAAGCTGTCGGTACGGAAATTCTTTCGGTTAGCCAAGATGGAACGGGTTGAAAGTTGCTGTCATTTCCAAATCACTAAACGGAGCAGCGAGTGCATTCTTTTGTGCCATCCCTGATGGCTGATGTGGTCTCGCCCTTCAGTAAAGACAAAGGAGAAGATGCAAAGCTTTCTAGCGAAGTAAAACACCGGCTTAAATCCAAAGGGGTTGATAAGATGGAGTTCTTGAAGATTTGTTGCTGTTCTTTTTTTCTCTCTCTCTCAAAAAGCTTTACGATAAGTCGTTTGAATAGCTTTCTTAATGCTTTCTTTTTGATGCGACTAGTTTTATGCACACGGTTAAACCCCGAGAAACAAATAAATGAATTCAGAAACGAACATTTGACCATGCCAAACATTCACCTCGAAGTGCATCGTTTAGCAGGTGCTTTTGCAGCACCGTGCCATCTTCCGGCAAGTTTTCGGGATCTTTCGATCTTTGTCCTGCGAATAGGTATTGTGAGTGTGTGAGTGTCAGTTGGCTTTTTAGCATAGAATGTTGCCATTTGGTGTTGCCACTTTTTCCTTCCTATGTCTTTCTCCCCTTTCTACCCACCTGGCCAGACCGGTTCCGGTTTATCAGACCAACGATCGCCTTTTGCCAGACGTCCATCGCAGCGCACACCATACTGTGCGCACTCCATTAATATTCATTAAAAGCGTGAAAGAAAAACTTTCTATCTCGACCCGGTCCATCAACCCCCGGGGCTGCTGAGCTGAGGGGTTTCATTTTTTTCCCCTTGAGCTGAGAGTTTGCTCACCTCATTTTCTTCGATGAGGTTAAATGTTCGCCAAGGAAAACCTATTTTTATTTCTTACTTTTTTGGTTTGCATTTTGGTTTGCGGTAGTAGATTTAATAATGTTTGTTTTTGCTTCGGTTTTATTTGTTGCTTTTGGTGGAAATCTGTGGTGGTGGTGGTGGATATGGAAGTTTACAGGTTTAGGAAGACAGTCTTAAAGACCAATCATAGGTAGGTTTTTTCCTCAGTAAAATATTTTCTGAAAAAATCTTTTGATTTATTTGTGCATTTCTTAAAATATTTTCTTTATAATTTAAATTTTTACTTCAAAAATTGGAGAAAAACATGAAAGACAGCAGCTTCAAATCACAGAGCTAAGAAAAAAAAATAATTTGATTTAGATTTCAAATTTGAGTCGCATTGATTTTTTCAAAATGTATTAAATAATAATTAATAAAACATTGTTTTCACAGGTGAAAACAATTTTTTCCAACATTAATGAACGTAGGCGTTAAAGTAAAATATAAAAATAAATAGAATAAATAAATTCAGATACCTCTAATCCAATAGAAATACAGGGTGGGCTATTTAAATTTTACAGATTATTAGGGTTTCTCAATTTAATCGAAGCTCTCAAGAAGCTTTGTTTTTTAAATTATTTAAAGATGCTTTGCGTCTCTGATTATTGCTGTTTCAAAGCATTGCTTGTTTTCATATGTGTAAACTCATCTGTCAAGTTTGGTCTGCACACTCTGTATGTTAGAAGAGGTTTGCTCAGAACTTCGGAACTGAAGAAGGTTCAAAAATTTATACTATCATCTTCTACGTACAAATAAATTAAAAAAAGAGCTTGTTACCATTCACAAAGTTTAAATAATTGTATTACAGCTCAGAATTCTTTGTCCACACGCACACTCTCTGTCTCTCTCTCGCTCAAACCCACCAACAATTGCAATCAAGCAAAGTTCAATAAAGAAGAAAATTGGAAGACATTTAGAGCTACGCTCAATTATTCCCGTTGCGATACAAATCGCACAACAAACGAAAGTCTGCAATTGCGTTACATCCCATCCACGGTCTCCCCCTGCTTATCATCTGTTCCTTCTTATTAAACCCACCGGTACCAATCGCACTTCCGGGTATGCATGAGCTCGCCTTGCTCTATATCTTCACTGTATCGACCGAAAAAAAAACCGGAAATCTATTGATACGAAATAAATTGAACGTCTGTTCTGGTAAAAGACATCATTATTTTGAGTTCCGCAAGCGTGAAACCCGCACAGCTGAACGTGGGGGACCGACGAGCCAACCGAGACTAGGATTAACGCAGCTTGGTTTGGCGCCAGTAGACGAACCAAACCCCACCTCGTACTTCGAGTTGGGAAAAGTTTTGTTGCAAATGCGTACAAATTATGCCACCTACTGTGTGGCGAGAGTCTTGGTGGTGGTTTGCCTGGTTCTACTGCTATCAGCACCAGCAAGGGTACAAACTGCATCAAAGTCCCTCCCAACATCCGAAACGGATAAATGGATGAATCTTTTCCCAATTGATAGGCACCACGGGGTAGGACGAATCAGGGTTTTTCTTTTCCGGCAAGGATATACGGCGCGGAGCAGAGATGGGCCTCGCTTGATGAAGCGAGACGAATTTGTCTTCCCAGCGGTCGTTCTTTGATCGTCGTTGGATGTGGAGAAAAGTTTCCGCATAGGGAGCTAAATTGAAAAGAAATGAGGTGCAAATGTGCATGTATCTTGGTGACGGGTGGATCCTTTCTTCTGGCCAAGGGACCGAACCAGATCGTGCTCTCTTTGTGTTTGTTGTAGTTATTTTGAGCTATGAGGGAGCAAAAAAAAGGTGAGGCATTACAATGAATGAAAAATGAGTTCTTTTCATATCGGTTTATTCATCTTTCGACGGTTCATCACTCATGAAGAGCAGAGTTTTCTTCTAACGATCCACATAGAGGTTCAAACTACAAAGCACTCGCTCTCGCCTAGTTTATTGATAAATGAGTTACTCAACTCGGAGCTTGGAGATTGATTCGGAGCTCAACGAAGCGTTTAAATGTTCAAATTTGTTTTTAATTAATATGCTGTCATTAATGTAAACAAATTCAATCGAACAAATCTATTTCGTTCATTCATAACCTCCATTTCGCATGCTGACAGCAGTCAATGTCCAACAGGTTTTTGGCTAACAAATTGAAAGACAAATATCCTTCAGACATTGTAGACGAGGACAACAAAACAAAAAAAGCAAAACCATCCTAACGAAACATAAAATAAACTCCAGCATTAATATATCGCTGGCTTCCAGCTCAGGCAAGGTAGTTGTTACAGGTTGCCAATTTTTGAATGACTCGCCGAATGCCGTACATTTCGCCCGACCCACATAGGTCAGCCACGACGAATCACGACATTCCGACCGTGCCGGAAATGTAGAGAATGTTGCGAAGCTAATACTACCAACCGACAACACACAGGCACAAATACACTACAGAAACACGAAACACGAACCAAAGCCACCGGGGCAGTGGTTTAGCAATTCGGATTTGCTTTTCCCTTTTTGATGCTTTTGTTCTGCGCTTCGGTGGGGCACATTTGAATTTTCGTTTGCAATTATTCGTGTGCCCCGTACTAGTACAGTCACAGGAGCAAAAGCTATCGTTTCCACCTTCCCACCTGCACAGTTGTTTTTCTATTTACTGAGCGAATTAAAACAATCATCTCGCGTGATTTGGCTAAATTTGTTACATTTGCATGAGCCCGTGGTTGGTGCGGGAGGGCACTTTGCCGTCCAGGACGAGCTGGCTTGGCTCGTACCGTTACAAGGGAAGCTTCGATTTGTTGGTTTTCCGCTAGGTAAGCATTATTTTCCTAGTGGGAGCGAAATATGAATATTAAATTGCTTTGTTAAAGCTCTCCACGCCCGGTGGCCTGAAGCGTTGATCGGGCCACGAAGAGTTAAACGCGATGACCGTTGCTCATTATGGTGGGACTGGGAGTTTGATGTCGCTGTCCTTTGTGTGATGGGTCAGTTTGATGGTAGAAAATAGTTTGCATAGTAGTGAAGAATAGAATCGTGAGGTAGCTAAGCAGATTTACTTAAAATTGTATAACTTAACTCTACGGTAAGGTCAGGTTTATAGATCATATTGGGTTCCAATTTTTACAACTATTGTCGATACCGGGGCGGCTCAGTGCTATGGGCGACAGCGGGGCCAGTCTTCATACGGCAGGACCGGGGCTCAAATCTCATTTGGACCATAGTAAGAATTGACTATCCATATACTTGGTAGAAGAAAGTCTAGAAGCCAAATGGATTGCCACCGTGTCCTAGCAGCTATTTGAACTTCCAAAGCGAAATATAATTGATTGATTGATGATTTTCCTGTCGTTTGAATGAGTGTTACCGTTGCTGTTTTAACCCACTAGACCTCTCTTGGGACCAACAGCTTCAATTGTTTCTCAAGAATAAAGCTCCAAATTAGTTTGCTTAATTTTGTTTTTTTAAGATATTACACCTTCAAACATAACAAAACTCTTTCAAATAAAATTTGAAATCCTTCTCAATGCAGTACATTTCCTCCATCCTTCAGGAAAACGGGCACCGAAAATGTCAGGAAATAATTTCAAGTTAATATATCTCCTACTTGACATCCTCATTATTTTCTCGGGCAACAACGAGCAAAAGGAAGACCCGTCACCGTGAGCCCCAATCACAACCGATTTACCCTGCCCCGGAAACTGGTGCTCGAAATGGTACGAAACATTCGGAAGAACCATCACAGCAGCGGTAGAAGATGTGTAAGGACACCGGAAACCGGAAAACCCCGAAAAAACCCCCCCGTCTAGTGTTCTATTCAAAGTGGAATAGACCGCATCAGGCCAACCACACTTTTAGCAAATGGCACACGGGAAAAAAAAATCATTTCACACACACACACATGCTTGGTACGGTGGAAGAGAAATGGGAAATAAATTACAATGAAGTGATCCATAACAAGTCTGGCGAGGAGAACCTTGGCAAAGGAGAGAACCTCCCTAAGGTAAAGTTTCAGCGGGGACAGAGAGAGGGAGAGTGAGGAAGCTACGGAAAGGAAAAATAAACCACCGAAATGAAACACATTCACATGCTCTCATGGCATCCGGTTAGGTTGGACGGTGTTGGACGCCCTGGACCGGACCACGTCCGTACGAAGGACACCTTACGGAGTACGGAGTTGCATCCTGCTGGGAGTTAGCCCGTCATCTGTCGCGCACCTATTGGCCAAATAAAACACTCCCTCCCAGAGGCATGGACCCCTGTTGGGTTGGGGATCCACAGGCAATCGTTTTCCCTCCTCGGGTGCACGGTTGTACAGGGTGATAATTTAGCATTCGAGTTAATATCCTCCAAGAATAGTGTTGGAACTCTTCACGCCACAAAAAAGCGATTATTCAAATCGATTCGATTGGGCAGCAGAAATTAACCTTTTATTCATTGTATTTGATTCTCATTTTTCATTGTTCCTGACGACACTTACACGTGTACGATTAGCTCAGAGTGTGTCCTTGAATATCCGCAATAGGCAGGTTCAAAATTCTAGATAATAGTGAAGCTCCCAGTGAAGTGATTTATGCCGACTCCCCCATGCCAGCCCATGAATCTCGCCCCGGCCACAAGCGTACACAGCGGCGACACAAATCAAGGATGACATCGAATACTTAAGGTCATTAAGAGGACGCCCTCTGCAGCCCACACCCAGGGTGGAACTGTGTGTATCTAATGGCACTGACACCGTGGACACCGTGGACTTCTGGTCGTCCGGACGACTCCACGATCACTGGAGCAGAAGCCGAGACCAGCTACCAAAGAAAAAAACCGATTGCCTCGAATGAATGGCAAGATAAAGAATGTTTCCCTCGATATGGGCGGGCTTCTTTCGCGAGCTCAACATTCTCGGCGAACGCCGACGGTGGCGATACTTTCAGGACAGGCAGCAAAAGTATCATGTCGAAAGCCAACAAGGACATTCATGGAGAACCGGTCGCCCTCAAAGGAAACAAAAACCTTCTCACATTCTAACATTTATAAAATGGTGAACGACGATGATGGGCAAACTGTATGAAGTGTCGATGTGTTTCGCCCGTTCGAGTGGTCCGAGTCGGGAGGGCACACAGGCAGCCTGCCTGTCCGAGCTCCGTGACTTCGCCTGTTGTTATTAATGACCCGTCTATGTAAATATTTCGCTACTCGCTAAGCGAGGATTTCCCCACATTCCATGCGTGGCTCGTTTGACGAGATTCGATTTTTTTTTGCTCTCATTTTCATCTCCCATTTTTTCCCTTCTCATATTGACAGCAGTTCAGTAGCAAGCTCTTCGTTACTTACTTTGTGTTTCTTTTTGTGCTGTTACACTCAGCTTCCACTTTCGACATCTCGTTGCACCATACTTTCTCTCTCTTTTTTATCGTATTTCACTCACAGCATTTAAGCATTTCCCCTTCTCATTTCAGTGGCTCACGAGGGATTTTCCGTTCGGTGGAGCCTGGCCAGAGAACGGAAAAAAACAAAGCGCTACAAGATAAAACACAAAACCAAACCCGAGACCCAACCAACAGCCGTTGCCGTCGTCTCTGGTGTTGTGCTGTAAAGCAAAGTAAAAACCACGGCACGCGGGAACGCTGCCTTCGTGAGCTGCCGGGAGTGGTGTAGCTATGTCGATTTTTCTGACACAACTGACAGAACCTTAACCTTCACGGTTCCCGGTAGGCGGGCTGTCTATGGGGACACATGGCTCGGAAAATATTTGGATACTTGATGAGAAAGTGCTTTGATTTTGAGACAAATTACGGCAAATGTTTCATGCTTCTTTTCGGCTACTTTTCGTTCGTTGGCTGGTTGGTTGGTTGGCTCCCCGTACTTCAGCCCGAGTGGCCTTAAGTTAGCCTTTTCGTTGCTGTCATCGTGTGCCAACACTCTCGGGAGGTTTTTTGTTTTCGCCCATTTAGGAGGATTGGCGAGATTTCTAGTCTAGTGGTAGAATTTATGTTTCTTTTTTTCTTCTATGCGCCCTTTATGAAAAAATCTTTGATCCTTCGTTTGCTTGCTTGACCTTTAACCGTTCATGAGGTGACGATCGTTGTAGAACAAAACTCACACACAGAGAAAGGCTAACCGGACGAGAGATGAGTTGTCGTTGCCGGTGTCGTGTTGATGTTGCTCATTTTTTTTCTTCTCCTTCCAGTAGCACCCTTTTTTATGAGCACATTTGGACTACTAGGTCCAAGAGTAATGGATTATTGGAACCTTTTTTTTTCTTGGGGTGGTGCAGAACATAGCAAAAAAATATTATTAAACATTCAACACATGATGGTGACATGGAACGTGTCCAGCCTGTGCCTAACGACAGGATATCATTTTTAATTTTAAAAATCAATATTTAAATCCCTCCACGGTTTAAGGTGAGCTTGAAGGAAAATGAAGGAACCGGGAAAAAATGTGTCTACAGCACATGTGGTGCATGTGGAAAAATGTATCGTTTTTTTTCCCCCCCGGAAAGTCACAGCTTGTTTGGGACGGGTGAGCATAAATCAATTGGTAGCATAATTTGTTGATCATTACCCGGATCATTTATTTTGCAAAGTATTAACAGCTAAAATATGCTAAAATTGTTTCGATTCTACGAATTCATACAGTTTTAGCCAGTTCTTGATACTGATGCACTGGGTAATATTTTTTGTTTACTTTATTAATCTCTTCTCAATTAGATTCCTATTCTTTGGTTTCCTTTGTTTGGGAAAACCTCATTATAGATTAAGTGTTTCGATATACTTTCTATACTTTGATTAGCTCAGTATATATTTCATTATTTTTCGTTTTAGTTGTCTATAACTTATACAGCTACGAATTGTGGTCAAGACTTGACCTGTGTTAATATTTGTGACGGTGCCAAGAAATCCCGCGAGCAAACAAAAGCACAAGATTAAACGTGCATTGAGCGTTGCGGTAGGAGTTATATATATGCGTTACACGATAACGCATAGGCGTTACAGAACTTTTAACGTATATCTTACCTTTAATAAAATAGGAAATCAGGTTATTATGAGCACAGCATAAAATAGAGAAATTTATTTTATAAACAAACAATTCGTTTCAACATATGTACAGTATGCTATTTCGTTCATTTAATAATCGACTTATATCAAATAGCACATGTTCTTAGGGTCCATTTGCTCAAACCACCCGTAATAAAGCAATCAAATGCGCTGCCGTTCGTTACAAAATATGCTCTTTAGCGCTCGCTCCTTCCAACATCAAAAAACACCAACATATTTACCGATTGAAAGGTGCTCATTTCATTATTCACAGGTTTACAAGTGTTAATTTACGAAACGCACAACAACCAACGCTTTACCATTCGGGGAGGAATGGATGGATGGATGCAAATTTTGTTCCACCCTGCATACGATCGATTAAACTCTTACTTGCTGGTACTCGTCGTTTGGGAAGTAGCAGCAAAGCATTGAGCTACATATGGTGCAGTTTTAGCATACCAACCCAGTTGCCGGTTGCATGAGGGGAACGCATAATGATAAGCATCGCGTTCGTGTTACTGTTGATACGAAAGCTGGAGTAAGTAAACCATGATTTATTGAGGTAATCAGAGTAGTTTCCTTCTATTTATGCGCACTCGTTTTTGTAGCAGAATTAGTTTGGAAAAAGGAAAATTTATAAAAAACAACAAAAGAGTTCTAACAAATAATGTTTACGCTTAATTGTACGACTTTAACCACATCTCCTAATAACGTCCGAGGAAAGGAAATAGTAATCGCCGATACATCCTCACTCGATAAGCCAACTCTCAGTTAGCCGCAAGATAAGTAGTTTCCATCGATTGTACCTTGCCGTGCAGGAGCAAAAAATAGAACTCCAACACCGAGTGTTACCGAACAAGCACCGTGTATAATTGTTCAAATCTCCTCTCCAGATCAGATCGAGCGCCACAATACCTCGGAAAACCGCAACCATGCTCGCAAGAAAAATCCCTTCTGGCAATGAATCTGTAATCATCAGTTCCCCCCAAAACCCCAGCCTCAGACCATTGCTGTTCCTTGTTACGAACTGTGTGTCTCGCTCCCCCTCCCCCCCCCCCCCCTTCCCCTCAACCAAAAAACAGAACCTCAACCACCTGCAACGCTTTCACCGAAAACCGAGAATGTGAATCATTTGCGGAGCTCGACCGACCAACGGTGCAGCAAAGGTGACCGGGTGCAGCAAAGGATGCATTGCAGGTTTTTCCGGCAGAATGAACTTTCCACAAAACCCGCAAACAGAATGATCGTACCGGAGATGGAAGCGAGGCTCGGCTAGTGGTGGTGGTACTGGTGGTCGCTGGGAAACAATTCGATTGCTCGTAAACTTATTCGCTCGGAAATGTTTGATAGAAATGTTACAGTTGTTATTTGTTCGCCGCAGGGTTGGATTTTTTTGTTTGTTGCGTTGCATCGCGTTCACGGTAGCGGTTATCTCGTGGTGCCCTTTCTCGTCTGTGCACTTTTTTGCCTGTGTGTGTGTTGGCGTTGTTGCTGGGTCCTCGGTTTTTGCTTTCCTTCTCGTTTGAACCTCGAGAGTAGTGACGGTAATGGTGCCGTAGCTGGATTGTGGTTGTAACGATCGAAGGGGGCTGGGAACGGGTTTCGTGTAGCGTTTGGGGCATCGACGATGGGAAAGCGAGGGAAGTGATTTGTATGATAGTTTTCACACCTGCAAACATAACGATGTACGGCGGGAAACATAGAAGTCCGGGAGGATTTTCACTCCCGTCCGGTTGCCGGAATGTGTACGAGCACGGTAGCAATGATTGAGCAGCATTTCATAACGGCGATGGAAAACCTGACGCTCAAATCGGGTTTTGAAGGCAATGTGTGAATAATTGAAGCACACTTGGGCTATGATGATCAATGGTAATGTGGTTTTGGGGAGCTCGGGTTTAAAGCTTTCGCTTGAGGAGGGATTAATTGAGCTAGATTATTTTTTCTTCTCAGGAACGGTATAATATTTTGTGATTAAATCTTTTAAAGCAATTATTTGTTTATTTTTTTAAATTCCTTAACATATTATGACTCAAGGGTATTCTTCCAAGATATTTTTACTGAAGACACCAAGAAGAGTTACTAAGGACTCCAATAAGAGTAAAATGTAAGGAGCATTACGATTCTAGATCTTGATCGTTACTACACTTGAACGATTGCCTAATAAGCTTTGGAAATATGAAGTCCAGGATCAGGACAGTCAGAATTTGCTAGAAGGTTCTACATCATACCTGAACATAAAATAAATTAAATAAACAACAACAAGGAACAGGGAAGAATCAGCATGCGAGCTGTCATGAACTATCGTGAACTTCCAGGTCGATTTATCGGCAAGTAGTCATCAAGTGCAAATCTTGGTGCATTAAAAGAGAGAGTGGCGTTAACTAGTTATGCGTAATAATTGCACTCAAATTGATGTTTAAAAGAAACTTAAAACAGAAACCTTGAAACTAGTTCTCTGGCTATCGTAGAGCGAGTTATACCACAGTTTTAAAGCTTGTGAATCGTTAGTGGTCACACGGTAGGATCGGGTATCACATCCCATCCGGACCGAATCTCGGTATGCAGGGCTGACTATCAAGGTAGAATCAAGTCACAACAACCCTACAAAATCAGGCCAAGACCTCTCGTGGTTGTAGTAGAGCCACCTAATGAGCAGTTCAAGAGCAGTCAAGATATTTGGAGGCCCCGTGCGGGCCCCGTGAGGCAGTTAAGGCCCCTCTAATTGTGATATTAGAAGGAAGCAACAGGATTTCCCTCGCCGACAAAGCCCCCCTAACCGACTAGGTCCCGAGCAGTCGCTCTTTCTGCTCAGAGGTTGATCCGCCTCTGCTAATGAGGTAAAGTCCGTTACAGACCTTTTTTTGTTGAATTTGCTTCTGCTAGCCTGAGTTTGATCCAGTGGTTGGAGATTTAAATATACAATAGGCATAAAGGCATTTCCTGGTTGACGTATAATTCGTTCAATTCTTAAGCCGTGGCAACACTTAGCTCTTTTAAATATTCTTGGGTAGTCCTCAAGATATACGGGACGTCAATGGTCCCAATGTCCCAATGGCCTTATGAATATACACGGTTAATTTCCACGCTCAAAATCATGTTTTTTTAAACCGTTTTCAACACAACAATCCTACTAGTCGTAGGAAGTAAATGAAGATATTATAAAGCAACTAAATTCTATATGAAGCAATAGCTGTTCTACGATGGGCTGAAGACAAGTGTAGAAGAAAAAGTGCCTTCAGCAACTTCCCTACCAAGACATTATTCTTCAGCCCATAAAGCACGTAATGAAATAATACGAAACACTCAATTACACCAGCGAACAATAAGACATTAACCAGGGCACATTATGATAGTTTTATTTCCCGGCATCGATTTAAGAGGGATGCCAGGAACTATATACGACACACATTCACCTTCCTATCCACAAACGCTCCAACATCCCGTCCGTAGTCCGTAGTTTTTGTTCGCAAGAATCATTTGCTGTCGTAAACATAAATCACTGCATTTTATAACTACTCTTCGCCGAGTGCCGAGGGTGAAAACACACTCGCCGAGCGACGAACTCCTGCCGGGAAAGTTAGCGTTTCCTTTGATAATTTCACCCAAATCCAACGGCCACCATGACTCCATGCTGTGCACGGACTGTCAATCAAGCCCGGTCGAGCAAACCAGCACAACCCACGAGCACGGGTTCAATGGCGCAAACCTCAGGACGGCCGGGGACACACAGGATGGTGAAGATGTTTAACATTTCCCCTGGATTGCGATCCGATGGCCAACCGTTTCGGGACGTTTGAAGCAAGGATTACACCGGTCACTCGACGCTCGACGCTGGGAACGTCCTGAAGGATCCGCTGCGTGAGGTCCTTGTAGCCAAGCGTCCTGACATATGCGCTTGTTACTGTCATCCGGGATCGACCACCTTCCCGGTAAGACTTGCCGAGGTTTTTCGTATTACGCGTTGACAGTATCGCTTGACGACACATGTGGAGGTGACATGAAAACCGGTTTTGATGCAAAAGTGATGCCTTAGAAGACGTTCCCTCGCATACGGGTGCCACGCAGCGAGGGCCTACCTTTCTGCTCCCATGCAACATACTTCCGACCTTTCTGCTATCGGGTCGTTGATTTACTGCGCCGTGCATGACGGGAAGAAAAGGGAACGATTAGGATGGTAAATTTGAGGGAAGTTTTGGAAAAGTGGAACGGTAAACTCCACCAACATCGATCGAATGTAGCTTTATCTTCATCAAGAATCCTTAGGGAGTACCTGTCCTTCTGGTCAACGTCCTGGAGAATGTCTAATACAGGCACAACATCACCGGCAACCTAGATACACACACACTCACGCCAGCAGCAATAAACGCTGAGTCGTTGCGAATATGTTTGCGTGAAAAAGCAAGTCGCGGAAGCAAACCTTATTCCCCATCAAACGGCAAGTACCGCAGCATTGTAAGCATAAACGGTTTTCGGTACCTGTCATGCTCCAGAGCTCCCCGTGCCGCCGCAGGGTGAGAAGATAATTTTCCTCCACATGGAAAATAAAATCATTAATCATTTACATGTCACATTCTGTGTACGTTGCACGTCTCGGGTTGCGACCGTGTGGATGTTGGGCCTCGAAATCACGGAAAAGCCTCCCCATCAGGACAGCAGCAGCAGCAGCAGCAGCAAGGTAAGGTGTTTTCGCAGAGTGTAATGTTGCTTTCAGCGTTTTCACAATCACCCTCACATGCCACGGGCAGGCAACGGTGTCCCATTCACTGTCGTACAACACATCGTTACGCAACGGAACGACCCATTCTTTAGAAAGTGAGCTCGGGGTGAGAGAGCGAGAACACGCGTATCCTGCCGAAGAAACCCCACGAGGAGATACTCACACCGGGCATCGTGCAGCGCAGCAAGCGTTCGAGGGCTGAACTTACCACTGAACTGACGGTCCTCGAAGGTGCTTGCTATCAAAGGAATTGAACTGTCAAGACATTAAATTGGCTGACGGCACGGTACGGAACGAGCTGAAATGAAGCGCTAAAGCGGAATGGGCAAACAGTTACAGTCCTAGGTAACTCCCCCGAACGTAAGGGTTCTCAAATATTGCCAACCGTGTTCGATGAGTAATTTTATCAGGCAATACTGCATTTTACTTGTTCTTTTTTACCTTTCTTGACGCTAAACGTCAAAGCTCGTGACAAGTCGCTCTAGTTAGCGTACGATAGTGAGCAGTTTAAATGGTTTGTGAATCGAGAGTGCTGTTTTAGGGAAGTGTAATTGTTTTGTTGACTTGAGTTTGTTTGTTTCTTCATTAAAATTTGTAATAATGGAAATTGGAAATGTTTTAACTTGCTCAATAAAACCACAAATTACTTTATGTATTTTGTATGACAAGGTGAGGAAAAATAAAATTTAAAACAACGCAAACCCAAAAACTTAAAAATATTGACATTGATAAAAATTAAACGAAACTTAGTAAATGAACATGTCAATCTTGTTAACAAAAAAACTATTAAAAAAATTAAAAAAATATTACCAATACTACAAAAGCTAGCAAAAAATACAGAAAGGATATAAAACAAAAAAGAGGAACAGATAAACTGAAACAATCAAAATTCAAATAAAGGAAAAAAAACTGAAAAGTTCACAATGATAAACATACAATAGAAAACAGAACAAAGAAAACGAATATAATTTTCAAAATATAATTTCACGAAAATGGCTGCGGAATCTGTGTAAATAATTAAAAATACAAAAAACAAACGAAAAACAGCGAGAAAAGCTAGAAGAAAAGAATTAAAAAAAAACTGAATTACAGTGATTTAAAATTCAAGAGAAAAACAATAAACTCAAGAGAATATAAATATTCATATAAGAAAGAAAATAAAAAAAAAAGTTGAAAAAAAGTAGCACCAATACCAAACAATTAACCAAAGCTGAAAAACCTAAAAATATAACCCAAAACTTGGTGCAAATTTCTACCCCAAACCACTGAATTACAAGTTGGAAAACAACCTATCATTTCAATCATTTTCAAAACACAAAAACTGAAAGCTATCCTGCTAACGAAGCAAAAGTAGAAACCCACCTCAGAAGAACTTATATGCCAACCGTACAAAACACTGAACAAGAACAGGAAAAAAAGAAATATCACACGAACAAATATTTGCGGATAATATTGTTAGTGGAGTTTGATAAATCCAGCTTTAGCTTTTGTGTTTAACTTTTCCCTCCCCGGTTGTGCCGGGCGGACAAAAAGCAGCGCAGAACGAAACGAAACAAAAAATCTCCACAAATTGTCGCGACGGATCGAGACGAGAACAGCAGGGACCTGGACAGAGCAGAGTAAAGAAAGGATCGCTTTCCTTTTTGGACGGCTTCTCAAGATTGTGCACCAGCAGCGCCAGTGGTTTTTGCTACCTGTCCGTTGTGTGCTTCTGTTTGATTTTACCTCGTCACAGTGCGAGCGTGATGGAGGATTTTCCACCTTGCCGTCGTACACACGGAGGACGGGTGAGCTCAAGATAATGGTGGACAGGAACAAACGTAGGAAAAAAGAAAGAAAAAGGAAATGGAAAGCTCAGCCATCGGGGCACAAAAGAAAATATTAGTTTACTTGTTGACCACCACCACCTTCGCCACCACCATTATTCGTGGTTTTCTGTCCTGTCCAGGACGGTTTTTTCACACATTTCCAGCACAACAGCAATAAGGATATCGATCCTGACGGTCTCGTTGCTGTGTGGGTCTTAGGTTGGGTTGGTGTATTCACAAGAAAAGTCGTACGATTTCTTCCCGTGTGCCGTCTGCCGATTTGCTCACTCAATGAGATGTAATAAATCCTTGGAACCTTGGCGTACCGAACGAATTGTGGCCTGTTTGGCTAGGCAGGTTTGAACACCGCACGGAACCGGTCAGTATCCAATTTCTGCGAGGATCGGTAGGTTGCGAAGGGGATGGATTTTCCTCGGAGATTTTACATATTATAGCACCATCGGTCGTACTCGATTCGGTTGAGGATCGATTGGAAACGGCTTCTCTATGGGAAGCCCCCCACCAGTTTAAGACCCCGTGCAGGAGCCCTATGCTCCCGGGGTAACCTTTTTGCCATCGTCTTCGAACCATCGAACCAACCGTCCCGAGACTGGCAATCCAATCGATCTTTCAAAGATGCCGGACGGTTATCCGGACAATAAATTCGATACACAAATAAATGCTTCCGTACCGTGTGTGCCGGTGCTGCTTCTGTCTTACCCAACTCACCTACTGAACCTTCCAGTATTTTGGCTTCCAATCGGTTCGGCAAAAAGTGAACACCGGTCGTCAAGGTTTTTTACTACTGCCCGCGCTACCGGCCCGACCCCTTCCAAATCCCGTCTGACCAAATCAGCCGGAAAATCTGCCAAAGACCGATCTCGTACCGACCCCCGGTCGGTGTTCTGGTTGGTATGGAATTAAAAGGCTGACCATCAACCTTTCCCATGCACCTTTCGGTGCGTGAGCCGGCAACCAAAGGGCACCGCACTTTTGGGGGCAGAGTTTTTGGACGACTAGAAGCAAGCGTTCCGATTGAATGGCTATAGGTTGGATACGGAGCTTTAGCAATCTGGTTGAACGATGAGGCTGTGCCAGTCTCGGGGGAGATTGGTTCGGCTAGGACAGAAATCAATAAAAATTTATGATTCCATCTTATCCTACCAAGCTGACGTTTGGTGAGGTTTACATGCGTTGAACACACGTCCGTACATATTATCGGTAATGGGAGGCTTTAAAAGTATCATGTAGGTGGTAAAAATAATTGATTTATTGAATATTTTACAGCTTCCCTGGACTCACATTACAAAGTCGATATTTTTACGGTGATTAATGAATCAAATCGCTTGAAACTGGTGACAAAATAAAATCACAGCACGATGATTGGCCATTATTATTAAGTAAAAAAGACCTCAAACGTTGAGAACAGGATGTGTCATTAGCTTCTTCTTCCTTGGCCTCGAAAACCTCGAGAGGTCTTGGCCTGTCATTACTGACTTTCTGCGACTTGTTTGTACCCGTAGCTCAATAGTCAGTCCTACGTACTAGGCAATTGTCTTGTTCAGATTTGTTCCCCAGTCCAGCCGTGTAAAGATCGGCTTATTAGAGCTATTTGAATGTTTTTCTAGAATTTGAGCTTTTTTACGGAATGTTTTCCTTTTTATTTTTGGTGGAAAAGAAAACTTATTTGGAGGGAACGAATGAGATCATAGATGTTGGGATTCTTAGATCTCGAAGCTCTTTTTAGGTTCTTTCTAGGCCAGAATAGTCGTCGGTATTTTTTTTCGCTTTTGTTTCGGTTATGTCTGGTTTGATAGCCTCGTTGGGCTATAAAGAAGAATGTAACAAATGAGTAATTGTATTGTTTGTCGAGAATCCTGCAACTAATACTTTGAATAGCTCATCAACAAGATATCCGAAGTCTTCATCAAATTAAATTTTTGTTGATGGAGTTGTCCACCTCATACTTCAATATCAAGATGAAATTCTGAGAAGATACTCCAAAATATATGAAAATAAAGTAAACAATAGGATACAGTAGAACCGATAATACTGTTAATAATATTTAGGATAATGATAATGTTTAAGAGCAGTTATTGTACATGTTAGGGCGAACATGTTCACTCTTTTCAACGCTTAGAGTACGTTCAGAGCCATTTTGGAAGCCTTTTTTCACCATCTGTTGTTTAGTAAACTACAGCCTGATTAACCCACTTACAGTTGATGAGGTGAAACCATTCATTCAACCCATTACACACTATTCCATTAAATGGTACCCTCCTTGGAGCAAGATAAATCATTCCACTCTCCCACCTTATGGCGATCAAATGGGTAAGCAACCCCCTTACCGCACTGAATAATGACCGTCAATGTCAGAATGGTCACCGAGGTTAATATTTTTCTGATCAAACTCTTTTTTTCCTGTTTTTGTTTCCCTTGCTTTTATCCCTCTTTGGGAAGGGTTTCCCTCGGGGACCTTTAACTCTTTTCCCGCTACTGCTCTGTTGGTCTGGTATCGATGGATAGTTATTCAATCACCGCACTAAAAGCCACACACCAAACCATTGGAGGCGTTGATTGGTAAACAAATGAGACGTATTAATATGAAACTGCTCAGTATCGCTTATTGGGAGGTTCTTGAAACCCCTCCTAACACACACGTATAAGGGGAAACGATTTGAACCCTTTTTCTGATTCCTGGAAGCTGATTTCGATCAAGTGTGTCGGCAAGGAAAATTGGTATCTTCATGGAATAAGTTCACAAGACTCAGAACACTAAATGGAGGCCTTACGTAAATATACTACAGCAAAAAAGAGAGAGATTTTATTTAAAGACATTTTCATCTGTTTTTTTTATCAGAAATACATTTAAAAAACTTCAAAATACACACAAAACTCTTCTCGTTCTGCATCCAGCTAAAAAACCTCGGTTCTCATTTTTTCCAACTGCATAACGTAATGCTTTCGATGTAACATTTTTGGCAACCGTTTCACACTGCTACCCGTTCGGTCCTGTTTCGTAAATGAACTATTCGAACCCATTCCGCGCTTCCGGTTACCGTCGTCGGAAGCAAGAACTAGAAAAGAATGTCAACCAGAGGGGGGAAAAAGCTAAAAAAAACTCAACACCATGATCTAGCAGAAAGCTGCAACACAACACAATTCATCAGCCGACGGGAACAAATAAATACCGACCGGAATGGAGTCTGTTTGGCGACTACTCGATAAATGGAGCAAAAAGAAGCACTTTCAAAGATGTAAACGAAAATTGCTAGCCATGGAAGATCCGTATCAACTTTTCCGACCAACCAATCGAATGTCATCTTTGAGATGCAGTTTTTGTTTTGTTTCTCGGGTTGTCCTTTTTCCAGACACTTACCGGATGTTACGTGGAAGGTGAAGTAATTCTAAACCTTTCGAGCGGAGGATGACAATAGCAGAGATAAATCAAAACAAAATTCTTTTAGTGGAATTGATTATTGCTCCTCCGAAACTCCAAATTGCATTCAATCGTCTTTCGTCTTTCATTAACCTCCTCCTTACTGTCAGCTGGATGTCACTTTAGCTAGCACCGAAATTACTTTTCAATAGAAAAATTAAATTCTTGGCACAACTTCAACAAACTAAATCAACGGTGAGAGAACGACAGAAGGAGAAAGAGAGAGCCAAGTCAATCAGAGCAAGTAAACGGACAAAATCAGGAAGGAAATGGAAAGAAAGCTCAGCAAGCAAGTTAGCAATACAAAGAAGAAAAACGGTAAGCAGCGCCCAGTAAACGAACTACGAAATACGAAACTACATTAAACTTCACCCTGCAACGGCTGCAGAATTGCTTCGTTTTTGCCTGAGATACAGCAGCAGTAGAAACAAAAACCCAGTGGCCAAATTTCAGCGCAGTATCCAATAAAATGCTGTTGCAGTTTTTCGGGAAGGAAAAAAAACGGCACCGAACCTGGTGGAAGAATCGAAGAACTGCGCCACCAAGCAAGCGACGGCAGCAATCCAATAAAATGTAACTAACATTTTTACATTACTTTTATGGGTTTGCCGCAAACCAGCCAAGCCAACTGGTTCGATTGTAACTGGTTGTCGGGCCAAAGAAAAAAAACAAGCACCGACGGTTGGCTCATTTTTCCGACAAGTAACGTCAAATTACGGACCAAACTTTACTTTCTCGAATCCGCTTTCCACGCTCCGTTACGTAGCGTTTTCCCGGTCAAGTGTGTTTTATTGCTGCTGCTGCTGTTTAAATCTAAACGGGTTTTTGTGTCATTTTTTTCCTACCACTGGCCGAACTACAATTCATTTAAGTTTTATTAACTCATGCCAGAGCAATATGGTGACTGGTCACAACAATCCCCAAAAAAAAGCAAACCCTTCGTTTGGCACATATTTCCGGTGGAAAAGAAAATACTTGAAGACAATGTTTCTTACGCCAATTTGCCCTCTAGATGCATTGCTCTAAATACCATCCTTCCTGCACGTGCACGTATTTATCGTGTCTGTCCTGAAAAGGCCCTCTACCCTGGCTAGGCCGGAAACGCTTCAGACAATTATTCGCTGCGTACAGAAACAATCAGCGCTGATAAGCACTTTGCTCGACACACGGGCTCGGGCACAGGGACACAAGTTTTATAAAATTTCAATCAACTGATTCAAAGCGATAGTTAGTTTCATTATTAATAATTCGCAACGCAAGCGTCCTGCGTGCGCCCACTTTCCCGGACCCCCGGGACGTAGCTTCGTGTACGTGCCACTCAAGCGGGGTGTTGGAGGTTTTTTCGCCATTCCATAACCCCTTTTTTAGGCGCAAAACACCGGTAGCATATTGGTGTATTAAAATGTCGTAGGGTGCCCGCCGGAGTTCGATTGGTTGTTATTTTCTCTACCTACCCGGTACGGTACGGGCTCGTCTGAAGTGGCTGACAGGTTCAATTTTCACGGTCGGCGAACGTGATTTTGCAAATAACCGGAACATGAGTGTCCCGTGAATCGACAAATTTGGTGGCGGTAGAAAGGCCGAAAGCGAGAGAGCGAGAGAGAGAGAGAGAGAGAGAGAGAGAGAGAGAGAGAGAGAGGGAAAGCATGCTTAAACTACGTGCTCTACCCGTTGGCGAAAACTTCCGCCAATAGCAAATTGGCAGTGCGGGAACAAGCCACGAAAAACCCGGGGCCCACTTTTTTCGGTGTATCGTTCGCGTCGAAATCGACAACAGTTCAGTTCTTTCAAAATAGAATGCGCGCGAAAAAAAAAACAACGATTCCTCCGGTGGAAATCAGTACACGCATACCCTTTAATCTAATATCTCGTCAACCCGGTCGTGTCAACTGGGCTGGCTTTGCTCGGTGAGACCTAGCGGGACGGCACTTTTCCACCCGTGCATGATTGATAGATTGAGCGGAACACACGGCCAACCCCGACCGTTGGCATTTTGCAGCCCGAGAGCATTGAGCCCTTCCGGGTGGACTTATGGCACGAGGTTCCGTTGTCGGTGTGACACGTCGCGAAATTAGTCATCACCCCTAGTTCGTGTATGAGTGTGTGTGTGTGTATGTTTTTTCTTGCTTGGCTGAAAATGGTTAGAAGCGGAAGGCTTAAGTGCAAGAACGCCGACAGAGTTTTCGAGTGGAGTCCTTCAGAAAAATGAACATATTTTCAACCACTTTTCTGTTTGGGATAAGGGATTCCATGTTATTTTTAAGGGAATATTTGAAAATTGATGAAAGGTCAACAGGAAACTTTTTTGATTGCACGAAAGTAAATGTTCTAGAAGGCAAGTTTAAAACAAGGTGCAAAGGAACTTCAAATAAGGAAGTTAGAAATGACGCCTTCATGTATGCAATAAACAAACGTATTTTTCGCGAGATTCACAAACAGCTCAATGTATTTTATCATGTACTCTGTTAAACATTCTACGTTTTTCTAAACTACGATAAATTTTCAAATGTAGGCAACGTATACACTACGCTTTATAATATTTACATCCTTAAAGATGTTTTATTAAGAGACTATACTTTACGGCATGAGAGTGTAACACCTGCGTGTATGGAAAATATAATTTACTTACGGATTAAACTGTAAAAGTAATGCTAGCAAGCTGATTGCTCATCATGCAATATTAAAAAAAGGTAAGTAACAGGTCTCTGCGAGGTAGGGACGGGTATCAAATCCCATCCAGACCACCCTTCCCTTATGCAGGACTCGCTATCCAATTGATGCTGAAATCAAGTCACTGTAAGCCGAAACCTTTCGAGGTTTTTGTGCCGTGGAAGAAGGAGAAGAAGGAATAATATAAAGTCATAGAAATACTAGATAAAAGCGTAAGAATGGGAAACAAATAGACACTAGCGATTCTAAAATATTTTAGAAATCAAAATTTTATGAAAAAAGTAACCTTTCAATGACATTGCATACATTTAGGCTTGATCCGTGAACTAATTTGGTAATGCGTCTAGCAAAACAAATGTTTTCAATCACATCAATTCAATATGGTAAATATTTGATAGCTCATTTTAATTTTTTTAATATTTATTTCAAAATACTTAGAGATATAAGTAATTATTATGAAATTGTTCCTAAATTTGTGAGCCTTTTGATTATGACTTTTAAAATTAATAAATAAAATCGCAAAACTTTTCAAACATCTCATTAGCCCAAATTTGTATCAAATCTGGAAATCAATTCCAGCATTAACATCTTATCTCGCCCAAAAGCGAAACACACCTTGGCACCCCACATTGCTTAAGGTAACGTTAATTTCGTAACCATTTCGTAACCGTTACATCGAGCACCATCTTCAACCGACCGGCCATCACCCATCCATCTTTCACTTATTATGCACACTTTTCTAACAAACTTTTCCTCGTTCTCCTCCCCGCACACCCAATACCCGCCTTCAGCTCTTTTAAAAATCAGTGGAACAGCCCCGAAATGCGCAACGTGGCAAAAATCACGGCAGCTGCGAGCTCGGGCCCGCTCGCTCTACCGCTCGCGACACCCATTAATCATCCACCTAGCGCCCCGTTATCTTACGATGACGCTCGCCGGTGACATCTTCAAACGGTTTTCCATACCAGCAAAAGGTACGGGCGGCCGAAGTTCTCGCCATTGGAAGTAAAACGTGAAGCAACAACACAAAAAAACACATCACTTAAAGAGCAAACACTCGAACGCGCACACCAAAGATTAGCTGCGCGTTAGGAGCAGGCGTTTCCGCGAGCTCAGCGGCATCAGCATCATCCGCATAAATGACACCGTGACCAACTGTCGTCCCTTCGGCCGGGCGAGCCCGATGGATGGGAAAATGGAATCATTTTATTTCGCATTTAAAATTGATTACATTCGCATTTGCTGCAAGCGCGCGCGCTCGCTCGTTCGGGGTGGGGTTTTGATGGCGTTTCGTTTTTTTCCCCCAGCTTGAGCTGTAACTCCCTAGTGTCCTGAGACTGAGACGAAGATGCAGAAATGGGTCTTGGGTGGGTCGTTGTTTTTTTTTTTTGCTTCCTTCTTACGATTCGGCCCCGACGGGTAAGAATTCTCGTTTTTTTCTTCTTGAACTCTCAGCGAAATGATGTTTAAAGGGAGGTGTGTATGTGTGTTTGAGAGGCGCACAGATAGTCAAGCTGAGATGAGGGTGAGAACACAAGAATGTTAATTTTCTTCCCCCTAAAATTGTGTGCGTGTGTGTGTGTGGAGTAGTGTGCTGGTAGCAATTCATTAAAATAAAAATGACTTCTCGGTTCGGTTAATATTCATCATTTGCGGAAAACGATTTCCGTGCTCTACTTTTGCTGATATTTACGGCCGGCGCCGTTTTTTTTATGGAGATTGGTGCTGTTTCAGCAATATTTTTGGGGTTTTATTTTTAGGCGCAAAGCTACCTTCCAATGCCGATTGTGCCAAAATGCTAAGATACAACTTCGTGCTTGCTGTGTGTTTGTGAAAGTATTTAAGAATACGGATATGAATGTTAAATATTTAAAAATGTTTACCTATCTACTGAAGGAAGTAAACACTTTCGTTACACGCATGTGAGGTCCCTTTTTCTGTCAGCAAAATCATCCTTGAGGGCGACGAAACAAATTTTCAATTTCACCAACATAAATTTGATAAAGTTCGCAAATACTCCGGCACCGGCGCATTCCCATTGCACAATGGTGCCATCGCCCGGTTGTCCTTTCCCACACGTTTGACGCCGTACCGTATGCAACAACAACAACGAAACGGGCAAAGGACACACATCGTACATGTATACGCACTGCCGTACGAATAATGGTTTCGGAAGAGGTTTTTGGCGAAATTTGAATAAATCACTTTCCGTCGGATCACTCTTTCAACCGCGTCTGTGGCAACGAGCCACAGCTGCCAGTTTCTCGTCTTCGTCTACGGCACGGGTACCAAAGACATAGCCAGAGGCGGGCACAAAAAAGGACGCAACATACAAGGAAAGGTCACCAGTTTTCCCGTTTTCTAGACTTCGGCTTTCCAACTGGGACGGTTGCAGAAAATGGCAAATCACTCGGTAATTTAGTTATGAATGTAAATATGACGAACTGGCGGAGACTGCTGACGAGCTTATGTAGGCGTGCGTATGGATGTGTGTGCGTTTCTAAACACTTACAAGGTCGACGGTACCGATGCCGATACCCCGTTTTTCCGAGCATTTTCTAATACTGGGATGGTTCCTCCAGCACTCAGTGCGTACTGGTTCCGGGCTCACCAAGAGAAAAAATCGGCTTTCATCGATTGAACCACAAATCAAATCAACTAACAATGGTTCGCGGGAACAAAAACCACTTTCTGTTGGGAGAAAAAAAAATCCTCGAAAAAGGTAATATTAAATGTAACAAGTTCGTAGAAAATCCTAAAATGTATTAGGAAATGTTGGAGGATTTTTTTTTGCTGGTATGAATAGAATTGCAATGGAGTTATCTAAAGATTCTCGGGGAAGAGTGTTGTTTGAAGTTCTCTATAGTTCTCATTTCTTTAATAACAGTGTTGACAAAAAATGTAGATCCTCACTTAATAACTTCGAAGATGGCGATTTACGGCATCGAAAAACGGCCTGGAAGGGATTTGAATTTTGCCATTGTTACCTCTGCTACCAAGCTGCCTACAACTCATTTTGCTTGAATACAACTTTAATTTTTAAATTTATGATTAATTTTTAACTGTTACTCTGAATAAACATAGAAAACGCCATCATTCATTAAGGCATATCATTTTTTATATGTCTTTTTAAGAATCTTGCGATTAATATTTGAAAGTGAGCTCAATAGCTTCTGTAAGGCCTTACTCACTCGCAGGAATAAAGCGATCTTAAAGGTCCAGTTTATTATAAAAATTGTAGAATAGTTGTCAATAAAAAGCCTCGGCTGCTCTATGACGCTGTGTCCTCATTTTAAATTGAAGTTGTGCACACATGGAGTAACTCTGTCCTCACAAGGAAGCTCTTCTCTAGTTAGACAACTCTACGAACTCTTCGAGTTCTTTGCCCTCAGTGATCGTGGAGCTTCCTGGATGTCTCAATTCTCCACTGCTGCATAGTAGTAGCCCTCACCTCTTTAAAAAGAGCAACCTGACACATCACTTATCACGATGGAAAAAGATTAATCCTACCTTTAAACCACTTAATTCCAACACATGTTGATTTACATTTTTTCCATAACAAATTGATCCCAGATGACAATACGGCATCGGACCGTAATACTCAATAAATAAAAATAAATTGATCCCAGAAAATAGGATTTAGTTTAAATACTCTACCCTTGGGATGAGAATTTTAACGTTTGACATTTTAAGGACGCAATTTAAAGATGCCTTAACATCTCGAGGTGAGTGACACATGCTCCGGTATCAATTTCACGGCTCAATTAATTTCCATTTCCTTTGGGCAATACTAGGCAGGGGAGCCTTCAATCGATACGTATGAATTGAGCGCGTCTAGTTGTTGTTGTCAATTCAATATTATTCATTTGAAAGTTTAATCTTTTACGAATAAAAGATTTAACTCTTTCTTTTAAAATCCCCAAAATAGCACATGTTCGGAGGCAGCAAGAGCATGATCTAGTCGTGCTAGTCACTTCAACAAATCAATGTCACGGGCATCAAGATCAGGGCGCGAGAAAAACAACCACCAAAAACCCCACCTAGAGACACATGAATGAAACGCATCTTCTTACTGTGCGCAGTTGTGCTGGCCGTGTCTGCCCCACTTGGGCGTTACTGACTTGTTTGCCGACTGATAAGGTTTTAATCATATGCGCACGAAACACAGCAATTCGTGGAACCCACTTCCCGATTCCAACGTATCCATCCTGCCCCTACCGTACACGAACAGATTAAAAAAGATCGACTTCACCACAGTACACCCATACGGCAGCAACCCGTAGACAGATATGCATGTGGATAGAGTTTGGAAAACAATGTTAAAAGTTGGGAATGAAAAAGGGGGGAAAACACACACGTACACACACACACCCAACGCTATCCAGTAACGATGGATAGGAGTGTCTGGGGTTGGAGTGTTTGGGAGTGAGTGATAACAACAGGGTAAGCAACAACGGAGCATGAAACTATGCGACAAAACTTCAAAACTCGTTACAACCAACAAGTTGTCCATGAGCCGTACCGTGCACGGTTGGGGATTTGTTCACCGTGGTGGCACTGTGGTGGTGGAAAAACTTAAAAATCTCATCTTCTCCGCCTACCCACCAGAGTCCGACTTTTTCCCCGTGCCATAGCCACAGATAGCAGAGCAAAAAAGGAGCGGTTTTGAATATTTCTTCTCAGCCGCAAAACATTTCCGACGACGCCTTTTTTTTGCTGTTGTTGTTGCTCCGTCTTACACGCGCTAAAAGCGAACGATAAGGATTGGTTTTGCACTTGGTACGATACGCTTTTTCACATGGTAAGACTTCCTGTTGATGGGTTAGTTTCACGCTGCTTAAGAAGCAACACCCGAGTGTAACGACCGCAGAGAGCGATGGAGCAGCGGCAGAAGTACGTACCAGCTCAGACGATACATCGGGCATGGCGGGTTCGGCTGTGTCTTATCAAACCCACCGTCCAGCTTTTCCAGAATGTACTCCTGGGCAGCACAACCCCATACCACGGATCACGCCATCGGAGTTTTTCCACCAGCGATGAGGTGAGGCGAGGCGAGACGGGGGCAAAACTTTCCAACCAGTGAGGACAAATTGGTGCGAAGCTTGGCCAGTTTTTTGCCCCCATTGTTTATTCCGTGCGTATTCTGTCGCCTACATACCGAGCACATTGAAAACCTATCTGCCCTCCTACGGAACGGACGAAACCTTCTGGGGATGATGGGGGAAACGAAGACAACCACAGCGCAAATTGTGGACAGTGGCATGTCAGCGGGCTGGTGCGGCCGGTGAAGGGTTCCCCACAAAAACCCGCAAGAACAATTTTCCCTACAAACGGAGGCAAGCAGGGCGGTGGGCGGCAACGTGGCGCTCGAACTCGTTCGGATAGGTAAGAAAAGTTTGAAATATGACTTCGAGGAAATATGACGACTGTGCTGTCTAACAAGTTTCGAGCGAAGAATTTGCATACGGTGCCGGGGATGCGGTGGAGTTTTTTTTTTTGTTTTGCTGCACTCACACTCTTTCCGTTTCGGTCTTTCTTATCCTTATCTTGTGGTTTTGCATTCGTTTAGAAATGGGTTCTGGCTATTGATTTTTGCTTTCTGATATTATGTTTTCTTGATAGCGTTCTTTTGAAGACGATAAGCATAAGCAGTTGTAAGAATTTTTTCGAAGAAAATTAATTTTTTTCATCAGTTGGAAAATAATCAGTTTTTTTTAATACTTTAAAGATCACTTAGAGATATGGTTACCTTGCTGAGGATCTAGAGGATTGAAGTTACATACCTGAAAAGAGAGAAAGAGGATATTAAAGAATTGATTTACAAGTACAATTTTCGAATTTGGTCACGCCTTTTCATAATGATAAGCTGAGTTAAACATTAGGAATAGTCCTTATGTTTCATGAAATGTCTGTTTATATCTTCTCATAATATCGCGACTTAAATTATTAAAGCAGCTGGATTATTTAATCGAACCAATGAAGATTGACTGCAGTTCAAGCATTCTTCAAACAAGCCTCAAGCCTCGAGAATTTGTTCATAGAGCCAAAGGTTTTGTTATTGAACTTCTTAGACAAAAATGTTTGACAGTGTCTTGCTGAAGATTCTTCAATTATTGCTCTCATTCAATCACAAAAATTGATAAGAAATTCATCCACCCAAGCAATTACTTCAACTTGCATCATCCATCCAAGTATAAAACAGTTTCGGGTGGGAAAAAATAAAATAAAATGAGACGAACCGTTCCTAGCGTTCATCATTTGGATTCGATTTAATCACGGCACGTGTCTGACATGTGCACCTCTCGACGATACACACCGGGCGGTCGACTACGCGAAGACTCTCCCGGGATTCAATTAGCGTGAATTAGATAAGCCGGCAAAGGGGGTGTGTTGAAAAAGAAAAACAATTTTCCATTCCTCAGCTGCAGGGGTTTTGAGGGAACGAGTGAGGCATGGAAGCGAAAGCGGATGATGATAATGATTATGATGGAGAAAGTTGCGCTGCTGATGTGAAGGAACGAATGAAAATTTGAAAAAAAAGGAGGATTTAAATGGGATGAATGCTTGTAATTGAACAATCTGAATAATCCTTGCATTTCCGATGACTTATTACAACAAATAAAATAAACTAGTTGAAAGGACTCTTGAGTTATTGACTATCAAAGTTAAAAATATCATGCCACAGCTATGCTTCAATTGACTTAAAACCACTTCCGGTCATTACAGCAGACAAAATCTAGGCCTTCAACATTTGCTTTGCATCCAAAATGGCGTTATCTTAGGCAGACTTTATGAGCTCCTCCTCTAACACGCTCACAGACGGAATTCTGTTTGGCTAGCGTAAACAGGCTGTGATGTTACACCTCCATCCAGCATCATTTTGCAGATCACGCAAGATAAAGCGATCGTCCATTTTGGTACAATCAGTCGCTTATCTGTGTCGCAAATTCGGCACTAAAATTCGCCGAATTGTGGTATAAAAATGGCTGTCACCTTCTGCCTGGTGGTTCAGTTCAGTTCCGGTACCCGTGACAGGAAAGTGAACGATTGTTGTGCAAGTTCTTGCCGGCACTGGTCCTGCAAGTTAGTGCTATATTCAGTGCCATTTGTTGAGAGAGCAGATTGGCTAGTGATTAAGGGAAAACATTCTGGAAAAGCGTGAAACTCATCGACCGTGTCAGCAATGAAGGCTGCCGTGGTAGCTGGATTACTGCTGCTCAGCATTGCTAGTATCAACGCAGCCACCGGTATGCAAACAAGATGGGAAAGCTCCTACCATAGACTAAGTGATCGATCGGTTTTGAGTAGGTAGAGCAAGGGAGAGGAATCTCGACTCTCGGTGACAGCTGTCAATTCTGTCCGTTCCAAAAAGAAGTGCTCCCATCAAGGCATGAAGTGTTCTCGCGAAGCTCGTGTGTAAAGATTCCTTTTGTGGAGTCCGCGCGTACAGGGAGAGCACAGTTGCTTTTGGTTCTCTGTGTGTGTGTTTGTGTTTTATTGATATTCTTGTACTTGATCTTTCAATGGCGACTATAAGGAAAGTTACTGAATCCTTACAACTTGACTTGCTTCCCGATTTGCTTGATACTTGCACTATGAATAATCGTTTCTCGCTTTGTCTCGCCATTCTCCTGCAGATCGCGTTGTGTGCTACTTTGGAAGCTGGGCAACGTACCGAATCGGCAATGGAAAGTACGACGTGGAAAACATCAACCCGAACCTCTGTACCCACATCATCTACACGTTCGTTGGGCTCGACACCAAGGGAAACGTGAAGATTCTGGACAGCTGGCTCGATATCAGTCTCGGCGGTTACTCACGTTTCGTGCAGCTCAAGCAGCGCAATCCTAATGTGAAGCTGCTGGTAGCGATCGGAGGATGGAACGAGGGTTCCGCTTCGTACTCGACGATGGCCAACTCCGATCTGCTGCGTGCCGTGTTCGTCGAGTCGGCAGTAGCCTTCGTGAAGCGGTACGGGTTCGATGGGTTCGACGTGGATTGGGAGTATCCGACACTGCGTGGTGGCTTGCCGGAGGATCGCGTTGGCTTCATAAAGCTGCTGCGCGATCTTCGAGCGCGATTCGATCAGGAAGGGTTACTGCTGTCGATTGCGACTGCGGCGACGGCTGACTATCTGCAGTCTGCGTACGATGTGCCGGAGATCAACAAGTACGTACATTTCGTCAACTTGATGGCGTACGATCTGCATGCGTACTGGGACGCACAGACTGGTGCGAATGCACCGATGTATCCGAATTCTTGGGAAACTGGCTTTACCACCAAAATGCTCAATGTGGTAAGTACCACACGAGACAAGGCTCAACTCGTTTCACTTCTTATTAAATGAAAGTTCTCTTAACAGGACGCTTGTGTGAAGGCTTGGCTTGGTGCGGGACTTTCCCCATCGAAGCTAAACCTTGGAGTTCCTGTGCATGGGCACAGCTTCAAGCTAGCTTCCACTGCTGACACCCGTATTGGAGCACCAACAGTCGGGCCAGGCGATGCTGGACCATACACCCTGGAGCCGGGAACCCTGTCCTATCTGGAAGTTTGTGAAAAGCTGGCCGCAGGAGGATACACGCAAGCATTCAGCAATGAGCAGAAGGTCCCGTATGCCTTCCGAGGCAATCAGTGGATATCGTACGACAACACGTACTCTATCGCGTTAAAGGTACAGTACGCCAAGCAGTTGAATCTCGGTGGAGTCATGGTCTGGTCCATCGAGTCTGATGACGCAAAGGGAATCTGTGGTGAGGGACAGAACCCGATCACGTCGGCGGTGTACAAAGAAGTGTTCGGGACGGGCGGGGCAACGCAGGGACCTACTCAAACGCCAGCCGTCACCACCATAACCACTACGGCACGTCCTGCTACGACTACAACTACGACTGCCTACAGAACCACCACCACGACCACTACTACTCGTCCCAATCAAAAGCTGGTCTGCCCATCGAGTGGATACCTGAGGGATCCCAACAATTGCGCTCAGTTCTACCAGTGCTACCCTGGACTGTAAGTAGACTCAGAATGTCCGGTCAGAGAGCAAAGTTACTAACACTGACGTATTCGTATTCATTTTTTTCCCACAGGCCCGTGCAATCGACCTGGCTTCTGAAGTGCCCGACTAATCTTTACTTTGATCCGAAAACCAACAATTGCACGTATATCTTCAACACCGATTGTTCAGCTTAAGTTATTGTTGTGCGTTTAGTGCTAAGCCATCTCTCGAAAACCTTTTTTTAATAAATCTTAATCCTTCCACAAATCCATATGCCTTTTCTTTGATGATCGCCATATTATTGTCAATTAATTCTTTAACGACAAAGCTCTACTGATCAACTAACGACTTGTGACGTTTGCTTCATTTCAGACAAAGTGTTTTGTTTCTTCGACAACCAGGCCACATACCGCGTCGGAGAAGGCAAAGTGACGATCGAAGATATCAACTCCAATCTCTGCACGCACATCGTGTACACCTCGATCTCTCTGACAGCCGCCGGTAAGACGCAGCTGCTCGACAGCTTTACCGACGTTACGAATGGAGGCTTTACACGGTTCAAAAGCATCTGCGAGCGGAATCCTGGCGTAAAGTGCATGATCGGACTGACCAGTGGCCTTTCGGGGTCGAAGATATTTACCACCATGATGAACTCTGCCCAGCTGCGCAGCACTGCGGTATCGTCCATCATGAGCCTGCTGATCCAGCAGTACAAATTCGATGGGCTGGACGTATACTGGCAGTACCCGGTGCTGAAGGGAGGCAATCCTGAGGATCGGTACAACTTTGTGTACTTCATTGCGGAGCTGTCAGCTAACATGCGCATGTACGGGCTAGTGCTGTCGATCAGCGTTGCGCCCACGAACGATTTCTTCATGTCCAGCTACGATGTGCCGAATTTGATGAAGTCCGTCGACTACTTCAACATTATGGCGTTCGATCTGCATAGCTATTGGGACGGTAAAACGGGCCACCAGTCAGCGCTGTACTCTAGCGGCAAGGAAACGACACTGTACGAAACGCAACTCAACGTGGATTCGATCGTGAGCGGTTGGATAGCGGAAGGCGTACCCCCTTCCAAGCTGATCTTGGGCATTACAGCGTCCGCGAACGTTATGAAGCTGTACTACACGAACGAGACGGGCCTTGGGGCGAGAACTGCTGGCCGAGCCGATGAGGGCCCGTACACGACGACCGAAGGATTGATGTCGTACCCGGAGCTGTGTGTGGAACGTGCGAAAGCTGGCTGGGAGACAGTGCTGGATGGGATTCAGCAGGCGTACTATGCCCACAACAAACGTATCTGGGCCACGTTCGAGCAGGACCGAACGATCAAGTTGAAGGGTTCGTACGTCATAACGCGTGGTCTAGCGGGGATGGCGCTGTTCTCGATGGAAAATGATGATGTGAAGAACAAGTGTGGATTGGGAAATTACCCACTGCTGACGGCTGTCAATACGGGCTTGAACAGACGAATTCCTACGGATGGTCAGACTACCACAACTACGACTAAGGCTCCCACAACTACGACTAAGGCTACCACAACTACGACTAAAGCTACCACAACTACTACCAAGCCGACCACGACTACAACTAAGCCGACAACGACCACCACTAAACCAACCACAACTACAACGGCAAAACCATCCAAGCTACCAACCGTGTGTCCCAGGAATGGATACGTCCGGGATCCAAACAACTGCAGCGTTTACTACCGATGCATTCCGAATGGGTAAGTAAGCTTTGTCTTTAAGGAAATAGAAGAGCGCTTATCCTGATCTGTTAACTCTCTACAGAACATTCTTCACTTCCTGGAAGTATAGCTGCATGAACGGGCTTTACTTCAATCTGGTTACTAGCACCTGCGATTACCCTAACCGTGTGGACTGCTAGAACGAGGTGTGGAACTGATGCGGCATTTCCTTAAAATTAACCTAGCGAGATCATTTTGTTGGTGATGGTGCAGTTCCTTAACAAATAGAAATACAATATTAGATCCGAATACACTTACTAGCTTTAAAAAAACCTTGAGGACATTCAAGCAAACGGTGGCTGTCTGATTATTACTGCAGCGAAGCGAAACCAAATCTTGCCGGACGAAACGAATAGAACAAAAGTCATTTGTGTGTAAATGAGTTTGACTTGCGAATCGAAAACCCGGATCTAGGGGGTGAGAAAAACGGCGAGTCATGGAAAAATTCGCGAGAAAATGGACTCAAAGGGGCGGGAGCTACCGTTACAATTTGTTTTTTAAATCCGATCTTTGGTGGCTTTAAAATCGTTGTAAAATAGCAAACGCTGTCTAGAAATGTTTAAATTCTTTAAGATAAAGGCAAATAAAGTATCTAAAAGTTTGGTGAAAGGTAGCTGGTTGCGACTCTTTCTTCAATTGCGCTAGAATTAGATTAGATTGCTGCTACATAATGCAACGGTGTTGGGAACCTCTTTTTTTTGTTCTTCGTTCACCTCAAGTCATCCGCCAGCTACGAAACCACAAGTCAAAACGGTAGGAAAAACTGAACGCTATGTACCTGTGTTCCTCGTTACCCCAAGCGCTCTAGTCCAGTCTATGTGTGTGCGTTTAATCAAAAAACTTTTCTGATAACAATAAATTTGTATTAACTTTCTCGATGGTTTATGAAAACGGACTCCTCCTGAACACCGGTTTGCCAACTATCGGTTGAACACGGGAGGTGTGCAGAATCGGAGTTCTTGGGCACTCCGCAGCCTAGCTCAGTTTTTATCGCTCCAAACAAACTATTTCCATTCATTTCGCACACCGGGCCTCGGAAATGGATGGAAGAATTCCAACGCTTACCGTGGTTTCTTATGCGATCCAGTTGGATAACTGGGGCTGGGCGAAATAAACCGCTTCTGGCCCATGTTCTGCGAGCCAAGAAGTTGCTGGCAGTTGCAGTTTTCTCCTACCTTCAACCACGAAGAACTCATGCCAAACCCTGGCAGTTGTTTGATTTTCTTATTGAAACATTATCATTGCTTTCCGATATTGCTTTGCGCTCCGGTGCAATGGACGGAACCATCATCATCAGCCCGGGAGAAAGTTTTTTCTCGATGGCGTAATTATATTTACCCGAGGCCCGTAATGCAGCTTGCGCAGAGAACGGTAGGTAAACATCAATTTCCATTCCGTAGCTGAATGGTAGCCGCGAAACGGTCCCACCCCTCGATGGTGATGGTGGATTCGAAAATATTGTAATTTGTCTGTAAGACATCATATCATTATGGGGTAGTTGTCTCCGCGTCCACCGGCTCACTCTCAGAACGGATGACTGGGGGACCCATCACAAGAAGCTGCCCGGCTGCCGTTTGTTTAAACGATGGCGTGTCATGTCGATGGAGACAGGTTGACCGAAAAACCATCAACGCAAAACCATTCCGCGGACAGCAGTACGGAGATGGAAATATGACGTCTTTACATTTTTTCACATCGTCTCAACAGTAGGACAAAAAAAAAACAAGAGGAAAACTGTTTTCCATACCCGCAGGGGGAAACTCGAGCCATTAGCATGTGCCCGGCGCGACAGATGCGGAGCAAGTCAACAACAGGACTTCAAACGATATTTATTTAAATTTATTCCAGCCTTCGATTATCAATATCAACATGATCTCCCCGGTTCACACAGGCTCGTTATCTTTACGCTTTCTTGTGAGGAGGTTTTTTTTGTTGTTGTCGGTGTGTGTATGTGTGTTTTGGTTGTTGTTATTTCTACCGAAACGCAAAACCGTCTTTGAAGTTTTGCCTGTGTTACGGTATGGTACAGCCGGCGATCCTAAGGACATCGATGTGAGTGTGCTATTTATGCGTTTTTCAATCGTCATTGGGAAGCATTTGTTGGAGGTTTTTTTTTCCTGCTTTGCTGGGGAATTTCTCGAGGTTCGAGTACGTGAGCCAGCGCGTAAACATTTAAGCGATTCGACACCGCTATTACCCCGAAGGAAATTGAATAAGTCAAAACGATGGAATTCGATGGGCTCGATGGGGAATTTGCTTCATGGATGAAAGTATTTAAAAATAAAAGTTATTCTGAATTGCCTTGCTTGCAGTAACATTTATCAATTGAACTCACAAAATGGAGTGAGCGTGCTTTGGGTCCACCATTTTCTACAGCTGTTCAATTGAATTGATTGAGGGATATCGAATCGAATCGAGACAAATTTCAAAATTGTCAATTATGACACGAAAAATTTTACAATGATAAAAGCTTAACTTTTTGATAAAATGTAGTTTATAAAAAATGTAGCTAAAAATAAATAATTAAAAGTAAAACTAAACTATCTGCAGTGGTTAAAAATAAGAATTGTATAAAGCAACCATTTTTTTAATCGGTGAAGGATTTTCTTGAGGTACTATAAAGAGTGCTATAAAGAAGCTATACGAGGATCGTAAAATAATCTCAAAGCGTCGTAATTAATGAAAAGTAATATTTTTTTTAAATAATCAATTCAGATTCAAACAGCAGAGTGCTATAATTTTGAATATAAAATTGAAATTTTACAGACCCTTAAAAAGGTGTGGCAAAATCGTTGAATACACTCCTCAAGCTCAACACAATCTTAAGCTTAAAAGTTTCTTAAATCCTATTTACTAACCTTCCATCTTTACAAACTCTTTACGAGCTAGCAATCTACACATTGCGCCACTTACCGCACGCGATACGGTACGCGTGACGTTAGTTTATCGTTCTGCCCATGACACGGCAGGAAATTACAAGTCAAAGGATCAATGTGAACGTCCCTTCGTGCGCCCGAACGCTTCCCGAACGCCACGACGTTCGACGTCTTACAAGATGGTTCCGAGCTAGATTGAATGCTTCAAACAGTTTCGCAACACATTTTTCCCATTTCATACGTACTGCTGGTTCGTATGGTTTTCATGCGTAATGCTTGGTTCAACTGCTTGGTGGTATGATTTTCAAGTTGATGCAACACAGCCACTATCACCGGGCGCTGGATAGGGTTATGCTGAGCGACATTGCAATGGCGGGATGAATCGCACAGCATCATCACCCTTCGGAGATGGTGTGAGAAAACATACTTTAATCGAAGGTAATGATAAACGAAGCACGGAACGAAGCGGCCACGCACGGCAGCTCACTATCTGCCCTCATCGGCAGGACCCTTAGAATTTGCCGTACGTACAGACGCACATCTCGATCCCTGGAGCCAAGAGTGACTAGAGGAAGCGCAATCAGTACTGTTTAATTTTCAGATTATTTATTTTACTGATTGATGTTCGTTTCGCTTTGCCGGGCGAAGGAACGCTGCGCTGTTCCAGCACCAGAAAGGGGCGAAGGGAAAAAGTTGTGCCAGTGTCAAGAAACAGAACATCTTGCTGTTGCCATCTTGAGATGTCGCTGTTCTTGATCATTTGTCGTCGTTCTGGAAGCGACGTGAAGCCCGCCAGCAGAAAGTAGTGCGTGTCGGGCGGTTTTTGTGGGTCGTGTTTAACTAACCATCGTACAAATCATGTCCCGCAGTTTGTTTGTTACTTGTTTTGAATATCTATCACCCCCTGCATAGTGATCCGTACACTAGCTCGCATCCGGTGCCGGCATGTGCGCCGTGCTGTCTTATCAATCAAATTAACTATCGTGTTGAATAAAAAATCTGGAGCTTAGATCCGGTCAGTCAATATTTGTCTGTTCATGTACGGAAGATATAGCAATACTGATGAGGATACTGGCAGGGTCGCGCTTTGTTGAGGAAAACGTTTTCCAGCAAGCGATTTCATAAATTGTCACTATAATCAAAGTCGGAAGGACTTGGTATTATGCACTTACTGTTCAAGTTAAAGTCTCAGCGACCATTGCCTCATGTGCTACACAACTGACTTTCTTGAAGACCCTAAAGACTCATGCTCATTAGAATCCTCCAGCTCCTACCAGCTTTTCGCCAACATCTCAGTACGGTTGCGGTGTTGCAGCATTCGTGAGAATGCTATAAATTAATTAGATCAAACACCAAGCCCGTTAATGAAGTGCTCTGACCTTACGCCGGCGGTGATTACCGTCGATACCGCTGTGTTCCGAGGTGACGAAAGTTGCTCGAGGGATTTGCCTGAACCGTGCGCTGCTGTCTAGTGCAGGAATGCTCACCTCAACCCAGCGCTAGCGCTGATGAAAATGATCCCCGGGGGAGATTTCTCCCAAGAACACGCACACCAACACCAGAAGGCGAAACTTGCCCGAAAACGCACACCAACTTCGGGAACGGGTGTTCGTGCGCGAGAGTGTAGTGCCCGCGTGAGACTCGTCCAATAAAAGTCACAGTAATTAACGAGCAGTTCATCATATCATTGTCATCATCAGTAACGCCATATCAGTGTTATCAGTCATATCGCTGTTGGTGCTACCGCAGCCGATTGTTGCGGCAAAATGATTACCCAGGCCGGTCGGATGTCGGTATCTCGGTGTTTCGGGAGATTTTCTGTCTGGTTTATCGCGGCGAGCTCTGAGACACACTGCCCAGCAAAGACACAATCTACACATGTGTTGCAGCTGTTCAGCAGCAGCCACCCTTGAACATCCAAGGTTCAAGGTTCAAGAAAGACTTCATGAACCGGAAATTCCATCAAATAAACATCTCGGAACAAGGAAAGAATTAATTCACGAGAAAAATAACCTTACTCCCTTCCGTGATACCACGAGACCGGGGGTGGTTCAAGTGGTTCAACAAGCAAAATCGAATACTGTGAAAGCACCGGTAGCAATAAGCCGCCCCACAACGGCTCGAGCCATTCGCGGAAGGACCAGCGGCACAAAAGCTGCAGCGTAATTATTTTAATCTAATTAACTTACTACAAGTAATCCTTACGAAATGTAAATAGTACTGCAGAAGCGCGATAAGAGCTAATCGGAGAGCTGCCAGCTGGAGTGCAGAACCACCGACGGTTAGGAAAAATGCTCGGCAAAGCGATGAGATGGGTTCGGGATCATTTCTTTTCCCTTTCGCTTGTACGCTGCTCCGGTCTGTTAATCCTTTGCGAATCGTCTATTCGGTGTGGTCGTACAGATGGGGTTTTAATTTTTACATCGTGTAGTCTTTACTATGGATTCCACGATAGGAAGGCGAAGAAATTTTTGTCTCTAAGGTTAAATTACATCTTCTAAACTTACATTAAATTGATATTTAAAGTGCTTAAACCCCAAAATTGAAAGAATTATTCAACTCTCCACAAACCATAACGAAAGGGTTAACTATAGTGGAGTTAAACCCGAGAAAGATCTCGGATCTCGGGTTAAGCTGCAACGACAACCACCACCGAAGGACACTGCAACCCGACAGCTGCATGCCGGAAAGCTGCATGGCTGAAGCGTTATAAGAAGATTACGAGGGTTTTAATTATGTCATCGTGGTTAGCGGGAATAAGATTGGATTCGCACTGGAATTGAAACGAGTGCAAAAATAAAAGTGCACCAACCGTGAACCGGAAACTTCTCTCTCACTCTCTCTCTACTGTTCTCTGCTTCCGGAACCCCTTCCCGACCACCTATTAGATCACTTTTCGAGCGCTTAAAGTCCTGCGATGAAGTGTAATCAACCAGCGATAGAAGTTACTACCAATTAAAGGAACATTATAAACATTTTTCTAACCCTTCCTGCCAGCATCCATCTCCCGCTAGCCCCTCGCCACACCCCTGGATCCCCACTCCCCCGATCCAGTTTGGCAAAAACGACTTAACACACTCGTTAGACCTTGTTGCATCGGTAGCAAAAGTTTGGCCACCTTGGTAACCACCTTCTTGGCAAGGTCTTCAAATGATTTGACCCGTTAAATTTTTGGCTTCAGCTAAACCGCCCGGATCGCCCTGGTTCCTTGAACGTCCGTGGTGCTTCGGGAGGGAGCTGGGAGCCAACCAACCCATCCCCAGGCCCACACCGAGCACGAGAGAGAGAGCAACTTTTTCGCTGACGCTCGTTTAGCACGAAAGTGAGGAAAATGTTTCTGCTTTTCAAATTGCAGCTTCCGCATCGGGTTGGAAAACTTGGAAAATGCTACTACACCAGACCAGGGCGTGTTGCGGGACCACCGGGGCGTGCATCGCTTGCGGCATGCATCAACATCGTCAGCAACGTTGTTTTCCCGTCGACTGGCAGCGAACACCGTTGCGTCGTCGGGAAGTCGTATAATAAAGTATTTTTAATCATAACTCCTTCTTCCACAGGATGTGCCCAGCTTCCGGGTGTGTTTCGATCGTGTTTCTGACATGCTCCGGGGGGGGGGGGCTTCCTCCCGAACCCCCTTCATTCAATCCAACCAACCTATCGGCAGCTCATCTTATCTAATGCCGCCTTTTGCAACAAAACCCGGACAGCACTGCACAGGACAAACTTCTTCGCAGCCCGGCACCGGTCGGGTAGTAAATCGGAGAGAAAATTTCTACCACCTCAAGCAGCCTTCTCCCCTCCCACCCAACGGCGAAAAACTCCCGACTCATCGTAAAGTTGAGTCAGCGCCATTGCTTTCACCCAACAACAGCTATGCACACCTCATCGCGGCGCGACGACTGGCGATGACGAAAGACGGCGGTGTAAATGAAGTTGCAGGTTTTTGCAGGCCCCAACCGAAGACGAAGAAGATGCAAACCGTTCGCGCGAAGCATAAATTCCACCCCAAAGGAAACAAAATAAAACTACAATTAACTTTTATATTTATTGCCCAATTGAGAGTTTCATTAAAAATGTGCTCATGCTCAATTCGGCTGACTGGTTTTTTGGCTTGGTTTGTGGCTGGTTTTGAAAAGTTTACGATCCCCTCATCCTCCGTTTGAGGAAAATTGTTCACCACCATTGCTGAGGTGTGCGATGAAAGAGTACCTATTCCGTACCGCAAAAACATGTGTACCCGTGCGTAAGGTGGCAATCAGACTGGAGGTTGTCTAATTAATCGAGTGAAGCCTTGGAAGTACAGCTCGGCTAGTGAATCGTTACCTTCTAGGTAATGTAATCTATTTTTTATTTTATGAATTGAATTTCAATATTTGTATGGAAAATGTTTATCAAAACTAGACGGACATGTTAAATCACAGCCATACGTATTAAATAAAATAATCTGTTGAGACAAAAGTTCATAGTTCAATAATCAGTTGAGACAAAGTTTATTAAATAAAATAATCTGTGAGACAAACCAAAAAGAGTTTGGTTCAATGCTGAATATTTAAACTATAAATTTTAAATATTTTTTTTATAACAGGAATAAAAACGTTCGGTGGCATAGGTGATCAGACCGAATATCAATTCTCAACCAGACCGGATTTTTATTCGCAGTGGATAGAGATAGATTCTTATAGATGCGACAGCGGCGCCGGTCTCCACAAGACAGGGCTCAAATTATATCTGGGGCCATTCCCTTATAGAGAGGACTGACTATTGAACTATGCGGTAACAAGAAGTCTTATAAGTCAGAAATGTCGATCGCAAACTTAATAGATCGTTAGTCCAAGAGAGAAGAAGAAGTAAGCCAGATAAAAGGATATAAATGTTAGAAAATGTCTAAAATTACTATACATAACATCGAAATATCAGATCAACCTGTTAAGGTTGTAGAGCCAAAGAACAAGAAAAAAATGGTTAAAAATAGCAAGGAAAATTGTGATAAAATTTAATTAAATTTGCCCTCAAAATTACAATTACAATACAATTTATAAAAGCCACATTCTAATATATAAAATATAAAATAAACAAGACTGACTTTGTTTGCCTTTCATATCTTCTTCTGCTTTGAAATTACTAGCTCGAAAGCCATTTCTGGTTTTGCGTACGGGGAAGCGGTTTGGAAGGGATTTGATTGAAGGTCCTGTCGGGTGAAGGATGACGTCGTTATGGCCTCGATCACTATAACACTCGCCTTCAATGTAGGAAGTTATAAAATGAAAAGATTAAACTTTTTTCCCTAATAATTTCCTTCCAAAATATCGCTCCAAACAAAGGGTTACAAGGTGACGACAACAACAAAAAATCTCCTAGAATTCAATGCCGTCAGTGGGCTGCTTCATATTACAAATATCTTCATCAAACTCACAATTACAGCTCACAATTACGCATGCCTTACAAGGGGCAAACAGAGAGAGAGAGAAAAAAACAACTCTGCTTAATTGCAATTTCAACGACCAATTTGCATACTTCATCTGTCCAGCATCTCATCACCGCCACCATTCGCAAGAACCACCGCTGTCAATCGTTCTCAAACATTTCGCCCGTGGCATTTTTCTTCCTTTTTTCCTATTGCTTCGACGACAAATACACTCACTTTTCACCACCACCATCATCAGCGTGCTGTGTCGCACTAAGACTGTTTATTCAATTTTGCTGCTTAATTACTTTTACTTTTCCTATTTTCGAGAGTAACCCCTCCTCCCCTCCTCTTGCTGGCCTTTGATCGGCTTTTCCGAGGCCCGAGTCCGGCCGAAAGATATGCGGCCTGTTGTTGAAAGAATGAAATTTTGGTTGGGCCCAGTTGTGTTTACTGTGTCCTCCGGGTGCCCGCGAGGGACAGCTACTGACGGAAAAAAGTTTTCGTCGCCCAATTTTGTGTCGTTGTCCTGCCGTAAGTTTCTGCGACGTTCCTTTTTCCGGGAGCCTTGGCGTAATTTATATTTTCATCAAATTCAACCAAAATTAAACCTTATCTCTAATCCCAGCTCTGTGAGGCGAAGCAAACAGACCATCTTTGTTGTCCGCTTTTTCGGTGGGCTCTGTATTGCTCCGGCTGCTTTGTGTTTAACATATCTACGAGTCGGACCAATTTCGGCAACTGTTTGGTACGTCCGAACTTCCGCACAAAATGAGGGAGCGGAGAAATTGCCACCACTCAACCCCAATTGCCCCGTGGGAATCTGACCCACCGGGGTTGGCGACCACTTCGGGAGGACCACTTAAGCAAGCACTGCTTAAGTTTTGTTATTGTTATTTACAGAGATTTTCTTTCCACAAAAGTCTGGGATTCTCGCAAGGCCGGTCTCGGTGCGACATCATCGAATGTCGGTGACAATTTTTCATCATCATCATTATCGCCGTTATCATCGTCGTCATTCGCGAGTAGCTTCGTTTGGAGGTTTCACGACGGTCACAAAGAAAACAAAAAGGGACTAAGGTTAGTCCTTTCATCTTCTTGAGCACGCAATACCCTCGACAACAATGAGTGAACCAATTTAAGTGTCTAGGGAAACTCTTTTCTGTGAAAATTAATAAAGCAACTCGATTTGTTTCCCGGCGAAAGGATGTCGTGGCGAAAGTTTTTATAATTCTTAATAAACCTTTGAAAAGAATATTCAATTTTTTATCAGAATTTTTTCTTATTCAAGCAATTTAAGTATTCACTATACAAATATTCGAATACAGATGCCATAAACCATAAACCTTTCCTCCAAAACGCTGACCTGGTTGTCAGCTTTAAAAAATGTGTGTCATGTGCATGTTATGTCACACCCAAACGTTTTCCTCGCCTGATAACAGAAGTTTTCCACGAGCTGTTCGTTCAATCCTCAGATTACAACAAGATGACATATAAAGTGTGTATCCTGCCATGGTTGCCTCGGCATGTCGCTGACTGTGTAACTTGTAAACATTATTGCTGCTCCACACGACCTCGAATCGAATGTACCGGGAGCTCATAAACAAAATTTTACGTTCTCTCTTTCTCTCTACAATATTAAACACGACCATCCGACCTTGTGGGTGATGGTGCTAAAAAGGAAACAACATGCAGTAACAATCAAAAAGTGGTCAAGGAGAATGCAACACACACACGCACAGAGAGGAGAGAAAGCAACGATCGAAAGGGCATTTTTCATGTGACATAAAACCACTTTCTTAGACGCTTGGGCGTGCGTGCGCCGCAATGTGGCATCGGTTTTCGCTTCCTGACGTTTGTTGTTTTTTTTTCCTCACTCACTCACCAATGCAACCCCAACAACGGTGAAGGGATGAAGTCAGTACATAAATTCGATATTGATTAACTCGTAAATTTATTTTTCGCCCGTAAAATTATGTTTACATTTAATATTTACGCAAGAATGGCATCTTGCGTGCTGGAGCAGAATGGTGTGTTGTGATGTAAAGCAAGATGCAAAAGCTGAAAAAAAGAAACGCAAGATGGACCGTGTAGCACGTGATAGGGGGGTGGTACGGAAGAAACGCATCAAACGACACCAGTTCCACCGTGGAGATGCCGGAAGCTGGTTGGGGTGAAAAATCGATTAATGTACCCCAAGCAAATTGACTCATGAACCGAAGACTATTAAACCACCTTCGGGTGAAAGAAAGTAGCACATTTTTGGTCCGTAAGTTTTGCATAAGCCCTATATTCTGTGAGAATGAATGAACAGCTTTATTATATTAGACTATATCATACAATTAACGTAGATATCAATTCATCTAGGGCAAGGGAACAAAACATGGTTTGGCAATGTTTTGTACAGATTTTTGGGGTTCATATACTCCTCTGGTAGCAAGATAACACAAAGAAAATTTATATTTAGACAATTGGTATGCCACGATAACATTATTCCAAAACCTGTTTTCTACGTTTTTTTGTAAAATAAATTACTCATTAAAATTAAACTGAATAAAGGTTCACAAATAAAAAATCAACAGCTCTTCAATCACACCAGTGCTCTGTCTCCATGAAGATTAAGAATTTTTTGAATAACTTCTATTTGACGATAATAGCGATGGAGACGCCCAGTACTTGGTAAATATTTGTGAATGCCATACTCTAAACCATTTTTAATAATTATGTTAATTTATTTGATGGATTTACGTTTCAAGAGTCATAAAAATAAAAAGAAAATAACTTGAATTTTTCAGTTTTTATTTTTTTTTTATAAAAACATTTAATTTCAAACGATCCAATTTTTTTTGTTTTACATTATGTATTTACAATCATCTTGTAATGCGACGCTCGTCCCTTCAATTTTGCATTGTACCTGGCTTTACCTTTTTTCCCTACCTAATCCGAAACAACTTCATACCAACCCAACTCCATCTCTAACATAGATCTTAATGCCCGGCCCCACTTTAAATCCCAATGACAAGAAAATCGGCTCGTCCACCGTAATGAAGTGTTCCTCCTCGGTCCGGTTTTGATGCTCGTTATCTACCAACCACTGCACCCGGCTGCAGTACAACCAACGGTACTCGGTCTCGTTTGCCCTCAAGAATATGGTGCCGGCCCGTAGCACGGCGGCCACAGCGTACCGGCACGACAACGATGGCGACGACAGTTGCATCAGCAATCAAGATAGAAACAATGAATTATTCATCCTCGAACTCGGACTGCGCTGCTACGAAACGGATAACATTGTGTTTTGTTTACTGGATCTGGGACTGGAGTTTTTCTTCCTGCAGTCACTGTCCGTGCCCACCGCATCCTGACGCCATCAGGAGGGGGGGTGTGCGTGCGATCCCTTGGCATGTGTGGTGCTGTTGTGTTGCTTCCGACGGTGCTTCGGTGTGGCTTTTCTTTAAGCTATCCTTGCCGCTAGGCGGAAAGAAAACGGATCAGCGTGAAAATGGATGACTGTCGTCGTGTTTGGATACCAGCAATGTGAAGGATGAAACGGGTCGAGATAATGCACCGAATGCATCCCGCTTTTCCCTTGCCGTCAGTTTTCCACCAGCAGCAGATGATGATGATTGTGCTGCAACTAAGCGAACACTCGTTTGTGGACGTTTCGAGCGGTCTGTTTTCTGTACGGAAAAACTACGGCCAATGCGCACACAATCAAAACAAATAGACCTGCCCATTGCCCACTCACACACTCAGAGGGACCAGATCTGGTTTGCTGATGTCTCACAAGAAGCTAGAAGTTTCGAACGATACACACCACTAGCCAACAAGCTAGGCGAGGAAAAGTAAGGAAAATAGAAAACCAAGCAAAAGGCACAAAAAAACCTAACCATGCCATGAATAAATGCACAAAAATGCATCCTGAACCAGTGAAGGAGAACTGCCAGGAGAACTGCCTTCCGAGTCGTTGGCAACGCTGGGCAAATCTCGTAAGCGGAATCTAGAAATCCGGATATCACTATCTCAGCTACCAACGTCCGTTTGTATGGTGTGACTGCCTTGCCTTCAAGCAGCTCGATCTGGGCCGAGGTTTACTTGTAACAGATTAAGCTGTACAAAAGATTCACTCACACCGGGCTGGTTCGGTTGGCCGGCGGTAACCTTTTGCAGATGGCGTTAAAATTCATTGTGCCAGCAGATTAGCCGCCACGATTGCAACCGACGATTGGTTTGGGCTGGTGGTAATGAACATTGCTCCATTTTGTTTCTGATTTCATGGCCATGATTTGCTTTCCTTTATTAGCTACCCATTTTAACGGGCAGGAACGAGCAATGTATTGCGTTGATTTTGTTTTTAAGTAAATTATACTTTTTATTGGGTTTTTCACTTTGATCACTTTATTTTTTCCATTTATAAGCTAGTGAATAAAAAAATTGTTATAAAATGTGCTCCAACACAGGCGTTACAGTTGGTAATTAGCTGTAGAAATCCGAGAAAAATGTGTCTTTAATAAAATGCATAATACTCTTCAACGGCAATTACCAACTGATTCATCATTTAATTGTCCTTTTTTGGGAAAATAATCGCAAAAATTTAAACAACAAGCTCATCAACATCAACATGAAAACGACCGCCACGCTACTAAACTAGACGCACACAAATAAGAATTGATCTAAATCAAAACAGTATTAAAAACCTGCCCCACCAAGCACCCATCTATTGTAAAGCAGAAAAAAGCACAGCTGGTAGAATTAACATCAACCTAAGCCGGTTGTGCAGTGTTGCGATGAATTTAGATTATTTTTGCACCAAACAGGATTTGTTCGGTTTCGAGCTCTTTTTTTTCAGTGCTCTATTTTTCGCTCGTAGCCGCTGCCGCCCACACGCATTGTTATGGTTACACGTAGCATACACCTTCGCACAAAACGGGCGCCACCGCACAAGAACAACAAGGGACAGCAATGTTTTCCAACATTGTGCCTCATAAACAACATATCCTGCTGTTGTTGTAGCTCGTGGTGTCCCACGGACATTGGTTTGAAAATAAAGAGCGATGGTAGAAAAAACCATCTCGCCAAAAGCTTTCTAACCTGCACCATGCTCACGGGGACGCAGTGTGGATCAATGGTCGTGAAAACACATACCGGACGGCCTCGAACGGATAATTAAAACAAGTGTTGGTGAGCAATAAAAATACGCTGCATTTGTTGATCGGGTGCCAATCCGCTTTGGATCCGTTTAGAACAAATATTGGATAGCTCCAAATAAAATCTATCAATAAAACCGTAAAGTGATAAAACGGCGTCAAATGGTTAAACGAATAAATAATTCAATAAATGAATAAATAACAGAAATAGCTTTAAAAATCAATAAAAAATTTCACTAAAAATAGGAAAACTCACTAAAAATGTGAGAAAAGAAAACAAAATATAATCATAAACAAGTTAATCTATAAGAATGAAATAAAAAAGTGAACAAATATATAAAATATAGGAATAAAGTATAGCTATGTGAAAACAACACAAATACATCACAGCAAAAAAAGCAAAAAATAAAAAAAACAAACAAACGAAAGAAAACAAGTGTTAACCAGTTCCTTAAGTGCAACTAATTTTCCCCAACCTTACTTAACAAATCTCAAAACGCCTCCCGAAATTGGTTTGATCACATTTTGACTTTACATTACTCACCCGTCATCGAAACATTCCCACGGAAAGCTCACCTAATCATCAATACTTCACGCCGATTATCCGTTCAAAAGCTTGCGTGCCACTGAGAACAATGGCCCCACACAAGGCCCCCCAATCCAGTTCAATAGCCATTGGTGACTGAAGGATGCTGATGTGCCAGCAGGACAAAAGGCAATTATCGAGCATTATTGTTGTCAGCAACAATATCCATCCATCCGGGGTTATGATCAATGATGGGTAGTAATGCACGTGAATGTGCATTTTGGATGGGTTTGGGGGGGTAGTGATTGGTTGAATGTAGGCCATAATTACACATACACACATGTACACACTCAGGTGAGAAGGTTTCGACGGCAAGGAATTTCATTGTGACAAGTGGCCAGATGATTATGGCAATTGTAATGTTAATGATCGGTACGATTGGAATGTGAATGAACGCTGTGTGTGTGCATTTGGTGAACACTTTTTCCTTTACATCTTGTATTTAAAGTCCAGCTTAAAGCGTAATGTGGAAACCCTGTGTGACTCACTCCAGCAGACAGCATTGAGACATCCGAGAAGCAACGCTGTAAACATCGCACCAATTCCACCATAAAGCAATTAAAGTGCAATAAAAACACGTTTGATTTTTCACTCCTAGTTTTCCCCATCACACACACACACTCTCGCATATGCGAAGTGCATTCTGCTGTGCAGGGCTCAACCGAGCTCGAGTCTCGTGTGTCTTCGCCATAGTTTAACGCTTTAATTGCTTTATAACGCTATTTATGGTAGTGCGAGCGTCCCTAGAGCAACTGTAGTCTCAGCGCATTTTTCTTCCCTTTACAATCACACCTGTCCTCTCCCCCCCGCCCCTAGCCTACACCCCTCGACCCGTGTGCGTACCGGGCGTCGCAATAATAATCACGTGAGCTTTACTCATTGCTCTAGCACATGCGGTCGCGTGTGTAAAGCACGCGCACGGATGCAATTGTAATCCGTTTCTCATTTAACCAGCGCCACCAACACTAGCTGGCAGGATGGCTTTCTGACCTCAAGGACTCCTGCCATCTATACCATCGCCCTTCGCTATCTCTCTCTCTCTCTCGCTCTCTCCTCCCCTCCAAAACCGAGGGCATCTAACGAGAAGGCCACAAACCTGGTTCGTGTCAGATGTAATAAAAAGTAATTGCTATTCATGTCATGGCATGTGTGGCGGGTGTGTGTATGTATGTTTCGAAGAGGGAGGATTTGTGCCCGGACCTTCTCCACGGTGTTCCAGTACCAGGGTAAAACGCCACACAGCGCGAAGGAGTAACCTCCCGCCTGACCAACTCTATCTGTGCGGACTGATCTGACGGGCACTTGAGGCTACTTGGGAGCTAATAACAATAATAACAGCCGAGCCGAGCGATAATTGGCATGAGTTATGTGAACAAATTAGCTTTCCCGGTGGCATCCGTGCGCGGATAATTGAGTGGAGCGGGGATCGGGGTCAAGCGCAAAACCCGATCACGGCACGGAAAGAAATGATAGCGAGTTTTCCTTCTATTACAACATTGCTATTAATTATGATCATTTTGAGCTTCGTTCAAATATTGCTTTTTGATCTCGTGTAAAGGACTTAAAGTTTTATATTCTTCTTCTAAAAGTTTCCCCCGAAAAAAAAAAAATAGGAACCATATGTGTCACCGCTCTGCAAAATCCATTCTCTATGTCTGCCCGCCAAGCCAACAGTCGGCGAGCTAATAAAGAAGTTGCTCATTCGCTAATTTCTACATTCTACCATATAATGAGAAGCTCTATCTTTCGCTTGCTGTTTCCTCTTTTTTTATCCCTTCCACGACTTCATCACCCACATCGGCAGCAGTAAGAATCAGCAAACGCAACGGGTCCGTTTCACACGAGAAGTTTCGCTACATTTGCATAAATTTTATCTCCTATCGCACACCGACCGTCCAACCGACCGACCGGTCGCTGATCTCGAAAGCCTCCTCCACTGGCTGAAGTGAACTCAAACGTGTGTGTATGCGCAAAATGAAACGGTGCTTATGTGCAGTATTTTATGGGATTTTCCGCGATGAGGCTCCAACTGTTCCCACTCCCGGTGTGTGTGTGTGCTTTTGCAACCATCGAAACTAATAGCATTGCGCGAGTACGCGATGCAAATGGAACACTCGGTGGCATCCCATTACAAATGGAACGCTTTTCACCAGCCCGAGCTCACGCTACTCCTCGTTTAATCAGAGGCAGATGAAGAGACAGAGAGAGAGAGAGAGATAGAATGAAACCGAGACGGGAGAGCGAGTGAACGAGTGGCTTAATAAGAAATTGTAATGATGCTGTTTGAAGATTTTAATGGCATTTGTTCCTGTCGGGTACCTACGCCGACGAGATCCAAAGGTATGGAAACGGAGCGTTTTGGCGCAGATTTTTCCTTGTTAACCAAAACATAATGCAAAGGTAAGCGATGTTTCTATTAATTTACTGGAAGAATTTAATTTACTTTAGTGCTTTTCTTTAAATTTTAGTAATTAGATTCGATAATCCGTTACTTCCTAACAATTATTCATGTAGAAATTTACAAATAATGTTTGTTCTGGTGTTACACACTAGTGATTACAGTAGACTAAATTTACTTAAAATTAAGTAATAAATACATAAAAACTGGTTCATGTAGAGTACTCTTGTAGCTTTTCGGGACGTACCGACTGCCGAGCAGATAGCAACGCCGATCTTCAGATGGCAGGATCGTGATTCGAATCCCATCCAGACCGCCTGCCCGTAAGCAAGGCTAATTATACAGCTTCGGACAAAATCAAGTCAGGAAAAAGCCTGAGTTGGCAAGCCGAGAGCTCTCGAGGTTGTACAGCCACGTAAGAAGAAGAGGAACCTCATGAGCTATGCTGATACTCACATGTTGTCAAAAGTTTCTTTAACTGGAGTTTTAAAGAAGCATCTTACTTCGAACTCACCTTTTGTTATTATTTGCTACAGGAAAAAGCCGTTCCCGAAATCACAAAATTCGGGATTAATCTCTTAAAAATGTTAATGGTCAACGTTCCTGATAGTCTCCCGGATGCACAAAGCTGTTCTTCACCAGGAAGAGGAGATCAAAGAAGATCATCATATTTATCATGTGCTTTGTTCCAAATCTCATTCACACTTCGCGGCAGAATTTATCAAACCTTCTTATCTCGCTTTTCAGCTCAAAATAAAGAAATCACTGGTGCCGAAAATCTAAGCACTGGATCGCTGCCACTACAAAGGTTCCGCTAGGCCAAAATCGGATAACCACAAACTTTACACCCAACGAAACCAGCGGGTATTGCAAAACCCCGAAAAGGAAAAAAAAACAAGCTCACCGTTTCCACCGTTCACCAACACATCAAAGTGAAGGCTCCATTGCACGGGCCGAATAATCGCGCCTAATGAAAATCACCTGCAAATTGTTTCACCTTAATGCACGCACCAATTTGCGCTACCGTCGGTTAGGGCTACAACGGCCCAATGCTGAAAGCGATCCACGGCTTCGTGGTAACGGTGGACCGGCGTACGGCATACCGGTGGACGGTGAAAAAAATGAGCCTTCCTTTACGCCATCAATTGCAGTACAGAAGACGAAAAACTGGGAACGATGGGTGGAAAGAGCGACGAGGCTGATTTATCAGCGACGGGAGAATCATAATGATGACAGCCATTATCGCTCGTCATCCATCGCTATTCAGGCGCAGCGAAACGATGTCCTTTCGTGTGTCCGACGCGCGTGTATCCCGTCTCAAGGATTTGCGATGGGTGTGAAGCTGTCGGCTTATCGGGCGCTGCTGGATGCTTCGGCGCGGAGCGTGAGTTAGGGTTTGGGGTAGGGAAATGATGCTGGAAATTGGGGAGCTATTGGTAGAGGACACGACTCGGTGGTGACTTGTCGGTGAGTAGATCGGTCGGGGAAGATGGAAGGTGAAAGGGAAGGAAAATATTTCCTACGATTATCTTGTCGTTTACTCTTTTGTCGTTACCAAGTTCTTTTTTTTTGTTTGAGCTGTCTTTTAGTAATAGGAAAAGGAAATCAATTTCATAACAAAGGAGGGTATAGAGGAATCGGCTTTGAAGCTTGCTTAAAGTATCGAGGTACTGTAATTTTGTTGAAGCTTATGGAGGCCGGGCACTGTCATGTATTTACTGTCTTAAAACTTCATGAGCCTTCGTCCAACGTATTCAGGGTTATATTCAGAAATGAAAGGTATAAGCGTTTTAAATCCCGAAGGAATCGTCTCGGCGTCTCACTATGCCAGACGTCTTAGCTTCACTATCAACACTGACTATTGAATGAGCTAATGAGACAATTCCAGCATCCAACGGTGATCTACTACTCGCAACGAAAGAACGCTCCTCAATAGGAGCACTAACTCCTGTTACAGTATAAAGCTGGAACCACCGCTAACGGGATGGCTCTGCCGACTGACGCTTGATTGAGCACCTGGACCAGTCTTATAGCGCACCTAGGCTCTACCTATTTCTAGAGTTCTTGAAGTTTTGCTTCTCACATTTTCATAACCTCAGCGTTTTTATTTGCAAACTATTTCTCACCTTGGATTTTATACATTTTCACCAGGCTCCAGGCAATCAATGATAGACGAGCAGAATAAGCGCTCTGAGGCCCGTAGCTACCGTAACGCATCCTTCCATTTCAACGATCAACGCTTTGCACACGAATCTCATTGAATCGACATTCGATCAGCAGTACAGCAAAGCTCGCCGATCCGTAAACAACACAACTCCATGATCACCATGTGTCTCCGCAGCTCTTTTCTGCACGAATGTATCCAACAATTATCCTTCCTGAAAGGCCGACCGAATCGGCCATCCCGATTCATGACATGTGAATTCCACAACTGAGGGCATTTTCATTTTCCGATTGTGTGGCGAAAACTGGGGAAAAGTGTTGTCGTAAAATTGTTCACTCTGCTCAACCCATTCACAAGGGCACTCCATCCGGTGCCACACACTCTTCTGGGTCTCAGCCCGAACTTTGCTGATGTGTCTTAACTGACCTACCGAAGCGAGGCGTGATGCTTGTCTTTAGGCTCTCGTTCTCTCTCTCGGATGCATACACGTGAAAGTCTATTATGATAAAATGGGTGAAAGAAAAACAACTGCCCAAATCGGGATGGGTAGTGTGCAAAATGCATTGCCCAACCAGGTGGAGCATTCACACGGACAACAGTAGCAAGCGTGCTCGACTTTTCAAGTGATTCTTTCCCTGGGGTTTTGGGGCAGTAGCACCAGCAGCATCAACAGTCCCAGTGGCACACAATCGTCTCCAGCGGCACAGGTTGCTGGTAATGCTGGGATTTATTTATTGTTTGTCCTGTCGTTTCTGTCGCTACAGCTGGCATAAGAGGACGCAAAGAACTGAAGAAAAAGAAGAGTAAAGCCATCAGTCGAATAACATTCAGGCACATATGTGCGAGCGCTTAATGTTTTCTCTCACATTTATTTATGTGGGACACCAGAGCTGTGGGATAATAATGGAGAACAATGGACCTGCCCGGACATTGCCAGTGAATGGCTCTACTCCTCATTATTATTTTGCCGAACAAATCCCGAATGTGTTCCATCAAAAAAATTAAAATCATTTGACCAAAAAGCACAACTGCGTGGCGATGGGCCGGGTGCGGCGTTCGCCGGTGATAACGGTACTAACGGACGAGTAAATTATTCATTTTCACGACCTATTTCGCCTGGCTGCATCTAATTGCGAGCGCTGTTGCCCAGTTGCAGACCAGATTCGGACATGCCGTACACTCTCGGAACGCTTTCCCATTATGAAGTCGGTCGCCGCTTTTGTTCGTTTGGTTCTAGTTTTACCCGAGGATTTTCGGAGAGTAATGTAGATAAGCTTCTTCTGAGCAGATCGTTTCCGTGCCGTACCATCCTTTTGTCTGTTTAAAAACATCTCATATTGTGTGGTTCGTTGCATTTTGTTTTTTTTTTTTCGGAGGCCCTTCACAGGGGGCTCCAAATGTTACCGTAGAGCGTTTGTTTGCTTATTGTTAGTCTAAGCAATTGATCAAATTATCATTTCAAGCTGACCGAGCTGCGTCTGGTCGGGGGATATCTTTTTTCCCTTAAACCGGAAAAGTCACCTACAGAACCAGGGTGCAAAGGGTGCAAAAGGTCTGGCCGTTTTGGTGCGAAAATTAAAGTTCAACATACTGCCTCAGGTTGCGCCGTTCGGCAAATTGTCCGAACAACGGTTAAGCAAATAGTCATCATCGCTCCCGATAGTACAAATACAGTCCAAACACCAGCTGGACCTAAACAAACACGACGGGGGTCGGGAGTGCGACGAAGGGTAGGAAGAGACAAGTGCCTTAACTCACCCACTTCAGGCCAGTACTAAGGCTTCCACCGACAGGACGGTGGAGAGCACAGCTCAGACAGAATTTGGTTTTCGGTGCTAAATGGATTCGTCAACCGGGCAGAGGTCGGTCGGTCGGTCAGTTCGGTTGAGAGCCAAATTTTTCGGCAATTCGATGCGGCAGTACACAAAACCTGGCTGCCGCAAAGGTTATGTTTTACGTTCACAAACTCACGCGCTTGGGTGCGATCCACAGAAATTCATGGCGAGGGCAAATTTTGAAGTAAACAAACACATGTTCGAAGGCAACGGGACGCTGACGGCGAGTATTTAGAAGCCTTACCTGTGAAGAGAAATGAAGAAAAGGTATACGTTAGTAGTGGATTGAAGTTTGTTTGTGTCGTTAGATCATTAATTGATAGTTATGAGCATGGATTGAGGGGAAATTATTATTGGAAACGAAGCTCTTTGTACATTTGAAAGATTGCTCAAAGAGCTGCATTAAAGAAAGCTACTCATCTGCTGAATATTCATGTAGAAAAAGCTGAAGCTCTGTATTCTCTGTGTAATCTTGTATAATAAGTTCTAATAATTATTGATGAATTATTTTTGATCCCTCAGATTCTTGGAGACTGTCATCTCCGTCTATATATTTCTTGAAAATTTTATCAGGCATCAATACTCTTTTACCAGTGTTCCAGATCCATCCCCAGCGAACGGATCGTGCATTGCTCTCGCTGCTTACGTTTTAATAGTGTATTATTTTATTTGAAAATTATTCCTGGACAACCTCTCGCACACAAACGAGAACAAACATGTACAATCGCTCATAACCCGTCGCACCCAGAAGTGCGTTAACATCAACACATACTAACACCTTGAGCGTAATCTACGTATTCGTGTGATGGTAAACTTTAGCAACTGCCCAATAAGCTGCTCACTACTAACTATCCTACTGCAGCAGCATCAGCAGCTCCAACAGCAAAGCCGTAAAACCAACACTCTAACTTACAAATTTAACACTTCCTGCACACACACACATGCACCTTCCACGCTGGGTAAGCAGTGCCCGGTGAATGTTCGATGCAGTGCAGGAAGGTGAGCGGGTTTGTTGACTCGGGTAATATTATTTTATCACCGATACCGGGCCACCCGGACCCGGTATGCTCGGACGGGATTGAAGCTCAATTTCGCCGCTCTTTAATGAACGTTAAAAATCCTACTTTAAACAAGCTGCTCGGTGCGGAAAGTGTGGAGCAATGACGAGCGAGAAGGTGGCCAATGGGGGAGGAAAGGTAGAGAAATGTGTCCCAATAGCGGGGGGTTAGGTCAGAAACTTGCCAACTCCCGAGTGTCCGAACGAGAACGACTTCGATAACCTTTCAATCCAATTATTATTCTACCGCAAATTGCCACCCCTACCGGCAGGGTTCAGGGGGAGTGGGTGTGGGGGAGGAGGGGTAGGTGGGTTCCGATCTGGGACGCTGCACCCGACAGTAACCATAAATTTCACCCACTTTGCATCGACTGTCGATGCCTACCCCTTAATCGACCCACATCCACACACATACACCGACTCACACTGACCCTCTGTGCATCCCTTTCGTAACCACCCACCGTGGCCAGGAGCACGCCATCGTACCGTCTCAATTATCATGCACCGATATAAATGAGAAATTATTGCCTAAAGATAAACTTCATGCAAAAATATTTTCCCTCACGTCGCTTTTCCATTTCCCCAGCTCCAACAAAAAGGGGGGGGGGGGGGGGAGGGGGGTTTCCCAGTACCAGTGTGCACAGTGCACCGAGCGTTGCTGATACCCGCTATAATCCCATTCGTAACATCGCATTAAAACTCATTTATGCACCGGTGCATCGGGTGGTCACCGTGTCGGGAGGATGGTTTGTGCACGGGGTGGGAGAATGGAACAGTGGGACGTGGTGAAACGAGCTGGAAGCAAACGAGGTGAAAAACCGATGTCGATGTTGCTTTCACACGTTGGATGGAAAAATATTTATGCAGGCAAAGGCTGCAGCAAATGCAACTCCAGCACACACCGAAACCCCGAAGTCAGTTCCGAAAGGGGGAGCCGGGTGTGTGGGTGGCCGCTTGTGTGTGGGTGGGCTAGTAGATGTGTGTGTGTGTGTGTGTGTGTGTGTGGGTATTAGAGTGTCCCGAGCATCCCGACGGACTGCTCTCGCAGAACATTCAACAAAGCTATGCGACTGAGAGCGAAGGAGCGAGAAGGGAATCATGTTGGCCTGTGCGTGTGTGTTAGTGTTTAACGATATGTTAGTAAAAGGGAGCTAGTTAGAGGGAGAGTGGAAAGGGAAGTGGAGAACGGGCACAAGCGAGAAAAATCCTATCAATGCATCAAAACAAATACTCTTCGGGGCTTAAGTGCAGCAATGCAAAAAAATAGCATGGCAAAAGGGAAAACGCGCTCTCACCACGCTGAGTATATGCAGCTAATGGAAAGCCATAGCACTGCAGTGTTTGCCGATAAATTGAACGCTGTTTGGTTAAAAACATTCGAAGTAAGATAAAGTTGGCAAAGCCATCAAGGAGAGTATGAAAATGCATAGGAAAAACGAAACAAAATAGTGTGCAAGAAAATTGAAATGTATTTTTTTATAAAAAAGGCTAAGGAATAAATATAAAAGGAATATAAAATAAAGTAATAAAAGAGTGAAAATGAAACACAAAAAAGGAATCAACATTCAGTAAAACGAGCACTCATTTACTACATCTGCTGAGTGCCGTTCGAAGGTGTCCATCATGTCCACCCGGAAGTGTCGGCAGCAGCAACAGCCGATGTGTTGGTGAGTTCTGACGCCACCGTGCCGTCGTGATTTGACATTTCACACCACCGGGGACGCTAACACTGGTTCGAATTTAACGAAAGCAACTTGCAAAAGCTTCCCAATACACACACACTCTCGCACAATCGCAAAGGAAAAAAGCTCCACCATAAAATCTCTTCCCGAAGCGATTATTCAAGAGAGCCAGTGAGCGACAGAAAGACGGAGCGGGATAGAGCGGGGGCGAAGAAACGGGACAGGAGAGGACGCTTCCTGGTGGCGACCGGGAGATAAAACAGCATATCAAACACTAAACAACAGCGTGAGATAATCCTGCAAGCTTTCAGGTGGTCTGGGAATGGGAGATTCCCTGACTTGCGTCCTCACACCATCCCTTCCTGGACTCTCTCTCTCTCTCTCTCTCTCTCTCTCTCTCTCTCTCTCTTTCTCTCGCTCTTTGTTGTATCGCAGCAGCCGATTTGGTCGAGGCTTTCTCTAAAGTACCCCCGTCGTCCGACAAAGCTTACCTTCCGAGCTGTCAATTGCATAGTACATTTAATCCTGTACGGCTGCTGACTGATTTGATTATTCCTTTCCGTTATGCTGCACACGAGTGTATGTATATCTTTTTTTGCGACACTTCACTCATCACCCCAACTACGGTGGCGGACACGGACAGCGAAATCGGTGAACTGATGTGTTTTTTTAACGAACAAAATGCTCTCTTTCGCTGTGATTCTTATATTAAGGACAATTTGCTTTTAGTTAGTAGTTATCACATTTATTCGTTTTTCTCATTGCACAATAATTTATTGCCGTTTTATTCACGTTTTAGTGGTTGCTTTTTGGTTAAGTGAAAGGTCCTTTTAATGATTAAAATTGCATAAAACACTTGTTTTCGAATCGAAAACCATGGAAAGATCACAACCAGAGCTTGGAAACCCACTCCATATGCATATGCACGCACCCACACACAGACGCACGCACAGCCTCACGGACACATGTACGCTACGATCCGTAACGCTTAAGTGCAGCTGCAAAGGATTGCTCCATCGCAGCCAATCAACACGCACAACCTCGATACGCAAGCCGATACGCACTGCAATCGTTTACGGGACCCGAACGCGAACCATGCGATCCGACGCATAATGCTACGACGACGACGACGACGATGACGCCGCGCTCGAACGAATCGTTGCGAAAACCCTCAACACACACCGAACAACCGAAACCCAAAACACACCAAACGCATCCGCAACGGTTTCGAATCGTCCGTCGACTAACGCCACCATATGCGCACCGACCGTGGAAAAGCGGCTCGACTTGTGGAAAACACTGTTTCCCTCCCCCCCTCTTGGAAAACCCTTCTTCTTCGCCTCTTCCACCCCCTGTAAGGAAACTGTGGAGCAGATTCGGATTTTCTAGCGTCACAGTGTCCACCAGCAAACGAGAGCGAAGCTGCCTGGTTCGGGTTTTATGTGAAGGGAACCACGCGAACGATCGTAGTCCTTCGAAGTCAGTTTTGTGTTCAATTTCGTTGGGCTGCTGGTGCTGGTTGGACCACAAAACACTGACACAACGATGCGATGGATCACTTGCTTCGGCTACCGTTCGGTTGTGTGCGCTTTCAGCTGGTTGTTTACGGCCAACCGAGGAGCGAGCGAGCCGGCGATAGGACAGTGCGTTCGAGCGAGAAAGCGAGCACTTGGAGCACGGTGGAGCATCATCCGAGCATTCGTACGTATAGTCAACAGAGCGACTGTTGGACTGCAGGAATTGAGAATGAGCAAAGCGTGCCTCGCGTACACACACTAACGCAGGATCACACACCAATGCAAGAGAGAGAGCAGCTGGGGAGCTTTTGCTCGTGCTTTCGAGAGCAACACATTGGTGCACGCTTCAGCAGACAGCAGCGTCATGGCCGTCATCATCGTCGGCGTCGTCATTGTTGTGACGACGGGGCAGTTATCTCTCACTGAGACAGGATGACACGGTGGAACTTACCCAGGTAACTCATTTAACGGGGTTGCTCATTTTCCACGCGAGGGTACTCATTCGTAGAGCGTTCGCTTTGTTCGATTGCTTGTTTAGCTCATTTTGAAGCGACGATAACGATACGTTGGTTCAAACCAAGCAGCAGTAGTCTGGCTCGTTAAGGCCACCTGCAGTATGATATGCAATTGTGTATTTGTTTTATTGAAATATTTTTGCATTTTTTTTTTATAGCAGTATTAATTTGATGCAACATTTCTACCAACAATTTTAAAATTTATTCGTTTTGCAATGAATGTGCTTAATTTTTTTAAGTTTTAACACACAACCAAGATTAAAATGTTGTAAAGAACTCATGAACTTAAATTAAATTTTCTTTTGATACGCTATTTTTCCACAGTTTTGAATAATCGATCAAATGTACTTATTGATGGAGGCGCCTGGTAAGTGATAAAGTCATACGATACGATTTTCTTTTAAAATTTGATTGTATCTTTGCCTAGTCGTTAAAAAAACTCGTTAAAAAATGGAAAGTGAATGGTTAATGATCTTTGAGCCTTTTATCTGAACAAACGCAGACAGCATCAATTATTACTGCAAAGCAGTTTTTGTTCACAGTACCCTTTATGCAACATTCCATCCGATAAAGAAATTTACCTCCACACCTTACTCGAGGGCAAAAGATCTTGAACTCTAATCGCCCGGTGACCTTACGGCTAAACCCGGGTTTCCGGATTTACTTCAATTGAAAATCTACCCCATAGACAAATAGCACCCCGGCCCAGGAAAGAGATAAACTAACGAAGACAGAATTGATAGCGAGCAGTCAGAAATCCGGGTAGGCAGTGCCGGCAGTTCACCGTGTGCCGGGAAATCGATTTCCTCCAGAAGCGACTCGCGGCACCCTGCAGCTGGCGTGCAGTCAATTGGAAGTCATCCCAGACACTTTCGACGTGCTTTTCGGTGCAATCTATACACGTTCTGCACCACGGTGCAAAAGTTCTTCGACACCGGGCGCACCGGGGGGAAACATTGCTGTTTGACCTGCATTCTCTTCCCGGTACTCCACGGCCATCCTGTTCCCACGGAGACACGGGTCTCTGTCACCGGGCTGCCTCACTGCTGTCTGGTGTTGTGGCCCTACTCGCTTTCTGCCCGTCTGCGCTGCGTTGCGTTTTATGCCTGGTGATGCCGGAGGACTTTAAACTTCCCAGCAATCCTATAAAATGGCTCGCTCTGTTTGCGATAGATTTTTGTACTCTGGTTTACCAGTTTTTTGCCTTCTCCGCTAGCGCTACCATATTCACATTGAACAAATGATGCAACTCGGGAAGTTTTTTTTTCCCTCTATTCCTTCGTCCATGTCAGCATGCAAGTAAACTGCATCTTAACTGAATGCAGCGAGAGAGCGAGAGAGAGAGAGACAGATTTTTTTTTCTAAGAGTGTATGTGTGCAAATTGCAAACGCAAAAGGGTGAAGTGGCGGTCGTCTTTCATGCACACTCGAACGCACCCAGACAGTTCACTTCCACGTTGTTGCAATGAGCCGTCTTTCCTTCCTTCCGTCCTCCTTCCTACCCCCTCCCATCCCATCAAACCCGCGTTGTAACCTTTGCTGTTACAAAAACAAAATAACATGTACACTTTGTTGATGGGTTTTTCATTCCGAAGCGAACAAAAGAGAGATGTACGGGAGAGCACAAAGCATATGCACGGCAATCATGCACGGCCAGAACGCATCACAACGTACGGAGAGCAGTGCAGTTGGAAAAACGCATCGCTCGATGCAGCCGACGGAAATTACGGCAAGCCTACGGACGATGTCAGTGAGAAAAAAGCACTACGGACACACACACACACACACACACACACCAGTTTGACACATTTTTTCACATTTATCGCACGAGCAGAGTCGGGTGGGGTGGTAGCCAGGGGGTTCCTTGTTTAGCCAAGACCAGACGCCCGACAACGGTCTGGTCTGGCCAGGTCTCAGCGACGCCTATTCATTGCGTCAAACACTTGAGACAAATTTGATGACATCCTCAGACGGGTGGCGAAGTTGCTTGTTGTACGTAGCTTACGCCGGTTGCAATTCCGGGGAAAAAGCGTCAGTCTAGGTTTTTGGTGTATTTAGCGGATTTTCTTGCAAATGGGTGGTGTGGTCGCTAAATAAAAGTGAACGTTAGTGGGTTTTTTTGTTTTATTTTTCTGCAGAAAGTGAATTCCATTAATTTAGAATGAAAGTCGCGCTGAGAATTATTGTAGGCAACGAAGAAAAATATTGTAATTGATAATTCCTTTGATTTGATGGAATAAATAGCTTTGAAGGCTTATTGATTCATAATGAAATATAAAAAAAATTACAATACGGCCTTTATAAAAAAAAGAACAATGCTAAACTTTGGAAAAGTTTGCAAAAATACAATTTTTAGCTTTCTGGGACTTATTTTTACTCGTAGCTGGATAGTCCAAGGTGGAGGGGAGACGCTCTGCACAGGATTTGAACCCCGGTCTACCCGTGTGAAGACCGGTGCTACTATCGCTTTTGCTATCCATTCTTTCACTTAATTCCTTTAGGAGTTTAATTTACGTAAACCTTCCATCAAGCAAACTAACAAAGATCTTAAGAAGAGATTTTTAAAATGTTGCTTCCATAAAATCTGCTATTTTGAAGTGGTCTTTTAACATTTTACCGAAACATACCTAAAAGGCCTAGCCTTTGCTATCTAATTTACCTTCCTAAAAATTCATCTACCGAAACAATCGAACGTACTTAGCCATCCCTAAAACCTTTATCGAACAGTGGAGAGATGGAAAAAAAACCGTCCTAAGCCCAAAGTAAACGTCAACGATCATCTAGCCACTCGCACAAGATTGTGAGAAATAAATTTAAATAATTTATCACCGTGAGCAATAATTTTCACCCGAGCCAGCGACATCCTTAACAGTATTTATTATTCATGTTTATCGTCCCATCCCGGTGGTTGTTGATGCGCTGGGTCGAAGCGTAACCGCCTCCGCGAACGGTACGATAGCTTAAGCCCGTTACACATTCCTAGTGGTGGTGACGGTTTTATGCGGGCAATCCTAAAGTGGGATCCTCGTGTACGGCTAAACTAAAACTTCTAATTATTTTATCATTACGGTATTTGGTGCGCGGTGGGGGGCGAAATTGTTGCTACCACTTTTCACCGAATACCGACTGCCACCAAAGTCTAATAAATTGTTGTAATCATCGAGTGGGAGAGGCAGCAAGCGAACGAGGTTAGCGTTTTTGGGGCCCTGGCGAAATTCGTAGGTGCTAAGTGCCGGTGTTTGTGGGAGAGAGCTGATAAATGTGTCTCAAAATGAGGCTGGTTTGGTGTAAGAAAAACTGGGACATTTTACTCCCGTTTCGATGAAAATGCTTGATGGGTGACATAGTGAGCCTCACATTAGATTGATGCATGTCTTTGCTTGTGACGATGACACTGCATTGCGTGTAAGGAAGGAAGATTTATGTCAGGTGCTTCAGTAATTTAATCTACATTTGTTTTAACTCAATTACAAGACACCCAGGATGGATGGAGAGGAATGAACCCATTATCCGATGGCACAAAAACTGCCGATTTAAATGCAACGCTTGAATTATTAAATTGAAACTAATTTTTGCTCATCCCTTAGTCGATGGACCACATACACACTCAGACACACACACACGCATGAAAGGATGCCTATCCTCATTCGATTAATGCCAATCGACCACAAACGATCAATTACTCCTGAACCAACAAACTGTACTGGCTGCCACACTACATCTAGCATTTAGCAAACGGTCAAACGCATATCCGGCAAGGACAATTAATTTCACTCTCTTTACGATCTTTTTATTGCACCCAGCCCCCTCCCGTTTTGCAACACTATAAAACTAGCCCCAGCACTCAACCAGCCGGCCAGCAAGCAAGCAAGCGAGCAAGTGAGCAAGTCAGTGGACAATTTACATTTTTAAACACACCCTCGTGCACGGAACAATTACTTGCAACCGGTGATAATCGGATTCCGTGGAGTCCGTCGGTGGATTTAAATAAATAAATTTAATTTAATCGGATAATCGCGATTGACCAGTTGGCTTTATCGAATTGCATGAGTGGGGGGGGGGGACTGAAAACGAAGCGGATGAAGCCCAAATGGGCTTCGATGGTTTTGGTTTGGTAATGAAGCGAAATTGAGAGTTGACCAGCGAATGGCACTTTGTGCTGGACTGGCGATGATGAGTTTTGTAAAAGGATTGTTGGGAGAAAATTATTTTGCCCATGAATTTTGTAGGAAAATTGTAAAATTTGTGCATCCATGAATTTAATGATAAATTTAAGTAAAAATCATTCTTTCATTGCTTTCTTGGTTTAACGAGGTGTTAATATTGGCTCGATAGAAGCTCGGAAATTTTCTCAGATTTTCAAGCAGAGGTCATCATAGGCTCCAGTAATGGTGATTTTTTACAATATTAATGTCTTTTCTGTAGAAAATTTTATAATTTAACTGAAATTTTTATTAAATTGGTAATACTACAAGGTACGAAATTCGCTTGAAAAAGGTGCAATTTGTGTTACTCGGAGAAGCAAATGGCTTCAAATCATTGTGACTTGCAAGGTATTTTATATATAAATTATTTTCGCAAATCCGATAATCAATTACTCTTAATTGAATGTTAAAATGACGACATCAACGCAGAACTCATCGAAGTCCATATAAATCAAGGAACTTTTAATTTTATACAAGTCCGTCTTTTTAAGGGCATATTAATATTTTAAACAAAACTGCCAGTAACGCTTGTCATCAATGGTCAAAAGCAGTTCCCATTCATCGAACCTACCCAAAGAAAGAGGTGGTAGAAGTCAACCGAAGAAAAATCCTGCTACCAGATGCACTTAACATAATGATTATGCTGTGAATAAATCCACCATTTTCCCCAGCTCAGGAAGAAAGTGACTCGCATCATCGTGAACACATCACACGTCACACACATGCACACACACTGTCGGTGATCCGGAAGCGAGGTCCGGTCGGGACGTTCAGGCCTGTCGAAGGGACCGCGTGTCGATGCATGCACTCCCGCTAAGAGGCCACTCAAAAGCCCATTTTGCTTCATGTTTCTCGCTTCGTTCATTTGCCTCAAGGGACGTGTCTGATGAACCGGTACGAGCACAAAACAAACCACGACGAAGTAAAATAAGAGAAAGCAAAAAACAAGCGAGTGTACACGCGGCAACCCCAGACTCCTTCAGGTGCCCGGATTTGGTGCCCATTGATGCATCACTCGTGCTGCATCACTGGTAAATGATCCAGCGCTGATGTGAGTGAATAGTGCCGCTGAGGGAGGAAGGAACAAAAACGGGCTCGTTCACCTTCGCAGAACCACAAAAAGTGAAGCAAAAGCATATCGCCCGGAAGACCCGCGCAGCTATGCAAGCTAATCATTCGTTTAACGATTCAGCCGAATGAGCTGAACGAGCGCTAGCGGACCCGGTTCGCCTGATGGGGTTGGCCCGATTTCTTGTGCACGTACAGATGGTGCATTAATTAGCATTTTAAAAATCCATGCACAGCACAGTTCAAAGTGGTCTCTGGTCGTTTTTTTATGTTTCGCCTTCTACCGCGTATGGTCAGCGATGAACGGACGTGACTACCGTGACGAGCAGGATAAATCATTATGTGTGAACAATGTGCAAAACTTAAACCTCGCAGGTATGCCCAACAGGAGACCTCATATGAGTTTGTTCCCTGTTTTTATCGGTTAAACGTAAGGTTCTCTTAGAAAGTAAAAATAGGAACTGGGCGCATGAACCGCGGGAAATGCCAATTTTTCTAATGGATTATCGGCTCGACATAGAGGCAAAACGCTATCCATTCCATACTATCGATGCGTTTTTTTTAACATTAAACCCTTTCAGTGCTCGATAGAAGTTGGCCAGTGGTGCGCCAGTGTTCCAGGTTTGTGTTTATCAACAAGAGAGAAAAACTCCGTTTGAAGATTGGCGAGTTGGTTGGATGCGAGATCACAGCGTTTCTGGTCGCTGATATTGGTTTTGATGCAGTAATGTGTATGGATTGCTAAAGCAATCTCGTCTTCTGTAATTGAAGCAAATGGTTCCCAACTGGTAGCTTAATGGGAGAAGATTGAACGTAAAGGCTACCACGGAACACGGCCCGGAACGTTACGAATGGTCAACCGATTGCGCGATGGAGGCGCCCAGTGCTTCATGGACGATCGATTGAAGTGGTCATGTATGTGTATCGGTCTCAATTATGCTAGCTTATTAAAGCGATCGAGCAGCATGAGTGCGTTCGATAAACCTGGTGCAAATGCATCTAAATAATGAGACAAAATTGACATTCGGAGCGATAAAATCTTGTTGCAGGCTTATCAGTTTTTATCGAGCATAATGATGATCGTTTTAAATATTTATTAAAATCGATTTCGCAATTGTATTTCAAAAACATGTTTAAATAATGTACAGATGTTAATAAAACTCACCGTCACCGAGCATGAACTGTGCCGGACCTCAAGTGCACTCGACCCGGCGCACCTTATTCCGTTTAAGACGCTTTTCTTTTCCTTCCTAAAGTCACTGCTCACACACACAGACACGAGGCTTCGAGAATTCCCGCGAGAGTTTCTTTAGCGTCGAAATAACGGTCACCTTCTCGGAAATGTGAATGTTGACTCGAGCCAATCCGCAACGTACGAGAACGTTGGCTACCGGTGTGAAAGTAACCACAAGAACCCTCCCCATATTACCACACACACACACATACGCGCCAGCACCTGTACCGGTACCCTTGGCTTGCACAAACAATGGAACCATGTGAGGATTTGGCATGTGTCCTTCCGCTTGCCAGCAGACGAAGAGCCACCTGAATTCTACTGCGGCTCAGCATCTTAAGAAAGTCGAAACGGAAAGTCCGAAAGTTCGACCCAAAACTAGTGGAGAAGGTTGGGATACGGGGATGTTGGGGGAGCGACATCACGGAACCCCTAACAATCCATCCTCTTACGGAAGGGATCAGAAATCATCGTTTCGATCGCACCGACCGAAAACCTGAGAGCGAGTGGAAGAAATGTGCTCAAAATGAAATTGAGTGAGACCAAGCAGGGTGGACCCAGGTTTGGCTGATGGTTTCTTCTTGGTCACACAACTCAACCGCACACACACATACGAAACTCTCGTGTGCTCTTCTTCCTCCGCTTTCCATCCCCTGCTTACACCCCGAATTGGGGGAAAACGGTGAAATTGCCAGCATACGTGAGATCCGGACCGTAATTGAATATTATTGTGCTGACATTTTTCAAGTGGATTTACCATCAACCGGCATGACAGATTGGATGACCGGGATGCTGGGAAGAGCGGTTGGGAGTGTGTTATGCCCAAGCGATCGTTGATTGCCCCGGTCCGGGCACCTGGGTTTACGGTGAAACGGATCCAGCTTCGGTCCCGATTCAATGCGACTGTCCCCATACGTGGGTCGATCCTTGATTGCATTGGTTGGCCGTCCGCTTGCCTCCGGGTGGTGACGTGTCTTGTGGTGGGTTTCCCCGAGTTATAGCCTGTTGCCAAAGACCGTGTTGCCAGTTGTCATCCACCTTTCAATTTACGGAAAACCAAGGTGGAAAAGATGCGTTGAGACAATAGTGCGGTGTACATGGGTAGCACATGGGTATGCAATTTTATTCCTGTTTTTGGATGATGCAAGAACGAAATGAATTCTTAGACCGTTTACATGATTAGCATGAACGTTTGTGCAAATATTTAATGACGCATCGTATGAATTTAAATGGGCAAAGATAGTACATTGTTTCTAAGGAATTTAAAATGTTACCGGTTCAGGCTCTATTTCAAAGAAATAGATTTTCCTCTTAAATTATTTCGTTAAAGTTGCATTTCTATTCTTTATAAAAGAATCGTTTTTTTTTTATTAAATGAAAACCACTGGGCGCCTCCATCTTTCTGCTTATCGATAGAGCAAATACTTGGGAAAGAAATATTAATTTAGCATAAATTATACCGAATCAAAGATACACTGGAAGGTATGAATAAATGAAATACTTTGAATTTAATTGGTTATCAACTTAATAGGCTGAAGCCTTATCCTATACCCGGTCCTAAATATTCATAAACTTCAGATTTCTCCATATAATTATCTCAACATTTTTTTTGTAATTCAAAGATAACGTTTCTTAGTAAAAGTGCTTCGTTATTCTTAAACTTCTACTTCTTTTTCCTTGAGACTACAACCTCGAAAGCTCTTGGCCAGCCCTTTCTGACTCTCTGAGACTTGATTCTATCCGTTGCAAAGTGGCCAGCCCTGCTTTTGGGGATGCTGTCTGGATGGGATTCTAATCCCAGTCCTGCCGTGTGAAGAAGAGCGCCGTTGTCGCCTCGGCCACCAGACCGCCCCGGCATAAGCTTAAAAATCACCATAAACATCGATCGAAAGCATTGCCCAGCACACCAACATGCATCCTGCCCTTATCAGCCCGAAAGTATGCAAAGTGTGTCTACTCTCTCTCTCTCTCTCTCTCTCGCTCTCTTAACACGAGACGCTTAGAAAAAAGCATTCCGACTGGCCCGGGGGGGTGTGGTTTTCCAGCTGCGTACCATTTATTTAAAGTGAATTGGCTGCCTACTTTCGTATGTTTGCAAAATACTTTGGTTTAAACATACCCACAATCTGCACAACATCGAACGCTCTCACTGCAAAGGGATCTGCTACCTTCTTCCAACCCGTGGAAAGGGTAGGTGTTGCGAAGAAAAACATGAAAGTCAATGCAACTGACAATGATTGATGATGTAAATAAAATCCTGCTTACGGTTTGCCAGCATGTGTGTGTGTGTGCCGGTGTCTGGGTTGCGATTTCGTTAGACTTGCATGTTTGTTCGACATTTCGAACGATTTGAAATTTGTGCTCCATTTTCAGACTTGCAGGGAAGTCTGGGGTGGAGTTTTTTCAGTGTGGTTTTCTCACTCCCATGCTTCTCGCAGCATGTGCTCCGTGCGCTAACCATGGCTCGTGTCGTACGATTGAAAAACATCACCTCACGGCTGCACAAACATTTCGACCGCCGTATGAATATTTGCTGCTGATGGAACGATGCTGATGCTGATGCTTGATGTGGCTTCACTGCACTTTACAATTGTTGCATACGGTGTGTTTGTGTGCAGAAGGATTCAATGTGCTGAATGCGTTATGACTGTCATGTTCCCAAGGATAGCGTCGAACTTGCTTTTGTTACGTTGTTAAGCTGAAGCCCTGTTAAATAGTTCCTAAAGTATTCCTTAAAGTGTCTTAAAGTCTAGCTTAGCACTTAAATATTGCTTTTTGTTAAATCATTATCATGCTACGATTTGTTATTAAAATGTCGTAATCTCAAAACAAATCTTGTTCTTTAGCTGATATCTTTAAACTTCTAATAAAATCATTCAATCCCAACTTTCCTTACAGTTTTTTCTTCACCTATCTGCGACGTCCCAGGCATCCTCAACTTGCCCCTGCAGATTATTCAAGCAAACACCTTAATTTAAAATCCATTCAAAGACATTATTGGATTTGGAGTTATATTCTAACGCCCACACGCTAAACATAAGATCGTCTAGCCGAGAGAATCTATGTAATTGCCTTCCGACCAGACCGAATCCGAAAGAGCCCTTCAACAACGACTCGCAAATTGTCTGTACGTGTATCCTTCTGGCAGCCCTTACTCCAACGCTTTTGCAACCACACGTATGCTTCAGCAGTCGAACCCTCGGTGCCTGAGATTCACGTCTCAGAAAGTGGCTCGTTTTATCCCCTGATGAATCCTTCCACACCGACACTCATCTGGTCAACAGGTAAACCCCCAAACAAATCTCACAACGAAACCATTGCTACATCATCTTTACGGTTAAGGTACGATTTCCTGGAGTGAAAAACCTTAAGCCAAACCCAGTAACATCACAATTGGAGCCCCGAAATGCAATGTACATTTCTCAAAAATTGCATCCCTTGTAGCGCTTGGGCAATTATACGACGCTTTACGACTCTTTCCCCTCCGGCTTTGGAGCATGTTATAAAATTGCAATTTTTGTGTCCGAATTTCCAGGTGGTCATTACATTGTGGTTAACATGTACCTGTTTTGATCGCCTGGATGGAGAAACGGAAAAACCCCGACTCAGCCCGTGGTACAGGTACACGCGGGGTACGTAGAGTTAGCTGCAATCCCAAAAAACCGCATAAGAAATTGCAGCCAGTACTTTGGTTTTTCCTCAAGACCGAACTCTTCTGCTCACAAAACCAAAACTATCGTTGGCATTTCGGTTGTCACACCCTACTTCCTTTCGGTGCACCCATCTCACCAGTGTCGTCGAGTTCGCTGTGCTCCGTTTTGCAGTACAATCCCCCGGATCCGGAGGACCGTTCCGAGATGACCACAAATATAAATCCTGTGGGAAATAATTGACTTCCGTAGAATTTATTATTCACTTCAGCTAGCTCGCTTCAAACCAAGCGTAAGAGGGGAGGGGGGGGGGGAAAGTTGGCCCTTCCTGGTTGGGTTTTCCCCACCGAGGGAAACTCTGCTCGCAAGTGTAAGAATTCTAACTACATTTTGTCGGACTTGCTGCTTCCGAGGAAAAAAGGCTTATATTCACCAGAGGCCCCCCCCCCCCCCTCCAAAACCAATCCCACCGAGCACCGAATGTTTGAATCGAATTCAACTCATCGTGACGAGGAGGACGGATGGCGACGATGAAGAAGTGCAGCAAAATTCAGCAGCACAGATTAAATGCCAATTGGCGGTTGGCCAAGCGGTGCGAAAAGTTTCTGTTTCATAATTTACCATGATGAGGTTTAATTTGTGTAGCCGCCTGTTTTTTGTGTGTGATGTGAACTGGATCTGAGAGTGCAATGAGACACAAATGTGTTCAGTAATTACTTGGACACAAAGTGTCATTTGCTATTGGTGGTGATGATGGACCTTTAAGGCACATATTTAATATTTCCATAAGCCTTTATATGGCCTGTTATATTTTTAAGTAATTAAAATTGTCTTTGAGCAATACGGCCAGGCCGTTCTTTATGAATAAAAAAAAAAAATTGTCTTTGCTATAATCGTTTTATAGCTCAAAGACCAATCAAAGTCTAATAGATTGGACGTCTATTGGAAGCTAGTTGAGACAAATTGGCTGTTTGGATTAAAGTCTCTGAGCAAGCTCGATACATCCTCGACCAAGTCTAAGCTAGTCTAAGTCTAAGTCTAAGCTATCACAGCATCAACTTGGACTTAAAGAGCCTCCAACGACAATCTTTAATACTGGCAAGGACTACCAAAAAATCTCGCTCTTTATGCACTTTGACAGGGTCGTAAGTATCGACCTTTAATTGGTATTCCAACATTTTTTAATAGGATCGTCTTTTGTGGTGCTTTCCCTGGAGACGCCCAGGAATTGAGCGAGAATTTATCGACTGAAACGTGATGGATTAAGACATATGTTATATTGTTATATGGCGTCAAGAGATATCCAATTTGAGGTTTAAAGAACTTCTTTTATCAGAGAATGCTAGAATCAACATGAACTCAGTTCAAACCTGACGATAACTTCTAAGCCGCGTCCGAAAGGAAGATGCTCAGAAGAATTTTTGACTCCCTCTATATTACTGAAGAAGGAATCCATCGCTGCCTTTCTCCACATCGACTCAATACTGCATCTACTAACTATCAGCATTTTTGCTTTGTGCCATTACTCCACCCTCTGTGGATAATATAAATCTCATCAGCCGCAATAAAACTCCTATTAGCTCTAATTGTTCACAATCCCCATTCCCGTGAACGCACACAACAAAACAAGAAGAAAAAAAATTCCTACATATTGAGCACTTCACTCGTCATCTGCAAAACCGAAAGCAAAACCTTTACGCAAGATGCGTCAAACATTCTCAATCGTTCTGACCGAAATGTGCTCATGAAAAAATCCAACAAAGTATTCGCAAAACTCTCCCACTCACCGTTATTTACGAGCAGCGTATTTTCCCTGGCGAGTGAAGCTTCCGCGTCCGTTAGCGTCGCACTGGACCCGTTCTCGGACGATGGTGTGTTGAGGGTGTTGAGTGGATTGACCGCGGCCACCGGTGGTGCGGCCTGTGCGTTGCCCTTGGCGGAGCGATAAGTGAAATTTGATTGTCTTTCAGCGGTGCCGATGGCGTTGTACGGTTGGGCGTAGATTGACCGGTGGATTGGGCTATCCTCGTTGTCCGAGCTGTTGAGCGAGTATCTCGGATAGTGGCGCGATTTTCCTGCCAAAAGCACAGAAGAGTAGAAGAAGAAAAAAATATTGAACGCATGAATGACTGTGTGGCGAGCAGCAGGATGTGAGATATTCGTATTAAATGATAAGCAAATATTGGCTGGATGGTAAAGGCGATTAAAACGCATCATGTTGCCAATGTCCGCACTCTCTCTTGTTCACTCTCCGTCTCTTTAAATGTTGACCCACATAATGCATCTTCATACGATAACTAAATACTGGACTTGAGCATTACCATTTCAAGGAACGGCCTCCCTTCACTAAAGCCAACTGATTCACTTTTCCCTGCAGCAGTTGGTTCCAAGTCCCAAGCTGCATTGGATTATGTGTGTACCGGTGCATCATATCAACCAGCAGTAGTTTGCCTGGTCCGCACGTCCAACGAGCCAGCGACCAATCGAGGTTGAAATATGACCCATCTTCACCTGAACCAACACCTCAACCCCGATGCCTCCGGGGGAAAATGGTGAAAATGAACGTCAGCTACGAATTTTAATGGCTCTCCATGCCGAGATAACAGATCAAATTTGTTTTCGATTAATTTCTCAGCCTTGCGGGACCATTGGCCCCCGATTGGCCCGAACGCGTAGGTTCTACCGTACACGCGGCTTCCTCTTCCGGCAGCTACGCAATTGAGTCGACCGTCCGGTAACAAAATCCACAAACGCGATTTTCGGCACTGCAGTTTGATAGTGCAATTTGATTTTAATTTATTTTTATTGCCCCCGGAACGCGTTGCCGCTTCGCCAGCCTACGATGGGCTTATGTTACGTGCCGCGTTCGTGGTTAAACCGAAGTGTGTCGGATTTTGGAGGCCGTTCTCGTGCGAACGGTCCGGTACGATATGAGCCAGCTACACAGTTTGAAACATTTTGCTGTCGAGAGGGCTTCGTGCTATGCTGCTGCAGGGAAAACAGGGCTTTGCTTTGAAGATAGTTAAAATGGTGTTAAAAATCGTACCAAGGGATTAGTCGCACGATGCTGCGGTGCGGTGTGGAATGGGAAAATTATCGGTCAATGGGATTTGGATTCAAAAGACCCCTTTCCAAATGGCTGTTCCCTCTTTGGTAGAATGCTTACGCCAAGAAGGGTAAGGGCATCGCGATGCTATCAACGCAGCGAACGGTGTAAGGATTAACCACTTCTGTTCGTTTGCGACTCGTGCTGGGACTGCTGGAAAGGAGGAAAAAGATGGGACTGCTCACAGATAGAGGATAATCTTTCGGGTTTTTAATTAAACATTTATTGCGACCCCTTGGTTGCTTTAAAACATGCTGCAAAACAGCAAAAGATAACGTGGAACTATTTTTTTTATCTTGATTTTCATTTATTTAAATAATACTCGACTTTGTATAAATTTAATAATACTTTTCTTAAAGTAGTTTGAAAGTAATTATTAGAAAAAAATTGATTAAAATTTGTGAATAAAAAGCAAAAAATTCTGCCATCAATCCAATCGGGTTCGTCGTTCCGAAAACAGAACCATTACTACTAGCGCCATCTAGGTGTGAGACTCGGAAACCTCAACATTTTCGCTTCCCAGGCAACACATCAGCGCCGTTCGGTATTCGTTTTAAATTCCAACTAAAATTTAGCTTGCCGTTTGATTTCAACTATCAATGAACTTTACTTTTTCTATCTATAATAAATATGGATCTAAGATACCGCTCATGTGCGTTGATTATTTATTTCTTCAAACCAAGATGCTGTTGCTGAAGCTCGTAGTCATTGGGCTACATTCTCGTCTTCCTAAGAACTTAGGGTTTTAGAAAATATTTTTCATTGTATAATAAATTTTTTAAAGTTCTTAAAAGTACTTCATTAAATGCCTTTTCTTGTTTTCAATATAAAATCTGTTGAGAAAGACTAAATATATTCGAATAGCAGATGTGACAAATATTAACTTCATCTAGACTTCAGACTTCCATCCAATCAAACTATTTAGCTTCATGCTCACTGCTAAACCTTTATTTCTCTTCGCCTATTTAAAAAAAAGGCACACCATAATCAACCGAAAATTGCGGAAATCCATTTTCACACCTCTTGCATAGCTGTCAATACATTTTAGAAAACCCCCGGCGGCGTTTTGAGGAATGTCCCGCTCATTGTTACCCGGAAAAATACGCCGAATTAAATTCAATCGCACCTTTCTACCTCGGCAGGAACCTTCACAACAACGCACATCTCATAAATGGCCAATTCCTTTAACAATCCTCCGACGTACATCATCACAACCGACAAGCTGACGTTAATAGCAGCCCGGCCGAGATCAGGGAACCCAGACCAAAGTAGAGTCCCCTTAGCGCAAGCGGATGCAACGGCGTGAAATGAAAACACTGAGGTCACTGCGAAAAGCAGGATCATGTAACTGTCCGTGCGTAACGCTACCGTGTTTTTTTTTTGCTTTTGCTCTGCCCACAGAATCGGCACCTTTTTGCTAGTTGTCGCGAGGGTCCCACCGAGGGTGCTCGGTGCGGTATGTAAGGTTCGGTTGAAATATAGTCATCCGTTTGTGTCCCTATCGCTCGCCATTTCCGGCGATCCTTCTTTCGATGCTTGCCATCATCGAATCGCGGTAATGAGAAAGAATAGGAGAGAGAGATAAAGAGAGAGCGCGCGAGAGTCCTTTATTATTGTTCTTTCGTGAGCAACAAAAAAGGTACATTCGGGTGCAGGGTGCATCGGCTGTGCCCCTGCCAGAGCCTTGCCTTTCAACAAGGATCAACCCTCGTCGGTTGGTGGCTGGCGTCATTATTATCCACATCCCTGCGCGGGTACAAACGCCGGCAAAAAGAAATTGTCACTTCAATGTCGGATTGAATGAAAAACGGCCTGTACTGCCATGGTACATGGCTGTCGCACCTATCGTCCTGCACCATCCATCCCTCGGTGGTCATCGGGCTCGATCGGCTGCTAAGGGTGCCTTGCTGAATGTTTTTCCTTCGCCCGAGGCTATCACCAGGTTCCGGTGTCTAGTTTGACTTGCAATGCAATGAAGTTATGCAGTTGACTGCGATTCAATTCACATTTGTTGTCACCGTCGGCAGCACATGGTGGGCTCATTTTTCACCACCTAACCGTTACCGTTACTCTGGAGGGGTTCATTAGCTGTTTCTCAATATCCACGGGACTTTCTTCCTCTTTCTAGGGCATTCTTTCATTAGGCTCCCTGCTGCGTACGATAGAAGAACAGCAAAAATACTGACCCAAAATAACAAAACCGATAGTCACATGTTTGTGAAAATCTTTTATGAGCTGTTGTTTGTAAATAATGTTGTTAATTCCCTTTGGCTCTCTCTCTTTTTTTCACTTCGCTGAGCGCTTACGCAGCAAACAAACCCTGGGACTGGTTTGTACCTTTTTGTCCCCCTTGCTCGGTTCCCGTGCTTTCAAGGGCAATGCACCGCGAAATGGGAAAATTGCGTACAGTTAATACGAATACGGTGCTGTTTTTCATGGTTCGATGGCCCGTGTGCAATTCTCTTGCGAGTGTCCCTTGCGAGGCCATGTTTTTGTAGCGACGATTGGTGGAAAATAAATCCGGATCAAGTTACAGCGCTGGTACGATGTATGGGGAACGCACGCACAGTTTGATTTACGTAACAGGAACTCAAGGCCCGCTCAGATGCTCAATGTTCCCATTAACCGACCGAGTCATAGACAATTTAACGAATGAGCGATGAAATTTGCATAAACATAATGCACTCGTCCGGGAGGGTAAAAACGATAGGAGCTAATGAAACTGAGCCAGCAAAAGAGAGAGAGAGAGGGATTTCGAATTTATCTGATCCTGAGAAATGTTTGGTTGGTTTGTGATGGTATCGCCGAAAATGATCCTTGATGAACGTTTATGTGATAAAATCGTTCTAAGGTTGTGATAAGTGATCTGTTGCAGTGGCTTGGGACATAAGGGACTTCAACGTCACTTTTAATAAATTTTGAAACATATTGCTCTTCTTCAAACCCCAGGATTTTCTTGTCTTTATTGATTATCTTAGACGAAAACTTGAAATTGATCAGGTAACAAAAATTCTTTTTACAATTTTTTCCAAATACAGCTCCAAGGGAGTACTTCATTGTGGGGGAAAAACATTCTCCATCAATTGTCGTATGGAAATTGACTTCATCTTGCACAACCCGGTCACATATCCACCAAGGCTCGCCATCGAGACGCAAAACACCTACCGTTCAAATAAATTTATATCACTCAACCCTCCCGCAAAGTCGGTAACAAAATTTAATTTAACATTATTTATTGCTCCTCCTTCCGACCAAAAATCAACCGGAAAAGACGCTTTCCCCCAAAGGAACTACCGCGATTGGTATTGGCATAAAAATACGGTGTCGGCCCAAACTCGCGCTCCCGTTTCGCACGCCTAAAACAACTATTGGAATTTATGTTTGGCACCAATAAAAATACCTTTAACTTTCTCCCTCCCTGGTACTGCGAGCAAGGTACTAGCGTCAAACGGTAGACCACGAAAATATGCTGTCGCTTTCGTCGCCGTTCGCTTATTTGCTTTCGCTTCACCGTGAAGGCATTATTTTAATTCATTAGAAAGTGTAAACTCGTTCCAAGCGCACTCGGAGCTCACGGTATTACATCTTAAATACCAATTGAAGTAAGGAGTACCCTTTTCCCCATCGAATGGAGCATGAAATGTTGTCGCTCTTTGCTTGTTAGCAGTTCTCCTTGGTTGGGTTGTTTGGGTGAAAATGTAAAATTGGAAGAAAACTGAATCGGAGAAGTTCGTTTCCGTTTTGTCTCGATGAAGAAAATGAGGCCGTTTTCATCAGTTTCGGTAGTAGTTTGGCTTGTCTTAAGGGTGATATGTACTAGTGGGCTTTAATAAGGTAAGGTCATAAATATTCCCCTTTTCCCTTGGAAGAACAAAATTATGTTCTCTAGACAGTAATGTTCACTTGCTATTTTAGATTACTAGTAAGATTTATTGTAAGTAACCCTTTTCAAAGGCTAACGTTCTTGATAGTTCGTCCCTTGATTGCCTCAAGTTACGTTTTCTTTCTCTCTCTTTCCCTCTCTCTCTCTCTCTCTCTCTCTCTCTCTCGTCTTGGCCAAACGATCTCTTAGGTCATGCCTCTCATTTTTGGCTAACAAAATATAATGATACCACTTAGTTGAATAGTCAGTCATCACTACGGAGGAATGGTTCGGATTAGATTCGAGCCCCGTTTCTGTCGTGCGAAGACCAGTGCCTTTGTGCCGAGCCACGACCAAGCAATGTTTTGTGCGAGTTTAATTACTTTGTGTTTGTTTGACATTCATATATGTCCTTTATTGCACGTCCTTTATTTTTATGTACAGGATAACCTGGCGGTTTCTCTTTATTTTTTATATGTTAGTGATTTTGTCAACTTTTTTTTACTGATTGTTTTTGCAGCACTTTGAAATGCTTTTGAATTAAGTTTTCATTCGAAATGATTTGGAAATTGAGCTTCTTTTGTTGCTGTACCATTTCTTGTTTTTCTTGTTTTTTTCTAGCTCTTTCTTTTTCTTCTTTTCCGCCTTCTTCTTTTATATCTTAACTGCTATTTTCTTGTCTTTCTTAAATTTTGAATTGTTGATAACGGCATGGCTAGCTTATGTTTCTTGTTATAAATTTATCACCTGTCGTATAAGCTTTCAAACCATTTAACAGCTTTTATCATAGAATTTTTGCTAATGCTGTTATATCTCTTATATTTTTCTACATGTCTTTTAGAGTTTGATTTCCTCATTTAATTTTCTAAAAATGGTGACGTTTCTCTTATTTATTTTTATTTTTTGTTTGTTGTTGGTGATTATAGTTCTTTCATTTGAGTATTTTTATTTTTTTGTGAATTTTTCATATTTTAAAAATTTTTATGCCACATTCTTTCAATTATTTCACTTCTTTAAACGAACACGAAGGTTGTTTTGAATTTAAAATTTCAGAAATTATTTTGTAAAATATGTTCTTACGATATTGATGCTGAAAAAACGAAAATATGTTCTTACGATATTGATGCTGATTGAATTTAAAAAAAAACGTATTTTAGAGCATTTTGTTGATGTTTGCTAGTACTCTAATGTCTTTAATGCTAAAATATTAAGTATTTAATATTTGAAGAATAACATTTTGTAATTTTTTTTCACTATGTACAAATCAACACCTCCCTCAACAGTAACTTTCTCTATCCACTGGCTAGAGAGCATCACACATATGCACGGCTGTATCAGGCAGCTCTGAAGAGACGTCCGTGAAGTCAACCATCTTCTTTAAGCGATATCATAAAAAATCGTAAACGGTACCAGCAGCATGCCAACAAAACACACCTCCCAAGTGTACCGATTTTTTTCCCTACCACCTGCTTTTGTTATCTATCGTCAAGCTACTATTTTTACCAGCCATAAGAATAAACCATCCCCGTTCGGACCCGTACAGAAAGATTTGCTTTCATTGACATGATTAAGTGCCATATTTTGGTCTCGGTAATATTTATGATTTTAATCATAAGCCGTGACGTGGCGTACGCTTCATGTTTTATGACAGCACCACAGGAAGTGTGCTACGAGTGTGACTTAATTCGCTTTTTCGCTCGTCAAAAACACCTATCGAATGTCGCTTGAAGTTAACAAAACGCACTCGCACACACGCACGCTATTTCGCCTGACAAAGAGCTGTAAACGATGCCAAAACCATAACGTTTTGGAGAATGAAAAACATTTAGCGTGTAGATGCTACACATCGCACAAGCAGGAAATGTCTATTTCACACTCAATTTTTAGAGCATTCCTGGCTACGATGCTTCCATCGCCAGGTCCAGGGCGACGGGATGCGGCTGCTGGCTTTTTGCTTTCCTTTCTCGCTCGACAAACCCCCTCAATCACTCTATCGAGCATTACGCGCGAGGCGCAAGTGACTGATTTTCCATCCACGGTTTTTGGGTGGATGGTTGGGAAAATTTATACATTTTTTCAACCGTTCAACTCCGAACGTGCTGCTGGTGCCTTCTTTACGTCCTGTAACCTCGCGGCAACTGCTGCCATAACACGCTGAATTTCAATGAGATTAGTCTTCATGAAATATTTATGTTTGTTTTCAGCCACCTCGTTGCTCGTATGACGTTCAGCTGTCGCACTTGCGGACCCGTTTTTTTTTTTGCACAATTTCTCTCAGGTGTGAAGCTTGGTGTGTGCTTCCGGCTGGTACGGGGAAAGCATGGGTATGAGGCTTCGTTGTTTTTCTTTTTGTCATTCGTACGCATTTTTTTGTCTTACTTTTCCTATTACATCTCTAGCACACGGTGTGTGTCCCTGCACATCCAGCTTAGGTTTAGAACGGTTCAGCACTCAACATCCTCGCAAAAGGGTGCCCGTCACCACCGTCAGACAATTGAATGCAAAATTATACAAATTTGCACTCCCTTCGGTACAAAAAAACTGGCGGAGAAAAGATTTTCCACCCAACCTGAGTGCTCACGAGACGCCGTGTGCGTGTGACAGGTGAAATTGACGTTAAGAAGGATTTCGTTTTCCCAAGTTTCCACGGGTTGGCCACGCACGCCATCCAATTGAACCCAATTTTTGTTGACGAAAATCTGACTGACTGACTCGGCTGGTTGGCAGCTGGCGAGGAAATATTTTGCACTGCGCCACAACTGTGACAAATCTTTCAGCCGCGTTGTCTTTATCCGCATCGCGCCAAAGCAAGGCGTCATCCGTCATGCGTAAGCAAAAATCCACCCAACCCTTCCTCTCATTATAGGCCTGGTCCGGACAGGGAATTTATGCAACCATGCGTTGCGAACGCGAGAGTGAAAAGAGTAGCAAAAAAGCAGTGCAAATTCGATATTCAATTGATTTGACTTCTTCCACACACCCTGTCGGTGGAAACTATCGAGGCATGGTTTTGGGAGCGCCAAGTCGGCAAAATATCTTTACGATAAGCAATAAGTCGTCAACCGGTACGGTCTCCACCCACCAAAGTGCAAACAAAATACGATCGTAAAATTTGAATAAGATTCTTCCATCCCCAACCGAGCTCCATTTTCCCTTGGGGTGGTGCGAATGGTTTCGTATGAATTTTTGCAACCCGTGTGTTTGAAACCATGGCTCAGCACAGGGAAGCTAATCTCACGTGTCGAAAAATGGCGAATATTTAAAGGCTACAAATGTGTGTGTGTGTGCGAGGGTTTATTGTTTCGCAACTCGAAGCGAATCTCGATGGAAATGAATTCCGTCATATCTCAACCGTGAAGGTATCGTTTCCTGCTGGGGATTGGAAATTTCTTTTGAGGATTGATAAGAAAATTGCTTCGATTGGTGACGTGCGTGTACGCGTGTGTGTTTGTGTGTGTTTGTGGGTAAAAATTTCCATACACATTGATTGATTGATATTTATAGTCTAAGAAGAGATGACTGTGTCAACAAACGCACGGTTTGTGATGGGATCGCATCGTTTAGTAAATAATCGGGCTTAATGCTATTTATTTATGTTTATGAGACGTTTACGTCGTGAAATTCTTCGCTTTGGAATCGATTACGGTGTTCAGTGAATAGATTATGGTTTAAGATAAACAATTAAGGAAGATATCTTCATCCAAAAGCACTTTGATTGCTAAATGTCTTACAACTTTTAACAAAGATAATTTTTTTTGAACTTTGATTGGATGAAATTAATAAATTATTTTTAATTCTAATGATAACCAATTTAATATTTTTTATTGAGGAAAACAAGGCAAAAACTATCATATTTGTTGTACTCAGTCATTCATCCATCCATTTTTCATATGCCACGTAATGGAAAAGTCAATCCTCACTATGGGGGAACGGTCCGCATGGGATTTGAACCACGTTTCTGCCGTATGAAGGCCGGCACCGTTGTCACCTGTACCACCAAACTGCTCCTCGGTTGATCAACCATTGATCGCATTCCATATAGTTTGAGCTTCCAGAATTGATTAAAACTGACATCCTCCTCTATCAAATGAACCTTGTACGGATGTTCTTTAAATGTTCAATGCTCTGAACCTTCAATAGAACATATACAATAATTTACTATCAAAAATGTTAGATTTTGCTATTTTTATAAAAAAATAAATCACCGTTTTATTTCCCCTCTAGCACTAACTGGCATTTAATCCATCACACACGTCAAACGCTTCATGCCTTCCTGAGCCAAATACCCTCCGACATCAACACGCTACTTAGCTCTCGTCGTCCCTCTCTCTCTCTCGCTTGTTTTCCCTTTTCTGACTACATTTCTTCTGTAATGACGGTCACACGGCACAACAGTTCCCATTTACCCAAGCGCTTCAACATTATGCTGCAGGATTTAAAATGCCACTAGCCGACACATGTTGCAATTCGCACAAACGCGCTTGGCACGAGTTCCAGCTTCCGATTGCGGGTCCGCGTACGGAATCCAACATTATCGTGTCCCTTTTTTTCCATCCGCTGGCTGGTGCGATGAGACGATTGTGTGCCGGATGATCCTGTCGACAATCGTCTTACCGTTTGGTGGGGTGACTTTTATTTTAAACGCACTGTGTTGCAGTGATTGCGATCGATTGGCGTTGGGCGTTCGATATTTGATAACATTACACAACGGCATCGTTATTCACAATTCATCACCAAATCGTGCACACAGTACGCGGGCCTAATTTCGAGCGCTACTCATTGACTCTTTCGAGAGCTCTCTTGGGCCGTGAAACCCCAGTACAAACAGTAAGTAACGATGAGGAACGTTACTCAAACGTATCAGCTGGGATGGGTCACGTGCCGCACTCGACGCTGTTAGGTGTCCCATTTCCTCTTCCGGACTTTTCTTCGGCGAGCCTTGGAAACTCGTGTGCGTAAGTCAAAATTGAAAAACTAGCACAAATCTTCTTAGGCTTATTACCACGCGGCATACGTCGGTCCGAGTCCGATACGATCAATTTTCCGAAACCGATTTAAAACAATTTCTCCCAAAAGCAAAGGGAAAAATCAAACAGCTACTTCGACACATTGTCCCGATGGCGGGAAACGCTGTCGTTCCATCCGCCCATCGACGAGGTCGTTATCGTTGATGTGATTCAATTAGAGCAGATTGCTGCAGCGGCAGCAGTCTGCAATATGCCACCTTCCGTGGCCGTGTGCCGTGCCGGTGGCTCAATCATAACTGTTAGTTTTGCACCAAAAATTTCACTTACCCATGGCAATGGCTTGGCCCGACTGTACTCGACGGTGCCAACGTTTTACCAAAGCGTGTCCGAACGCTTTACATCCATGCACTTTACTCCACGCAAAACCGAAGCGAATTTGACGAGCAAATATTTACTTTTCCATTTCGACTTCGGTCGAAGGACACGGCGGACCGACCGATATGCGGATGTAAATCGTTGCTTCGACTCCGGCGGAAGCGGCATAACACAAACGGCCGTCAGTGAGATGCTTGCCGAGGGGAAAAATTTGCAAACGGCGAAAGAAAGTTGAACAACTTCGGTGGCTTCGGAGGTTTGGGCCGAATTTTCATCTTGTTAATGGAAGTCAGAATATGAGTCGATGGAGTCAGCGGACGGTAAGCTACACGGCTCGTGACTACTTGGAAGGTTTGCATAGGCGTGCGTTTTGAACAGCAGTTTTCTCACTTGACTTGCGATTGCGAAAGCGTTCTTTCGCATGAGGGTTCTTGCAGTTGGCACTTAGGAAAGAATAGGGTATAATTTGATGATAATTGTTTAGATATGCTATAGAACGATTGATACAGTTTTATAAACAGGGTCATATTAGCGCTTAACATAAAGTTTTTTAAAACATCGAAGTATATTTGATTCGAAAGGCAATCACATTTGTTAAAAATCTGTCAAACTATCAGAAAATTCAGAATTCTATTAGACGTCCAATAAAACTGTCTCCTTATCTCAAACCCTCGATTTTGACACCCATCAATGTAATCATTATCGGGCCTCATTACTCCACAAATGTCACCAAGCGGTCGGGCACATATCCAGAATTAAATATCGAATATCCACACGCCGTGTCTACATCTGGTGAAAATTGAGGGAAATGTGTCACCAAACCAAAAAGATTCTCCCTCTTCAAAACCGGCATTGTGATTCGGATCCTGCTCCAGACAGTAGCGGGTGTCTCATTTCTCGCTAACGATCGAAAGATACCTTAACCCGGTGTCCCCGGAATGACACATTTCTTTTCGGCCCTAAGGGTGATCGGAACTGCCCAGAATGGAAAGAACCCATCCGATTTCCCTCCCCCGTTTCATGGACGGATGACTTCGGTGGATGAAGGCGAGAAGTTAATTGGGAAGTCTTAGAGTTAGGGATTTGAGATATGAAATCCCACTCGACAGCCGAATGGATCTGCGGAATAATGGGTTCGCACTATTTATGGGTGACATGTGGCTTCGGAAAGCCATTAGCGGGACGGTGATAGTGTCGCTTTTAATCGAAGAAAAATCCAACCTCAAATCCAGCCCGAGCCCAAGTGTGGCTTGCCAATTAGAGGACAGAATTTTCGGTCTGGAATTCGGTCTGACTCGTACAAATTAATCCACCCAGAAGGTACAAAATTCAACTTGATATCACTCTTTCCTGGCGTAATAGTCACACTAATTGCTTGCTGGCTTGGGGGTTCAACACGGAAAAAGCCCATTTGAAAAGGTTGTAATAACTCCATCATTAATCAGAGCCAATTTTTAACATCACAGGTGACAATTATGTGTCAATTGCTCTTTTACTGCCTTTAGTTTGCCTTCCCGTTGTACCCTGGATTTCCCAAGGTGGAAACCTTAATTATCACCACTCAATCATCAGGCGCTCTTTTGTTGCCGCTGTGTCCGTGATTTTTGCTGCCGATAAAAGCGTCCCACGGACGGATGGAAATTATGAAGACATTTGCACCGGGGGTTTCCCCCTTTTCCGAGGGTGCCTGGTGAGCAAATCGAGAAATTAATTCCTTTTCCTGGTGGATAGCAAAAAAACAACGTCTCATTGTCCCCTTTTTCAAACAACAATCGGTGCTATCGTTGGTAAAGAATGGACGAAGAAGCTGGCAATCCCAATCCCAAAGGTTTACCCGGCCGAGAGGAGCTTTATCGAAATGATTAATAGTGAGGACCCTTGGGAGAATGGTGTTCCTTTGCGAATGGGATTCTACTGGGTTTTTTTCTGTACAGACATTCATTACAATGATAAAGAATTTGCTAGGGAGGTTTGCCCTGACTATTGCTCAATGCAAGGACCACTACATCGTTTGCCGAGATTTGAAACCATTCTTACGAAACAATTGGGTAGCAGCAGCAAAAAAGGCAACGTACTATCAGTAAGCGACCATTCCTCTTCTCGACTTCCGGGAGACTCACTTCATTACAGTTCTTCAGATCTCCGTCCGATTCCGCACAAGACGACCTTCCGTTCCTAATGCCTAACGAGGCTCTTTTCACCCGGGCTTCCTAATAAAACACATTATAAACCCAAACAACGGACGTCCTTTCTCTGGGATCGCAAGCCTTTCCACCGTCAACAATGTAGCCGTTTTATCGGAGGAGCATCAGCAGCGACGGCAACCACTGCAACATGTACACATTAAAAACATAAAACAAAAGGCCAAACAACCCCCTGACAACAATGTGTGCCGTCTTCCAGACTGCGGAAAGTCACACTGCAATCAGCAAAAAACCCCACGACGGAAAACCTTTCCACCCTGGCCAATCGCTCCGTTTCCTGTTCCTAGGAGAGTCTAGGCGAGAGCGTGAGGGGATGGAAAACTTAAGAATTATCTTCAACCAAGACGATGTGTGCGTGTGTGTGCATGCATGTATGTGTGGTGTCGTTTTCTTAAGATATAAACCATTCGGACACTTCGGTACTCGGGCGGTGAGAGCTGTGCCGCAATGACGACTAAAAACCGGGAGGACGACATCATTTTCCATTGTTTTGCTATCCCGTACCGTTGTGCTTACAAAATCCGGACACGAGCGTGCCCGGACACGTACCAAGATGTGTCGGGTGTGTGCTGCTTATTTATGGTTGTTGTTTTTTCGATTGTACAACACCACGCCGTTCGGAAATGTACCACAAATTGCACCACCGTCGCGATTCTCTATCCACACACACATACCGAAACAGGGCAGGTTGATTGGCAGTGCAGTGCAAAAACCGCTGGTGGTTGTGCAAGATTTTCATCGGCGAAAGGAGATTTCAACAAGCACCGACAAGCCATGGGTAGTAGATGTAGCTTGAACGGCGAAATTTAATTTTCCAAACGGTATACTCGTTTATGGTGCTCGTAAAAAGGGGTTCGTTGTCTACCGCACCCGATGGCCCGGCAAGTCGTTCGAGTGCTTAACAAGGCGTGCTAATAAAGAGCAATGGTACTTTCGTTTTGCATTACGTTCGTTTGCTGAATGGTCTTGGAACATTCTTTCCCAATTTGAATTCGTGCTGGAGTAGAAGGTTGTAAGAATAAATTCTAAATGGTAGTTGGAGGTAAGGATAGTTTATTGAAATACTCAACTTTTAACAGATAATTTATCGTAAAATATTTACCTCATTAACACAAAAAATCTGAAATATTTTCCTTGTAATCATAAGGATCTGATTTTTAAGTTCTCTTTATGAAGTCAAGAAAATGGATATAATGTAGAGATATAAGAGACCTCATATCTCCTTCTTCTCATTGGCCTAACGGCCTCATGGTCATGTTGGCCATCTAACGGCTTATTACCACGTAGCTGGATAGTCAGTCTTTTCTACGGGTGAACTAGTCGAATGAGATTTGAACCCCGATACTACCGTGTGAAAACCTTAGTCGCTGGCGCCTCAACCACCGAGCCTTATAAGTGATTCTTGTAAGATCCAAAGACCTTTTTGGTAGAAATTTGTTGAGATCTAATGTTTAAGTACAGATTTTACTGAACACAGTACAGGACGAAAGTTCTATTCTGCTTGCTGTCCTATTTCTCTCACTAATGACCTCACTCTCTCTCTCTCTCACTCTCTCTCTCTCATTCTGACACTCCATGTCAAACAACATCCCATTTGCCAATCAGGACTCACCGAACGATGGGTAAATAGTTTTCAAATGAAACGTCAGTTGTAATAAAATAAATCCGCACTGCTGTAATAACAGACTCCGTGCTACACCCTTTTCCACTTTCGGCCCCTGTACAACATCCCTTAGGACCAGGGCAAAACCAGGAAAACCCATCTCCCTTACCCTACCAAGCGTCCCTTGGATCAGGGTGTTTGGTCTCGCTTTTGGCTGAGCTATCTCCTTTCTGTTGGTAGCATAAAGAAACCCTTCCAACAGAAACTACACAAAAACCTAAAACCTTCAATTCTTTCCGAAGGGTTTCATCCGTAGAGCGAAGACTTCAACATCTATCTCCCTGTTTCGAATCCATCCATATTTTGTTTCCGTTTTTTTTTAATCTACCCAACGAAATTGAAACAGTACCAAATGGGATTTTTCCTAGTTTCCCGGTCCGAAAAGACTAACCCAAAACCATGTCAGACAGCCTCTCTGCGTCGTTCGTTCGAGACGCTTCAGGGGTGAATTTGTGCTGTTATTAGGCGTACCGGTTCGGTCCTTTTTTTCGGAGAAATCTCACCGGTTGTTGTTGAATTTGAGGAGAATAATTAGGCCGATAGGTTGGGTATTAGCGGCTGGCACGGTTCGCCCCTTTACCGAACGCGTCAGATTTTCCATTTCCCCTTACTTGTTTCGTCTCCTGTTAGTAGTTTTTTTTTTCTTCGGGACTCAAATTGGGTTTTGAAAAAGAAAAAAAAAACCATTGTAAATCAACTTCGGCCTTCAAGTGAGTGTTGAAGTTAAAAACTATCTAGTGATAGGTACCAATAAAAGTTGCACGTACACGTTCGCACGCCACGAAAGGGGTGCCGCGGCTACATGCCGGCCACGTTTGCTTGTTTGTCTGAATTAATTTGAATTTTATTTAAATTGTATATACACAGGCAATAAATCGTTTAACAACCACGACATACACACACACACACGGTCGCTTGAGGCAATTCACTGTGGAGTGTGCTTGAACGAAGGGCAGGTGATGTGAGGGCACAATTAGGTTACGGCGTGTTTCCATACAATTTGATTTGCATCTTAAAATTGAGTTGGAAATAAGGTGTAAGAACTCACTTTTGATTAGTCGTCTGTTTGAATCTTCCTCATTTATAAGCTTAGATCGGTGCATAGAATTTCTTTACAGACATGTTTTATCAGATCGGATCGTTCTTTTATGTATATCGCCATTTGGGATTGTTGTACAGATTTCGTTACAACATATTAAATTATTATTAATTTATTATTAACATTATTAAACATAAAGTTTCGTTATAATGGCTCTACCAATACTTATACCTTTTCTTATCTGACCTCTTAACCGTAATGATCAAAATATCCTTTCCAGCAAGACGTTCTATTGGAGTCATCGAATGCCTCAAATAATGACTGCTAGCGCCATCTATTGACATTCAAGGGAAACGTTCTCAATTTTTTCTGATTTTCTTATACGATCTTTATGGAAGTTTTTGTAGCTCTTGAATTGGAGAACCCTATCGCAGAGGTCACAGTTATTGAACCCTAGAAGAAAATTTCAATTTTCACTTATTTTAGGAGACATATTCGATATCAGCTTTGAAGTTGTGACTTTAGGTATTTATGAATGATTCGAAATATCTTTGAAATTCTCAATAGTTCATATTAATTTTGTATTTTTTTAAAATAAATACATTTAAAGATGCCATAAAGGATTCACCACATAGTATAAAAAGTGGTGATGGATCTATATCGCCAAAAATGCACGACACGAATTCCGACATCCTGTTGGATTCAAGCCTGAAATTGCTCATTCACCAGTACGCTATCCATGACTCCTAAAGCCCGCCTGACTTTCTTCTTTCAACACCGAATATCCCAACCTCTTACTAAATACGACAAACTCAACAACAATACAAAAAACCTTCAACCAACCAACCTCGCGAACATCCCCAACCGGGATCAATGGGCAACTGATTCGCTAAAATCAGTCCCGCCACTAGTCAGCAAAGAACCATTTCTCTCTGTAACCACAATCGGCAAAATCATTCCCACAACCCTCCCAAAAAACCCTTTTCACACCCACAGCTATCGGCCGTGGAAGACCAAACGGGTGAGCTCCAAAGCTGGCGAGAAAAAGTTAACACCATCCAAAAACCTTTCCACCATTCTTGCCAAGCCAGTCGAGCTGGCAAAAGTAAACTGACTCAAAAAAGCGAGCAACACCGTTCTTGCTGCTGCCCTTTTTTCCCACAACCGATGTGCGAATTTGTGAACGTTTTGGGCCCGTCCGTCCTTCGCTCTGCTGCCGTCTTGTGCTGGCTCGCGCGGCCGGAAAATCAAACACGCGTTAGGTACAAGCTTTTACCGGGTGCTTTTACACCGCTCGCTCGGTGGTACGGTGGCGGGACCCTGTTAGGTTGCAATGTTGTACTTTCGCTCCAAATTCAGCTTTGCACGGTGTGTAAAGGAAATTGTTCCGCTTTTTTTGCAGATTTCTGGCTCACACAAAACAAAGTCCCCTACGCTAACGACATCCTGGAACGGGGGTTAAGCAAGACACTGCCAGTGGTGACGATGACTTTCGTGGTGACGATATGGCGAGAAGCGTGAAAAAGGGCACGAACGTTTGTAATATGTTAATATGAATCGCAAAAGCGTATGTTTCTTGCCACCTATCGTGCACACATACTCGTCGTTGGGTCGCCTTTTCTGCACGCTTCCTCAGGGTGAGTGTGAACCGGCTGGGGGAAAGAACAATTGCACAACTGTCTGGTGCCAAAAGAGCACTCTTCAGGGATATAGTCTGAAAGTCTCATGAATAAAATGACACCGCAACAGAAGGAGATAGTTTCTTTAGTTTCACCAAACATTTATTTGTCCACAATCACGTAACAATTGCTTCAAACAGTCTTCTTACTTACATCCTGTTCAAACTATAATTTAAATATTTTTTTGCCTTAAAGTTGAGAAATAATTTCTTGCAGGGCAAACCAAACGAAACACAGAAATGCAATAAACATATATTTCTGTCTTCCCAACTTTGGAACAGCATTTCGTGGCTACAAGAAAACCCAGGGCAAGAAAACAGCAAACCCCAAACACAGCAATAATAACAGTGTTATTGAATTCATTTCAAGCCTAAGGGAGACTTTAATTAAAATTGCTCCTAATATACGGCTGCTGAAATGGAATGAGACAGATAAGAGAGAGAGAGCTCACACACCAAAATAAAAAAAAATCCCGTAAATGTAATCCCTTTCTCCCTTTCCGTTATCCTTGTGGGCCTGTTAAATGGGTGAAAAGATTGCCGAGAACCATTCTCTTCCCAGAAAAAAGGCAAACAGGAACTACTCTCAACAACTAATAAGTACAAACTAATCCTGTTCCTAAATCTCCGAATATCGTCGCCGAATTTTTCATCCATGCCGGTACAAGGTTTTGCATCCCCACCGGTAGGGAAAACCCCCATCAGGAAAATGTGGGAAAAAGGAGTCCAAAAACCCGACTTTTTTGTCCACGTCTTTTTTTCCTCTGTGTGTAACAATAACCACAAGCTATGTTTTCCATGGATGGGAGGAGCGAAAAAATCGGGAAAACTATGACACTCAACCCAACTGGGGATGGGGATGGAGACACTATTTTTCAGCTTTAAGAGGGAACCCCTAAGAGGGAAACTCCTTCCAACAACAACACTCGAACTGTTTAAATGTTTTAAATTTCACATTTAATTTCATAGTCATTCCAAACATTGGGTGGATGTGTGTATCTGTGTGTGGGTTCGGTTCGTTTTCGTGTCCCTTGATGTTCAGAGTTCCTGTTGAACAAAAATCCTAAACCACTGGGCCCCATTCCCAACCCAGAATGCTTACGATTTCGAATCTCGAGCATGAACAGGTTCCCGATGGGTTCATCCCTCTCACGCTACTGGGATGGGCGGGTAGATATGATGACGAAAATCCCACCAGTTAACAAAGCACCATGGGTGGCATGAGGAGTCGTTGCGACCAAAAACCAAAACCAGTTTTTCCCCATTTTCCCCTCGAGATCCCGATAGCCCACCATCACCGGCAAAACAAAACGTTCGAAATAAAATTGGCAAGGAGGTAAGGTTTAATTTAATATAATTTAATTTAATAAACTTTTCCCTACGCTCGGTGAGGCCTTGTACGGTTGGGTAGGATGGCACGGTGCGACAGTGTTTAATTTTGGGTACCTACGTGTGATGTTTTCCTACCGACACGCTCCAACCGGGCCAAAAAATCGTCAAACAATTCCCTTTTACTTTCTATCTCCTTGCTCGAGCTGCTTAGGCATGGGTGCGAAATACGAAGTACTGCTGATGAAGAATTTCCGAGCGAACCCGTTTTCCACCTCCCCCCCCCCGAAAACATTCCCGAGCGTAGCAGACGAATCTGGCTCCCTCCCTTTTCGGTCCCAATGAGGATGTTCCAATTTTCGAAACCCACCCCGACACAAGTTGCGGGAGAAAGTCATCGAGAAAAATGATGACAGCGAGGAAAGTGAGCCGCGAACTGGTTATTGCTTGATGGGTAGATTTTCCTCATCTTGACGGTGAGACGGTACGCAGTTGACGAACCTAGCGTGGTTCGGTTTCGTTAGGAATGATTGAGCCATAGCTTATAGAGCCTGGTCTTTTCTTTGGGGTTTGGAAAGTGCAGGGTGGTTGATTATTCTATTAAAACCTGAAAATTGAATAACATGAGGTGTGAACGTTGGATTAAGCGTACGGAATCAATGTGGAAAATTAATTTTTCCCCTTCGTGGTGTGTGCTTGGGCGCATCACCAGTGCCTGAGACGCTATGAAAGCGGTACCAAACGTTTGCCAGATTTTCATCACAAAAGGCTCCCTCGTACACCGGGCGGACTTTTCACCAAAAACGGAGCATGGATTTCGGAGCACCAAACAATGAAGACACCAATTGAGCCTACCCCGTATCAAAAAGACACATTTTGAAGCTGGCTTAATTTCGGTCGGCGCCTGCCAGCCAGGCAAGCAAGGTGTTGTCTTTTCATTTCCTACAAGCACACACACAAAGGCTCTCAGCCAAAGCTGGTGCATCGTTTGAGATGCGTCGATGTGCTGCAATTCGTTCACTCATGCAGACGGTGGAACGAATAGTTAACGAGGCGTTGACGTCCATTTTAAGGAAACCAAGGACGCCCTGTAGCTTAGGCTTTAATCCTTGCATCAACAAAATTTCATTTCACGTCCTGGTGTCCAGCTTCGGAGGCTGCACAGACCATCAGGACTTATCGCCTGATGGGAGTGTTTTTCCACCTGGCTTTGATGCATCAGCAGTGTTTACATACGGATCAATCTCGAGCAAACTCATTGCGGTGTAATGCGATGCATGTAGTTGATTGTATTTTTAGCTTCCAGGAAGGAAAGAAAACTGTTTATAAGCGCATTAAGGAGAAACTGTGATAACAATGATTTTAGTGATCAATTGAATTCTGGACTTCTTGGAATACGTTGCTTACTATCCCTTGGCTGAGACGACATTAAATATTTCCATTATATTTGTTTTGATCTCAACTACTTTGAGGCAATTTTAAGAATTACTTTACTCAAAGAACTCACTCAAAGGAATTGTCTTAAAAAATGTGTTGGCCTCTTGTTTGGGGAAAGACAACAAGGCCTCTTGTTTGGTGGGCTGGTCATTTCATTAAAAATTCATCGATAAGGCCAAATTGATAGTATCATTTAGTCTAGTAAGCCAGAAATGACAGTCATGGCCTTAGAGATCGTTAGGCCGAGAAAAGAAAGAGGAAATGAGAGGGAAAGAGAGAACTCTAAGAAATCAGATAGTGCTTCTCAACAAAAAGAAAGTTTAACCAGGAGAATCAACTCCATATAACCGAAACAATTCAACACATGAGGTGGCCTGCTGTCGGACCAAGGAAGAGTATCTAAGCATGGTGGTGATACAGCACTCTAATAGGAAAATCATTAAATTATTACTGAGACACGTGATAGTGAATCGATGCCTTGTGATTGCTGGCTGGGTAGGTCTGAAGCTATCTATCCCATATCCAAGAGGAGAAACCGGCTAAGAGTTCAGCAATTACTGGTGTATTAAACCGTGAGTGGTGGTAGACCATGATCTTGAAGCGGTTTAAGAATCTGATAAGTAAGAAAGTATCAATTTCAGTAACTTAAATAACATCTTTGATGCCGATACATATTTCCAAAGACTTTCAGTTGTGTTCCAGTATCATCCCAACATTCTAACTTCTTCATTGCGGGAGCATCCGCTATTTCGAACTTCATTTAACATGAATATAAAATAGTGATTCCTTGTGCAGCTCTAAACCCTCCACAGAAGCAAGTGCATTTAGTTGAACAATTTTAGAATTCCAGTACCAGCCATCTGCCTCCGAATCATTGACCACCAAAATCACTTGTCTTTCATTCGCTTCCTCCAAGCGTCCCGGCCCCATTTTAACACCCTTCCTGCCCAACCGTGGTATGTTGGTGACCAGTGTGAAATGAAACAAAGCATCCCAACCCTTACTGCTGGAAACCCACCACAGAGACAGGAATGTGATTCTGTCCAGGGAAAATCGATCCCCGTGCTATGATTTGGTGTTTTGGGGTGTGTTGGCTGCATGTTCGTATGCATTCCAAAGCATCACCTCTATTCCATCTTCAGCGCCCCATTTTGCCACAGCCACAGTCGAGCAGGTGCTTAGTGGAAATTTGTTTATTGATTAGGCAAATTCCGGCGTGGGTGCAAGTGCACTTAAAATCGCACCACCCCCTCGCTCTACTCCCTCTAAAATCCCAAACGTGGGCGACAGCCACGAACAACGAGTGAAGTTTAACAAACTCTCCACATCCTTAATGAACTGTCCGCACGTTTTTGTTCGCTCCGCTTCTGACCGCTTCTGCGAACCCGCGTGCTCGTGCCAGAAAATCCACACCCCTGGTTGCGGAAAACTGCGGCAACAAACTTCTGCCACTAATCAATAAATCCACTGCATAGTCCTTTTACCATCGCTCTCCTTCTAAAGTGTGTTTGCCCCGAGTGGGGTTTTGGGAAACGGGAAGCTGGAGGACACCCACGGGAAAGCCTTCGGGGGCCGATTTTCCAGCCGTGTGCGTTCATCTGTTTGAGGTCAGCTGGGAAAACAATGCCATCTCTCGCGTGCCCTGAATCGTGGGGAAATGTTTTCAGTCAACTTTGCCCGGGCCCCTGAGCGTGGCCTCGCTACTGATTTGCCGGCTAGCAATCACATCGAACGACGATAATGAGCATGATTGGCCACTGCCTCGGTGCAAAAAGTTCGAACTGTACCGGGTAGACGACTGCAAATAATCCGAAAATCGGGTGATCGAAAGGCTTCCCCCCCTCCCCTTCTCTCATTCACTTCCCGGCGTCCCGTTTGCTATCGAACCATCATCATTGATGCCCTTTTTCCCTAAGCCACTCGGGGTTGATTGTTCGGCCGGTCATCTGGCTGGTGAGCCTTTCTGGTTCGGAATTCCAAATTAAGAGTGAAACTCACCTCGACTCGATGCGATGATACACTCCGGTGGCAAAAGGTGTGGAAAATCCCCGTCACACACACACACAAGCGCCAATGGCCGGGCAGCTGCGAGAATCGATGACGGACCGAACGCGATCGAAACCACCCTCGCTAGTGGAGCGCATAAAACATACAGAAAATAGGAAACTGGTAGCAGAAGTAGCAGCAGCAGCAGCAGCAGCAGCAGTAGAGTGGCAAATAAAAGCGAAAAAGAATTACGGGACAGAATGGGACAGGAGGAAGCAGCCCCGTGAAAAGTACGTGATCTGTTTACCCAAAACCGGATACGCCGAAAAACTACGTCAATGAGATGAAAGTTGTTTGTTGGGAGCAAGTCCCACCCAGACCTAGATTCAATTCCCCGACCGGGACAGAGTCGTAGCAAACCGGGAGGCACAGCAGGCTCAGTGTTGGCCCTCCGAGGGACCATTGCTGATGACGATGAAGATGACGATGATGATGATGATTGGAACCATGACTTCATATACGGCCAGAAATCATGCCTACATAAAAAAGAATGAAACACGAAATGTGTTGCAACATATCAGTGACTCATTCCGATGAGGTAACGGTCGGTCTCCAGGGACGGCGGCCCTATGCACTTTTCCCATTCCGCACGTAACGCCCATTGCATAAACACACAGCCGATCGTGCGTCACCGAACGGATGAAGAAAAGCGCACACTGGGAATAGCGAAACACGCAAAAAGATTCGCAACTCACCTTTCACGGGTGAACTCTGGGTAGTAGAGTTGTGTTTGCTCAATGTTTCGGTATTTTATTGGTTTACGGTTCAGTTGATGGGTAAGCATGAGGCCCAACTATGGTGGCGAGGGAAGCGTGCTTGAAACCTTTTGCTGACCGGATCATTGTATCGAACAGTTTTAAAGCAATGAGATTGCCTACGAAAAACGAACAGGCAAAAGACCTTTGTCGTCCAAAGCTAGTCGTTGCATCGTCTTGGAATTGACTTGGAACAGCGACTTTAAGCTCTTCGGAAAAGTAATTTGGATTTAACACAAGGCTAATAATCAACGTTTTTATGCCAGATAACGATAAAATAAATAATGGAATCGAAAGAAATACGCTTTTATAATAAATTCTTCCTTAAAGTTCCATCTTTTCTTCAAGAAAGCGACCAGTCTTATCGTAATAGAAGCAAAAGATACTTACGCGCCCCATTTATGACCCATCCTACCGTACACAATAGGGCACCGTCCCATGGCACCTCGAAGCACCCGGGGATCTTACAACCGCCACTAAACTCTCATCCCGCCACGAGAGGTGATTAGTGTGCAAATTTATAGTCCAAATTTTTGCCACCGTGTGCTAAAGGTGACATGATGAATAATTCTTCCGTGCGCTAAACGATCTCCTGATGCCGCCTCCGTTAGTGTGGAAGATTAGAAACCTCCTGCCTTGCTTCAGGAATGTGTCTGTGTGACTTTTTGGAGCGTCTTACCTTGCTTGCCCACCGCTGTCTTTGCCGCGTTCCTTTCCTTTAACCAAGAAAAGCTATAATTCTGCAATAAAATTTAAATAATTTTCCCGGCCCGTACTGTACAAACTGTGGGAACCGGTAGTCGAGAAGGTTCAAGACACACCGCGGCAAGATGTATGTCGGTTTGTTGCCGAAACTGCTGATGATTATCCGCCCTGGATTAGGCGCGCGCCAGCAGCTACACCATCCGAAAGTCCCAACCCGAATGCAAATGGCCGGACCCGGAAGAAAGTTGCTGCCGGGGAAGAAATTAAGAATTCTTCACACACTGTCATTAGGCGTATGGTTTTGGGTGGTTACGGTTTGCTGGTGTGGGAGAAAGGTTAGTGGGATATTTAGGCCACACGGACATCGAGGCGGAATGATAGCATCATTCCCCCTCGTAAGCCGGAAGCTGTAAGCAAGTATGTGCCCACAGCCAAGGGTTTCTTCAAAATTTCTAATCCATTGCTCGTTTTGCTTAGCAGCGAAGGTGAACATAAATGTTCATAGTTTTCACAGCACGATGCCGGCGCAAGACGACGCCATCAACCGAGGTTCATTACCGGTACATTACCGGAAGCAGTAGCTGCTTGGGGTTTCAGGGTTCCCGACGCAATATTGTCACACCAACAATGGTTAAGCTGGTGATGGTTGTATGCACGGCGATGAATCAAGTGTGAACTTAGCGGGCTTACGGTTGGTAGTTTTGCACGGCGTCCTTTTTCCACTACGATAGCTTCACGTCCAATTGTTAACCGGGAAAAGGGATCAGTTGCATGGTAAGATAATGAAATTGTTGTGCCCAAAAGGAACTTACACGATAGACATAGAGCGGTGAATTACGATGTAGCAAGGGGTTATTATGCAGTAAGACGGAGGCAGAAAGGACTTCTTAATGAACCTTGAAAGTTGTGTGAATAATGAGATGCTCTAAGACTGTCACCCATGGATTAAGGGATTGGTTTAACCCCTTGGACGATAACTACGGCGGTATGAAGTTTCTTTGAGGAAAGTATAAGAAATTTAAATTGTGTGTGTTTTTTATGAAGTTTCAATGTGAAGCACAATTTTTTCCATATTTTTTAACACAATTTTTCAATTTCCAAAACATACAATTGTAAAAAATAGACATAATCAGAAATATTAGAGTTAATGCTTTTTTGGATTTTCTCAACGGTTTGCGCAGAACATCATTTTAACATTTATAATGAGCCAGTTTTGCTAAATATTCTTTAAAAAAAACAATGGTTTTATATTTCTGTCACGCACTGTAAAAAAAGATAGTTAAGCTTAAAACGAACTTGACAAAAAATCATTAAATTAATATTTTATCGAAGGATATTATGGGCAGGTTAATATTAAAATTCAAAGCCAAAGTTAATTAAAACATACTGGTTTTAAAATAACATACAACCAGGACAGTATCATACAGGATCATTATAAAATATGTAAATCTTTATTGATAGATGAAACCAAACTACTCTCTACCCAAAATCCCTTTCGAACAGGCAATACAGCGTAAATCCAACAGCGAATGAAGCAGGCAACAACGCAGAATGCATCGACCGGAACATTGCTTCAATCAAAATGGTAAATATTCATCTCGTTAATGTTACATTAAGTCAATGTAATAAATTACTCCATCCACACACACCTACACATCGTCATCATCACAACCACCACCAACAGCCTAGTGGAGGAAAAAAAAACCCGATAGCCAATCTGGAGGCAATGGAAAACCTGTCCCTGTTCCAGATACGAAGGACCATCGTAAACTGGGTGCCGAGACACAAAATAATGGAAAACTTTCAATTGCATCATTCGTTTTCCATCGTGGTGGTTGTTTTTACCCTTGTTTCTTGTCGTTAGCGCTACTATTACTACCAAGGTTTTTACAAGGGAGACGACAAGCCGTGTAGTCTTTTCCGGGAGGGGTGGGAAGGGTTTCTTCCGAAGCAACTGAAGAAATATATGCTAATCAGTCAACGGTCGGGACTGACTACCCTCGTGTTAGGAATATTGTAACGACGCACATGTTTTTTGTTTCCATTCCATCGCTGGAAGGAATTCCTTGAGAGGACGAACAAAAAAAAAACCCCATACACTTGAAGAAACCACAAACCACCGCACGCTGCTCCAAGCGTAACAGCGTGTGTGTGTGTGTGTGTGTGTGTGTGTGTGTGTGTGTGGTGAAACTTTTAATAGCATAATTTTTGTATTAAACTTTATGATTATTAGCTATTTTATGTACTTTGAAGCTATAAATAACAAACGAACCGAGGGCCTCCGCAGCTCCCGTGGACCGGGGTTGCGGATGTGGTTTACATTTTCCTGTAAGTAATCGTTCGGTGAGTCGACAAAGGAAAAGCTTCAAGCAGGACGTACCTTCTTGTACCTTCTTCTTGGGAGAGAAAAAATGCTACACTGCATACACGAGTCCCATGTCCATGTAACAAGCATCACTCGTACGGTGGCGGCAAGTTAAATATTTTCTTCCGGGAAAATCTTCTTTCGACCCATTGCCTCCGAAAAGCGAACTGAAAGAGCAGCGTGAGCGTGGAGGGACTCATGGGTAAAATTTTCCAATATAAACACACTTCACGTACGCTTCATGTAAGTTCTGCGCGAACGGAGGATTTTTTTCCCGTTCCCGCTTGGCCACGGTGCGGCTGGACGTTTGCTCTATTTTCTACCATAAAATATCACTGCACATCAACAAGTTTCACACCAAAGAACTGGTTGTAAGTTTTGATAAGTAAGTCCAATTCTTTTCCATAATTCATTATCGGCTCCATTTCCTTCTTTGCGGATCACTGAAGAGCAATATAGTTGTTCGGATTTGTCTTATGTTTCTCCAAAAACCAATGCCTCTTTTATGTTTGTCGCTTTTTCTAATTTTATTATCTAATTTTCGAAACCTTCCTTCTCATCATCAAACTGATTTTGTTATTTTTTATCTACTCGTTTATTTTCTATTCATCACATTATGTTTTTTTTTAAATCTCTTTCTTCTTTTAGAACTTATTTTTTTATTTATATATTATTACGAACTTTCTTTATGTTTTTTCTAATTTTTCTGCTTTGCTACTAATTCTACTTCATCTGCTGACATTTTTCTTCTTCTGCCATGAATTTACCTTTTACTTTCAATGTTTTAAAATAATTTTTTGTTCTTCGTCCACAGTTTCTCCTATGTTTTTTGTTTTCCATACTTTTTTCTTTTTATTCCTTTTTTTCAAATGTTTTTTTTTTGTTTTTCTCTTTTTGATGTTTAATAATATTTTTCTGCTTTTGCTTTGCTATTAAATTCTGATTTTCTGTAAAACATTTGTTATAAAAATTTCTTTTGTCAATATACTCATATTATTTTTGGCAATTTTCTTAAATACACTTAAAGAAGACTCCAACTGGTGTTATTCACAGTAACATGGAATTCCAGCGCAAAATGTAGACATACATCCACCCCACACCGTGCACATCTCGTTCAATCTGCTGATTGTGGACAGTTTTCCCTCCCATGCCTCGGGAGAATAAAATTCCCCCCCCCCCCCCCAAGCTCCCTGCCTAAGTTGCTCCCAAACGCGTGCTACAACATGTAATAGCAATATTTATGCGTTATTATTAGTCATCGTGTGCTCGTAAAGTATGTGCCGCCCATTCTCCTCCCCACCCAACGTTGCGCCCATGGCCGTAAGACGAAATGATGTAATGAAAAGCGAACAAGCTGTGTTTTCTTTCCCGCTTACTTCGTTCGTTCCCTTGAGGCGACGTTGCCTTCCTGCCTAAGAAGAAACCCCTTTTTTTCTGCCCACCGCTTGATGGAACTGCAGCGTGCAATTGGCTGGGAGTGGAAAGAAAGCTGTCCGCCCGTACACGAAGCAATCAAATAAATCCGACATTATTACAACCACGCATCAAACCCGTACCGCAGCATCACGTGGAGCTCGTTTACCGGACGTGGTGGCATCGTCGCCGGCATCGTACACATAAGTGCATCCTTTTCCCCATTTCGGTGTGTGAAAACAAAAATGCCTCGTCACTCATCACGGAGTACACGGGGTACGTGCAGTGCGTTCGCAATGAGCTTGGTGTTGGAAGGCTTTTTTTCTCTGCCGACTCAGAATGGCTACCCGGTGGTGGTACGACAATCATGTTGCTTTTTGTTTTTCCGGGCGCACAACCAGCACGATGGGCCGCCGGTCATCAAATAAAACCATCTCGTAAACCATCATAAACTGTGCTGTGCTGACTGTGTACTGATCCGCTTTGAGTGGGTGAGCAACGGTTTTTTGTCTACAGCCGAAAATGTCATCACGCGTCACGGTGGGGCAAATCGGTTCCCGGGTTCAGCTCAGCTCGTTTGCTCTACCCTTACTTACGCTCCATAATAAATCGATTCCATGTGACAACTAGTGGCGATATTTTTGCTGCTTTCCACGGTGGATTAAGGACTTCATCACGTCCGTCATTTCGGGGCGCGCGACTTTTCCGCCTTGTTGTTCTTTTTACTCTGTTCACTCGCCTCGCCATCACAACACCCTTTTTATCATCGGCGAAATGTTTATGGCAAATCGGTCTAAAAGCGAACGGTGGCTGTACGATTATGAGCGTGTAATATACGCTTGACACCGTTTAGCGTGCCTGCACTAGCTAAAGCTGCACTAAATCCAACCATTCAACCGGGATGATGATGATGATGATGACGGTGACGATGGTGGTTGAGTTTTGATGTAGCAATGATTGGTGACAAACGTTTGATGGGCCGCGCCTGCTCGTAAATCGTGTGGCTCTGTAGTCGAGGAAGAGTGTACTGAGCCTTTCCCTTTGGCTTCAGTGCCAGAGAAGCTTGGTAGTCAATAAAATCACTCACAATTTAAGGATGTGATAACTGGTGGACGTCGGAGGATGTTTTGGTAATTTTGAAGCTAGTTAAGATTAGGTTTGACTTAAAAATTGAGATGACTAAAACAAATAAATTTAATGTCATTCCAAATAAAAAAAAAGTTACTTTGCAGATAAATGCCTGTAGTTGTCTTTATCTCTTGCTGCCTAATTTTAAAATATGGATCCGATCAGTCAGTTCTTTTTCGATCGATGTACATTTAATTCAATTCTAGAAATCCTGAAAGTATTTATTAAAGCCCTAAAGTTCATTTTGTTCCTTTTTGAGTATCTAATTATTCCAGTTTATTTATTAAAATTTCCGGGAAACTGTGATCATATTTTTCCCATCGTTAATCTGAAAATACTCGCGCGTCTCAGCTATCTTTTTTCATACCTGAATATCACCTCTACCTTCAAGCATACGTAACACCATTTTCCCTGAAAGAACCGCACTCAGTCACCGAAAATCTCCCACCCTAGGATCAATCGAAATAAATCAAGACGATTAACCGAAACCGGAAAAACATTGCCCAAACCCAGCCGCGAAGTGGTATAAATATCCGATTATGGCCACCCACCTCCCCACATCGTATCGCGGGTAGAATAATTATAATTCACCAACGCACACCCAAACCAACCCGCAAAGTCTTGAAATTGGATTCGGTTTCGCCTGTGTACAGCAGGCGGCGAGTGGGTCCTTCCTGCCACGTTTCACTTCCATTTTAGCTTTCGATGTGTTGCTTTGCCCCAACCAGTGAAGCAACGACTCACACCGAACCGGAAGATAATGGTGATGACGATGATGATTATTCCGAACCGTGCCGATAGTCGTCCGTCCCGTCCGTGGGTGCGAACGCACACGCCAAAATCGGCTTTTCTTGAGGTGGTGGTACCGTTGAAGCTAAAGAGAAAACGGAGTCTTACTGGGCGCATTCTATCTTACTTTTTCACACCCCGTCAATTTTCCCGAGCACCGTTTCCATTCTCGAGAGGCAATACCGTGGTAAGACGAATTATTTTTTCTCCTATCATCACCGGGAGGTAGGAAGGTAGAAACAACCGACAGGCTCTTGCTAAGGGTGGAGGCGAATATTCCTTCACATCGGAGCAAATGAAGGTGAGCAATGGCTTTGTTGATGGGAAAAAAGCTTTCCAACCAGACGAAAAAAGTACCTCCCCGTGGGCAGACGAAAAAAGTACCTCCCCGTGTCAAACACACTCAACAAGCGGAAATGATAATGTGTGCGAATGAATTGAATGAGGATTAGAAAATCGCACTCACTCGCACGCGGCTGGAGGAAATTTAACATTTCGCATCAAAATCGAACCTTACGTACAAATGAGCTGAGCGATTTTCTTCTCTCATGATATTTCTTTTCCCAATGGTTTTTTTTTCTTGCTCATTTCATTACGTTTCCGATCGATTTGAAGGTACGCATGAGTGGGTAAAATTTATGAACGATGGGGAAGATTGAACTCGCCGGGGTTTTTCCATAACTTATTTATTACCTTGGGCTAAGGGAAATAAGCTTTGGTTGTCCCCCGGGGAACGATCAAGTTGTTTATGAAATTAAGATTCGCTGAAATGGGAATTTTCTTCATTATAAACAGACAGACGGATATCTGTATTGGTGGTTTTCATTGTCTTCAGCTTTTGAAGTCTTATAAAGATTTGTCAGCGTTTTTTAATCAGAAGACTCTTCTTACTTTTTCAAGGATTTTTTTTAATTTAATTTTTACATTCGATAGCTATTTTCTCAATATTTGAGCAGCCTCATGATTTTCAAAAGACTGTGTTTGTTTTTTTTTATTTATGTCATTAATTTGGCTAGCTATTAAGTGTTTCTCTTTTTTTTAATTATTTTATTTAAATGTTGTTCTTCATTCTTAGTGGTCCTTGTTTTAGTTATTAATTTTCATCAATCAGAAAAACTGGTTTTAAGATCTGAGATCCACAGTAAATGATAATGAAATCAATCATTGTTAAAAACACAACTATTCAGTTCAATAAACTTACAAGACGCTTAATAAGCCTTTCCTTATTCAATTAACCAACAATTTTAACAAAAAACTAGTGCTCCAAGAAGAGCCACCACCTACCAGTTGCACTATTTACTTCAGTACAACTTTTTTTTACCACTCCTTAACACATTTAAAGTCCCCGGGAAGTGAGCAAGGTGGGTAAAACGGATGCTTAAAAAGAAAAGTTTTCTTTCCCCCCCCCCCCCCCCCCACTCAAGACACTCCCAGAGGAAGCTGTTGAACGTGACAAAAGTGCAGTTTCGTTCGATAATTATCGCAAAAGTAGTTTTCGAAACAAATGAAGACATGCGCTTCCACACTGTTTCCGGTAAGCATTGGGCAAGTGGACTCGTTCCATAGTCACGCGTTGGGAAAAGTTTTTGGGCAAGAAGTTTTGTTTTCCCCATTGCTAAAAGGTATTTTCACAAGTGGTTTTCAATTAAAGATGTCTTGATTCGAAGCTATTAAAAATAGTTGAGTATGGTAAGGACTTTAAAGGAAGGCTGAAGAGAAAATTGATCCTCGATACTTCAAGAGAACACGACACCAGAAAATGGCATGAATCGCTAGAAACTGCATTCTTCAACCTGAACTGGAAACAGAGCTCTCTTCTGATGTTTCCAGCTACAATTTCAAACACACACTTTACACCGTGACGTACGAAATGGTGCAGTAATTTCGCATTCCCACACCACGCTCCAACGTGGAACCACACAACACCAGCGCACAAATCAACCTTCTGGCCGTTGATTAGCTTCAAATCAACACACGCACACACACACACATCCACTCTCCAACCGATTCCACTTCATTTTCGGTGGGCATCAAACGCTTGCCACCACGCTTGTTCCAATCAAGGCACCGGGGATGTGCCCTCGAGAGTCGTCGAGTCGTATCCCTTCAAGTGTATATTGTTCCTCATTATGCTAATTAAATTTGATCCACCAGCAACGCATAAACAAACCGTTGCGCTCCTTCAACCCGTCCCGTGCTACGGACGCTTTCCCGGACAATTTCAGTGCAGAGGTGGCAGATTGCTCTAGGCACCAGTTTCTTGGGTGAAATCTTCGCGCGGATTGACTGGGGAACGCTAGGTGTAAATATATTCTGCCAGCTCGTACCCCCCAGCTCGGTGCTCCCGGGGTCGGAAAGATCATACATTATCAATTATCGACTTATTTTATGTTGCGTTTGGAAATTCATTCTCCATTCGGCGTGGTTTGCGTTGGAAGCACAGTTCCTCGCCTTCACACCCACAAAGCAAATCTCCCGCATCTTATCGCACCGACCCGTACACCCGCTAGTGCCGAGCGCCTCGTCATGCGGCCAACAAGCGAATCTCACCCAACCAAACAATAAATATTGTTTTATGCAAATGAAGCAATCGATTGCTGGCGGAAAATGCGTAAGGATTTTCACACACTGAGCGGGAGAGACTGGCGCACTCGCTTCGCCACGCAGCTTCTGCGGGAAGTTTGCAGGAAAATTGAAACCTAAGCTTGAAATAGCGACCGAGCAGGGCCAATCTCTTCTATGGGCGGTTTCGACTGGGAACGAGCCGCCCTTGTCGAGCGTCTGTCAAATGGTGGTAATTTATTTAATATTCATAGGGTTGTGGAATTAAATCACCTGTTTTGTCTGGGGGTAGGCCGGGCGATATGTAAGGCCAGTGCTACTCAGAGAGACGCCCTGAGCTCAGGAATTCTCGCTGGAAGTATGAGTGTGGTTCATTAGGAATTTCCATACTGCCGTTTTATTCCTTTAAATACACACACACACACGCACACTCTTATCTTACCTTAATGTTTCTCTTCAGACTTTTTTTCGAAACAACTCGTCAAGAAACTGCAACTTACTTGCCTCAAATGTTGTTTCAATATTCAAATAAACTCTACCCAACCGTTTTTAAAGTACTCTCCTCACACAAACATACACTCACACGGGCACACAGATTTTGATTAAAGAGCTAAACTTTGTCCGGGGCTTCCTATTTCAAATCTCCATGCCAGGATGTTGGCTAAAACTTTCGCCCTGCCGAATATTGAGACATAAAAACACGCAACGAGATGGAATTTTTGGCACATCATCTAACCGAACCTATTACCTACGATCTCTCCCTCGGCGTGGTACTTTGCGGCAGATCAAAAAGATTTCATCCACTTGCCTACTTCATTAGCATATCGTTTTGCATAATATTATATCAATTTATGGTGCTCGGCGATATTCGGCTGGTGCGTTCGCCAAAGCAAACGTTGGTTCGTCCGACGTCCGTCGCACGTAGATTTCCAAAACCTGGCGGCTGCCAACTTACATCCCCCTCTTACACACACACACACATACACTGGCACGGTTGCAGCAGGTTTCTGGTGAATTGAAAATAGTGATGCGCAGGTGGGATTCCGTTTTTTTACCGGGGGTCCCCTGTCCGAAACTCTAATATCCCATTATCGGGATCAGAAACCGCCATCTCGATCCCATTTTCGGTGGATGTTGATGGGGATGCGTTCGCTAATGCCAAGTACCATCATCACCTGGCACAGCTAAGCTGTTATCCTTCTCCTTCCATTGTCATCAACACCGACGGCGGGAACTCACTGGCAACACGGGAGTAGGTGTGTCGGTCCATTTCGTAATTAGAGGGAATTCGATTACAAAAGGACAATCAGCCCGTTGGATGCTCCTTTTTGCAGCTGAGAATGGGTTCGGTGTCTTTTGTGTGTCCCATGCGGGAGACTTACGGACACCACACACAGGCATGGCTCGTATGGCACCCCAAGATCATCGACGTAAGTTTCGGGCGTCGATATTTAATGATATATTCAAATTCAATTTCATCTCCCGTTACCAGGCGCACTCAAAAGATGAGGCCACATGGGTTGAGGGTGCATTTTCGCTGCAGAGTAGTTGCACTTTGTAAGTCTGACACCTGACAGGGAAATTCTGGGACGAGATTTGATTATCGTAACGTGCACCATTTTCGTTAACCCGTTAGCGCCCTAATGACTGCATTCGCTATCCTGATGCCATTTTCTCTGACAGATTGTAAAGCGCGGGGTTTTGGAAGAAAACGGGGGATGAGAAGGAAAATTAACACCCACGAGAGGTAGATTAGTTTGCCCTGTCAACCACGAACTTACTTTAAAGGGTGATGAGAAGGAGGCAATTTACGTGAAGTCGACAGTCGATAGAATGAATTGAATCTGAACAGTCCAAAAAATGAAGGCAAATTTTTTTCATTATTTTGCTTTTCGTTTTCTTATGTTGTTTCTTCTCTTTGGCTTTTGTTTTGATTCTTTACTGAAACCTCTGTTTTATATCTTTTGTTTTGTTTTTTAAAACAATATTTCGAAGACTTTTCTCATTTCTTTTTTGTCTGATTTTCAAGTATTTTATTTTTCACTCTACTTGCTTTCTGTTGATTTTTTGAATTTAACAATGTTTAAATTTTTACGTAATAAAATCAATTACCTTCTTATATCTTTATATTTATAAGGCAAATAATTTTTTTCTGTTTTTTTCACAATTAACATTTATTTAATTAAACATTTGTTTCAATACATTTAATCTAACAGTATTTTAAATTTTAAATGATTTTAAATGATTGATTTTTTTTCAGCGACCGACCGACAACCAAAAAGTGTCTGCTTTAATCTCCGAAAAATCAATCATAACCCCCGAAAAAACAACCGCCTAAACTGCTCGTGTAACATGTCAGCCCTATTAGTGTTTTGCCTCTCCACACAGCTTCAGCTAACTAATTCATGTGCGTTCCCTCCATGGGTTCGGAAATTATCCTCCCCAGGTTAGCGTTGGTTATCCAGTTCATGGTTTTTGGCTTTCGCAAAGGAGTGGCAGCAAGTGAAACCTAAACAGCGACAGTGATGCCGCTGCTGGTGAACGAGGTGGACAATGATAGAGTTGTTGATGTTAATGATGAGCACCATCACTGCATGCGTAATTACGGTACGTGTGCTCGTGTCCGTGTGCGTGTGTGTTAGTACGTACTAAAGCGTGCCAGGACACTGGATGGATAAAGTACAAAAGGGATGAACTTTACACGGGAGTAGACGAGGCGAGATATTGGGGACATACACTAATGTTCCTACCGGGAGAACACATCCCGTTTTCAGTATTTTGCCATGATTTTAAACATGCACACCAACACAATAGCATAATGAATAGGGTGTACGTGTGAGCCAGAGAGAGAGAGAGAGAGAGAGGGCGATAGGAGTTGTGGGATTTAAACGGCACGTTAAACCAAGACCAAAGTCGAACCCCAAAAACCTGACTGCCCTCCTTGCCATTAGTCCCCAACGACATTGGCTGCCCTTCCTACCAGGGAAGCGAATGATAAATGAGTCTGCATTTTGTCATTATGAATTCCAGCCTGCTCGTGGTCCAACCATCATTCCCCAAAGCCCCAACCAACCCCACCAAAAACCCAGTCAGGGGCACGCTTCATTACATGGCTGTATAGTCCCGACAGCCGATCGGCCAAAAGGGACGTGCAAGGTAACCCCGCTTAACCCATTTGCGGGTCAATCGAAAAGGCCGGCCCGAATCCTGCTTAATTATATTTGAATAAATTAAATAAATACACCATTAAACGCTCCACGGGAAAACGGGATTTAGTGGCGATCAAAGGTACAATTGCCGGTTAATTGCCGGGTGTCAATGGGCCGCCCGACATTGGTGGCGTTCGCACTGCATTCGCGCGCACTCAGTTGCAAAATCGAATCGCTGTGTGCACCAACCCAGCCCAGTGGTGTTGGTGGTGGTGGTAGTGGTGAACTTATTTAGAGCAGCCGTAATTAGATCGTTCGCTCATGGTCGGCCCCAAACCGACGCTCGGCCCGCGTCCTGACATTATCGAGTTTTCGGTAATTGAGCTGTGGAACCGTGCGGTTACGTGTGGTTTTTGTCTGTATAAAGCAATTTAACCCAATAAAACGTGAAGGGGAAAAACTTTAAAGAAGCCATTGCTCGTTAGCCTGCAAAAAAGGTTTGGGGCCGCAAAGTTTGGCCCAAATCAATCGATATTCAAAGCAAGCAAGCGGCCCAGGCCGATGTAGGCCATTTTCATCCATTATCCCTTTTTTTGTTACTTCCAGCTTCAAAAAACTGATAACAATTCCCAGCTTCCCGACGGGAAACAACTGACCATAAATTGAGCTTATTCGGACTCGTTTACAAATTCTTTTCGCCCTATTCACTGTTCCAGGAGAACTCCCGGGACACGGGGAAAAAAGGTTTTCCTGCCGCTATCCTTGTGTCCTCCTGGTTTGACGAAACTCTTTCTCTTTGGTGCCTCCTTTCCATTGGATTGGTATCGTTTTTTGAAGCCTTCCGCCCTACAAAAAGCACCATTTCAGATGATGTCCATCGAATGATAATGGCTATTAAATTTTATGACTAAAAATTTCCGGACCCTCTCCCGAGCGGTACCAGCCCGTTTCGTTTCACTTCTGGCAAACCGCTGGTCTAGAAAAGCTCTTTTCCATTCTCGGATGAATATCAGAGAGCTTAGCGTAGCGTAAAGACTATTGAGAACGAGACTTTCTTTTCCCTAGATCGGATCCTCCTTAACATAAACACCTTTTGCCCTGCTTCGAAGCAGCTATGACAGAGCGGTAGCTGCAATAGACAAAATTAAATTTTATCTACTAAACCTCCGGACATTTGGAGTTTTAGAATAGAGTCGTTACCGTAAACGGCCGGTCGAAATCGGTCGAATGGAAGCAATAGATTCGGGACCGGAAGAGAAACCCCAAACCCGACACCAACACGGTGCTCACAAAAGCGTTCTCGCAACAGTTCGATCGGCGGATATCCGTACCGGGTCCACTCGATTTTTTGTTGTTGGTCTTGTCTTTCCAAAGTCTCGATGCTTCAAAATCATAATCATGAGTAAGGTGGTGACCGTTAAAGTGTCCGGCACCGACGAGTCCCAGGAAATGAGATGCTGCGACCCGGGTAAGTAGCCACACCGGTGACCACTGTACGATTTTCTCTTCCAGGGCCCGAACCGCACCCGCGCTGGTGTCGATAAGACAATAACTTTTTATTGAAGGAACGAAGCCAAGGAGCGAAAAGAAACCCAGTTTAATAAGATGGCTGCAGGGAAAGCGAAAGAATCGCCAAATGAAATGAAACGGTGAACCAATTTCTCATCGATTTTTGGGCAAACTTGGAGGCGGGTGCTGGAGCGTCTTCCCAAAGTCCAGTTCACAGCTCGCGATCGATATTGAATAAAATATTTGCATAAAACAAGGAGCACACTCAAACACCAGCAAAAAAAAACAGCCATCAGAATCTCAACCGTCCGCTGGCGTGAAAATCAAATCATTAATTTGGGAAACTGTTTCCCAAGCGAGCTGGAAACTCCTTAGAAGCCACCTCAGGCTAGCAAGACTTTGAAGTTAGGGCAGCACAAGAGTAGGAGTAAAACGGGAAGCTTATTTTCCAATTCCCGCCGTCCAATGCGGAACCAAAGCGGGGATGGAGGAAGAAAAACAATAAAATTCTACTCATCCACAGCCGAAATTACTGAGCAGCGGAAAAGTGCTTTATCAAGCGCCATCTCGTTGTGTTTTTGGTACATTTGGTTTGGTGGAATGTTGGATTTAATTAAAAAACCGAACATTATTTGTACCTTGTTTTCGGCACGCGGTGAATTGCTCGGAGTGCCGTAGGATAGGAAAAACTTCTACCGAGGTGTTTAAACCCTGGATTGGTAAGGTGTGTACGTAAGTGACAATAAATTTTCCTTTTTGGCCATTTGAAAGGGCGCTTTAAAGGCAATAAGAGAAGCAGATTTGGGAAAGAGGAACAATTGATGTTGATTGGTATTCGTCCTGGGTCTTAGGTTCTTAGCTCTTAGGTTGGATATTTTTTGACTTTATAAGAATCGAAAAATTTGTTTTAAAGTTAATTTCAATGCCGTTCGATACACAAGAATCTAAGTCAAGTACTAGACCGATACCGATAGTACACCGGAATCGCTTCCCTCGGCATATGGATACCGTCTGCCAACCATGCCAACATTGAATGTTGCTTTCAAATCCCATACTCCAACACACGAAACACACATTCCCGCTGCAACGGTCCAAAACGCGGACTATAAAATACGAAAATCCCCATCGGCCAGCGGCAGCGGTCGGTAAAGCCTGGACGAGGACGCGGGTAAAAGCATTCATCACCGGTAGCTTTTGAAATTCAAATTGAAAATGAAGTGCAAATTTCAATGATTCATGCATTCACTCGAGTAGATCGAAATGCCATCACCTGCCATCACCCCCGGGTAAAAGCCCTTTTCCGCCAGTAGTTCCGGTAGCGGCGAATGGAAAGGAAAATGAAGTGGACGCCTGTGCGCCCAGCCACACGGCCTTTATCAGCGCATGCATCCAGCATGTGCTCTTGGACGATGCTGCTGGTCGACGGTGACGACGAAGGCTCATCGTTTAAACCTTGATGAGACCTCAAACCGGTGCGGACGTCGACGACAACGACGAGGTGGCAATGGCCGTGGATTGGATTGTGGAAAATTTCCGCTGAAAATGACGAATGCTGATGAACTTCCCTCGCTGTTTTGCGGAAGGAGTGGAATGGCACAGGGGGCAGGATGGTGGCCCAGTTCCCGGAAGGACGCTCTGTTTTTGCGCCAGCTTCCCAGCGGGCAGGCGAAAAAGCGTAGCGAAACATGCTGAGAGAAAAAAAAACCCTTCCGTACTCATGTGAAACCTACAAGGGATCGAGTGTAGCGAACACCATTCTCTTGGTTCGTTAGGGAGCTTATAACATGCAACTGGGTTCTGCATTAAGCTCGGCTGCACACACGCACACACACACACATGAGAAGCTGCAAATGCTCCTGGAAGGAAAAGTACTTCATGATAAAATATCATAGGAAAGGATAGTAAAAAATAAACCAACCCCCCGAGTGCGCTTCTCCACTATCAGAAAGATCGAAAAGATGTACAGAAAGTGTGAGTGCATGTATGTATGGAGAAAAACGGTAGCTACAAAACTGACAGCCGGTTATCAGCTCTACCCTTGTCGCAGCTGGTCGCCCTCCCCATCTAGCTCACCCAGTGTTTGCATAAAGACAACCGTCCCGCCTGTAGATGTGGTGCAAAAATTCAAATTGAAACGACGGTACAAACTTTTATCATCAGCGCGAGCTTGATGAATAATTCTAAACTTTCCTGCTTTATTTGACAGTTTCGTGGCGTAGCGCGTATTTGCATCGCAGCCCGGTACGCTTGCTGCTACGGAGTTCGAGGTCGAAGAGGTCAAGCTGGTTTTAATCTGTTTGTCCATTATTTTAAGGGATTTATGCATAGTGTTATTCTACATTTTCAAAGTCTTAATATTTCTCAACAAACTTATTGCCAAGCATGAAAAAATTATTCTGATCCAAAATAATCATCTTTGGATTTATGTTCCTTTTTCCTGGCACATACGAGAAATATAAAATAGCAAAAATTTATCGGAAAAGCCATTAACCTAATTTCATAAAAAAATCTTAGCAATAAGATTCGTTTGTAATCAAGTTAATAAAAAAAATTTAAAAAAAAACTAAAATGGTTTTATAAATCTTTCTGAAGAATAACGAATACCACGAGACGCAAGCTTATGTCAATATTGATGACATTAATGAGCAATCCAGGCAAAGGATTAAATTTAAACCTATTAATCATACAACGAAATAGATAAAGGGTAATCAAAAATTGTTACCTAAAAACCTTTGAGGGAAATCCACAGAAATCCACATTTCATAGAAAACCATATTAAAGTAGGGCTAAAAAACGTTCAGGGTCAGAATCACGATTACGTTTGATCCTACATAGTGAAGAGTCCGCTCCGATCTGAAGGAATGCTTCAGACCAATCTTAGACTCATTTTGATGGCCTCACCTGTCCTTTGGGTAAAAAAAGACCTAGAGTTTACACTGTCAAAATATTGAAAAATTACATCTCTTTCCAAAATTATGCATTAGTAGTTGTAGTATTACCAGCTATGGAAGTAGCAGAGGCGGATCAACCTAGGAGCGGAAGGAGCGGCCCCTCGGGGTACGAGGGAAATCCTGTTGTTTCCCTCCAATATCACAATTAGAGGGGCCTCAACTGCCATTCCACTCGGGGCATCCAAATATCTTGACTGAGTAGTAGAACAGGCAGTATCAGAAGCAGCTGACTTAATATTTGAAGTACTGGAGTCGCTCTATAGCAGCGGCAACTACTGTAGCATCAGACGTAATTCTAGTAAGCAACTCACTTGAAGTTATGTTTTCGTTTAGCCCTTTTTATTTTGTTATGCTCTCAAACTACTGAGTAAATCTACTTTTTTCAATATCGCAAGTACCTCCATCACCTCATCAAACATACCTTTATGATATCGACTTCCATAAAACTCTTTCCCTACTTTACAACTACGCCCCACGAAAACGCCTTGACCATGATGGGCACTGGTTCAGGAATTGTTGATTGCACTGCACTTTATAGTACGGTGATGATTGCCAGACCGGAACCGGAACCTGGCACCATTCCGCTGGGGGATCAGGAAAATCAGGTCCCCGATGGATGGTTTTCCCTCCACTCAGAATTGCATCCCATTGCCACTTGGGACATGCCACATGCTCAACGATGAACAGGATATTACAAATTTTCCTCATACGATAGGCGAAGGTGGGTTGGCCGAGCGAGAAGATTTGATAGTGCCGACGATGATGGCGACGACGATGACGATATGGAAGGTAGGCAAGCAATCAAGCGGTTAGCCGGAAAGAAAATCTACCATCCAACACCCTGGCCGAGTGGGATCTTCTCAGGTCTTCGCCACACACCCACAAGGCTCGGATGGTTTGGCTGGCTACAATTTAATAATCATCGTAATAATGCAATCTTATGGACGAGGCCAGCGAAAAAGGCAATTTTCTCATATAATTGCGTTCGAGGTGTTTCTGTGTGTTTCAGCGTGTGTGTGTGTGTGTGTGATGTCTCCAGAGGACAATCAAGGTGCAAACGATTGTTCGTGCGGAGTCGTTGTTTGTAGCACGGGGGCTTTTTTATGGTTAACGAGGCGTTGCTTTTCCTTGGTGGAAAATTGAACGAAACTGTCCCTTCGGGGATGGACGGTACGATGCGAACAGGTTTTTAATACGCTTGCCAACATTGTACAAGGGGTGGTTGCCAATGTGTTAAGAGAGAAAATCCTCTTGAAAAATGCTAAGGATTCAACATCATTAATTAGAAATAAAAATGGCAAGTAGTGTCTTAAGATCTTTAGAAAAATAAGACATTGGTGCCCTTTAGTTTAAACTGAACTTTGAATACTCAAATTTTAATTAAAAAATAAAACCCCGTTAAAGCTTGAATCAAAATAATAGCAAAATTATTATCAAATCATCATCATCAGCACCTCCAAGCGATTGACTCTCAACGCCACCACAAAAAGGCAAATCTCTTTTGATGTGCTCGCCTGGCCTTTTTTTTCTCCCATTATTATTTCGATGTGCCTTTCGGTTTGCAAAACTCATCCGACCGAAAGTTTTCAACCCCTCCCCCGGGTTGAGTTCTGTCCGGTTTAATGGCCAAAAAAAATCCCATAAAATGCACCATCCGTACCCGGGGTCGGCATAGAAATCAAAGGAATCATCTAGCTGTACAACATCAAAAGATCAATTTAATGTACGGCAACAATGACGTTTGTTGATGCGTTTGATGCTGGAGTGGGGATGCCAGTGCAACAACATAATGCACCCACCCATACACCGATACACAGTTCAGTTCCCTTCTTTTTCGAGTTAAGATATATTAAAAATAAAATAGATATTTTGCGCCAAACATTTCTTTCCTGGTCTTTAAAATTCGTTTTTTGAAGTAAAAAACACGGAACACTTTCATTAACAGCCTTAATGCATTCTGTTAATCCCATGTTTTGCCGGTAAAATAGAAAAACGAGCACAGAAAAAAAACTGGGAAAATGAATGAAAATCTGCTTTAAAACGGCCAGTGCCTCGCACCGGACAAATGCTTCAAAAATTGAATAAACCTCACACCCAGTTCGCTTACCTTGTTGCTGATAGCCGCTCATCGTACCGTCGGGTGGCTCGTTTCACTCGTTTCCGGACACGCTGGCTTGCGATCAAAGCGACCGGGCAGCTCGATGTTCCCAAATTCCGCCCCAACACTCACAGCACAAAACTCCTGCTGCTGCTGCTCAAATAAATCGGCTCGGCAATGTTTTCACTCCGTGTCTCAGTCAGTCAGCTGCCGGTTGGTGCCCGCTGGTGCTGGGAGGGATGTTTTCCACCGACCACGACACGACACATCACAAATACACTCGCACACTTCACCTCACCGGTATCGCTCCCGCTTTCACCACCCGAGCGAATACGCACACGTACGAAGAAACACACTTCACTGCACCGACAACAGCACCGACACGTGGGAGAGATCCGTTTCCGAATGGGTGGCCGGTCGGTTCAGTGTATCGAACGGAAATCCTTCCTTAACCACCGGGACATGTTTTGTTTATTGATTTTGCTGATTATCCCTGCAAAATAGGAACGAGAACGAGAGAACGACAGGTAAGCAACGTGCATCGGTAAGTAGATTTCATTATCCGTTTTGCATTGGAGCATCGAGCCCAGTTCCTGGTGGAGCTAAGCTGTGTGACAAAAAATCGATTTCGAGCGCGGTGGAAAACTCGAACCCAAATTTCCTAAGCTACTGAAATAAAGTGAAAGTAATGCAACGTGGGTATTGGGATTGGGATACAATCAAATTAAATCCTTCTGAGCCTGACTTAAGGTTCCGACTTAATCCATCCTTCATCCTTCAAACCTCGATGTCCTTTCCCAGTAGTAGCATCACGTAACACTACGGCTGGATCGATTGTATTTGCTTCTCGATTGGATTAGATTTGCCACAAAACCAGTTCCGGACAGCTCTCGCAACTCGCCTCCTCCTTTTCTGATGACGTTTGTGTATCAGAATTTAGGATTTGTACACCAGCGTACAGCTGACTTTCGAACCTCCCTCCCAGGCATCAATCTGAGTGTTGTGGGCTTTTACTGTGTGAGCACTCTCCGGTCCGGACCGTACACAAAACAAACGAACGGCCTCCGTTCACCTTTCGATCACTTACTCGATCTGAGATATGCATGAGTGTTGCAGCTAACCGTATTATATCGAACGGCAGCGATCAAAGAGAATTTCTTGCTGACAAAATCGAAAATCAAACACTGCTGCAGCAGCAATGCACCACCACCACCATCGTCAGCAAGGGGGTTTTGCATTCGGACCGGGTTTAATAATTAATTGTTGCCGATGCAGCTCGACCAACTTAGAGCACAACACACACACATGGACGTCGTTGGTGCTTCTTCTGCTGATTGGCGCCTCGAGACGCTCGAAACACGAGCGTTGCCATTCCGAAAGGAAAGGCAGGCCCAGTGGACCGACCTCCATGATTAGGAAGTTTTTGATCAGACGTAATTACAGCCTGCAATTTATACCCGTCGCAACTATTTACCTTGCAATTCATCTCGGTCAGTCAGCGGGAGTGTGATTAATGGTCACTTGAACTTCTTGATAAAGTTTCGATCGAATTGTTTCCAGTGCGAGGGTGAGAGAGAGGGGCAAATAAGGGAAGCAGAACATAAGGGAAGGCTTACGGTTTCGGTCAAAGTGCCTTGTGGTCAAACAAACGGCAATGCAATGCCAGTCTCTTAAAGTATGTGTCATGGTTGATGACGGTGGTAATGTTTTAGTAGGACTTTCATTTGATACTGGTTGGCTGGGCTAGTTCATTGAGAGTTGAGCGGTATAGAGCATGTGTTTGTTTGAAGATTCCTTCTGGATTTAAGTTCGAAACTTCTTCGCTTGTTTGGAGAGTTAGAAAGTAGAAGTAAGTAAGCTGATGTATGTTTTTCTAAAAATAATTATAAATAATCTTATTCTATAAGGGAGTCCATGACATAAGATTTTTTAAAAAGTTGTATGTTGCCTGTTATTTTAGAGAGTTTAGCCGATGGCGTTACAGATTTTGTTCGTAGGACATCGAAAAAAGGACTTGTCTTAGAGATCTATTCCAAGGGAGATCTTTCAAGGAACCTCCTCCAAGTGACCATTTCCTAGTGATCTCTTCCAAGAAACCTTTCCAATGGAATTCTTCCAAGAAACCTCTTCCAAGGAAGCTCTTGCCTTTTCTTGAAAGAGTCCTCGACTATAAAAACCTCCTCCATAAGACCTCTTCCAAGGGATCTCTTCCAAAAGAGCTTTTCTAAGGAACCTCTTCTAAGGGGCCAATTTAAATCTTTATCAAGAAATCCTGTCTAAAGTACCTCTTCCAAGATGCCTCTATCAAGGGAACTCTTTCAAGAAACCTCTTCCAAAGTGATGTCTTCTGAGGGAACTCTTGCCATTTTACCAAGAGACCTCGTCTGTAAATCGTCCGCCATAAGACCTCTCCCAAGGGATTTCTTCCAAAAGAGCTCTTCTAAGAAACCTCTTCCAATCTTTCCTATTTCAATCTTTATCAAGAGACATTGCTTAAGGAATCTCATCCAAGGGAGCTCTTTCAAGGAACCTCTTCCAAGTGATATCTTACAGGGAAGCTCTTGCCACTTCTACCAAGAGACCTCATCTATGAAACCTCCTTCTAGAGGTGTTTTCAAGTCTTCATGCAAAAGACCTCCGTCAATAGACCTCGTCGAAAAAATCTCCTTGAGCAAGAATAAAGATCGAATCATTTAAAGAAACTTTCGTGTTCAACGCATCCAACCTCTATCTAAATAACGATTTTGTCACATTAATAATTTACTTTAGATCTCGACTACAGTACAACAGTTTCCCTACAGCAATTGTACCAAAATACAAAAGTTACTTCTGTTGTTCTGCATAAGGAGAAGAACCCAAAATGCATGGCCCATGTTCCCGCTTCCGTTTACCGCAAGCGTAATTTCGCTACTGTCAATTGCAAAACTATTTTCCACACCATTACTCCAAACATTTATCGCCCACCGAAACCAAATCACCGAAACATGTTCCTGCACGGAGCACTGCTTCCTTGCCGGAAATACTTACCGGAGGTTTATTTTTCTCTCAACAACCACACACAAAGAAGCGGCACGCTGTCATTGCTTGCATGCTGTGTAAGTGTGCCCTCCCGAGACTCACCAAAAACTTGTCACTTGACACACAACAAACACACGACAGGCACGACTTTTGTGTGTGCTGAAATATCGAACGCAAAACCTCGGGCACAATGATGCGGTTCAAGCCAGCTGAGGTTTGCAAACCATCAGGCTGCAAACCAGTTGGAAAAGCGAGGAATTTTCCCGTTGCTTTTTTTGTTGTTGCTACGCAGTTCTGTATGTAACTCTGTCCCTCAGTCAACGTCTGTCAGTCAGCTGCATATGGTCGCGCCACGATTGTTATTCATTAATCACAATTTTGATACGTCAAGCTGAATGTTAATGCTTTCAACACGTTTTGTTTGATGATGAATTTATTATTCCCGCCATCAACCATTTTAATGCCGTGTGTAATGCAAAAAGGCAGTGACGGTTCGGTCTGCCACCGACATACTTTTGGTTGCATTTGTGTGTGTGTGTGTGTGTGTGTGCGTGTTTGTGTGTGAATTTGCTTTTTCCCACTCGGTCTTGACTGTGACATCCGGGTGTACCGGCACCACCAGAACGTATGTTGCGTACACGAAGTACATTTGCATTGGCATCCTGTCCTGGATTTGTCGGAGTGGATCGTATCGCTTGTGCCAACGACGGAGCGACTTCCCTTTTGCCGAGCGGAAATGCAAGGCTTCAAGTTTGCGGTCATGTTTGCTTATGTATGTGCGTACGGGGATCCGTTGTACTGGCAAGTCGTGCGCAAAAGTACGATACCCCCGTTTTCGTCGCATTTAATCGACTTGAAGAAGGAACGCGAACGTTGCACGTTGACGGCACGAGACAAACATAAATATTCCGATTTAGTGATTGTATCTAGCCGGGATGCTAGTCGGGCGGATAGTCGGAAGGATTTGACAGTGGAATAAATAATCAGCTGCTCGTTAGGTTTGGTGCGGGCCGAATGGTTTTGAGCACGCTAATCAGGTTGGCATCAATCTTTGCGTATAAATCCTGAGGCGATCATCAATCTACCGATTGTCAAGTGTATTGTGGAAAGCTTGAAAATATTTTGAATGTACAGATTTATTAAGCACTTCATTTAAACATAGTTTGCTGAAGATGCAATTCCACAGTTCCATTACAAAACTTATCTTTGCTAGGCACAAGTTTCCACTAAATGATTGCAATGTTACACAAAAGGGCTTCTCCACTCCACAAGGGATATATTCCACAATTAATTCTAAACTTCCCCGTGAGTGATTAAATAATTTCATGCTATACATATCGAACTAAATTGTTAACATAAAATTGAATATAGAACAATTCATTTAAAATATATGATAAATTATACTCTTACGAAATCATATTCAATTTTATCTTCTAATTTGCTTCCCCTAATAAAGGCTACTAACTGCAAATAAGTTATTATTGACACAATCTCTTTTGCAGTCCTCAGCGGCTAGCAACAAACAGCAACATTATGTTTACAGTCCACTACACACCCATCTATGTATCTATGTACAGCGAGCCTCTTTGTTTGATCATCGTTTGCATTCCAGATGACCTCTTCAGAGTTCGATTGGAAAATGCGGCTACCGGACAAAGCGAAATGTTTGTTCACACGGCGTGCGTATGCGCGTGTCGCATTGGGATACGTTGCGAATGTGACAAGATTAAATTAAAATGCAATGTGGTGCAGAATTCGATTAACCGGCGGCTTGTTTTTTTCACCCAAAATCGATGAACAAAAAACATGGCTGAAGCTTTGTTTTAGAGCAATGAATAAATTATTCCAATAAAGCATTGCTTTTTGTGTACACATTTTCAATACTAATCGATATTCAAAAACCTGTTCTACTTAAATCTTTCAAGCTTTTTTAATAGAGACATCAACATAATTTTGAAAGCTACCGTCCAAAGGCAAGTCCAACCATTAAAAATCAACGTTGCGTATTGGAAAAACAGAACCCATTGCCATCACCGACCATTTCCAGCGGACACTTTGCTTTAATAGCCGTACCATCCTTTCCAGCCAATTAATCTTGCCAACCGGAGCGAACGGTGCGCCACGTTCGCCTATTCACGTTGAGGATGTCCATTAGCGCCGTGCAGGAAATCGACGCCCAATGACCGTTACGTTCATCACTCACCCCCATTCCTCACATGGCATCCTCCCTTTTCCCTCCTTTCTTCCCTTAATCCCATCGGGTACGTTCGAGATGGTATGGGCAGGCACAATAGCCTTTCGCTAAAACAATTTGCCTCAATTTAGAACTAATTTACAATCGCTTTCTCGCAATCGTACCCGCCCATCGTTGAGCGACCAGGCGCCTCCATCTCATCGGGGAACAATTAATCTCTCACGTGGCTCAACCCCGGTAACCGGTTCGGCGCTTTTGTGTGTGTGTGTGTGCGGACACACGTACGTTCCAGCAGGTACATGTGTCACGTACCATAAATCGACTTCCTTTTGCAGCACTAAACGGTCGCTCCGATATGAGAAGAAACCTGTGTGGCAATTTAGGGGAGGAAGGCGGTGAATTTCTACACCTTCCATTCGAGCCTGAGTTCCATTTCCTTACTGGCCGGATATTCATCTGAGTGCTATTGGTCCTGGATGTATTTACAGCGATCGTTCAAGGCACTTCTCAAACAGATTTTGTGAGCAGCAGCTACCATTTGCAGAAAAAGTTAGTGCAGAAAACGATAAGCATCAACAATTTAACGTCATCTTTAACTGGCGACTCTGTAACCGTGACAGTTCAACTGCACAATGGTGGCTTGCAGTTTTCCGCTGCTGATCCGTTGACCCAAAGCCACAGGCAATTGCGCATTATCGTTCACAAGCGAGATGGGTTGAACTCATTAAAATTAAAGCATCCTCTCTCAATCCACCTGTCTATGAAAGGACAATCGGTTACCGACCGTGCTCTCCCCTCTCTAAACGTTGGTCATGGTCATGGAAATACCTGGCGAGTGAAATGTTATCCTGGATCCAAGCGTGGCAAAGACAATAAGGAACCTCCAACGGCTCCATTTCCAGTATGCAAAAATGCTAGGTTACTTGCTACCTAGCCCGTTGCCACGATTTAAAACAACGAACGACTTTGCTGATAGTAGAACGGCTGCGAGCTCTATGTGAAATCGGTGTGTGTGTGTGTGTGTGCCCTTTATCACGAACCCGGGACGACGACGGAAGCGGGCCAGAGCCTGGAAGGCAATTCCTACGGACAAATGTGTGCTCATTTAAACTAGCGGTCCTCCCAGCTTCTCCCAGACAGCTTCTCGGCAACGGGGTAAACTGGATTGAGTATGTTAATGTCATTGTTTGTGAGCTGAAGTACCCGGGCAGGGTCAACGGTGGGTCGCAAGGGGGGGGGGGGGGCGGAAGGTTGGGCTAAGGGGGGAGAGAAATTGTGCCGGCAGATTTAATGAGCATTCATTTGTCCACTGGCTAACGCTACCGACGGGCTGCGGTGGTTGATGCTGCGATAGAGGTGGCAGCCAGAAGAACAATGAGCCAAACAAACACTAGCGCCAGCTGGCGGTGAATAAACAAAGCTGGTGGTTGAAACCCTTGGACAGTTAGTTTTATAATAGTTTTGTTTCATCATTTGAATAGATAAAAAGCTGTCCACATAAATTAAGAAGAAATCTCAGCTTTCGATTATATTTTAAATACTGAATGATACATTACTTAAAACAATATATAAGATATCTTACGATATTATTTTGTGCATCCCATATGGACTAAAAAAAAATTAAAATTGAAACTATTTATTCTCTTGGATACCATCAACAATCAAGAAACCTAACCCAATGTACCTGTTCAACTCAGTACATACCAGCCCAGAGTACACGAAACGTAAAATTAACGTAATTTAATGTAGAATCAAGACATTATTTTAATTTAATCACCTCAAACACCGCTATAATATATATTTATTTTAAAACGGTTCGCTGCTGCTTCCACATCCACCGAGCCAGGCAAAAGCCATCCAAGCCCCATTCGGAATCGGAGGGTGAACCAGCAACAAAAAGGTGGTCACAAATTAGTGGTTGGAATGGGCATTGGATGGTTTTCGCTCGGCATCACCACCGTTGGCGTTGTGGTTAGGGCAGCCTTTGGGGTTTTGCGTTCGGAACGGTTTTGCATTTTTCCAACCGAGCGAATGAGGTGAGCCTTGTAGAACTCTACCTTGTAGTGCTCCCAAAAACCAAGCGAACGGCAGCCGAGCGGTGCCGGGCTTTGAAAAATTGAAAATGCTTTGTAAGCAATTCCAACCAGACCAGAGAGGGTGAAGGCTAATGCGATTAGATTAAGATGTCATAAATAACTTGAACTTAGGAAGAGGAATGCTTGTAGGCATTTTGGTAGGTGAAATTACGTGAGTTTTAAACATTCCAAGTACTTTATGATGGTTTATCGTTGAAATTTAAAGCAATCAAAGCGAGTTTTAAATAATTTCTTCGAGGTAGTTTTTAAAAATTGAGCGATTGAATCGATCGGTTTCGAATCTTGTCAAAGAGTGGCCTCTTTTTATTAAGACAAATAAGAAGTAAAAGAATATTCGAAATCGATAACACGTCGTTTGACAATAATTATAACTCATACAATTTTGTTTCCATGAAAGAGAACATTTTTACAGATGGGGATGGGAGATTCTTATTTTCTATAAAAAAATGGTTTGTATTTATTGTCAATGTCCAACAAGAAAACAGTTTTTTATAAACATATCATGACGTAGAAAAATTCTGAATAATAACAATAAAACATAGGAATTAAACCAAAATTGCTACAAAAATATAAAAAAATCTTAGAAAAGCGTTATTAAAACCTCTTGATAGCTTTTATTACAATGATTCATTAATTAGTATTGAAATTAATAAAATTGTATTGTATTTTATTACTTTTCTAACAACAAAGGTCATATTTTTCAATAAAATTAATTTTAAATAAGTTACATTACAGCATCAATTCAACATTTAGCTTAATGTTTCAAATCTACTCTGCTCTAATCACAAATCTCTTCTCTTTAAATACCGATTGTCTCCACAAGAGGCACCATTATAAGCCCTCCTGGAACCGAATCGTACAATTGCCTCGCAAGCGCGCACTCTATTGACACTAGGCCTCCCAATCCCAATCAACGTTCGGATTGCGATCCATCCCAAAAAGACCTTCATCAAGGCGCCAAAACCACCAGCACAAGACACCGACGAACTGCCAGCACAGTCTGCACGAGACGTAGTGAATCCATGCCATCCCTGTCCACCCGAACGCCGAACGCCCAAACCTTAATGATGCGTTGGAAACGACAGCCAGAACGTCGTTCCAGCGACGTCTGTCATGTCCTTTACCACCTTCTCCACCTCATTCTCTCTGCCACCCACCGAAGAACGTATGTAAATTCACCCACCAGCCAGGACAAAAGCTCATCCCGGGCTAAATGTTACGGCTAAACGTATGCAGCATGCCACCGTGCAAGGTAGTACACGCGCCATTTGCTTTTCCATCCGATTTTCCGTGTGACGTACAGCAGCAGCAGCAGCAGCAGCACACGGTACGGAACGGATGGGCCCGGGATATCGTAATCGGTGGACACCACCAGCATAACCATCGGAATCATCATCGACGTCATCATTGCCATAATCACCGATAAGGGAGATAGTGGACATGGCACGACATTCATACCTTCTCCCTGGGCCCGGGTAGTGCCCCGAGCTGCTTCGTGCTGAGATATTTGATATGTGCGTGAGGAGGAGAACGACAGAGCGCATGAGAGAGTGAAACAGCGAGATGAGGCATACGATTGGCAGCAAAATTCATCCCCGGCACCCGACGTGAAAGGTTCATGAATATTTGATTGAAGTAATTTTAAATAATTACCGGACCTTGCTCATGCCGGTCACTTGCCATCCCGCTCCGGACGGTCCCTCCCTCGGCTGGAGAAACCCCTAATTTCCAACCGTTACATCAGTGCAACGTGAATGCGGGACGATTTATTTTGATTTCAATGCGAATAATTTAGCACTCCTCGGTACCCGCCTCCTTCCACCGCCCTTCATCGTCGTCTGGTAAAGCTTGCAAGTCGTACCGGCCAGCATTTCAATTTGCATTTTCAAAAGCTTCTCCAATCGGTGAAATGGTGATAAAAGTCAGTGGATAACCGAGACGAAAATGGGGCGTAAGAGAGGCCTGTATTTGAATAGGCAACAATTTCAGCCCCGAAAACGCTTTTCCAACCGATCGAAGCTGGAGCCTGTTGGAATGGTTGCGCTTTTGGCCATTGGTCCTTCAAATATACAGCAAATGGATAAAAAAAAATCGAGCACCATTTTGTTACATGCTGGCTATTGTTCGCAATTTCCTTCCGTTTTTTTTTCAGCATAAAAACCCTTAAATAATTTTCAATTGAAATCATCAAACAAAAGCAAACTTTCTGCCTCTCAATTCTTGCGTTTAATCAACGTTCGATCAATGTTCTAAACTCAAAATGAACCATTCTAACACAAACACACACACAAATCTAGAAGAAAAAATCACTTCTCCCTCCCATCGAACACATTCTCTCCATTGTCATTAAGTCCCCCGGTCAGGGGCAACTTCTTAACAGCTAGTGATTATTATTGGAAAAACTTTTACAACATCACTTTAAATGAGCCCTGTCCGGGAGAGTTCCAGGGCGCGATAGGATCGCTCTTTCGATCCAGTTCAGTTGTTGCAGAATCGGTGTTCTCTGCAGAATTTTTCTTTGCACGGCACGGGGAAAACAGATGGTCGTGCCATCTTCGGGGATGAAATTTGGTCGCTCGGAACAAAAGCGACTGCCAGATAAAACTTTTGCCCCTTAAACTGAAGTGTATTGTTCCTGCCGGAATGGTGAGGTGAACTTGGTGGGGGAAATTTTTTTTTCCGCTAACAACATTATTGAAAGCTTCGCCGATGAAGCCAGGGGAAATGAATGATATTGGGTGATTTCTTTTTCTTTTATAAAAAAGTTTCAAAATGGATGTTCAATTTTCTTACGACAGATGGTTTACTGTTGGCTGGATTTTATTTGCTAGAATGCTTTAGAATGTATCCGAAAACCCGAAATAAAATTTAGAACACTTCTTGTGCTAATATAAAGATTGAAATTATTTTAATGAAATAAATTCTAAGCTCGCTTTGAAAATGACTTCTAAAATCAATGGGTTATGTTATTGGATTGATTTGTTTTACTGTTGTTACTCTTAAATACCGAACCAGAGCTTAGGCATCTAGTTGGAGGATTACTATTGAGATGCAGTTAGTGTTAAGACGTAAAACTTCCTCTGGTGGCCCTTTTGTACATGAAGTGGTTGCAGCGCCACTTGCCAACGCTACCAAACCAACATCAAATCCGTTGTAGAAAGTTCGCTGGTAATATCAGTCTGAATAATATTAGTCAAGATATTCAGAAATGGCCTCCAAGTCCTCATAGAGTTGTCAGTTAAAATGATAATATGAAATTGAAGTATTTTTTTTAAAATAATAACCACTTATTTTTAAAACCTCAATAAAAAAGATTACAGACCATAAATAATTGAAAACAAATTAAATTTACAAAGTGGAGACGCCTAGTACCTCATAATTGTCAGACACTAAACAATCAGTAGCAAACAACAATAACGTGTGACGACTAAACTCACTTCTCACTTTAGCTACAAAATCAAGAATTTCAGAGCAAATGGACCTTTACTAGATAAATTTAGGGTTGATAACTGCATTACCTTATACCGGAAAGCTTCCTCCTCAAACCAAACTCTAACAGTCGATTCCGACTTATCTCACTGCACCTTCAAACTATCCGTAGTGGCAAACATTTCCGGTTACAAAACTGAGTTTCAAATAACACTTTTCACGCAATCATTGCAATCGTCCCGGTAGTTTCCTCATTTCTACTAAAACGATTTTAATCTACAGCAATATTCTGCACCAAATAGCTCATTGCGCCCCGCTCACCATAGAAGCATTTAAACCACCATCTCGTTCACATTCATGTCCACTCAATCATATAAATAAATTTCCCAATCATAAAACTGCTAAAATTGTCTCCTGCCCGTCACCTTCCATTTTCTGGCACGGTGCTTATCTCGCTATTCCGGACAAAGCAATAACTTCTCGCTCCGGGGTGGCGGGAAGTGTATCCTGGCAGCAGTAAAACTTTTTCGATAGAAGTAAGAGAAAAATGTCTTTTCGCCCCCTCGGTAGTGGAGTTGGGTTTGGGTGGAGGGGAAATCGGTTGAATTACCCACGGTCGGTATCCTGTACACTCCTCGTACTCTACACTGATGACGATAATCGAAATGGATTGGATATTGCCTCAAATCCATCGGACCACCAGTTTGGAGCAGCTTTCTTTGCCATCCACGGCCGTCGTGCACAACAATAGAAGACCACCATTTTTGCAACGAGCAGCATGCTCCGAGGAAGGAGCATGATTGTTTCCCGATTTCTATCTGCACATCCGCCACCGCCCTCGCACCGTGCTAAACTACTGTCCTCGCACAGACACACTAGCGCACGGTATGCTAGCGCCCGCCTTAAGAACCTTCCGCATGGCTTGATGACCGTAATGGCTGGCCGTGTGAGGTATTGCCGGTAAGGACTGGTGGTTGTCCTGCAATGACAAAGATCACTTTCCATCTTTGTCCGGGGTAGAAGTATCGGCGGCACTGGGCGAGCGAGTCTCCCTACTGAAGAAAACGGAGAAGTTCAGCTATTCATTGTCGTCTTTGCAGCGTCGTCTCACGGGCGTCCGGGCGATCCTTCGAGTGGGCACGCAGACTTCATTTCAGCGCACGGCCAGCAGGTAGGAAAATTGCAACGCAAACGTGGGTCGGGCAGCGATGAAAAGATTAAAGTTCTTAATGATTTCCTTGCAAAAACACGCTTGCTCCTGCAATTTATCTCTGTTTCTTTTGTTGCGCTCGGGCAAGAGAATATACACAATACTGCTTCCGAGCTGCCAACCAACCGTCCCAGCCCAGGTTCCCTGCCGTTGTCGTCACCTCGGACTCATTGCTACTACCTTCCGGTCTTTTACACTTGTAGAAAACGAAGCGAAATGGGCAAAAACCCTTGGACCAGCCACAGGACGAGCTTATCCTTATCGGTACGGCAGACCACGAAGTCAGCGGCACAGTCCTTGCAAGGACGTCCTTTCGTACAGCCACAGGTTCGATGAAGCAATACATATCACGCAGCAATAGCCCTATCCCCCGTATCTGCACACAACAATGCAACTCAGCCTGCGTTCGAAGGATGCTTCTTGCAGCGTTTTTCCAGGTCAGACCACTTGCCAGACAAGGCCCACGAACACAACGCCGAGAAATCGAATCCACCTCAAGTCGTGCTCAAAGATCGAACTGCAAAATACTTTCTTCCCACTTTTTCCACCACACTCTCCTTTCCACTAATGGGAAATGTACTGGCAACGATGGACCCACCGAACGAACCGGCAAAGTATCTTCGTTTATTCAGCCAACAACTTGTACTTGCTGCAGTCGGTAGGATAATTGTTCGGTAGCAAGCAGCAAAGTCAACCTCTTTGCGTTACGAATCAGCGAACGAACGGCAGGCACGAAGTTTATCGAGCGTGAGCGGGATGTTGCGTTTACTGGCTGCAGGAAAGCATGGTGGAGGATGCATAAGATTTAAAGAATTGTATCTGACATAGTTTGCTTAAGAGCTGGCCGATGTTGCAAAAGCGAAAGCAATCATTCTTTCGTTGCGGCATCGTGCGCTACCTCAGCGCTTGGGCAGTAAGCGCTGGGCTGGGGCAAGTCAAACACAATTTAGCAACAAAAATGAGCGATTATGTACTTTAAGCATTTTAATGGTTTCTTTAAGTACTTTTTACAGTGCATATAGAGTTTTATAAATAATTTATAAAGAGTGGGTTTGTTTATTTGTTTGAATGACAAAGTTAAATGCTTACAAATTTCTGAGAATCTCAAAAACACTTTAACGACATGATAGGACAGTTCTTGAATGATATGTTTCATAAAGCAAAAAATAAAATCGAGTCAAAGGAACTGGAGAAGTTGATAAATGTTTCGGTAATCTTCAGTTCAGTTTTAATTTTAAGGGACTTTACTCAATTTTTGCTCTTCTTTAAAATGTTTTTGTCATTTGGTGGCTAAAATAGACTTCGAATTTATCATTAATATTGCAAGAAAAAATCCAAAAAAAGGCGGATCAGGTGGCCGAGGCGACAGCGGTGCCGGTCTTCACACGGCAGGTCCAGGGTTAGAATCCCATCCAGACCCCCCTCTCCGTACGAAGGCCTGACTACTTTGCTGCGGGTAAACCCAAGTCACAGAATGCCAGAAATGGCAGGCCAAGACCTTTCAAGGTTGTAGTGCCAAGGAAGAAGAGGAAAGTCCTCCATATTCGTCCAAATGTAGTTAAGTTTAGCTTAATAAAATTTATTCTACCTCGGTATTGTTCCTTTATGAATTGCCTCAAGCTATATTTTGATAAATAATTGCTTTAGTCTGAGCTGAATTGTGGTTCAAAAATTCCATATTCAAGGCGATACTGGCGTCAGCTTTCACTCGGCAGGCGGGGTATCAAATCCCATCTGGTCCGTTATCCCGTACTCAGGTCTGGCTATTTAGATATGGGATCAATCAAGTTAGTGAGTCTGTGAAACGTATTGGACGGGTACTGGCTGCTATCGATAGCAGCTTTTTTCATAAGTCATTACAATCTTTTATTTGTTCTGCAGTTCGATAAATAGTTTTTGTAGTTATAGTATAAATTATATTTTTTAAATTAAATTATACTCAAACCCCAGCACACAAGTTAATGTATAAAAGAAATAAAATATGATAAAGCGAACAATACGACTGCCTTTGTCGGAAAGCTTTTATTCAAAACATATTTTCTAACATTTATTCTAACCTTCGCTAGCCTAAAGCTCCACAGAGATAGCCCAAACTTCCCACCACCATCTGTATATGTGCTCAAATTAACAGGCAGCCTGCAATCGAACTGTCATTATCAATAAAGTATCTGCATCACCCATGCGGACGGCAAGCAGAGAACACCAGAGAGCACACCAAAAGAGGCAAAACTGCCCCTCTACGAACTGCAAGGGTACTGCAAAACCCGGATGGCTAAAAACCGGACCTAACAAATGCCTGCCGGTTGCAATTCGATTTTATTTTGCCTTTGCTACCTTTTTATCTGCTGCCCGTATCTGCTGTGCACCGGGACCGATGTGATGCTGTATCGCGCAATGTCTAAACATGGAACGGGAGAGCGAGTTGGCTGCAGAACGGAACTGAAGGGAAATTGACTAAATTCTACAATATCACCCCCCCTCGGGTTCCGACCTCAACCACGCACCACCGCACTGCTCTGCCCGTCATAATCGTTACCATAAAAATCACACATGCTGAACTTCGAACTTATTTCTCCCCGATGAATCCCCGGTCCAGCGTCGGTTTCATGCATGCGACCGATCCCGTCGGTCGGCGATGATGATGTTGATGATGATCCTGATACAGTCGAACGTTTAGGTAGAAATGTGCGCGCAAATAGGCCAACCAACCGTGCGCTACAATCGATTGCAATTTGGCATTCAAAAATTCACGTGTCCTCGGGCGACGGAATTTCCAATTCCCTTTCTCCGTGCAACACGGCTTCACACGGCAGAAGGAAAAACGGATACGCTCGAAACCTTCTCGTGTGAAACATTCATGTTGCCCTTGCCAACAATAACACCACAAGATGAACGGGTGAACGGTAGATAAGAGCATAGACAGGCCAAACTCGGCCGACACAAAAAAAAACCCCTCCCGTCATATAGAGAGGCACAACTCCACGATCAAAACAATAGGAAAGCTAAACGGTGCAGAGAACGGCTAACGAAAAGCTCCTTTTGTTTCATTTCGCTCTTTGCGCTCTTTTTTTTTTGAGGTTGGTTTCCCAATGTCCCTATTTTCATCAATTTGCTCTCATGCAAATTCGGCAGCAGCGTTGTGGTGCGCGTAGTTATTCTTCACCACAGCTCGATACCGCTTTTCGTGTGACGTTTTTCAACCTGTTTCCTGATTCAACCCGATAGTTTTGTGTTTGGTTTCTGTGTACATTCGACAGAACAGAGCGCTGTCATTGATACGGTGAACTGTAAACAAAAGTGTGGAAATGTTTGTTATACTTTGAGGTTAAGAAAAATTTAGATGTTTGCACAAGTCTATCAGAAAAATATAAAAAAATACATTTTTGTTAAAATTTAGTCGTTAAAACTTAATTTTCGAGTTAAATTATTTCAAAAAATTGTTTCTTTTTACTATATGAGTTTTTATACCAATAGAAGAAAGTATAATATTGTTTGATAGTTAAATTGTAAATTAAAAAAAAAAAGTTAGAATCCGGAATGCAATTGAACTGTTGCCAAATGTGATAGCTGCACCGGTCTTCATACGCCAGGATCGAAGTTCAAATCTCTTGCGGGCCGTTCCTCTTCAGTGAGGATTGACTATCTAGCTTCGTAGAATCATTAAGCCTTGAAATCCATTATATGGCCGGCACGCCAACATAGGACAAGCCAAGAATTTATTATCTTATCTCACACCTTAGTAGGAATGATGATGCTTAATTTTGCAAGCCAAAACGCTTGTCAAGATTATTTTATTGAATCTTAAACCGTCAAATTTTAATTAAAATCTACAACTTACTAGATTTTCCTCAAATACAATTACTGAAGTAATTCTCTGATTAAAACTCTCTCAAAAATAAGTTTTGATGTATGAAGTTATCACCCTAAACTAAAATATGTTCCTGCAGCATTTTATGTTCCTACTGAATCTCAGACGGCTCTTAGGACCTTCTTCAACATTTCATCCAAAACTTTCATACCACAAACACCACCAAACACGTTACATTTCCACCCAGGTCTTCGCTTATAATTTGCACACGTGTGCAGGTTTTGTCACCCAAATCTACTTTTCGCCAAGCCACCTCACACCAGGAAACGCATGTGTGTGTGTTTATGAGGTTGTTTTTTCAATTACATTTTTTTCCTCTCCGCTCCTTGATTCACCTCCTTCACCACGGATGAGCGCCCCCGGCAAAGGTAGACAGAACAGCTTGGCTTGGTTTAATTTGGCTGCAAAATAGAACTTATTACCACTTGAAGCGGCTTTCGTCGCTAGCGCTAGCGATGCAATATTGTACGATTCTTCACCAAAACCTACATCGCTATGTGTGTGTGTGTCCAGGTACGTATGAATGTGCGCTTCAAGCGTTTGCTCCTCCCACAACCAACCTCATCCGACTCACTCCACAGGGAGATGTGCGCTCGGTTCGGGAGCTAAACCGGGAGGCAAAATTCGTGCTCCGTCGGCTCGGAACACTGAGTTCCGTTCGTTCGTTCGTTTCGGTCGGTTACGGGGAAGGAAAATCCGAGCGCTAACGCTAGCGTGCCCTGGTGGACGATTGGCGAAACTATCGCTTTAGCCAAGACACACACCACAGTCATGACATCAACATACTCATTGAAGGAAATAGGAAAAGAAATGTTTTTTAATATTATTTCTTAAACACAATCCAAACTGTTTATTATTCTCACTCTTCACAGCTCAACCATAAAGGGAAGATCCCAATTTTTACGCCCATCACCATTGTACAGAAATCCAAACACGTTACTGTTCGCTTTGTGGAAAAAATCCAACCCCAACCAATGCAACGAACTCCACATCGCCAGCTGATCCGAATCGTCCATACGCAGCGTGAAACTTTTCCCTTCGGGCAACACATCGCTCTCCAGCGGATCAAACACATCCATCGCAAGATTACACTCCTTCCTGCCACGCAGATTCTCTTCCGCCGATCGTTCAGGCCGCCGGAAGTGTTGATAATTACCCAGCTCACCCAGCTCCTCCCGGTTTAACCCTTGAAAGAACGGATTCAACACAATCTGCCCGTCGGTGGACATTCTTAGCGCACCCCTTGGAACGCCGGCCGCTTCACGCAGAATCGCATGCATCACGTACCACAGCCGATCCTGTTCGTTCACCATCACGCTCGGGCTTCCCGCTGCGAGGGAACGAATTTTGAACGCGAAACTACCATTTCCGGTAAATTCACTCCAAAGTCGGCTCCAATCTTCGCTCCAGCTGGCAGGCTCGAGCAGCAGTATCCAACCGACCCCGTCACGGCTGTAGTAAAACTTTCGATGTTGAAACAGATCCACTCCGGGGGTGCCGAACGCGAGCAGATAATTGATCGAGTGTGCCTCCAGCTGGCCCAGAAAGAAAAGCTTGCTTAGTTTGTGATCTTGCTTGAGGAGGGTTAGGGAGCTTTCTAGCTTCAGCTGCAGCGGGGTTGGGATGGTTCGCCAAAAGTTGGAAAGAAGTGGGACGAGTTCGGAAAAGGTACTTATTTCCATGGTGGGATGGGCTTTTCGGCTGGGTTAATTGTGGCAAGAGACGAGCGCTGTTAGTAGTTGGACAAGAATACGAATGAACTGCTCTCCCTCTCTCTTTTAGAAGATTAACGTTACATGAGGACTGCTACGATGTTCAGATTAATTTTACGTTTATCAATTGCTTACTTTGTTGTTCAATTATCTCACAACTTAAAGATGTAAAAGTCAACTAACCAAGAGGCTGAATTCTGAGTTTTACAATAATTCTTTGGGTTTAACACTTCACAAATGTGATTGAATACATCTCTTGCCTTGTGCAGTCATTGGAGACTAAAACATCAAAAAGGCTTTGCATACTTCCGGCGCTTGAGCTGAAATTTGCAAGGGAAAACGACAACGAACACTGAAAAGCCGATCGGAACCTTAGCATAATTAATATTCTTTCATCCTTTCGTAAGCTTCTTCTCGTCAGCTATCCGCGTAACAAAATCGACCAACTGAGGCTGAACTGAGCCGTAAGTACACTGGCAAGTGTCTGACAAATTGTCACAAAATCGAATCCATTTCACTGCGCTCTTCACTACGCTCCGAACGGAAGGATAATCTTTCTTATGCTGATTATAATGATTTTCCGTTGCTCCACAAAATTCAGTTTCCCAGCATACGGAGCTTCTAGAAATATCGTGCATTCATACTAACCCGTTCATTTCCCGTCTCATTTTCAATTGCAATCGGTTGCCTGCCAAACCGACCGACCCGCCCGTGAGCGGCGAGGAAGACTTTACTTAACATAAGCCGTGAGCCGCTTTAGCATCTGCTTGCCATGCCCGGCTATTCAGTCATTCATTTATTCCGACCACTTGCAACCGGTGCAATGGTTTAAGCCAAAGCGGAGGGAATCCAGCGAAGTGGTAGTGTGATTTGAAATGGATATTTTGGTGAGAAAATATATTCGTTAGGGAATCCGTAAGAACACCTTTAGGGAAACTTTAGGGTTTTTGGAGTGAAGTACTAGGCGCCTCCATTTGATAAAATTTTTCTGTGGTAAAAAATCTCAAATTCTAGTAAATATCTCTACACATTATTTAAAATCAATTTTCAAAGAAGTGGAAACGACTCATGATTTGAAAAATTTCCAGCTTGATTTTATCACAAAAAAAAATAAAAAATTGAATTCAATTTTAGCTCTCATTTTCATCCTGCCGATCCGATTAGTCATACAGCATCAAATGGTGACAAAGCTTCAATCCTTCTCGGGAAAAGCACTGCAAAACGCTAACAATAAGAAAGTGGATTTGGTAGAAACGAAGAAACTTCACTGACTTTATCCACCGCTCCACCCAGGGAAGCCTTACGGACAGTCACACCAGCGAGGCAAAAACGGAGCAAGGCAAACGGTAAAAGCCGGAAAAAGAATATTCCATTGCATCCTTCCTTCCTTGGGTGCAGAGTGAAACCATTCCGAGCCCTCTCTTTTTTACCTACCTCCCTTGGCCAATCAAGAACGAAAACGACAATTTCAGCCACTACACACTAACACCGACCACTACCGAGAAGTGAAAACGTTTCGTGAACAAACACAGCAACAAAAAAATGGATACAAAATTTGCATGGGAAATGGCCCACAGCCCGCGAGCTGTGCTGGCTGATTTAACACCCCACCCTGGGTTTGGCGCTAAATCACATAGAAAACCCACACTTTAGAGGAAAAAACGAAGTCCAACATGGTGACCAAGAAAAATTGCACATCAACAAAAAAGTCCTCCGAAAAAGCGGAAGGAACCCTTTCCCTTCGGAGTGCGGGAAACCCGATGAGGGAAAACTTTTTCCTTCCGTTTGGCATAATTATTGAATTTCTCCTCTCTCTCGACACACAAAAAAGCGAACCGTGGTGCATACAATGCAGTTCGTCGGGAGCTACATTTGTGAGGCAATAGCGCCACCAACAGAAAAGGAACTACAACAAAGCTCGAGACAAGAATCTCGAGCCAGCCTGCAGTAGCGAAAGCGTAAGTCCTAAAGACACCGAAGCCCGAATGGCGATGTCGTCACATTCCGGGGGCTCATACCGGAACCGACAACTGGACAGAAAATTGGAACGGAAGCGGGATCGCGGGCTGACGTAAACCGAAAACCGCCGGCCTGAGGACGTGTTGGTCAAAGACGCCTTCACAAGGCGACGACACGCCGCGAGGAAAGCTCTGACCAAAACTCTCCCGCGCGCTGTCTGTTGGATGTCTTTTAATTAAGTTATTTTCCTCCGCGAGCTCTCAACCATTCCACAATTTATGTTCGGGAAAGTCGAGTGATGGAACTGATTTTTTTTTGCGTTGTCCCTTTGCCACGTTGGGTTTTTTGCTGCTGCGTTGGTACTGGTGTACTTCTTGAAGGATTATTTTGTACCAGCGTGCGCTGACTAGGGGACGAACTTTTCCGGTCTTATAGACAAGTTCTGATTTTATCACTGCTGTTTGACGCGATTTAAATCATTGTTATCAGTTTTGCAGAGTTGTTTCGATCTCGAAGTGGAGCTGATGCGGATATTTCATTTTAGGTCAAGTTTGTTCGCTTTTGTTCTTTTGAGTGTATTCTAAGATAATCTGAATAGGGTAAAATATTAAACAAATTTTTCTTCACTTAGTTGATAAAATTTTTACAAAACTTTTTCATTTGCCACCGAAAATCTGCCTTATTCATATAAGAGCTTAAATACACTAAAGATCAAATTTTCTATTGGTCTCTCTTTTAAATCAACATTTAATGAACATCCAAATTCCGTTGCAGTTTCTCCATCCTTCATCATCAGCATCCTCATCAGCAGCATCACTAACCATGATTACCGTCACCGCATAGTCACCCGGTCGGTTGACAGCAGCATCAGCACTCGAAATCAGCAAAAGTGGTATAAGCGGTGAACAATTATCACTGTCAGCAGTAAAATCATGTCAAACTAGGCCGTACGAGCGCAATTGCATGGTCGCTAAAGGATGTAGAACAAACACAGAGCGAGAGCAAGAGAGAGAGAGAGAGACCATCTCCGTATGCTAGTCACGCGCTGGAGAGAATCGCCGGTTGGGATATTTCACCCATAGAACAGGCATTTGAAGGAACAACGACACCCTTGCAAATAGGGCTGACTAAAGTTGGGCTGACTGCAAAAAAAAGGGCTGAGAGATGGGAGAGACTCCAAAAATTTGCCAACCGGAAAAAGTGAACTTCAACATTCCGGTGCCCTGGTGCCCGGTCTGGTCCGGTCCCAATCGACGGTTTCGGACTTTGTTTCGATTGCGGTGAAAGTGCATCCGTCCAGTGTGACATGCAGAGTGACCGAACCGAAACCGAGGCCATCTCGTCTGGTGGCAGACACCGGCACAATGGAATGGAAAGGAACTAATTTTTCCAACACTTTTTCGTGCCGGAAACTCCCGTACTTTTGCTGTGCCGTACAGGAAGTGACCGAAGAGGATGGGTGGTTGGTGAGTGACGATCAGACACCACGGTAAAAGCGACATCGGAACTAAAGCCGTGGTGGCAAATTTTCGGGAAAACAATATGAGGGAAAAAGTGGAAAAGAAGCATTGACGTTGGTTTTCTTTGGTGCTACAATTTTTGGTCAGTAGTTTGGTGCACTGTGGCTGCTGAAGTGGCAGTACAGTTTTTACGCAAATGTACGTTTGCTGACAATTTTTAATTATCTCCAAGTGCACCGTTGGGGACATAAACTTTAAAGTCGGTGAATAAATTCGGTTTAAGGTAGATTATTTGGGATTTTATTGGTATTTGAAAAACAATTTTGTTTTCCTCAAGTAAGCCTTGGGCTTTTAAGATTAAAGGCTCCAACGCCTGAAAGTATGCAATCTCTTTTCGAAACATCTTTAAAGCTCTGTAAGAAATGCTCCAAAATTCAATCAGTTTAGAATTCAAAACGATTTTTCAATTAAAATGATTATTGGTAAAATTTGCTCTGAAAGTCATACAGTCAACAAAACTTGAAGGGAATTTAAGAATAAGTTGCATAACTCCAGGGGCTAGGCTTCAGTATTGAACCAGCTAAGTTGACATTTTTTTCGTTTATTAATAGAGGCTTTGGGTCTTTGAGACCTCATTCACCTCTAGGTAAGTTGACAATGACAAGTGAAGTTAATAACGATAAAAGTGGATTAAATTCATCAATTAGCTATTCATTATTCCATTTTTATGATTTAATTATAAAATGGCTATCATTTTCAAAAACCACCATTCAAAAAGCTAATTTAAATAAATTAATCCTGTGTGCAAGTCTCAAGCTTTACAATCAGCAAACACATGATTGTTGCATTTTACTACACATTTTTAATGGTGTGCTCTCGTCTCCTTTTAGTAGCACAAACCGCCATTCTTAACAACAATGTCATTCAATGTCTGATACAGATTATCACAAAACGAAAAATCCCCTTGCAAGAGCTTCTAATTATCTATATGTTTGCACTAAATCCTGTCCCACCAACCAAAATAGAAAAAACAGCGACCCACTCGGAGACTAGATAAACAGAATCAACTTTGATCCTTCACAGATCACGAGCGCCAAGGATGGTACGAGGGCAAGCGAGCAAGCCAAAGCAAAGAGGGAAAAAAGAGCCCAGAAACTGAAATGACTCCAATAAACTTCCCATCAAATCCCGGAAATCCCTCATTCCGGCAGTGAGCAGTGAGGAACACCAGCGCACAAATCACACCCCGTAGCGTGGAAAATCCGGCAGCTCTGTCACCTAATTTTATTCCCCTCATTCACCGGACGATGGTGTTTGTCCTACCCTACTTGAGCGGATCCCAAATTCAGTAGTCGGTACGGTAGCAGCACAGAGCGGAAAAGCGAGAAAAAACCGTTTAAAATGAACGAGAAAAAAGTGAGAAACGAATCAACTTTAGGGACACCTTCAACGAGCTACAAAAAACACCCCCTCACGGACAAGCAGCGATCCCAATATCACTTACCTCGAGCGCGTGCACAAGAAGTTCGTTGGTGCTTTTTTTTTCGCGCTTAGATTTGTCTTGTCTTGCCAGGTCCTTCTTTACACCTCCGGAATAGGTACACACTTGCACGAAACTTGGAACCTTCTTGACTTCACACCGCGTCTCTGCGTTTCCATTCGTTCACTTACTACCCTACCCTGGTTCTTTCCACTCACTGTGACCTGTGAGATCGCAAAGTCGTGCAAGTGCTGTGGACGATGAGGTGGACACCGTTTTCCACTTCACTGGCGTGTTGCGACCGTTTGCACTACGATAGTGTGGGGAGGAAGAAAACAAGTCAAGCCAACGAGGATTCGTACCCTACTTCTTTCCTTTGCGTCCTTGTGTGTACGTGTGGTGCGGGAAAAGGTTCCGTGATCGAGATGGAGTGTGTCTGCCTCGAGGGTTTGACTGCTTCTCGAGTGGAACTATCGGCACGTGCTTCACACTTGAGACCTCTGTGTGTGTGTGTGTGGATGTGCACTGTCCGGAAGAACGGGAAAAGCGACGATGCGACCAAGAAATTATTACGTGTTTAACGTGCTGCTTAAATTGCTACCAGCAATCGGACCGTACACCTAGTCGGGGTTCCTGCCCAAAGTTCAGGACCGGGCAATGCGAGTTTAATGCCAGTGGCGCACGTTTCGCAACCGATGCAGCTAGAGCACTGCAACCCGCAAAAAAGGAACGTGTCGCGTGCTCTTTCCGACCCGGAAAGCTCCGTGCCAAGTCAAGAAGCTTGGGAGATATTTTACCCGATTAGACAGTGGAGTTCCTGGTACGGTACGGACAGCACTTTTCTTATTTTCCTCCGGCTTTCTAGACCAACTTCACCACGTCCAGAAACAACCGCTGCCTATACTTTTCACGCCTGGCTGCGTTGGGACACATTTTTCCGCGTGCGGCCCCGCGTTTTGGTGTGTGGGGTTTCCGAACACAGTGGGATAAAAAGTGTTCGACACCCAACGGCACGACCCCGTCCAGCAGTATGCGCCACCAGCTGGTACGCAGGAAGACCCGAATCACGACCGTTGTTGTAGCGTTGCTGTCGTTTTTCCAGACCCGTGAGCAGTCGGTGAAATGAAAAACATGCTACCCCGGCGCTGCTTTCTTTTGCTTCTGTTCTTTTCGCAGGCCGTCGTGTCCTTAAGCGCCCTCCCTCTGTCTGCTGGAAAACCCTTTCAGCTCTCTCTCTCTCTCTCCCGCTCTGATTGGGCTGTTGATAATTTTTAGGCGAGCAAACACAAAGAAATCAGAGCATCAGCCGGTGTGAGTGTGTCTCGCTGTGACAATTGTTTACCCGATGCTTTGTTCTTCGCTTTCTTCCGTCTGGTTGGGCAAACGGTCCACGGTGGCACCAGAAGACATGTGCCAGCTGTGTTGGGCCAGCCACCGGGAAGCGAAGGTGGAGGGATTGTGTCAGTTGCTATCTGCAAAAGTCGTCACACAATCAGTTGGTGGTGGGTTCATGTGCCATGTTTTCTGTGCCATGAAAGAAACTCTCGCTCTATTGGTAAGGAGTGCCTTTGGGGAGATGGTCGTGGAAGGTGTGAAGCCTGTTACACTACCGTGCTACGACAGATGCACAATTATGACAGCACACCACACGCTACACATATTCACACGATATACGATACGATACTCACACACTTTAATGTACCGAATGCCTTGCTGACGACCTGATCACCGTGAAGAATAGTGTGTGGGTAGTCGACTGCTCTCTTTAGCGCCTAAAAGTAGACTATGGTAGTACACCGCACACGCAGGATAAAGCGGCGTAATTCACTGACGCGGACGATACCTTCACAATCACGCACACACACACACTCACTTTTACACGAACTTTTATACACAAACACGCACACAAACGCTTTGTTTTTTGCTATCACTAGAGTGTTTGTTAACTGCTTAAAGGTGAAATACTACTAGGAGCTGCCGAAAGCGGGTTGATGGATAAGTGACTTAGCTGCTCTACTATTACTTTGATTGTCCGTTTTTTTTTTCTTTGGACACTTAAAGACCTCCGGCGCTTTACTAATTTCTGCAGGGAAGGTTAACAACTAGTTCACAACCATTTCTAAAATTAAGTGAGCTTCAAACCAACTCGGTTGGCCGTACACCCTATGGCGGGAGGGAAGGTCGACTCGGGAACTAAGCGAAAAATTTGGAAACAAAACCGAACGTTCGAAACTTAATCTGCTTGCGCCCCTTTCGCTTGTCCGGTGGGATTGCTACTGTACTTCGGCAGGGGACGGATCGAACTTGTCTAAGGGTTCTAAAGCTTTTTTCGGTTTTTTTTTTGGGAGGCGGATGATTTAGATTGGAAGATCTTTGCTGATATCTTAACTTCACGCACACGGTAAGGATCACTCGCTCACGCACAGATTTTTTTAAAACACAACTTCCACAACACTTTATGGAAGCCTTCGAGTAGTTTCGAATTGTTGAGGGAAAATCGTTTCTTCCCTGTTGCTGTGTACGTATTCTTCTTCTTCTGCCCGGACTGCAACCTTCCAACCGGAGTCAAGTGCCACTTGACAGCATCGACACCCGAGGGTTAATGGTCGATGATGGGTAGGTCTTTACACGCTGGTACACCGCGATATACTGGCCTTAGTGCGGCTCGGTGTCTACCGATCGGTCGTGTCTACGGACACCCACACCCACACGGCCCGCTTCTAGTGTGACGCGTCGTCGTCGGCAGCAGCAGCAGCAGCTTCGGTAACTGCAACTGCTCGTGTGGGTGATACGTTTTGCTCCACCTTCACGTTCCGCGCTCCGACCTTCAAAATCTGCTCCCCAGTGGAGTTGGATCCTGCTCGACCTAGCCTATGGTTCGGTCGTGTATTCCCAGCAGTATACCGTTCCTGGAGGTGGATGAGTTACTCGGCCGAGTGAGTGGTCGTCTGGATGCTGGGTGGCTAAGAATATGTTGAGTTTATTCCCTTTTTGTTGAGTTTTAAATTATTAGACGAAAAATATTCTTATTTTGTACTGCCACTTCATTAGAACGAAATTATATTCTAGAGGATTTTAAACAATTTTCAAATTCAAATTGCACTCAAAAACGAATTCGAACTGTTCGTCCTTCAACGGAGAACTCACCATTTCCCCAACAAGCACCCGAATGCAAGTATCCAACGAACGAACCGACAGCGACACAATTATTCTCCAGTGCTCCCCATCATACGTAGGTTTAGGCTTCGGATTTCTTCGGCAACCACGAACACCCACAGCACGAAACGAACCAGCCCCATTCGGGCCTGACCGTAATAATATAATTATTGTGCTGCAGCTAGCAGATGAACACCTCCCCCCCACAGGCTCGTACGATGCAAGCGCTGGACGGTGGTTTTGTTTTCTTTTTATTATGCTGTGTCAAAATTGCAGCTGCACAATTGGCATTCGGGCGTTCGGTGCAACGTACAAAACGGAACGTAGCAGAAAGGCGTTTCCTTTAAGGAGGCTCCAAGACCAACTGGGGTGACTTCAAGATTACGAAACAGAATGGACATTTTCTGTCTGGAAAACGAGGATAGACTTTTTAAATTAAATATTTGAAGTCCAATGAGATTGAAAGAGTTCTTTAAAACTATCAAAGATTATAATTTTTATTTAATTCAGACACTCAATGCAGGTTAAATATAATTCATCTGTATAATTTCATAAATTCAAATCATTAATCGTCACAAATATTTTTGCTTATTAATTCTTCGAATAAAACGGATTTTGATTTAAGAATAAATCATATTTTTAACAAGAAAAAATTATAATCTGATGAAGACTTGAATAACCCATTTATAAGACACTCAGAATAAGTAATGAAATGCATTAATTTAATGTATTTTTATACCTGTTTCGCACACATTTTAATCAGAAAAATATGTCTAAAATAACATTTAAAAACCTTTGAAAACGCTTTCAATAAAAAAATGTCACCAAAACCCCTATTTACATCATCCTTAAAGTAACTCAAATGCTCAATCAGTAACGAAACCGATTGAACGCCTCCGACCGGTGGTTCATCATCGTTCATTTATTAAATACATATTTCTGATCTCTTCCCACAAAACAGCCCACAACCACTCGTCTCTAAGTCTCTCCGCCTCTTCTTTCTTCCTGACAAAAAAAAACAACAGCTCAGCTAGGCTATTTTAATGTTATTAAAGATACTGAACCCTGTTAATCAAAAAACCACCTTCAGGTAAGGGTCCTCAGAATCCGTTTATTTCTCAAGTGGTACGCACGGCACGAAACCCTCTCCAGCCGGCGAGGGTTTCGCACACACACACACACACCAGGCCTTATCCACCCACCCAATGGTCATGTAACTAACCGCTCGTAACGGGTGGGAGCAAAACCGTATCTGGCCAGGACCTGCGCAATGTTCATTCGCTTGACGGGCAAAACTGCAACAACCGCCTTTCGCGGGTGTTTTCCATTGAATGTGGTTTTGTTTTTCCCTCTCGGTACGGTACGGCTTGGGTTCGGGTGTTCGGGAAAGTTGGCGAAAATTCATTTCCGTGTAGTGCGAAGCCGAACGTCTGGGCGGAAAACCAGTCGCGCGACACCATTTGCTGGACGCGATGCAACATGATGGTTGCAACAGTCTCGTGTCACCACGCAACATGTTGCAAGCGATTGTTCGGTTGTTCAGGCTGAATTTATTTATACCGAAACAGATCTATTCATATATTCATATATTTTATTTTTATCTTGCCGCCTCTCTGGTGGCTACGGCCAGCAAGCCTAGTTTGGGGAATTGGTGGGAGAAAAGCGTTCGCCTACCCCTGTTTTTGTGCTTGGCATGGTTTAGTTTTTCCTTTCTTGCCTTTCAGCCATTTCGATAAGGACGCAGCAAGAGCCGTCTGTCTCTCGCTGCCCTGACCGAGTTGCCAGATTCAACAGTGCGGTAGTTTTTATTTTATTTTTGTAAATTTGATTTAGTGTATTGTGCCTCTTTTTTTTTCGTGTCCAACATGATACGATTTAAACCCGTAACGCTTTTCCTGTGCTACTCGCTTTTCTCTCGGATCGATTTATTCAAATATTTACCGTCTGAAAAACGTACTTTGGGCAAATAAAATTTAAAAATAAACAACCCACACGGGGTGCCCACTCTCTCACACACACACATGGTCGCCTGATAATTGATGTGGGTATTTAAGGACTCCCGGCACGCCTGCCACTCTCCCTTCAGGGCTCCGAAAAAATGCACACAGCCAGCTGTTGTCGTTGTTTGCTGCTGCTCGGCAATCCAGCAATGGGCTCCTCACAATCGCCAGGAAACGTCATATAATGCCGGTCAAATTAACCGTTTCCTGCCCGGGCTGAGCCCAATTGACCTGTACCGCCGCGATCTGGGTCACGTAGTGTACCTTTCAATTCAATTATTTAATACACATTTAATGACACCTCGTTTGGCGTGCGGTGCGAATGGGCAGGCTGACCAGTTGGCACGGTGAGTGAGTTCTAAAGTGCAACAACGCCACCTCTTTAGTGGCGATCGATCGGATTCCTCCCCACGTTTTAACGCCGTGGGCGATGGTAGTCGATGAATATTAAATGATGATGAATTGCCTTCCTGCCCCACCACCCCCTGTTTCAATCTCCCAACCCTCCCCTTCCCCCTCTAGGGTTGGTCACTTTGCGGCCAAGGCCAAAACTTCCGGCCCGAACACACTGCACGGCCGAGTGGCTTTTCGCGCTGTCTGGAGTGGATAATTTTTTACTTCCTTCCGGTTTTCCAACCTCCCGATCTACCTTTGTTGCTTCAAGTGAATGGGGCAGGGAAGGGAAAATTCGATAACATTTTCACGTCGCTTTTCCCTCGAGGGAGAAAGATATTATTTTGCAAAAACCGGACGTACAGGTCATTGCTCGTTTCCGGCCCCTCTCTCGCACTCTTTCGCTGCTCCTTTCCAACGAGCTACACAAAGCACACTGGTTTTGGGGTCAAAATGGCGTTACTTCTCGATCCCGTAACACACACACACACACAACCGCAGTTAATTAAATCATGCGTCCACTAATTAACCCCCTTCGCCAGCTCGCTCGCTACCACCCAACAACATTATCGTTTATCGGATGGGGGTTTGTCCCGATTTGCTATTTCCTGTCGAGCAATAAATTGGCAGCACGAATTGCGAAAAGAGAAACTTTTCACCCGTAACCCCGGCACAGGTTATCGATTCAAGCGGAAAACTCCGCACCAATCGATTCGCCCGAATCGAAGAAAACCCCGTTTCGACGATGCAAATCATTCACGGTGCGATGAAAAGCAATTCCCGGACTGATGCTGGGTGACGCCTGAAGGTAGGCAATCGTCGAACGAAGGCGAGCAAATGCAAGTTTCTTAAGAGGCTGAAATAATGAAAACTTTTCTCCGCTCCGTTTAAAGATGATTTTTCTTTACTCGCTTTCAGGGGTTTTTTTTTTATTTGGTTCCAGTGTACTAACTGGTGCTGTGTGAAGTTTGCCAGACAAATTTGAAGCTGTTGCAGGTTTTTCTTTTCCCCTTCTTTTTCCGCGGCTCATCAATGAAGCGAAAAACGTTTCTTTCTCTTGCTTTCCGAATCACTCTATTGCTTCGGATAATTTGTTGAGGTTGAGGTTGGGGTCCTTTCTCCGACCAGCTTTGATTGGTCGGCGGGGAAAATTACATTTTCAATGGTGCAATTTATTTGCTGGAGGCGTTTTAAGATTTTGCTCGTTTGGGGCTCGCTTTTGCAGCTCTCAGGATAGTTTACCGCCGGTGTAAACAATTGTCATAATCATCTTTAATTCAATTTTTACAGTTGTTTCCTATTTGTATCATTTTTATAGGTTTTATTATTTTTCATATTAGAAATATGACCATTCAATAAATTTATATAAAATATTGATTACATCTTAAACATTTTCTTCCAAATATATTTTTACCTATACTTTTTCTATTATTGAATCTGTCTTATTCTTTTCATTTTCCTTGACACTTGAAGCTTGCACTGCGTTTTGCTTACCTTGCTCAAAAGCTTTCCACCAGCTTTTCTTCAAAATCTAGCCTTGGTAAGCAGTTTACACACCCTCAACAAGATCCCAAGGATAACCTCACAGTCAAAATCAGGAAACCAACACCAAAAGAGACATCCAGCCCCTTCATATTAGACATCCAGAAATCCCAGGCACAACTTTACCAAGAAAAACGGCAAAGTTTAACAAATATTATTAAAAACTTTTCACTTGTTTCACGGGCCGGATCGTTGGATTTTGGAAGCCGGAGGTTGGGAAGTGTCCAAAAATATTGCGAGAAGGTAAACCAAGCAAAAAAACGGAGGCCCAAAACTTCTCTCATCATTGAAAAGTCAAAGGCGGCGGGTGAGCAGCCGGTACTGAACTTCCGAAACCAATGATACTTTACCTGGAAGATACTTAAAAAAACTGTTACTGCTTACATCCAGCGTGTTTAAGGCAGGTAGATTTCTACATTTTATTTTATTTGACATAAGAATTTTATCAAAAATTCTTCCCAGTGTAAAGCTAAGAGAGGAAGTTTCAACACACTAGCAATGTCTTAATTTCAACAACTTATTCAAGCAGCAAATAAATGACTGCCAGAATAATTCCCCCATTTAAAAAAAACTGGTTTTCTATAAATTAAGACAGAACTACATCCCCATTTGGACCATCTTTTTGCGGGCCATCATTAAGCCAAATGTTGCCACCGACATCGACCTACGACATCGCTAATGTACCGCCCGCTCCGAAACCACTGCCTTCATTTCGCCGAAAATGATGACGAGAGAGTATTTTAGTTGAATAATTTCGCACCAACCGAAGGCACCCAGCACCAATTGCATGTTCTCGTACACCCGCCTGTCACCTCGACCCAACTTCATTCGCCATTCCCGGTGGCAAAATAACACAACAACCACGGACAGGCCAACAACGGGCCACCCCACCACACACCCGTCACACGCTGGCAGCGCGACGAGCTAAATGAAGTTGAAGCCCCTGAAGCAGTTTGATGGGAAACTTTTCCTTCGCCGCAAACGCCCATCCACACTGGTGACGAATACTTGTGTCATTTTGGGGCGTGCGGAGGACTCGATGTACAGCGAGCGCCTTTTTTGTTGGTGCTTGCTCTTGTTTTGTATCTTTTGCCCACTGGCAACCAAACCAGCCAACAACTGCTTGGGGTTTTCTCTGCCACCACTCACTGCTGGGGCTTCTTCCACCAGAAAGCCAAAAGGGAAAACTTTTCCATACATCCACACAATCCCGAGAGCCCCCCCCACAAAAAGGAGGCTCATTCATCGCAGCGTCCGCTGTACCGCCGAGTGGCGCGTGAGTGTCATTTAAGCAGGAGGCAAATGCTGAGGTGAAAAGCCCTCGAGCCCTGCCGTTTCCCAGTGCCATCCCGATGGATCTGGAGCGGAACCAAGCGAAACAAACCGATCACGAACCGGTCGCACAAGCTGAGCTGCTGGGATTTGTTGCCTCTTTTTTGTTGTGTTGTGTCCTCGTTTTTTTTGCGCTCACACGCCTTACTGCTCGGGAAAATCTAGGGGAATTTAAAAATAATAAAACCCACCTCACTTTAAAGACTTTTCGCGCATAATTTCGCTTCGCAGGGAGAAAGAATACGGCGACAAAAAAAGGCTCCCGTTGAAGCTTGCTGAAGTGGCTGAATACTTAAGAAAACGGCTCAACTTTCTAGCGACCATTCAAGCAGTCGTTTGGGGCGCGGCGAAGCCATCTTCTTCCCCGGTGCCAGTAAGCTGAAGACGCACCTAAGACGATTATAGAAGCCAGTCATCCTATTAACTCTCCAAACGAGCTGCAAACGGTTAAGATAGGATGCGTTGAAGTGCAATCTGTATACGGCGGAAAAATGGAGGAAAACCCCTTTCAGAAAAGCTTCTCCAGGGGTGGGGCATCAAGGAAGGAACTAGTTTCTGCTTGATGTTGCTACCATATGGTGCCCCACTAGCGGGATGCTTTGAGTTGATTATGATAATGAGAGGATAACTAGAAGGATTTATATAAAGCACCATACAGGAGCGTTGTAACTATGAAGGAAGTAAAGGCGCAGCTGTTAGTGAAAAGTTTAATGGCTAGTAGGAGTTAATCGAATAATGTCTAGAGTTCCATAAATTTTGAAGAAACTATGCCCAAGACTAAGATAGCTGTTGGATAAATAGCTAAAATCAATTAAATAAACGCAGCATGAAAAATGAAAACAATGGCAAAGTCAAAGATCAGAAAAATCAGAGATATCCAGGAAAGTATAAAAAGTAAAAGTCTGAAAAAAACAAACAGTAAAAGAAACGAAGGAATAAGAAAACGAAGAAGAAGAAGAAGAAGAAGAAGAAGAAGAAAATGAAAAAAAAGAAATTGAAAAAGAAAATCAATGGAAGATGCAAGAATAAATGAAAGAAGAGGAAAAAAAGAAAAAAGGAAACATTTAAAACGGAACAGATAAGGACATCATCACAAAAATAAAAAAAGTAATATTTGGTTGCAGATATCAAAAGAAAAAATAACATTTAAAAAGAAATGGAATTCAAATGAGAGAAGAAAATCTGTTATGAAAACGACGAATAAAATGAAAAAGAATTCAAATAAAAAAAGTTAAAATTTAAATCAAACATCTCTTCAAAAACAATTCATCGACAAATGTATTCCTAATTTCTTTTTTTCAAGTGATAAGTACTTAATTTTTATAATTTTCCTATATTTATTTTAAAATTTCCACAGGGTTTAACGCCATTTTAAAAATTTCGTTCGTTGCATCTAAATAATTATGTGCCATTAAAAATCCAACACATAACCTAACATATCGAGAATGCATATTGCTATTCAAAAAAGCAGCTCACACTGAATCAAACAGCTTGCTTTGAACTAACCTACCACCTATTCAACAACTAGAAGCGAACCAAAAAAACACAAATTCTTCTCCTACATGCAACTCTCCCACGAGCACCACCCACCCACCCAGCATTGCAATAACAAGCCGTTAATACATATTTTGCACCGGGTTCAACTTTTCCACCGCACTGCAACAAGCAAAACAGGAAGCATACATATATCCTTTGAAGCGAAACACAAACGAGCAACATTCGCCGCCCGCACGAAGCATGGAAGGGACAGCGCCTCGGCTATCGGTAAGCGTAAATTGTGCAAAATTTCTTTTCACATATGAATCTGAAATTAAAATGTTTCTTGTGCCACCACCAACTCCTTCCTTCCAGTTCCTCCTCCCCCCAACCGGGGGGTGGTTGTCCATGGTCGCTCCAATTGCGAATTGCATAAACCAACCGTTCGCCTCACCGTTGTCCCTTCGCGCACTGTGTATGATGTATGACGTACTTGCACTAGGCGCTGAGCTCTCGGTGTAGGGATAATCCTGTACCACCGTGCACCGGGCACCATAATCACATGAAAGAAAGCGAACCAGAAGCCCGATGGGTTCCGTTCCGCAGCCCGAAACGGTGAGATCCTTCAAGGACCTGTATTTCGGTTGGTATGACGCTTCCCTCTCTTTCTGTCTTCTTTTTTTTTTGGGAGGTTCAGAAGGCACCGTTTGGTCGTACGTGAATTTTCATGTTTAACTTTCCCAGCTCCACACTCATCCTCCCAGACCAGACACAATTTTGTAGGTCGGCTGCTTCACTTCCCCGTTCTCGGGGCCGAAAGAGCAGTAGGCAGAACAGGCTCTAATAAAAACATTATTTGAATAATTTCAAACGCCGAGTCGGTTGGGCGCCGAATCACCTACTAACAAGGGCGGACACAACCTGGAAACCGTTTCCGAAAACAAATGCTTCATTTCGTGGAAGGACGTCGGATGTGAATGTTTCTCTGTGTGTGTGTGGGACTTCTTTCCTACAGCCTCACTCCAATTTTTTCAACTCCAAAAGGCGATAGAGTGTATTAAGCTGTTGGAGGAGAAAAAACACACTTCGTTTGGGTCACCATCACTCGATTGACTGCAATTTCTTTTCCACCCAGCCAAGTAACATCTTCTTCTCCTGTGTAAAAATGGTACAACGAACCGAAAAGCGCTTCTCCACCATCGGAAGACCAGCAACAAACCAACGACAATAGGCACACACACACACAAACGCCGTAACGAACCCTGGGAAGTGTCATAAAATTTACAACCATTTTTCCGCTTTACCAACCCGGGAGGAAACTTCTTTTTCCTGCTTCCTTTCTACTTGCAGTAGGGAAAATTTATTCCACAAAAAAGAACCATCCTCCTCATCCTCCAAAACATGCAAATGGCTACTTAACATGGACATCGAACAAATTGTAGAATAGACCCAAATTTGACCGAAACATAACCACAAACCACAAAAGGTCAACCAATAAATCAATTCTCGATGGTTTTTATGTTGCTTCCTGCTGTGTGTTGTCTACTTTTTGCTGTGTATTTATCGATTCTCTTGACAAGACGGTCATGCTAAGCCTTGAGAATGTCCGAAAACAGTGAAGAGAAAGTCAAGAGTGGAGTATGGAGTTTTAAAATTAAATTGTTAAAGATTTAGTTTAATGGAAATTAAATACTCTTTATGCTTAGACACATATTTGATAGTTGTCACATCCTCGTTTCAATTATTTGCGCTGCTTCTGAAACATTAAGCATACCTTGAAGATCGCTGTAGAAATTCCAACACGTTCAAAATGATCGTTTCAAGCTGGACTGGAGTTGTTTCGATCGTCCACTGAAATAGTTAGTAGCTCACCTCGTAGTCCGAATCAGATGTTTAAGGAAAGACATTCTGACTGCACAATAATGGCTAAGACTCTGCATGGAGATCCTCGCAATCTAAATCTTGACTTTAATATATACTGATCTCCATTCTCTCAATATGCTTTGATTGTTCCTACAAAATAAGCATGTATCAGCATAGACCAACCACCTCTAAATAATTCTCTCACGACATCTGTCACTTACATTTCAAATACACACACAAATCACTGCACTGTACAAGTAGAACCTCACAGGATGAAAGGCGAACACCACTATGAATATAGGACACTTTAAGCGATATATTAACACTAAACACTTTTAAGGTAGTTACCCAGGTAAACTGAATCACTAGAGGACGTCATGTATAAATTTCATCACACCGACACTTCCCACACAACTCCGAACACTTATATTACACGAACAACACAATAAAAGCACGTGCTTTTTCCGAACAACAACGCGCCGCAACGAAGCGTTAGCTACGTTGATCAACCGAAGACTAACTAGGCAGCATCCACGAGTGGCCTTGAAACACTGCGAGAAAGCTCACCACACAAATACGATCTTATCGCTTTATGAAGCACGCGTCAGGACATATCAATACTATCAAGTATGATCGTCGGCACTCCGTTCAACGCACATGGACCAGAACGAAGCGCTACACTTACACACTCACACTGCGGTGTGGCGTATATGCAAAGCTCGTTCAAACAGGTTTACTAATCGAGCACGCACATTCCTTTGCCGTGCTGCAGGAGACGTAAAGAATTCAATAATTGCATCGGACATTTCTTCTTCTTCTTCCTCTTCTTCTTCTTCTTCTTCTTGGCTTAACGACCTGTTTGATCATACCGGCCAGCTGATGGATTATTAGACTGAATGATATCACGTACTTGGATAGTTGAATAGATTAGCTTATTGGACACTTGCATGAGGTCCTGTACTTTGGAGCTCGATCCATTCGCTGTAGATGTTTAGTATCAAATAAAGATAACAATATGCGTACGGGGAGGCGATCTGGATAGGATTCGAACCCCAATATGCAGAGATCATTATAACTGATTAATATAAAAAGATTTTCACAAAGTTTTACTGCTTATGTATAAACTTAGCTCTTCATTAGATTTCTCCAAGGAATCTAATGTTTTCCGATGTGTATCAATTACGCCAGATAGCTTGTGGCACAAGGAATAATACTTGATCTCGTCCTTGGTAAATACAAATCTCGCTTGACTGATCATCTATTGTTGGACGATGATCATGGATGTTGGAATCTCAGCCTAGAATCTTCCACTCATTTTATACAACTCGGAAATTAATAGCTATCTTGCTAATGTTTCGAAGACTCTGGAAAGGTCGTGCAAAGGTTCGCAAGCATTTGGGAATTTCATGAGACTCTGAGCAAATTGTGAAACTAAACTGAACTGACGATTTCATAGCTACATTTAATAAGTAGTGGACCTGTTATGACTCGATTCATGCGTAATGATTTCCAGAAATTTCCTGACCTTGCGATCCTCTATCAAATATACTACACTTTATTAACCATACCCATCATGCATTCTAAAAATCAGCATTCCTATCAGGATCACTAATATACTTCCAGCGACATAAATACGAAAGAAAGAAAGGACGAAAAAAAAACACTCACACATACACCTATCACTGCAGCAAATAATTTTCTGCTAAATGAAGCCTAGGCATCGGGTGGATGATCCACCCACGGAGAGTTTGGAAAAGTGCACCCCACACGGATACACACACACACACACGATACCCTACAGGCGTAACGGAGGAGAAAAGAACTACTCCATCCGGTGCGCGAGCGCGGAAGCGTAAAAAAGTCGTTGATCCGTAAAATTGGAAAATCTGTCCAATAAAATGTAGCGTTTATTCGTTTCCCAGCCAAAGCCACTTTCCCACCCGCTCTTGTTAATTCCCAACCACCGCTTGCTCCACTTCAACTTCAGCGCTCGCTTTGTATGGTTGTGATAGCAAAATCAGGATTTGGAACTATTTTTCTTCCGTGGAGTTTTTTTTTCCGCCCCGTGCAATGTTCGTATGGCCGAAAGCTTTTTGCATTAGCAGCGTGCAAACGATAATATACTGCCCGGTTGCGTTCATTGCTAGTGGCATCGATTACGTTGGTCAATTTTTGAGCCTCACCATGAATCCCGAAAAACACCCCAAAAACTGGCGCAGCGTATTCAGCGAGAGAGCTTCGGGGTACTCCGAGCAAGAGGGTGCTGCGGGCGTTGAGGAGGTGCCGGTGGCTTTAGCGAATGCAGCAGAAAATTTAACCTCCGAACGAATTAATCTTACCGATCGGTGAAAACATGGGAAAATATGCCTGTGCAAAAAAGGGACGCACAGTTATTCGATAGAGCAATCAGTTTTAAATCCAATCGGAAAGAGGTTAAATTCGCCTGGCACGGCCCCATGCAGCAGCACATTGTTCAAGGGAGAATAAATTTGATCAGTTTACCAAAAACACGACATGAAAAAATCGGCATTCACACCATCATTCTACGCAGGCACGCCGGTAAAATCGACCAACGCTTGTGTCGTTCCAGCTAACCGGTGATGGATGGTTTTGCTTCTTATGATTGGCATCAGCGTCATCGGCGTGTAGAATAATAGCCGTGGTTTAATGTGTAGCTGGTGTGATGCAGCGTATAGGCTGCGGTTTTGAAGCACCGATACCGTGCTCTGTGGGAAATAGACGATCCTTTGCGTAGGACGTGAGTCGTCGTCGTTGTAAGGGTTGGCTAGATATTTGCATTTAGTTCGTTCTTCTTTCAGAAAAAAAGCGTAAATACTCTTAAAAACATGCATGCAGTTTATAGATACATAAGCAGAATTGTAGAACACATCTACTCATACCTGTCCGTATCACACACCAAGTCCGTATCAGCATAACTGGCAAAAAAACCGGAATCAGTTCCGGATGATTCCAAAAAAATTGACACCAATACCTTCTGGAACTGTTCAAACGAACCGTCTGGGACCGTGGTAAATAGAGTCCTGCATCGTCCCCAACGTTAATGTCAAGCTTCATTACAATTATCAACCCATGGAAGACGGTTCTGCCGGTTCTGACAATTCCGACGGTTCGGAGGGCTCCGACGGTTCCGACGGTTCTGACGGTTGCGACGGTTCCGACGATTCTGACGATTCCGATGGTTGCGACAGTTAAGACAGTTCTGACAATTCTGATGGTTCCGTCGATTCCGACGGTTCCAGACGATTCCGAACAGTTCTGCGTGGAACCGACGATTCGGTTCCAATAGCCTCGGAATAAGAACCGAAACTAAACCGGTCGGATCCGGAATGAAACCGAAAGTGCATTCCAAAGAACCCATCACTAGTTCGTATGGGTATAATTTGAAAGGTTCTATAGACTATTCCAGATTTTTAGTATGGAGCTCCTCTATCCTCTAGCTAAATATCTTAAAAAGTTTACTTGAAAATCTCTTCAAACAATTCTCCGTTCTGTAATGTTCTTTAACTTAAAGATATTAGATTAGATATTAAAGGCTCATGATCTGCTGCTATAGTGATCACATAGACTTCTACCGGATGCGTTTACTGCGACACACCACAACATTTGCTCAACTCGAATGCATGCCTCTCACATACCAGTAACGAACGACGTTCCATCCAACTACCCATCTCGAAATCGTACCGCCGTAACAAACGGATCACAATTAGTGACAATTATGCGATGGCATTAGTCAACAGGAATACCACACATGCCCCGATGGCCTTTCGCCCCAGAAAACCTAGTCCCCAAACATGACGCTGGGTGGGAAAAAACCGCAAAAAGAACTGTAACATCAGCATATCTGACGACTGCTTTGTGTCCACAGGAAGCACTGGAACGTTCCAACGAACGCTCTTCTCTTCACAGCATCAATAAAAAGAGGAATTCTTTCCCAGTGTGGTAAGAGACTTGCCTCATCCTGCCATACTGATTCAGCTTCTAACCGGAGAAAGGAACGGAACAGATGTCCTTTTGCTCGGACCCGAAAAAGCCACGGAGCTGCTCTGGTTTAATATTTCAACTTGACCGCATAATTATACGCATCTTACCGCTCCTTTTTGGGGCTTTTGCCCAGATAGCACCGGATAGCAACGAGATTTTGATTGGGCTCATTTCGCTTCTCGGAAACCCGGGCACAACACGCTCACCTGCAGTCACAGCGTATGGTATGGTGGATGGTCCCAAACACACAACAAGGGCAACAGATTAAAACGAACGATACTGGTCAATCTGAATTCGGAAAATGTTTATAGATATTGTGGTTAGAGCCCCAAGCCTGGTCAAGGTGTCGTGAGTAAGAGGTTCGTCTAAACTACGCTTTCCATAGTTGCATCATGCTGTGGAACGTTCTATTCTCGATGAAATTCTTGCCGAGCTATATCCTTTGTATCAAGACCGTATCATTGTAGGTGTAGATGATTTTAGGCTTCACCGTACTCAACGTACGCCCATTAGAATGGAGCCCAATATCATCGAGACTAAATGAAAAAACGAGCAATAAAAATACCTAACCATGATCTGAAAAGAAATTCTTTTGCTTTTTACTCACGGCAAGGTGCCTGTTCCTATGGCATTAGATACAAGAACTCGCTCGAAATGTCTTGTTTAAATTGGCAACACAGTGTGCCTAATCGATGCTGAACAAAAGGGTTCGCAAAGGGTTAGGCGAATTAACCAAATTTTCTCCCATCGATATGATGCTAATCTGCTATTGTCCGTACGACATGTCACTGGTGTCCGTGTTCCAGCCCGGCAAGCTGTAAGCAACAAAAAGGAACACAAGCCTTCGTTAAGTGTAGCTTGTGGCTTGTAGTGGATGGCACCTTGTCGATGCACCAAACGCCCCGGGTTCTTGATGGGTTGACCACGGGCCAAACGCATTCGGATCAGGGGTGAATTACTGCAGAGGATTTGAAGCGGATGTCCTTGTGTTCTGCCTGGCTGTCCTTTGTGGATTATTGGGATCGAGCCTCGGGTTCCGCCTGATGCAAGGAGCTTGCTCGGGTGAGATTGGATTAAAATGGAGATTTAGACGCTGGGGAGATTTGGATCGTTCGGTACCGTTGTACTCGTTGATTGTACGTTTAGTTTAAAACAATTACACCAATCCCACCGTGATACCGGGTATAGAGCGATGAGATTTGGAAGGATTGAGCTGGAATAAAGTTAGGTAAATGGGTGATAGAGCTAAACTAGCTTAAGAGATGCGTATAAGTTATGAGCACACATTCAAGAAAAAATATTATGGACTTGTTTGAACTTAATGTCTGAAGCATCCCTAAAAAGCAGTATCCATTTCTAACACATTCAGGACATTTTAGATCCAAGCTTTAGAAGCTTCTTACAACGAGGATCACTCAAAATTTCTAAGGGCCTTTTTTAGGGCCATTTAGAAAGGTAGCGATCTTCGATACTTCTCTTCTTTCCATCTGATCAATAATTCTTACTTTCTCCGATGCCTTGGAACAATGTTGTCTTCTAGTCTCTCGTATCCTTACAAGGATCTGACTCTTGTTATACCTCGAGATACTTTAGACACCTTTTGAGACCGGAGATATACCTTGAGATACTTTAAACCTAATAAGACCCTAACTACTCCAAGTCCCAGAGGCAAAGAACAACAAAGTAGGGTCCTCTTCGGAAACTTGATGCTAGAGACAGATTCGTCGTCATCCTCCAGTCTCTATTGTCGTTCACGTAATGCAACATCTTGGGCTACTTGTAGTTCCAGCTCAGTGTGCTTCTTCTTCCTTGGCACTTCAACTTCATTTGATTTTATCTTACCCGTTACTGTATCTGAATGGGATTTAATCCCCGGTCCAGCCGTTTGAAGAACTGAGCCACAATCGCCAGAAAAAAGCTTCTAAGAGTTAGTATTATCAGTTCCACGGGAGAACTAAGACGTTGAACAGAGTGAGATAGCTTCTTCAGAATAATCACTTCCTTAGAATATCTTCATCTGCTTCCGGGCAGCTATATCTTACCTTTTATTTGACAAAAAAAAAATTAACATAAGTCCGTTATTTTATTAATGCACTCTTTACTGCGAAAAGCAGTATGGGGCTCCATACAGCACTTACAAAATGAGCTACCCATCTATTCGTACGGATTTACCTGTTCCCTACCTATTGATGTACTGCTAATGTTAATGTTCGATAAATACATAAACAAAGTGCATGCTGAAGTGAAGCCCGTTCCCGGTTGCTAAAAAGTAAAAGCACTCATAAGACAGCCCGAAATCCTCAAATCCTCTGCAATACAATCGACGACCGAGAGAAAGAGGAAGCGAGAGAGAGAGAGATAAAACTAAAGCGTGCTTCGAGGCAAACTCCCAACACGACAACGGTGTGTGTGTGTGTGTGTGTGTGTGTTGGGAAAACCCTTTGCACACTTTTTCCCTCCAATTTGCGGTGAGCTTTCCAGAAGCACTTCTAAGGTGCATCGACGGTAGCGCACGGTACCCGGCAACCAAGATCGGAAAGAAACAATTTTCAAAGAAACTGATTCCGATTTCATCTTACCGTCGTACCGAGCTGAGTCGGAACCTGGAGTGTGTGTGTGTGTGTGAGTGTGTGTGATTTGAAGTGGGTGTCCTTTACATCGGTATCGTTTGGCGGAAGCATAGGAGTAACTTATAGAACCTCACACACAGTGGGAAGCAATACCTTGGATCAGGATCGCTTATCTACCGTGCTTGCGTTCCTTTCCCCCATTGCAACTTCGATCCGGCACCAAGGTAAGTTCCTAGCAGGAAAGAAAATACACCCAGCGAGAAAGAAGGTAAAAGAAAGCGCTCCCATGAAGCAAGAATCCCTCGCTTGATAAGAATACGAATGAAAAAGTTTACCGTTTTCCGGTTGGAGGGTTTTTAAATCTTCTGATAGGATATATATTCTTTCTTTCTTAGGATTTCTTTCGGTTTTCTTTGGTTCTCCACTCTTTGAATCATCCTTGCAGACACGTATGACGCACCAGGAAGTGTGTCTCGTGTTCTCGACGTGAGTTGCACCATCTTTTTGGGACCGGACCGGAAAAAAAGGCTACGAAAGTTGCATTGCACGCGCTCCAGCTCTCAATGTCTCGAGAGGTTCCTCGAGGCGACGCGTTCCAGAACGTTTTTGCGAGTGCAGCTTTCCAATATCAGTGGCAAGCGAAACAAAAAAAACGAGTGGTGGAAAAACCGGCTGCGGCTAAACTTCATCTGCGAAAAGCAACAGGAGCCGGTTGAGTGAAACAATAAAACCAACCCCCTGGTTCCGGAATCCGATAAATAGTTGGTTCGGGATTTAGACTAAGACCCGCAGGACGCGCACCGAATTCGTGAGATATATGCATAGCTACTCCACGCAAGTGACTTACCGAATTTAATGCATTTTATTGCTTTCACTCTTACGGTAAAGCGGCGTTTTACCCCTAGCTTTCCCTAGTTTTGTCTTGTCAGCTCGAAGAAAATACATTCCCCTAATCCCGCTCGATGTGCAGTGCTATCCCTGAAAAGGGGCGCAAATAAAAACCCCCATTCAATTCCCATAAACAACTACACGCTCTGGTCAATTCGGTGGAAAATCCATAATCTTAGTTCGAAAGTTTTGTACAAAACTTCTTAAAGACCCTGGGTCGGACACTCCGGAGCGCGTTTTCGCAAACCTCTGGGCAACATAAATTCCACAGCCCACCTCATCCAGGCCTGGTAGTAATCTTCCGTTTACGATCGAATGATTATTTATCGCTTGAAGGGATTCGTCCGTAGCGAAGTGGGAACGTACAAGGACGCAAGGCAGCAGCAGCAGCCACCAACCGGACATGACATCTTTTCCGAGGACTTTGCGGGTGCGATTTATTGATGCGGATTTGCGTCGGTCAGTCACCCACCGAGAGGGAGAGAGAGAGCGAGAGCCTACTGCAGGTTCGATTATCAAACGGTACGAATCAAATAAGAAACCAATCGAATCGAGCACTAACTGTGCCATTAAACAAACGGTCACAACACGGTCCTGGGGGCGTCCGGAGACACCGGGACGAAGGCTCTCATCGGTAAATCGGTAAATCCTCCCCGAACCAAACGGCATTGTTAACCGTGATTGGGTGATATTGGGCGGGAGACGGGAAAGCTTTCGAGCTTCCGGCACTGGATTTCAAGCTGTCAAAGTTGCCTGATCCTTTCACGATGGTGGAAATCGGAACGGTTTTGCGTTAGCGTATCGTGCGGCGTCTAGCAGCGTAACGGGGCCGGATTTCCGGAACGGTCAATTAATCCCGCACTTTGTTTTGTGATTCCGACCGCTGCGGAAGATTGCGATCGGTCAGATGCGTTTCATTGATTGTTTCTTGCACTGGCGATGCGTAAAGAAGAGTTTAAATTACACTAATTTTATTTTAAAGTATATTTACTTTATCCTTAGCGGAAGAAAATACTCAAACGAAGCAGCAGTACGAAAAAATGCACCAAATTGCATAACTTCTGGCGCGAAACGCTTCGAGCATGAAATGTTTCACGCCTGCCATGAAATTTCAAAACGCTATTCATCTGATTACTTCTCAATTTATTTTCATTCTCACAATTATGCTTCTTCTTCACGTTTTAAATACGAAAAACAAATAGAAAGTTCCTCGCACTCTTCATCAAGCAAGAGCGTTCAAATTTCTAAGTATTCAACAGCAAATAACATAGTCAAACATGAAGCAAACCTGCGTATTCTCCGACACTACCGACAGCTTTATTGAAAAGTTCTATTTTCCCACGCCCTAGTAGAAATTTAATAATTCATTCTGGGAACCACAATCCCTTCCCCTCAGCCTTTTCCTCATCACTACCACAACAACAAAAAACCCAACCACACACCAGCTAGATAGGAAATTAAATCGCTAATGTTTGTTGTTTACCCCAGCGCCGGGCATCCACATCATCCAAAAGCATGCAAACCGTTAGCAAGCAACGTCATCATATTTTCGACGTGTGCATAATTTCAAACTTCAGCCCACTTCAACACTCGGTTTCCCGTTCTGCTGGAACCGGCCTCATCGCCAGTTGACCTCTTCTGTCAACAGTTGTGTTTGTCGAACAATCCAATACAATCCCGGCTCAGCACGGCGCAGCGCAACCACTCATCCATAACCAAACGAGCTGGCGAGTACCGCAACCGGATTGAAATGTTTGCCCGTCACCGAGAGGGGAGAGAGCATTTTGAAAAACATTATCAAACCCCAAAACAGCGCAAATACCGACCAAAGAAAAAAAAAAGGTTCTTTCGCCACCAAACACGAGAAAAATCGACAATATAACGCAGGGCTAGAAAAAGTAAGTACAGTGAGCGAGAAAGGAAGCAAAAAAAACACCATTTGAAAAAAAAATCACACAACGCAGTTGTCGAACAAGCGAACAAGGATGCAGAACAGACCAACAAAAAAAATTGAACATCGCCCACATACATCATCATCATCATAACTCATATCGGATTCACACATCCAATCCGCTTGCGCCAAACGCGGGATCGGGGATTCGTTTGATACGGAATTCACCAAATCCATCATCACACGATCGCAGTGCTGCAACGTACGCACCGAACGTTTCGGAATTCATTATTTAAAACAAATTTTGCTCGCGCAAATTAATGTTAATCTCATACATAAACGTCAAAACCCGTGCCCGTCGGGTGGTTGGGTGAACTCGATGGACGTTGAGCCTGCTCTCGTTCTCTCCTTCTCTCTCTCTCTCTCTCTCTCTCTCTCTCTCCCAATACAATCATCACAATTGTTCTCGTAGCTGAAAAGGACCCACACTCTCCCAAAAAACACACACACACATCCACACAACAAGGATATAGCTTCTGAAGAGGTGGGAAAATGTTTGCCCGTGGCCGTGTTGCCAATGTTTGACGAGCAGGGCGACTGTGAGGAACACGCGAAGGAAGGTGAATTGTTCAACAGCCCAAAAACATTCCCAGATTCCAGCACCGGGGTTCGACTGTGGCTAGTCATCCCTGACAAAAGGGGAGAAGAGGCTCTGCTCGCCGCTGGCAACACTGCCAGCGTCGAATGATAATTTATTCAACACCCATAACATGCATACATTGCCACCCGGCACATTCGGGTACATCGTTTTCCGTTCCGTTGCAAAAGGTGATGCTGGGCAGAAAATGGGCAACTGGAGCTAGCTGGCAGCAAAGACAAAGAGGAAGAGGAGGAAAAAAACCTGCGCCGGGTGAACCCTTTTACCCGGAGCGGTTGTCTCCCGGTGCATGTGAGGGCGAAATTCTGCACCACGCAGAACACCCGCATGAACAGAACAACGTTTAATAGATGGAAAATGTGAACGAGATAAATGTTATTAATTTAGATTTGCATTCATAATCAACGAGGAGTGTTGGCGCGGTTTTCGCCAAACCCGGACCCCGGGAACCGGAGCGATAAAACCGCCGCCACTGGAAAGCTGACCCGGTAGATACAATCGCGAACCGAACCCATTCAACGTACTGGCAGAAGAAGAGGCGAACAAAAAAAAATGAAGCGATGATGGTTCACATTGTGCTGGAAAAATTGTCCCCAGACTAGAAAGTTTTTCCCGCCTTTCATTTCCCTACCTTAATCGGTTGGACGACCCCTGCACCGGTCGGTATTCCCACCTGGACACGGAGACAATCGCACCGAGGTTCGTCCTGGGGTGATGTCCATTTGGTTGCTGGGAGTTGGAACGCCCCAAATGTCAATTTTCGTATGCACCGAAACGAGCCAGACGGCTGGCTCGGTGGTTGGTGGAAGCTCAACAAGAAGCCAATCAGATCAAAAATTTTAATCCGCTTAAGAAGCAACGACAGTTGAATTGCAGTGAAATATAAATTAATATTTAGTGACCAGCGCCAACTAATCTTGCGTGTGGCAACGAGCAAACCGAGTTCTTCTCGGGATAGGATTTATGTGCCCTTTTTCTGGGTTGTAACAAAAATGGAAATGCAATTTTACAGTCTGATGACCGTTTTGATGGTTCAATCGATGCTAATTTCGGGGCTCGGGAACGACGAGAATCGTATTAATTGCATAATTTTACATAAAAGATTTGCGAACAAAAAACTGTCTCCATTATGGAGATTGAAGAAGGTTGCTTGCTCTTGGGGCAAAGGTATGCTGAGAGAGTTGATTGAATATAATGTAAGCTTAAAAGATTGGACCTGATTGATAGGAGCAATGATTGGGAAATTGGAAGGAGACCGGCTAGGCTTCGGCGGGCTGGTTGTGTCATGAGAATGTCACCGGACGACCAAGATCCCCTGAAGTCTTTTAGGCCTTCCACATCGACAGAAGAGCAATGATAAATAGAAGAGGCAATCTACACTGAAATGGAAGCCTGAGCGATGGCCTATATAAATCCGATAAAATGGCCGAGATATTATATTGACAGACGACGATGCTCGGCCGTGAGCGGTATCTTAGACTTCTGCAGAAGTAAATAGAAAGATTTAACGAAGATAAACTGCAGTAAAAATATTTTTTAAGTCGAAAAAAACCGACATGAAATAAAAAAAAACCCTTTAAAGCGCCTTAAAGTATGCAATTTGTATAACAAAATCGCCTTTTTTGTACCAACAATCAGCCTAGTCGTTTAAAAAAGATATTTTAAAACCATTTCGCCAATAAAATCAATCCTTTCACCTCTTAAACACCTGCCTTCAATACTATTCCGCCCATAAAGGCTCAAACCCGAGCTTTAACGATCGATCAAACAAAATCTCGGCTAACTTTCCCACAACCCATTTTTTCCTAATCCATCGCCCGCAAAAAAAGACGGGTTCAGTTCAATGAAACTTGATGAGCAGCACATCTTTTCGGAGCGATGTTTGAAATGAAACAAAGCCAAAAAAAACGAGGAGGAATCCAAATCAACACACAATCAACCACAAAATGTTCACGAAAACTGCTCCAAATGTTCGTCTGCTTGACAGAACAGACACATACCGAGAAGAGGAAGAAAGCAAATCCTACCGAACCGTTTCCCTAACATCTTGGCGCTTTTGCATTCTTGCAGTTGTTTGGTTGGGATTTGGTGCAAACGGTTGAAGGATTTTTCTTTACTTTCCTTATACTTACGATTGAAACTCGTTTCGTCACCTATTTTCCCAGTGCTTTCCCCCTTTCTACTGCGTCACTTCGCTAATGCGACTGAAGGAAGGATTTTCAATGGTTTCGATTTGCTCCTTTTTTCTTCCCGGCGATCCCTTCCGAGGTAAATGGTAAAGGGCTTCGCCAGCACCCAACCCCTCCGAATCACATCCCATCGACGCGAATTGTCAATGCTAATCACGTACTTTTGCGGCATTTTTCCTCAACTTTTATTTCATTGCTCTGGCGCGGAAAGAATTGTCGAAACATTCGAGTCGAACCGTTTCGGGCGCATCATCCTGCGGCGCGGTTGGATCACTGCACTGATGTGTCTTTTATGTCTACTGCTCGGGCTGAAGAGTTCGCGTCCCGGCACACAGGCAATCGTCTGCGGGCAACATCTTCTTCTCCGGTGCAAACGGTGAAAGTTTACATCTCCCACCCGGGCGCTGAAGGGATTGTGATTACGGCTTCCGGATCAACTACTGGGATCCACCGTAGTGCTTCCAGAGAAGACATCCGTTGCCAACCGTTCATCCAGCTTTTAACAACACTCACCCCGTTCACTGGGAGAGCGAAGGATGCGGCAGTAGAACGGAGGTTGAATCCTACGCGGAAAGCTTTTATTTACAGTTTTCCACGATTTAAACGATTTTTGTTTTAAGATTCTGGGCAAGACTTGGGCTTCGGGAAAGTTTTCACCATCCAGCGCTGGTGTGATTTACATGACAAATGCATGGTGTCTTTTTTGAGGTTTTTGTTTTGCATCTTTTTTCTTGGTTTTTCGGTGGAAAATCGGTGAAAAGCTGAGGATTAAATCGTTGCTCCAATATCAATCGAAGAAAACAATCACAAAAGCATCAACAAACTCGTAGTTAGCGCCGCGATCAGTGCATTTTACAACTCGAGTAAAGCGTGCGCCTAAATGTATGCAATCCGTAGTTCAGTGAAGGGTTCGTTGCTGATGCTCGCAGAACAACCACAAGAAATTAAATAAAAAGCATTTTATTCAATAACATTTATTTCTATCAATCGAGCCATTCCACATGAAGGTAAATTTGTATAAATATGGTATTGAACGTGCTGTGTTTTTGTTTTTGGTTAAGTTATTCGCCTTCCTTCCACATTCACCCTATCTTTATTTAATCACACTTCTAAAGTGTTCGGGCCACGAATTGCAACGATTCCACCAGATGTACTGCCCACCATTCTACTAGCTACTTCGATATTTTACTAAACAAAAGCTCTCTTCTATGATATAATGCATCATTTCGTGATCAACACTACTCATGTACCGCGAAAAAAAAAACAAACCAACAACAAAAAATGCTTTGAAATCTTACCATTTGACTAGCCAGCAAGCGCCGTTACGATTTGGACGCCTGTACTGGACGGTAGGAGCAAACACAAACCTAGCGATACACAAAACGATACACACGCACACACGCGCAAAACATTCACACCTTCTACATAAATCAATAACAAGGGGCAAACATATATCTCCACCGTCGCTCATTTTGTCTTCCTTAAATGGTACGGATTGTATTAAACGATAAACTCGCGACTATGTGATGTGTCTTTGCAATGTCTTCGCTCCGGCTCTATCTACAACACGACTGCTAATTCTTCGGTTTCGTTTGATTTGGTTGCGAAAGTTGTTTGAATATTGTTCTTCTCTGCGTTCTACACGAGCGTTCCCATGTTGGCAAAGTCCTCCGTCAAGGCTTTCACGGTGCTTTGACACTCTACCGAGGATACGGCCGAATGGAACAGCTGCTTTGGACAGACCTTGTCGTCGATGTTGGTATTGCAGTTTGTGCCCAGATTGTTGCTGCACTGGATGAACTTGTTGATCTGATGCACGGAAATCGCATCCGAAGGTACGGTTAGCCCGGGCAACCCGCTCGGCGCTACCAGCGTTGGACGCTGGAAGTTTCTGGGCAGCGTGTTGCTAGCTATAACGATCTTTGCCGGTTCGCCTGGTCCTACCGGGACTGGGACCGGTTTCGTGGGGATTTCGGCGATCGGATACAGTGGATAGCTTGGAAGAGGTTTACCAGGTCCGAAGGTCATCGTCTGATACGGTGGATGAGATGCATGGGACATAGCCACTTGCTGATGACTATCCTGAACCTCTCCCAGTCCTCGATCGAGCCGCATAACCGGGGTAGGTTGTGAAAAGTCCATGATAACTTTCGCATCCACCACATCCTGGTGGTTGAGCTCTTCCGTGAGACTACGGAGCAGATCGGTCTTCTCCTGCAACATCGCATCCGACTGGCGAAGACTCTCATCGATCATCTGCAGCTCGTGATTGTCCTTGTCGATGGAGGAGTTGAGCTTTGCCAGTGCTTCTTCAAGCTGTGTCTTTGCTTCGTCCGGTGGATCCTCGAGCTGGTAGTGTCGGACCCTCTGGAACAGCTTAACCGCAGATTCTTCCTCCCGCTGGATCTGTTTGTTTAGTGAGACGATTTTTTCGAGCAGTTTTATCTGCTCCTTCACCGAGGATGCTTCACCACTCGCCGACGCGTTATTGTCCGAGTCATGGTCCGGTGCAAAGTCCATCTCCGGTGAGGCGGTAGTTGTTGCCTCGGATGTAATGCCGCTATCGATCGCATTCGGATCCGTCTCGGTTGCTTCCGTTAATCCTTTCAGGTACGTCTCGAGGAGATAGTTTTTACCGTGCTCACGCTCACGCAACCGATGCCGTTCCTCCTCGATCATGTTGATCTGCATCTCTCGATCGCTACAGGTAGTGAACGTAGTGGTACCGATCAGTTCAACATAAATCATCCTTAAGAACCCCAGCTGGCCAGCTGCCCAACCCGCTACCATTTACTCACCGCAACTTTGACAGCTGCTGCTGGATGATGTCACCCTGCTCGAGGATCAACTTCATCAACCGTTCGATCGACGTTTTGGACGACTTTGGATGAATGGTCTGGCCGTGCGTCATCCAGGCGAAGGTCGACTTCTGGGCCCGGTGCCGCTTGCGACGCACTATTGCACTGTTGATGCTGCCCGTAGGACTTCCGCGACCACTGTCACGATCGCGCTCCACCGTGCCGTGTGTGCCACCGGCAGCACCATTGCCTCCCGATCCAACCGGACCATGGGAACCATCGACACGGCGAAGAATAAATTTCACCTGCGGCAGTAACATAAAAAAAAAACACACACATGAAGCAAGAAAACAAAATGGTGAGCGCATTAGTATTGGCGATTAGAGGTGGCGATTTGTAAGTCGATTTGCTAACGTGAACGGTTCCACGACTAGCCTTGAGGTGTTCATCTAATGGAGCAGCTTGTCAATAAAATGGTTTACATTACTGACTTTTGCGTTCGGCTTTTTTCTCTCTCTCTCTCTTTTTGACATACTAAGCGTTCGATCGGTTGTCGCCGATCATTATCACTGAGCATTCATTTCTAAGCAGACTTTGAACTTCCATTTATGGCGCTTATAAGACATGCTTTATACTTCAGATTGCTACATAGGACAGTGGACTGTGTACAACTTCTTGCAAGCAATAGGATACGAGCTTTATGATCATGGCGATGTTTACCAGACATTTATATGAAAGATGGTCCTTCGATGATTTTGTATTGATGTCTAGCCATAAAAAGTCATCTTTAATTAAATAGCCATTTATTTTATATATTACATCGACTCTTCGTCTAATTAGCTCAGGAACTATCAAGAAACGAATAAACTATCATACTAAAGTATCTGAAAAAGAAAGGCGTGTCACAATCAGGAGGATTGAGTAAACGAGCAGTCAACATAGCCGAGAATTAGTATATGACACAGAGATTAAACTGGAACTTTTAGTAAACAGGTTCATTCTTCAAGAAATAAAAAATAAAACAAAAATATTCGAATAACAAAAAGTCGAAATAGTCAACATTGAAGATCCTTGACACTTAGAAACCAAAATTGTGATCAAAAGAAGAAAAATTGACGATTTTCTTGAAGACATCGTGATAAGAGCTTAAAATAACTTATTTGACTTTATCTTACCTCAGGTTGCGCTTTCCCCCAAGCCGTCCAGATCTGCCAAATTTTCGTCCCATTGTCCAGCACTTGCTCCACCTGCCGCCATCTCTCCGTAATACAGTAATCCTTCACATCCGGCGTTGGCCCTCCGGCGCCCTGTTCCTGCTGCATCAGCACCTCGATCAGATCGCCACACGTGGTGTCATCCGAAACGCCCGATATCCATCGCTGCTCGCCCTTGATCCACACCGGTATCTCATCCACCGAGAAGTCACTCACCGTCCCGGACGAGGACTCGTTCCCATCGCTCTGCACCGAACCACTATCATCCTCATCCTCGCTTGCGTTTCGTTCGGCTTCGAGCGTATCTTGCTTCTGCCTGCGCGGTAAACTATCCTGCCCGGTGATGGGTGATGGTCGGTTGGCTGATCTGTGCGGTGTCCAAGTCGCTGCGGAAGAGGATGCGATCGCTGCCGCATGATGCCGTGGCCCACCAGCAGTGCCAGCAGGAACCTTTGGACGGTGGTCCACAACTGCAACGGAACCGCTACCACTGCTACCGTTCATGATTAAGCGATGGACTGCAACGACCACCCGGCGATCAGCATGATCCGTGCTCGATCAAATCATCCGCATCCGTTTGGTCTGTGTGTGTGTGTTCTCGAGCTGCAGAAAGAAGTGAGCAAGAGAAAAGGAACACATATGTTAAAACACGAAATAAGACAAATTGATCAATTTCTACAACCAGTTCCTGTAGATTATAGAGTCTGTGTCGGTACCACCCAAAAAAAAACGAAGTTCAACTTCAAGCAATATCTGTTTTCGATTTGCAAAGCACGAGGTTTCCGTCTGTTTTGCACCAAAACCCTTAAAAAACCCGAATCCTCAAACAGAACTTAACGTGATGATAATTGGCCAGGTTCAAGTCCTCCGAACCCGAAGATTACCCCACCGCTTACGCAACAGGTGCACCTGAGGTCCACTTTTAAGCAGGTCAGACAGACACAGACGCGACTCCACGCTGCTGATCACCCCTAAAGCAGCACCACTCAGCAGCAGCAAAAAAACTGCATTTGCTTCTGCAATCGATCGCAGGAAATCGATTCTTTCACCTTTCGTACGTTGTTCGGTGACCAAGTTCCCCGTCGTAACCTTTCCCTTGGCTTCGTGGTGCCAGCGGACAAACGTTTGCGTCAGCGGAAATTATGTTGCGTGCGTTGATTGTAATTTGCCGTGCGAAGCGGGACGCGATATTATTAACTGCTTCCGAGGCGGCGAGATAAGGCCTGCCGAAAATTGAAGACTCACCAAACCCTAGAGAGCACCACCTGACCTGTGTTTGTGTGTTTGTGTAAGCTTAATACAGTCTTTTTTTAGGCATTAGACGTTCACTTTGGTGATGTCCAATCATCTCAGTGGACCTTCAGCAAATGTCACGCAACTAGGGTATGGACAACTAAATTTGGTTACATGCGCTCGTTGTCGAACTTGAGGAAGAAGCTGACTGTTAAAGCCTGAAAGTTGGTTGGTTAGAAGAACCAGAACCTAGACACACACCTTCGAGTCTTTGAGAAATGACCTTACCGTTCCCGACTCCTGACGAAAGGCCATTAAAACACAATTAGACGTCCATACTTCACGCCAATGCTTACCACATTCCTCCATTAGAATTGCTCAATTGCAGTTAAAAATAGAAGCATGGTGCAAGCAACCCCCAAAGCGTCTAAGATGTCGGTACACCTGATCCGGTAATTGGAATAATCTCGACCATCATACATCGTCCCCCGAAGCAGGTGAGATATACATTACATCCGTGGAAGCCGTTCTTTCCCGAGCAGCGTGAATTAGCTCCATTCCTGCACCACTGCCCGGTGTGCTCTCCCCAAGAACGGTGTATCATATTCATTTGAATGCCAACCTGCCGAGCTGGCAAGTGATCTACATCCGCGAGAACGCCGAGGACCAGTCGGTCACGACTTTTGCACGACACAGCGGAACGACGCTTTTCGCGCTCGGCAAACAAGACATGAGACCGGGAACGAGGGAAAACACAAAAAAAGGGAGCAGTTCCCAGGCATTTAATTGCTGGTACACTCCGGCCCGGAGTGCTACCAGCGAGAGGTTACAACGATGCGCGTTACAACGGCCATTGTACATTAATCGGTGGTTCGGATGCGTGTGCGCCAGCAAGCGGGTCAGACTCTTCAACCGGCGAGCTCTTCGGATACCGTTTGCTACCAGCGATTGCTTCTCCATACGCGTGCGTGTTTATTTCGTTGTAAACCCCTAGCATCATCACCTCGGACGTGCTAGATCCTCCTTCTCGGCAAGTGTGTGCCTACTTGACGCCTACCGACCTCGTTCGGAAGAGTCATCACCAGTGTCGATTCGATCGATCGAGCGAGCGATGGGAAATGGTACGCCTGATCTTTCGAGCTCCATCCCGAAACCATCCACATCACACACAATGGCTTACGATTCATGGCAAACACCGAAAGGTCTCTTCTCCCTGGGACACCCCAACCGGTGAAGGTGTCTTAATTATGTCACGGACCCGAAGGTGGTGCGGTGGCGGCACCAAGACCACCGATAGCCATATCGCTTAGCGTTCAATTTGAATATATGAATACTAATTATGATTCTACAAGACACACACACACACTCGCAACCTCAGACCTTAGCTCAACAGTTCCTAAAGACAATCCACCTAAAGACGTAGTGTACTGGCGAGATATGATTTGTGGACTTGCCTCTCTCCTTGCGGGGTTGGCTCGTGATCTACTCAATCGATCTTGTCCGCGCCTTTTGCAAAACCACGCACACACACACACACACACACAACCGGTCGGTCTTTATTTATAAAAGTCCTCGGGCCACGTGGCTGCTGAAGAGATCGTGAAACACTCTTACCCCGTCGGCCGCTGTCAAAGCTCGTCTAGCATTACCAAACGAGGGGGTTTGAAAAACGATCGATCAAAACCATTTCGTATAAGGGATTCGTTAGTGTTTGGAGCACACACACACACGTATCTACCCCCATCGTCGTCATTGGCAACGAAATCCAAAACCCAACCTGAACGGTTGTTGGTTTTGGTTTTTGCGCGAAAAAAAAGCTCGTTGCAAATCAACAAATTCCGCCTGGTTGCTGTTCCAAGAAGACCTTTGCAGTGACGCCTTCCGAACGCATCGTACCTTGGCGCATGCGAAAAGATCAAGCCAGCGAACGGAATGGATGATTGGCGCCAGCACCACCGACAGCACCGAGCTGAGTCCGGGTTAAATGATATTTTGGGGCCGCGGTTAGCGATGGGTAAATAATTGGAGCTTCGCAGCCGCATTCAATTACCTTATTAAGGGACGGAGTGTTTTGTTTTGATGCAGAAGACCTTTAGACTTGAAGGGGGAGAATTTAGCTTTGGAGCACATTAAATGGGAATTGAATATGAAGCATTATGAAAGGGTTTTGTAATGGACAACTAAAGGCAAAAAAAAAAGATGAGAAGTGTTGGGAGCCTTGGACTTTAGTCTACAGTGGGCATAGAATTTGACTTTGGCTTTGGAATAAAGGATTTTTCTGTAGACTATCGAAAAACTTTGAGAAACAAAACGAATTATAAAATATGCGTTTTTGTCCTGAAATATTCTTAAAAAAAACCTTTTTTTATATTTTTTTTATAAAAATAATAGCGCCATCTTGCGGGAATCTTCTGAACTGCTATGATTTACTTATACTTAGATGAACGCCACGAAGATACTTGATCAAAAGTGTAAAAAGGTTTGAAATTACTTTAATATCTATATTTCTTGAACGATGCCCAATGTGTGCTAACATTAAGAAAGATAAAAGGAAAGCTCAAGTTCTCAACCTGCCTTCAAGCCCTCAAATAAATAACGCCATCTTACGGGAAACTTCTCAAATGCTATAATTTACTTTTACTTAGATAAAAGCCACAGTGATACACGTTCAAAAATGCCAAAAGACCTGACAATAATTTAATATTCATATTTCTTGTACGATGTCCGTAGTGTTCCAACGACGAGAAGCATATAGGAAGAGCGAAAGCCAGAGTTTAAAGCCATCTTGAGGGCTTCAAGCCTTCAACCGGGAAAAGTGCGGTGCTCATATTCACATCACACCTTTCTCGTTAGGCAACCGTATATCTGTAAAATTGCCGTACGAGTAAATAAAACAGCAAGCAACCTCAGCCCCCAAATAACCCGCTACACCATTTCGCAAAACATTAATGACTCATAAAAATGGTAACCTTCTGGCCGAAACAGCCGATCGCGTTACAGTCTCTCTCTCTCTCTGTCCGAAAAGTACACTCTTCTCGGCACACTGCTAAGGAGCATGTTCTGGGGCGCAGCTTTAAAGCAGTTTTGCTTCACCAAACATTGTTTCACGTTCACGGTTGATCCACGGGTGACAGTAAATAAGAGAAGCAGCAGCAACCAGCGGCAAAAAAAAAAACAACCATCCCCGAGGAACTCACCTCGTGAGCATGTTGGTTTTGTTTGTCTTTTTTTTCGTTAGCGGTACGGTAGCATGAGAAATTCACACTGAAGTCAGCAGGCCAAAAATCGTGATGTGATTTCGTTATTGCCACCCTTTCCCGGCCCGGGAACCGTAGAACACACGCATCACACCCGCAGAACGGCAGCTATTTTTCTTCGTAACTCCTGACGGCCAAACGAGCCAATGGATGGATGATGTCTGCACCATCGGTCCGGTGCCTGCTCCGATGCGTTCCACGACCACGATTGCTTTGGGGCAAACCATTAGCCACCGTTGCGATTCTAGTGGGCCGTTCATATTTTACGGGCTTGTAAGCGCACCCGTCTACAAGATGCATCCGAGGGAATGCGTGTGTTTGTGGGAAGGGCGTTGACGAAAGGAATTTTCTCCAGGTACGATAAAGCATGGAGGATGCGTTACCCGTGCAGTTCGGGATGCTTCGCATGCTTTCTAGCTGGCGAGAACTCAGTTCCAAGCTCACAGGAACTTCAGACGGGAATTTCTTCGGTGGCACCAACGGCTTGTGGATTTTATTTTTTTCGGGCTGATAAGTATGCGCACGCCGTTACCGATCAAAAGCAAATTGATTGATTGTCATCACGTCCACACACACACACACACACACCCGGTTTTTCCCTCGTCAACTCCCAGCCAAAGCCTGCCAAGCACACAAAGTTGCCGGAGCGCGTGAGTTGAAGAGGTGGCTGTGATTTCTCGCCAGCTTTGAGCAAGTACGCAAACAGCACGATCACCATATGGCACCGGGCTGGAAGGAAGCAGCGATGGGCAACCTTGCAAGTTAAAGGTATGAAAATGGCATTCAAGCTGTGCTCAAGCGAACAAAACCCGCGCCGCGTGCGACAGAAGGCATATTTTAGCTGTGACTGCTATGCATAGCGTTGCAATGGTTTCTCTGGATGCATATTGTCTTGGGCCGGCAGCCAGGAAGTGACAATGTTTCGCAATTTCCTTTCCGTCTGTTAACTGTTGCTTCCTGTCGCTTCGTCGCTACGATGTGCTGAATGAACAGCTGAAATGGGCGGATATCAGACGACATATCGCATAACGATTGTAAAGACATAATCTTCCGAAACAAGGATTTTTTTTATGCTTGCAGCTCACAGTATACAACATATTTTGTGTCCCACCAAACTTTAAAGCCTGTTAAGTTGAAGTTCACATAATATCGCTTAAAATAAATCGATCCAAGTCTCTCTTAATACATGATCTTTAACAAGCCCTACCAATATGAAAGATGCTAGAAGCTTGTATCTCACAGTACACAACATTTAAAAAGTCCCACCTGAATAACATTTTTATTCTAGTGAGCTGAAAGGCTACATTTACCAAGCTGTAAAGGAATTTTACATATACGGACAATAGCACTGATTTCTCTAAAAATAGCAATTTGATTTAATAAAAAAACACCAACACAAGATATTCTTTACAAATCTAGGTCAACAAATCTACGCAACAAGAAATCCTGTGTCCCCAGCCCTTCTTAGATTCTAGGTATTGTAACTTATGTGCATGATTCTAAGTTTCAAAGAAAACCTATAAGATCCTCAGGTTTTTTTTCAGTACATCAGATCGATTAATCGATCTTTGGCTTCGTAAGCGCCCACATTACAACCTTCATGCCCAACAGTAAGCATTCAAAGTAATTTAATAAAGCAAAAAAGCCCCCAAAATTCTATACACCTCCAAACGTTTTCTTCTTCGTAACAATTCAAGAACACCGAGTCATATGTGCCACCTTAACCGATTCTCCTTCGCATTTACCATGCTCGAGGGTGCTCATGTATCCTTCATCCGAAGGGGGTTGCTGTGCTCTTTCTACAATCACCACTATCCAACACAGGTGGTCCTTGAAATTTGAATACGGCTCTCCTCCACGAGCCCTCGCCAACCAGATGCCCGCAGCAGAGGAAGCGCACGAGACGAAGCGTGATTTTGACAGCTTCAAGCACAAAAGATTACGGCCCGCAGATTGACACTTCATTTCGGCATTTTGGATTTTCGGGGCTGCCTGATGATGATGACCTCACGATGGTGTAGATGAAGGAGGGCATTGGAATTAGGTTGGCGCTCGGATATTGAACAACACACGTACAAGAGCTAACACATTTCGGTATCCTGTTGAAGTTGTGTTTCCTTCTCCTCAGAACTGCAGCTTCCAGTTCCAGCAACCAACCGGCTCAAGGACAGGCACGAGTCGAGTTTGGGTGTGATGAGTGTTGTAGCACGATTTGTAGCAGAATCGATGATTCTTTTTCCGAGCACTCTACTGTCGAAACAGGTGAACCATTCACAGCACGATGGACGAGACACACGGTGGCAATTTGTAGCCGCTACTATCTGTAACTGCTCGCTAATGCTGCTAAGCGGTCGATAAGTTCAAGTCAAACTTAAGCGCAATGCTAATCACCGGCTGCTCGTTAGATCGTCCATTGGCTCATACCGACGCCGGCAGACAGACCGACCGAGGGAGAGATCAGCGACTGTCTGCGGATAACCTTGCGCGAATAGGTTGCGTGATGCCGCACGTTGCCTTTCAAGATTGTTTTCTCCTATTTTTATCTCCTTTTTTTTCCTTTTGCTTCATCTGAACCATACTCTGCTAATAGATTCTTTTTTTTTTTGCTAACCGATTTGACCGATACGCGCGTTCCACACGAGCCTACCAAATCCACTTCGTTACACCCGAGAGCATTTTGGGAAGCTTTTGGCTGAAGCGGCTACGCGGCGGCAACCTCCGGTAAGTGCGTATTGCAAAACTAAATGGATAAATAAAACTCAACCATCAAATCCGATTTTGCCATACCGAACACCGGCACAAACAAAAACGGCTTGCGCGAGCCTTAATGCATATATTTAAGGTAATGAGGGCTACTTCACAAGAAAAAGAGCAAGCAAGCAAAATCGGATAGAGTAAACCAACAAATTAAAGCACACGACGAAATTAATCATTAAAAACTCCAACCACAACAGCTGAGTGATCAGCGAAGGAGGTAGTTTAACGGCCAGCGTGTTGACATACGAGCATTGAATTCATTTGTAAAATCTTCCAGAATTCCCCGAAGACACAAAGCAAACGGCGCAGTACAAATAGAAAACGGTGTACAAACAGTTGTTGGCTGCCTGATGTTTCGCTTGAAGGATCACGAGTAGGCAGACGCGTGAAAGGTTTACGTCTGGCTCGAAAAGCTTCTTAGACATGATCCAAGCTGTAACTCGTCGGGCAGGATAGAGAACGAACCTGTTAATTTCGAGCGTATTACGCGATGCAGGGTTAGGTCGCCCCGATCCCATCGCATAACGTACGAAGTCATCAGAGCGCAACTAATGAGAACACCCTTTCCTGGACGGGGGATTGTCTAGTCGTTAAACTGTCCTGGTGGTGAGTTGCGAAAGTAGAAGAAAAATTAACGAAATGACTAATCCTGCTTAGGAAGCTATTGCAGCTAGAAACGTTACGCGTACGGTTCACGTATGTCTCTCCCGTTGCTCCGACTTGAACGGTGTAATACATATTCATATATACCAGATGCAATCGCGCCAGCAAGGCTAACGCACCGAAGGCAGAGGATTAGCTGCGGACGACGCCCAGCTGTTTGCTTCACACATTCGTCGATTATTTATTCATCGATTCTAATTAGGCTTTCTGGGCCCACTATCTCAAACCAACCCCCCTTTAGCCAGATTCTCTCCCGTGTTGCTAATTTTTAAATTTATATGTAATCGGACGAAGCAACACTGTTATCCAGACGGCGGAAACGCATTGCTAGGCTGGAAAGTTCTTCACCGAACCACATTGCGAAACATTTCTTCGCCACCAGTGATCGCCCTAGCTGATCACTGGCGAGAAGCCAGTCCACATAGTGTTGCTTTTATTTTCTGCTCACTGATCACGCACCATACAACCACGGTGGTTTGGTGCCGGCGAGGAGTGCTTCGTTCCACTGATTTAATATTTCTCGCTGGACTCCATATCAAATCGGTTCGGTGCGGTTTAGCTTGGCAGCACGCGAAGAAAAGAGTGTGTGGGGGGGAGGTATAGGAGCTCATTGTATCTCATCGTACGTGAGGAATCCCTATCGGAGGCTAACGATCTTCGGAACGGGCCACCGTAAACCACCGAAACAACATTCACCTCATCCGACTCTGAGCTAGCCAAGGGAAACGCTCTTTCACAACCCGGCGTTACGCTTCGGTGACTTCGGTTGGGAAGAAACAACGACCTCTCTTGCAGTCTTGCAGTATTTCGGTGAACTACCGTTTCGTCCAGCGAATGACAAGAAATGGCTAGCTACACCCCAAACTTCAGGTGAGTGTCTGGCTGAACCAAGCTCCCGCAAGAGGTCAAAAAGCCCGGTCACCGGTACCGGTGTAATTATAAGGCAAGTGTTGTTCTAGGACCGACCCCGAAACTAGTTACCTCTGGAATGTGACCTTCTCTCGGTTCAATCTAAAATAGCTGCTGACAATTGCCCATGGACATCGTGGACACTCATTAGCCCGTACCGAAACCTGTCGACACGCTAGATTCGGAGGGGGGAGAAACCCGGTGGTCTGCTATGTCTAACGGGCCTAATTGCCTGGTTTGAGGGTCTTGCCTATCCGATCTGGGTGATAAAAGAGTCAAGGTCCGAATCGCATATCAAACATGCGGGGTGCGGGGTAAAAGGTTCATAACTCATTACTGATATGTCAATCGCCATCAATTAAGCAATATGTCCGGGTAATGTCTACATCGTTTGCGAGATGGCTGATATGCACCTCTGTTTGCAAAACCAGTTGGGGAAGAAAGTTAGCTTCGGCGATTAGACGACTATTTGTTGCGTATTGTATCGGCGTGCTGCCTTTAGGCAACAGGTCTCTTGAGCCAATGAGAAGTTTGAGAGCACAACGTTTAACTTTGAGAACAAGTCTGCTGAAGCCTTTACTAACTCAAGATAACTTCAAGAGCATTGTGTTTAACTAAATAAAATAGAAGTTGTAGCTATCGAAGGCCCCAGCTCCTTCAAGGTACAGCTACATGTCCCACCATATAATTAATTCATTTAGAGCAATAAAACATTGAATTAGCTGCAATTATCCAGAGCTCAGCTCCTCCAGCTCAGGTACCGGTGCCCTTCAATGTAAATGCACAGCAACGTGCCCATGCTTCGATTAAAAATGGGTGCCACATAATGTCAACCCGGCCCGGCGACACACAATCCACCCAAGATGCCGAAGCGTACCGAAACCCCAAACGCTACTGCATTAATCAAACCAGCGTATCAAGACCCGCCTCAGTTCGCACAGATTTCATGACGCCCTGCCTTGACTAGCTCCGGCCCAGACACAAAGAGTTGGTCCTCTCGCCGGTGCAGTTTTGCACCTTCATAAATCACAATTATTAATCCACGAAGCGTTCGAACAGGCAGTGGGTCTGTGCCGGCGTTGTTATAGGAGTGCGCGCGCGTGAGTCGCCTAGACAATAAACGCCCTATTCTGCAGAATTTCACAACCGCCAGGTAGATGGCGCTGACTGAATTTCTGCGCACAAAAAAAGGTGAGACCTCGGGGGTTAGGATTTATTTTGCGTGCGTATTTTTTGGAGGTCTTATTCTCCACCAACAAGCGACGGATATCCGCCGTGTTCTGTGTGGTGCTCCTGTGGTGTCTGCTTTTATCAACCAATACGGTTGGCTCCGAAAACTTACACTTCCTCCTATTATTATTCGCGAGCCCGGAAATTCTGGACGCTCACAGGTGGGCTGCCGTACGTTTAACGGGAATACGGGCGGGTTTCCCTCGCCTCAGGCGGGTCTTGATATGAAGCGCGTTAATGGAAGAAAACCACCCGAAATGATATGCAGAACCGTACACACACACACAAATGACGCTGTGGCTGCAGGAACGCTACGGTTTGATGGTTCAATAAAGTGGGGTTGGAAAAAGCAACTCGAGTGGAACAGAATGTGTGCTGTATTCGTTTGTTTCGGGACGGAACAACGCCACCGTAAGAACTCGATGGTTTCTGCTGTTGGACACCTTGGATGGATGGGAAGTCTTTCGGCTGGGAAAAGAGGGGAATGACTTCTAACGGGCTTCTTTTTCGGTAGAGTTAATAGTATTTTTATGTTTTTTTTTATCCATAAGTGCTCAACAATGCCCATAGCAAGTGTTATGAAACTGAACCGACGTCTCATCAAGAGTGGCCGTCTCATCAAGAAAAAGGACATCAAAATTCAAATCCCTGCCTAAAATAGCTAGATTATTCCAATGTCCAAAGAATTTCTTCAAAGAAATTCCTAATGCCGAATAATTTTGAAGAGAGCTCTGAGCCTATATTCTTCAGAATACTCGGAGTTCTGTTCGAAAGCATAGGATTCTCTAATGTATAGCATATCATGTCCAATTCCCCTGGACAAGAATTCGTTTACATCCAATTACTATTTAAGGATTCCAAAACACTTGATTTGAATTCAAGATTGATCCAAGTTGATAGAACGACCCTCTCAAATATTATTCTTTGTCTATATCAGTCCTCTAGGAATTCCGATATCAAAGATACAACTCCGGAGGGAACAATTGTCGCCCACTGTAATCTTAAGTCCTATGTTATCACTATTTGGTCTCTAGATCGCAGACAATATTACTTAAACATCAGGTATCTAGCATTGCGTTCTTTCGAAAGGATATAGAAAGTTGACATCAAGCATTTAAAACTACATCAAACTTTCTGAAGGTCTCTCGTAATATTAAGCTCTGGAGCAAGATCTACAAACATCAAAATTGAATAACAATTCACCAAAAGCCTTCTTACATCAATCATCATGCAACAACCGTCCTTATCAATCGTTAAGCGCTTTCAACCGACACATGTGCGTAACCCCGTAAGAAGGATGTGAATGTCGCTACCACCAATTTCGCAAACCCGTCGATTACTTCATTAACATTAACCAGCAAAACATTCAAAAGGCGTTATCAAACCTCGATCGACACATTCAAACGGTGCGAAACGATTTATCGACCGAAAAGTCGGCCTGATAATATAAACCGACATTTGACCTCTTCTGGCCACACGCCGTTCCGTTCCGCCTGACCTAAGTGAAAACTCTCTCTCTCTTTCGCCTCTAAACGAAAACGCACTCATCCGCGGACATCAACAAGCAGCAAAAGTGCAACGGCTTCGGCAGGAAAAAAGGAGAAACACAACACTTGAAAAAGACCGTGCCGTATGCCCCGAACTAGGCCATATCATAATGGTGGTAATGAAATCGTAATTTAGACAACCGTTTTTTTTGTTTTTTTTTGCTGCTGCTCGCTTTGTTTCTGCATCCAGCTTCCACTGTTTGCCTTTTTGCCAAAAAACGATGCGTGTGTCGGGCAGTGGTTTTCTTTTTAAAATTTCAGTTTTCCCTCGTCCGGCACACGGTGGTCTTGTTTTCGTTTTAACTCTCCGGCTCGGTAATGGTTCAAACCCCCTATCACGCACCGGCCAAACCTTTCACGGAAGAACGACGCACCGCCAGGAAAGGATAGAGAGAGAGAGAGAGAGACAAAAAAACAAATGATCCATCCGGGCCCGCGTGTGAGGAGGGTCAAAGAAAGTTGGACATGCAAAGTATGCGGTTGAGAGCGATTTTTGTTTTTTTGCCCACGTTTTCTGCTATTTTTCCTTCCAGTTGCCGCTGAATCCTCTGGACGGTGGAAGAAATTTTGGCGAACTGCAACATAACCCGGCATCAATCTTCATCTTGCGCTTACGAGGTCACAAGGCCGCGAGATTCATGTTTATCACTTGGGCAGACTGTGTCACCGGGTAGGGACCCGGTGGAAGCGAGAAACAGTTTTAAAAGTGCTTATTTAAAGGGCCTCCCTTTTGCAAGCAAAAACAGCCCTCCCCATCGGGTGGAACGACACATTGGAAAGGAAATGAAGTTCTTTAGCTGAAGCCTGTTAGGGGATGCGCAGGGGGTAAGGAAATTTGGCGACGAGGGCGCATGAAAAATGGCTCCATAATCATTAAACACCTGCTCCCGGGTAAGCGGTGCCATGGGGCCTATCATTCAGCCGCAAACGAGATCACGCCACCGATCCGTCGTCGATCGTATCGATTTTGGTTTGGCCGGCCGACCGACTCCAAACCAAAACGGAAACCATCCCTTTTATCTTTCCCTACACCAAGCCCATTATTTGCATGTATTAAGCCGCATGCTCCCGGTTTCAATCTCTCTCGCTCCCTTTATTTGATACCCGCTGTCAGCGGCTACCGGAATCGGTGAAAAAGTGAAGAAAAATCCGCAATCGGCATCAGCGGATCGGAGGGAAAAGATTGTGATCACAGGTGATCGCGCTATAAGCGACGAACCCCCGTGCCAGCAAACACACCACGATTAGTATGCTTTGACAATCGGGCTCGGTGGGAAGGATTTAAAGGGGGTGCCAGGGTGATGATGCAAATCTGTAACGTTTTCCCTGCACGGTGGTAGCGTTAGAACACATTCTTGGTTAAAATATGGAAGTTGAACATTTTTGAATTTCTTAATTTTATCAAATGGGTTGATTTTCTCTAGAGAAAAGCATTGAAAAGGAATATCTACGACAATAGAACACCTCCAAAAGTGTGTCATTATTAAATAAAATTAAAATTAAGAGCAACCATTCTGAGACCCCAAACATTTGAAAGAAGTAAACAAGTATATTAATATTTATTGGTTCCTTTTTAACTCAGTTGGCAGACTTGAATGTGCCAGGCAGCTCTAGAAAATATTGTCTAAATGTTGTATGATTTTGTTGAAATTCTTGAACTCAAGCCTAACTATCCAGCTACGGGTATATCAAGTCACAGAGGGGCTCAGCTCCAATCTGGACCGTTCCCCCGCAGTCCGATTACCTCGGTCCGGTGCAGTCTGATTATTAGACCCAGAATAAGATACAAACTGTGGCGGATCAACCTAGGAGCGGGGCCTCGTCCGCTAGGGAAGTCCTGTTGATTTCTTCTAAAATTAAATGTGTGAGGCCTCAACTGCCATTCCGTTCGGGGCCTCTAAATACCTTAACCCGCTACTCGATACAAACACTAGCAGTAAGTCAATGCTGGGTGGATTGGTTCAAGATATTCGCATTTGGTTTTCTGACTCAAATTATCAACTCGATTTTGAACAAAAAATCTGTTTAAAATCGTTAGAAATTCTTCTTCTTCTTCTGTAGCACTACAACCTCGAGAGGTCTCAGCCTGCCATTTCTGGCTTTCTGTGACTTAATTTTACCCGTAGAAAAGTAGTCAGCCTTTCGTACGGGCGTTAGAAATTACAAACGATTATTATCCACATAAATAATTTCCTCTTCTTGCTTTTTCAAACACTGCACCAAAGCTCTTACTTGGAGTCCTGCTATATTACCAGACTTTAATCCAAATCAAATCAAATCTAATCAATTCCTATTTCTCGGTTTCGCAAAGAATCCCACCAAAAAGGCCCAATGTGCCACCACCACCAGCTGTCCGCGGAACTCCAATCACACCGCGTAATCATGTCCGATTGATCATCTCCGCACCGCCTATCGCCCTCCCGTGTACTGGCTTGGGTGAGTTATTTTTTTTTCATTCTACGCACTCTACGCGCAAGGGTATCAATTATGTCCACCTGTTTGCACGCATGCGACATTCGCGTGTGCGTACAACACATTCACACTTCGGCCCGGAGTATCGCCGGACCGACGGGGGTAATATTTCATCTGGAAATCGAACCACCGCCAGGCTTCAAACGGTCCAGCAACCTGCATCGAACCAACTCTACTCTAGAGAGAGAGCGAGCACAGCGAGGAACAGTGTGTCAAGCGGGCACAACACATGTGGCACACTTGTGTGGCCTGGCGTTGCAAGCATTCATGTGCCGGTTGTCTTCGCTCGATATTCTCCCTTTCCCTTTCGGCGCGATCCGTTCCGAGCAAAACGCCCGGCAGGAGTGTTACGCCAGAGCCCTGGGTGCGCCCCGTACGAGACGATTTTGCGCAATCGCCTCAAACCCTATCCGACATCCAATTCCTTCGGGCTTTAGGCTGCGTATTTATGTCTTGCCTTTTTTTTTGCCTTCCCCTTTATTCTTCGCTGTTGTCATGCTTGTTGGACAGTGGTTGTGTTTTTTTTTGTTGCTCTCTCTCTCCTCACAACTGGCAACAGTAAGTCTCATAGCTTAAGGTTGTCCTGAGGAAAACATCTCAGCTATCTCAGCAATAGTCCGGTTCAAAATACGCAACCAGAGCAGTTGTCATTATGCTACACTTATTTGTTTTACTACATTCCTCGGCTTCTTTTGCAGGCCTAGCTGTCCAGTTTCAGTTTCGTTGCGCCGCTTGTGTCCTTCAACCGGACCAGATTATTACGAATTCGAATTCAGAGCAGCAGCCGCTTCTTCCATTCCATTCGGAGCCGTCCCAAACCAGTCCGAACGCATAAATATCAGAATCAATTAACTAAAGAGCGATCGAACTGATACGAGTTTTGATTCCTCCCCTCCTCCAAAATCCAATGTCCAGCACGTGAGAGTGGTCAACATTCATTGCGAACAGTTTTTTAAATCCACACATCTCAGCGAGCTCAAAACTGAATGGAAAAGAGTGTGAAAGTTGACTAATTTTTTTGTTGCTGGTTGGTTGTTGTTTTCCTTCCAATCCTACATACTGTACATTTGTACCAAGATTTTGGTTGTTTACCTTTACGTGCGATGGCTCCTTCCTCCTCTTGCACCCAGCTCTTTCACTCTGTCACTCTGTCGGTTGGCCGCCGCCGGTGGATGGTTAATTTATGATCGCAGCTTCTACCAACGCCGCTAATGATGATGCGCCCGCAGAAGTGTGAAGGCTTGTGTGGGATCACTTTCGGCGGTCGAGAAAAAATAACTTAAACACTTCAAATTATGTCTTCGATCCGCTGTGGCAGCATCGAAATTCAACAACAGACATATACGGACGCACACGGTCCCACACACACAGTAAAGCACACTTGTACAGACACTTTCACACTTGCGGCGGACAGGCAGGCACTGTTTTTTTGTGTAAAACCAATCGGTTATGTTTGCGGAACTCGCACCAAAAAAACAAATCCCCACACAGACACGCACTCGTACGCACACAACACTGTCTAAAGCACTTCTACCGAGCACACGAGATGATTGATGACGTCGAGGTCGCCGAATCAACGCAAGCTGGGCAATGGGCTGGAGCTTGTTGAAGTTGGTGGTCACACGATGCTGCTGCCCCGGCAATAATGATGATGAGGCGAAATTTTTTAATTACTTAATTCCCATAAGTCACGGAAGCGTCCGTTCAGAATGAGGTGTACCGCGAAGGACTCGGCGGTCGGATCGGCGACACTGCAGCGCTCCGGTGCGTATAAATTAAAGGCACCCGCACCTTCTTATTACGGCTGTGGCGGTTTCGCGTTAAGCACTACGGCTGACAAGGGGTCTCCCCGACCAACAGTTGAAGTTACTTGTGAAGCAAGTAAAAATTATAATGATGATGATGATATCACCACCGCGGACCCCAAGAGACCCGGTCCCCAGCTTTGTTTGACGGTTGAACTGAAGGAAGAAAGTATGCCTTTTTTGTCCGCCGTCACTGTGTTTTACTGCCAGACACTGTTACAGCACTCAAACGTATCGTTACCGTAGTGGACCGGACCGGATCACTGTGGATCACGGAGAAAAAAATGATCACATTAACGTAAAACACTTTGAAAAACATTCTTCTAAACTTCTTCCGATTTCGACCCTGATCTTGGACACTTTTTTGCTCCGTGGTGACACAGTTTTGAAGAAAAAGGGCACCCGGAAAATTACAATTTTTGATTCACTTCACGGCATCCCCCATTTTATTCTCCAACCACACTGAATGGCCCATTACGGTCGGCTGTGTGTGTGTGTGAAGCGAAAGATCTATTTATTTTTCATCACTTTCTACACTCCCGATAATATCATAAATTCGCCCTTTTTTCTTTTATTTTACTTGCTCCCCGCTCGCCACGAGTTCTCAAATTTATTTTTATGTCCACTTGTGTTTTGCTTCCCTCGTTCCTGTTTTTTTTCCTTTTGGGGAGGGGGGGGGGGTTTGGTTTTGTTTTTCGAGTCCGGAAAAGGGGTTAAATTGCTTTTCCAATGACACTGCCACCGCCAATGGACGTCTTCCGTCAAAGGGCGATTGTTTTCCGCGTCAACATGGTTTCGAGTGCGACGATCCGATCCCAGGGATGGTTCGCTTCCGACGCAACCACGCGCGATCGCTTCCGACATGGCGCATCACGCGCGACAGCCATTCACCTACGCCGATCCGATAGTGGAAAAGAGCGAGAGAAGCAAACAAGTGCGTTCTCGAACTGGAAAGCTACGATAGATGGGCGTAAAAGGAAGCAACACTACACCATCGATGGAAGTGTCAGGCGAGTCGTCGTCGTCGTCGTCGTTTTCACACCGTTAAATTTGAATAATACCACCAGCTAGGCCGAGGTGTTAGCAGCAACCCGAGCTGAAGGCTGTCCAAAAACGCCAAACTAGAAACACTTGAGCCTGCTCTGTGAACAAAAATAAAACAAATCTTCTTCACGCGGACGATGCTCGAGGAAAGGCAAAACACACACCAGCGCACACCGAAAACTAAGAGGAAAAAAAGGGCATAACAAAACAATAACAGACGTGTTGCATGAACCCGCTGAGCAAACAAGCTGCTGAATGATCGTGGATCGTAGATCCGCTGTTTAGCTGATTCGCCTCTTTCCGATGGAATTCTTCTTGAGCCTTTGCTCTTCGTAAATAACGCGGGCTAAATTCGGTACAATAGATCACTGCAATAGGAAAAGTCGTTAGCTCGCACAAGTTCTCCTTAAAGAACCCTTCGACAAAGTCACTTTCAACGAACTTCACCACACGCACATAGCCGCACATGTCTCGGGGTTTTGAAAAATTGTTCCCATTCCCAGTTACACCGCCACAAGCAATCCGACACCGATGAATCACACTTGAAAAACTCGCGCAACGACAGCCACCACGGTAACCGAAAGAAAAATAGTTACAAATTCTTGCTGACTCCACCCGATCACCTTCGTTGGAACAGGTGTTCTTCCAGGGAATCTCAAGAAGAATGAAAAAAAAAACACACACACACTTCACACAAAACTAAAACAAACCAATAACAGCCAGGCCAACGGTTGAGGCAAATAAAACAAACGAAACGAACGACTACAACGGCACGGTAAGCAACGAACCTGCGTCCGTTGTGCTACAGCGTAAACCCTTCATTGATCGTACACGCGTTGGCGCGGTTTGTACGGAGTCCCCGTGCTTCGTTGGACGGCGTGAGTTACCAGCATGGGTACTCATGCTCTCACCTACCACTCTCTGTTATGCACCACGCGCTCTCTCTCTCTCTCGCGATCTCGCGATCACCTTTAGAGCTGCTCTTGACCATGCCGTGGCTTGGGAACACGCGCGCTTGCATACTGCATGCTACGGACGGATAATTTATGCCCACCGTATCTCATTCTCCCTTATTCTGATATAAGCTACCCTTTTAGGCTACCTTTTCAACGAGCAAAGCGAAGCAGAAGAAAGCGGCGGAGAGAACAAAAATACGTTAGACATTAGATTGCGTATTAACATTAGGTCGGACAGATAAGTGCAAGTCAATGCGGGGACCGATGAGGTGCCCGGCCCTTACCAAGCTTGACCGCCTTCACGTTGCTGCACCGGCGGTTAGTGCGCAGTGGCTTAAAAATCTACATTTCGATTAACCACAGATAAACCGAATCCTAATTTCATCACTAACGCTTTCGATGCAGAACAAAGCTTTTATTCATTTTTTTTCTCGGTAAAAAAAGAAAACTGACTGACAATGGACGGTTAAGCTTGTTTTACTGGCTGTACTAATAGATTAGCCCCCTTTTTTCTTCTGCAGCTAAGTGAAGCTAGAAGTGAAAGCCGTTCTTCTAAAACCCCCTTTTGCCCTTTTTGATCGCTCAATCAAACCAAAGCACTGTGTGCAAATGAAGAAAATCGAACCGCTCGTCACCAGGCTTGCGAAGGCAGGATTGATCGTTAATCGATCGCCACACGGTTGCTCACGGTGTCTTTCTGTCACGCAACAACAGAAAAAAAAACAAAAAACAACAATTGGCAAGCGAAAGGGTTTAATCTCGAAAAATTGGTCGATGCATCGAAATGCCATTAGTGTCGCCAAATCAGGGTCGCCGATGGAATTGAATTGGTGGCGTGAACTGAAAGTGCGCCCTGATGATGATGCCGCTGACGGAAACACCACCACCGGTGGGGTGAAAATAAAACGCGACAAATCTAATTTACGGACGCCTCATCTTCGATTGGGTCACGCTCCGGATGGACAGCCAACCCGAACCGTGCATGCGTTGTTCCCAATTTTTGGTTGCTTGTTTTTCTCCCCTCTGGACATTCGAAATCGAAGCTTCCTAGCTCGCGCACCACATGGCGTGAGTCTGTACACATTTACACACACACACGAGTGTCGACGTTTAAAGCGCCGAGTGTGCGTAGCTTGCGTCCGTGAGGGCTTGCCAGCAACAAACTAGCCGGCCAGCGTAGCCAGTGTAATGCACCCCATCGCGTCAAATGGAACAATGTGCGAACATCGAACGCTTAGTCGAATGGCTCGCATGGGGTAGACAACAACCAAGAAGAAAAAACACACACTCAGCTACGATCACTGCACCGCTGCAGCAAAACGCCTCAAGGGAAGCAACCACACAATCGAACGGCTTGTGTGACGGTAACGGCGACGAACCTTTACGCCGTCTTACCGACTGCCTATGTTATGGGGATCCCTAAGCAAAGTGGGATCCAACCGTAAACTCTCACTCACCGGTACCGTCTAGCGGTCGGACACCAACTGAAATGGCCTCTTTATGCTACCTCCAGCAGACCGGTAAACCCCGTTGTTGCAGTTGCAGCACCGAGCCCGGACCGATCGATCGATCACCACCCAATTCGCCTTCGGTGCGCGGTCGAAACCCTAAGCGCTGGTCTATAAAGCACGTTATTATTGTTATTACTTAAAAGCATCACGGTTCGCTTTAAAATGTTAACTTACTCGAACCGGCTTCGACAGAAACGCGCTGCAGTCGAGCTTCATTTTGGGCCATCCTTATGCAGCGAGGTGATCGCAGGTGCAGCACCAACGACCGACTAATAAGACAACTACTGGGGAGGGGGGGGGATGACGCCTCCCGGACCGGACCCTTCGCTGGAACCAATACTTGAAATGAATGAATTACGGCAAAGTGCCGCTTGGTTCACCTTACTTGGTCGCACGCTCGGCACCAGTGAGAGTGCGGCTCGCTGCACTTACGGTGCCAAAGTAACAGAAAGCTAAGAATATTTTACAGTAATACGAGGGGCTCGGGACGGATACTGGCAGTCTCCCGGTGGCCGGTGGCGCTGATTGAAAACTGATCTCGTGATCGACTGGAGTGACTTTTCGCTGGGAAGTGTGTGCGCGTGCTCGAAAAGCGCAACAACAGCATCACACCTGCGATTGCTGGAGGCGATCGAGATGCATCCAGGGACGATCGGACGGTTTTCATTAGCGAGCGATATGGCGTTTCGGGTTGGCAGTCCGTTAGAAATGAACAGTAACTAGGGAGAAGGTTGAAACGGTTTAGGAGGTATGGGTTTATGATTTAATTTAAATACTTTTATTTGCCCCGGGGAAAAGTTGCTACAAGTTATAAAGTAAGTTGTGAGTCATGCGGTAAGCGACGAACCTTCGGTTTAATTTTTTATTTTTTTTCTAGTTGACGTTAAAATTAATCTGAAATTAAAAATAAAAATACAGGAAGAACGATTGGAAATGTATTTAATTTAAATATTTCTGCCTTATGAAAAACACATAAACCTATCCCTTAAGCTATAATTTATATTAATCACCCTACCTGCATTCCACAGCCCTTGAGTCAGGTGTACGTTTTAAACATAGGCACCGTTCCCTTATCGATCATACCGACCGACCGAGCCGACCGAGCACCGAGAATAGTTACTTCCTGCCGGTCAACCCATTCGATCCCAGTATGCTTTCCAAATGTCCGATAACATTCAAACGGCGCCCGAACGCCACAACCCCCGAAGGGAGAATTCGAAACAAACCTAAAAACGACCCTTTGCTACAAAACAGCCACATTAGCTACCTTTTCCCCTAGCGATGACGCGAGAACTAGTTCGGTCGCCCTGTTTGTTCCTCTTTAACCAGTTCTATTCCACCTTCTTTGGTAGGCAAACAATTTTTTGCCCCCGCCCTTAGGCATGGTCACCCACGACGGCCTAGGAAATGCATTTCTAAAAACCGTCCAGCACGATACACATGTTTGACCAGCACCATGTTGACCTTCTGGCTGCACGATTGTCTGGTCCGGTTCCCTTTGTTGGTCCTCTTTCTTCCTCCCTTGCTCACGCGTTTGTGTCACATTTGCTTCACTCGTTCCCAAAAATGGTGCTCACTGCGCATTCCGGAAGAAGGTCTTCCCCTTTTTTTTCAAATGCTTCGACTGCTGAGCCATACTTCCGGTTCCCAGGGTTCACGGATGGCTGTTACTGGTGACGAAAAGAGGCTGAACCTGAAACCATCTGCACGAAGCTTTTGTAAACAAAAGACTATCAGCCGGAGCACGGGCACACACACACACATCCACATCGATGTCTTTTGAAGGGAACCTTCTGTTTTTCATCACGGTACAAAGTTGCACACAGCAGCGACAACAATTACCTGACGATATCTGCAAGTGCATACCAGACAACCGGACGCAAGTACGCACCGTTTTTATGGGCACACCACGCACTGGCAGCATTCTGGTCCCATCAGACCACTTCATAAGCAATATGATGGCCTTCCCCGAGTAGAAATGCATGCTAGAAACGTACCGTAAAACGAGAACTTCCAGCACGGGATTACCATTTACACCGACTCGACTCGTCTTCTGCCCGGACCCGGTTCGCAAACAGCACCACCGCAACACAGAATTGAGAACAAAATAATTAACAACCACCATTTCGTTGGCGACAATAGCTGGGCTAAAGTTGATTGACTGGTCTCGGTGAGGGAGAATGATTTTCTGTTCCTCGTGTTTTTTTGTAAGTGCTTTAGCATACTTTTTTTTCTCACTTTTTGTGCTAAAAACTGGTGACTTATGGTGAATGTGAGTGGCAAAAAACAGCACTTGGCGAAGAAAAAACAGCAGGACACAAAAGAAAACTCCTCCCCAAAAAAAAAGGAAGGCTTGTATATGAATGTCACATCATCGAAGACAAGGGTTCGTCGCTTAACACCTCACGCATTGAAGTCTTTTGAAAGTGAAATAAAACGAAAACACGAACCAACATCGTTTTTTTGGTGGAACCATACGTGATGGGTTATATTTATGACTTTTTGCACGCTTTTTTATTTCTGCTTTCCACTTCGGCAACCCCTTCTAGCGTAGGGTCCTTGAACGGCGACGGACACTTGCCGGATAGCTTACAGCCGCGTGGCAAAGGTGACGGACCTCCGTCAAACAAATCACACGGATTAAGCACGCGAGTGTGAAGCGCGGGTGACAATGCTGAAGATCTCTCGCCGCGCAAAGCCAGACAAATTTCTGACAGGCAATCAAAACAACGAAACCGAAGTGAGAAGAACATTTGGCCGAAGTGAGAAGAACATTTGGAAGAAGCGATGTACAAGCAAACACGTTTAAAAAAGGACACGTTACCCTCAAAAAAAGCACACGAATTTCTTGCTCTTGTACGGATCATGGGCAGACTGTTAACCTTTCGGTGCAGCACGAGAGCACTTCACTTTCACGAACCATCGGTTGCATCCTAACGGTTCGCCGAGAAGGAGTGTTCGTCTTCGTCCAATGACTTCACCGAAGCTCCATAAATGTACCGTGCGGCGGCTATACTCAAGACCGTCATGTCTCGTGGCATTCCAGTTTCAGTGTCAAACCAGTGCGCCTCCCAGGTGGCTCCTGCTGCATCACAATGAGTTCGGGCTGAGGACAGCGGCGATACAGTAGCAAATGGTGGAAGAAAAAAATACTACACCATACTTCACGCACATGGACTCATCTTTACAAAATAACATCTCATCAACAAGATCTTTCTTGCTGCACATTGGGTGCAGTTGGTGATTTAGTGGGAAAAAAACCTTCGAAATTGATGACCTTCTGAGATAAAGCTGGATTTTATTTGAGAATCTAGGGAATGAAAGTAAGAAGTATTTAATTTAACTTTTGTGGATACATACGAAGATAATATCTGGAATACTATTAAAACATGTCCGTTTTAAATTCATTCAACTCATAACTTTCAGTGCTAATTTAAAATAAAAAAGGGTTGATTGGTGATCGGCATGACTTACTTACTTATTGGTCTTGAAATCAAATTCGAAGTCTTGACTGGCTTTAAGTGTCCTCGATCCCTGACTATGTAGAAGGCCTGAATCGATTTTACGGACTTGGTCGTTCGGTGTCATTCTCGTGACATGGCCAGAACTACCTAAAATAGTGGTGAGGTCTTTACAGCTCATAAGACTCAATATTGTAATGATTGTTCCAACGTCCTTCCACACATCCACAGGGACACACATCCTTCAAAGGATCTTCCTCTTGAGCGTGGCTAAGAGAAATTCGTCAATATTGGACAGACCCCGTGTCTGTGGCAGAGGCGTGTGCAAGTGCTGGGATAGATCTTACGCTGCAAAATTTCGAATATCGTTTAAAACTGTTCATTTTTGATAACATTTGGTTTTTTTATGCTAAACCCTAGTCCAGTGAAAAAACCAGCAGAATACATAATGAAGGCAGCTCCCTCTATCTGTGAACTTTAAAAGCGCAAAAATATAAACAACAGTTTTATAAGATCTATTCCTTTAAATGTTTATTTGTATTGGAAAAACATGCCACAGTAGCATTGGATACCCTCCGTCATCTTTGGACAGTTTTTGAACTCGAAAATGGATGGGACTTTATAAGTCTAGAAGAAAAATTAATGTATTTTACCCCATACCTGTTAAAAACATGCCCACTGTGCACATTCGAACAACAACAAACACATCACAAGATAAATTGTAACCGAAGAAAGTAGTTTTCGTACATGGATTTAAATAGTGTTGCAAACCAAGGCCCATTCACCTTTCGCTCTGAACAGTTAAACTGCATTTGACGAACATGGCCAACCAATTCATTCAACCGACGACGGTCAATCCACGCGACACGACTTTTCCCGATGAAGATGATCACATTTGTAATGCATCTTGTCTTGTGTTTTGCTCGCTTCTTTTCACTTGTCCTACCGAGTTGATTGATTTTCTTGTTTTTTTTTCTTTTTGTCGCCCAGTCATGGCATCGCAAGGTGCGGACGATTTCTATTTCGCTCCGAACCGGTACACAAGCCTGCCAGCAAACCAACTAATCGACCACCAGATCGAGCGATCGATCCATAAATCAAAAGTGCACCCCAAGCAACGAGCGGGAATCCCTTTTTTTCGGTGTGATGTATTGGTCAGATGCAATCTTGACCGCTCGATCAAACAGATCGTTTTGTTTCGTTTGTGTTTTTTGTTTTCCCAACCGTTGATGCAAAGCGCACACTTTAGAGAGGAAAAGCGTAACCCCCCGAAATTCGAAGCGCCTAAAACTGATTCCAAATGGTGGCTGCATAACATCATCATTAGTAAACAACGATTATTAATTTAAAAATCGTTCCGAACGACGCTGGTGGGGTCGACTGTGGTAGCGGTTTTCTGCCCGTTCGAATCCGGCATCATTAATTTTCCCTGTCTGTTTTTGGGTACGGAAAACTAAAACCTCGAATTTGTATACCGCAGGAAGGAAACCACCCGAAAAGTGTCAGGAAATCAAACAACAACGTTCGGGAAGGGAGAATTGCCCTCTTACGAACGATTTGGAGCTGGAGCCCGGTGGAACTTTCCCAAGCATAACAATACCATCTCTAAACGGAAACGGTTATTTCCGATTGGATCCGGCACGATCTACGATCGATCGATACCCATGTCGGACCGTTTTTCTCGGCTCGTGCTCGTGGGATTGACGTGGGCTCGGAATGGAGAGGCGTTGGAAGCGTTTTGGGCAAGAGTGTTTCGTGAACAATATGATCACATCGTGGTGACGCTTTTCGAATGGCTTTCGCACACACTGCTTCTCGTGTGCGTGTTTGTGTGAATGGAATAATAATAATTTGTCGACCGATCATCGATCGCTCTACGAGTCTGTCTATTTGATCGATTGATCGCTCGTACCTAGTGGCCGCAGTCGAGGTGTAGATTGGGGTTGGCGAAGAGGGAATAGAAATTATGCGCAGCATGTACCACCTCGTACAGAAAAAAAAGGTAGGTTGAAAACAATCACCCATCGTGGTGTATTATGTCATGCGCAGGATGGAAGAAGAATCGACCGGCGAAAGGCAAACATGGCAAACGATCGAACGGTTTTTCGGTGGTGGCGTTTTCGACGAAATAAAACGACCGTTTACGAGCAATTTATGTGTGAGTGTGTGTTTGTTTTATTGAGGGCATGCTGAGGTCTGAAACATAATGAGGAGTGTGATGTAAAGTGGATGATAATTTTGCGTTAAACTACAGCGAGCTGTATGAGTTAACGCTGTTAAGTGTCATTTTGCTGATAAAATAATGCTTGTTTTGTGTATTCAATTTGTTTGTGGAATTCATTGGTCTTTTTTTCCAATCTTATTGTCCCCTGTCCTCCATTTATTCCTTTGTTTAATATTTTTTTCTTGAGCTCTTTTGTATTCTTTTATTGAACCTCTTTTGCTATTTTATTTTCTTCTTTATTCATAATTTTTTTTGTTTTGCTTTATATTTAATTGTTTTGGTATTTATGTTATTTTTCTATTCTTTTATTTTATTACTTTAAGTTGTTTCTTGTACTTATTTATCTCGATTTTAATTGCTCTTCCGGTTTGTCATCAAGAAATTTTTAATTGATTTACTTTTAATATTTTTTTAAGAGTTTTCGATATAAATTACGCATGTTTATTTTATCTTTCTTATATTTTTTTAAGTTTATAGACATTTGACTAATGTTTTGAACTTGACTTATGTTTTATTTTTCACCTCTGGACTTACTCCTTTTTTTCTTTATTATTTTTTTCATCACCTTTTGTGTACTTTGTAACAAATCTACATTTCCTTCATTTATTTTCATAATTTGTATATTTTTTCCAATTTTTTTAGTTTTATACATTCATCTTTCTTCTTCTTTTTCTTCGTTTATTCTTTTCTTCTTCTACTTCTTCCTTGGCGCTACAACCTCGAAAGATCTAGGCCAGCCATTTATGGCTTTCTGTGACTTGATTTTACCCGTAGTAGAGTAGTCATCAGCCAAGCATACGGGAAGGCGGTCCGGATGGGATATAAACCCCGGTCCTACCGTGTGAAGACCGGTGCCGTTATCGCCTCGGCCACTCGGCGCTTCATTAAAATCATAACTTAATAGTCGTAATTGGATTTGATACATGATCATGCCGTATAAAGATCAAGGCAGCAATATTATCGACCCTCGCAATAACAATAACAACAACTTCGAAGCAATATTATTTAATTGAAATAAGATGATCGTAAGAAAACCATTCATTACTTTTCTGTAGTTTTAGCAAAATGCTGCAAAACAATAACTCACTCACAAGTTAGCCCCATTTTGTAACCCCGGAATTGTTTGCCACCTTTCTCTTTGTTCAGCGTCTATTTACCTGCCCATTCATTCTAACTGGGCTCTCAAACGATCACAACCTTTCGCACATACGGCTAGCTCGCGAACAAAATAAAACAAACTTTAATTTTCTCCAACGTCCATCGCACCCGTTCGTTTGCGTTACATTTCTCAGTTTACTTACAGGCCCAAGTCAATGCTGCTGGCTGCCAGCCAGAAGATGAATCCAGAATACGACCACTGACAATGACAGGCATCAGAATGAAATGAAGAAAGAGAACGAAAGCGTGTAAGTGTGTTTCCATGAGTCATCCGGCCAACCAGGTTCAACGCAGTTCACCACATTCCATCGCATTTCACACCTCATAGCACGCGGACGAGTTCCACCCGGCAAACGGGAGGATTAATCCAGCCCCTGAAGACTTGGAATGTTGGGGCCAATAAGGTCGCGATATGTGTGATGATCGGTTGCCTGTTTGAACAGCAATAGCCGGAAAGAGAGCGAAAGTTTGTTGAGAGAAGTAATTATAGCACATTTGACTACATTTTTTTCCTGAATAATATGTTCTACCAGCTTGCCTTCTTGTGATCGATCAATCCTGCAAAATAAAAGTTCAACCTTCAATCCCCATTTCTTTCTATCATCACCGCACAAGCTGCTACGTATGTCAATCATTTCCGTTTCAGCCGCTCAAGCTCATCAAAGACTGTTCGTGCGTCATGCCGAAGGCATCTCATCTTCTTGCAATCGCCTCACTCCATTTCCTCCTAACCGCAGAAAAGGCAACGTTAAAGGATTGCCTCAATTATTCCAACAATTCGAGCATAACCGATGGCCACAACAGTTACCTCCGCTTCATCCACCTCTCCGCTTCATTCGCTCGCCTTCCTCTTCATCGTCCGTCCCGCGAAACGGTTCGCGGTTTTAATAAATCGCGTTCCAAACCGATGGACCCGGCGACGGTTTTTGCCCATTCTTCTGTTTGCCCCCTATTCTTCGTGAATCTACGAGCGTCTTCTGCCTGTTGGTTTTACCTCCGTTACGGTATTCAGGCTGGATACCGTCGTTCGGATAATGCACCTGTGCGCAACTCGAGCGGATCCGGATCCAAAGGCCCTCGCGTTCCATCCCGCCCGTGCACAATGGGGTAAAAGAATGAATTTTCAATTTAATGAAAATATGATTCGTGTTTTTCTTTTCACACTTGCCGGTGTATGATGTAAGAGCATCATCATGACGATCACCGGTCGGAAAAATCGTATCGCACAGGTGTTTCTCATTGAAATGCGATTTCTTTTGATGTTCCTCCCTTATTTTGCCGCCTCCTCCAATCATCCCCAATCAGCCTCAAAACCATCCCTCTCGACCGATAAGATCGATTTGAGCTGCAGGAATCAACGGTTGGGAAAAGAATCAATAACGCGCCGGAATGCACATCTGCCATCCCGTGCCTTCCCGGGCTCATTCCGAAGCCCCGGTTCGTAGTAATTTTGCCCCAGTGCGAGAGGGATTGGATTAAAGTGATCTTCAAGTAGCCAACCCGACTTCCAACTTCTTCGTATCCACCACGGCTCACACGGCTCACAAATTGAAGTGAGAACAACATTGTGCACTGTGTGAGCTTCAATGAGCGTAAGCATAATTGCTTCCTAAGCTTATTGAGGTTTTTTTTTTGGTTTTGCTCACCCCTTCCCCAATGCCGAAGCAGCATTTTCATTCCGTTAGCAGGTGATCGATTTCCTTCCTTCCTGCCTGGCGTACATAGTACACACACCCTTCTTTTTCCAAATTGCGATCATCGACCACTCAGCTGTTTTTGCTTTGGCGCGGTCCGCTAAAGAACGGATCATCGGTTTTCGATGAGCCAATATAATAATGTGCATTATAGTTCGATGCGGGCTTTTCGAAACACTTGTATGAGATACGTGCCTACCCCCGTTTTTTCCACAAGAATCTTGTTTTGGTTCTCACTTCAAGAGGGTAAAATAAGGGGTGACTAAAGAGGTGGTGTAGAAATGAGAAGAAAAAAACATCGTTAAATCGACGTAGAAAGTACAACATAGCTCAGCACGATACGGAAGAAAACTACCGTATGTGAAGTATCATGGAACACTGCACAGCGAAGAAGCAGACAGACAATTCAGTATTGTTCTGGTAGCAAAGCTTTAAATGACTAGTGACGACGATACGCGATCACAACAACATCAGGTCGGAGCCGGGTGGTTTGGGGCCAGCGCTGTGCGGTCGGGCAACATAATTAAACTATTATTCTGTTATGCTTCAGCAAAGGAACGCCCATTGTCGATTGGGTGCGGTAGCACCTTACTAAAGGAAGGGAGTTAATATCACCCTTGAGGAGATCATGAGGTTTTCAACGAAAGTGCACAGTGAGGGGGGGGGGGGGGGGAAATTTCGTAGGTCGATTTAACTAAACTTTTGTACTCTTTAAGAACATATTTAAAAGTTGTCTTTTTATATATAATTGTTTTTTGGTTAAAGGAAATAGCCTAAGAATCTCGTGAATATAATTAGCAAACTAAAGTAGCTTAAGAATAGGTGAAATTAAGATTAATAATCCACTGAGTGGTCCAAGCGTTTCAGTTCTGCAGCTGCAATGCTTTGCAACACCATGAATACAATTTTCATCCAAATTATATGCGTTGAAGGTTTGAAAGAATGTTCCGGGTGAGCTGTCAAATAATTTACGATGACCTTCACACGGGCTGGGGGCTCCTTTTTGATCGATTTATCTGTACAGTACTTGAGCAATTATATCTTCAGCAGAACAGCCTCTCTTAATACGGCATTTCTATAGACTGCAAAGAGCAAAAATCGGACAGAGCAATACACGCTCAATGTAGAGGACATAGCTCTCGCAGGAGACTGTTCTTTAAAGTGAATGAAATTAAGAACCAAAGGTTGGCAGTCACTGCTTTATTCATTACATAAATTGCAAACAACTCACCAATTTTACCAAATATTTTCAACTAATGGTAGAGTTAATGGTATATTAATCTGTTGCAAACATCCTTAGTCTAAAGCTTAACTGAAGCATTTGACTGAAGCATTAGATCAATTGCTGAAATATTTTATTGGAAATATGAACCGGGGTCCAAATCTCATCGAAACCGTCGAATCGAAAACAATGTTTAAATTAAATAAAAATCGCCATCGCCATCGGTAAAGAATAAAAATACAAAAATATATTCCTCATCAATATTTGAAAGGACACTTAAACAATATTCTAAAATAATAGATAAAATTTTGAGGAAGCTAAATTTAACTGCATAGAAATACTGGATGGATCAAAATTATGACTTAAGCTATGTTCGGTCAGCAATAATTTTAGCTTAGAGACTTGACCTGGTCAAAGCAATTAAAAACAACTAATGCCTTCTATAAATATTTGTTGAGATCATTCGGTCGTCCTTGGGATAGTAATTCAAACAATTCTCCTACTTGCCGTGCAATATTTGTCTTAAAAATTTGCAACTCCTTTCAGCAGCTTAATTAATCATTTACAACCATTTTTCACGGTTTTCCCGCATTTGTTGTATTTTTAATTTTAATCTCCCTTCTTGAACTGCTTTCAAAACGCCCGTCACTGAAACATCGCACCTAAATGATGCTATTAGGTGTGCATTAAAAGCAGCAGCATCAGGTAGCAGCGAGTTTAGTGTCGAAAACTGGTATCGTTTAACCTTAGCATCGTTGACATCATATCAAGCCGTGCACAATTACGCACGTTTCGGGAGGGTGTGAAAATTATTCGCTCACCAGATCGTACAACGGATTAAACATCTTCTGCACGATTAGGGCGTTGTAGTTTCTCGTAACCTCGGCACAGCACGCGACGAAACTGCGTGTGTGCGGGGGTACACAGTTTCTGATGGTTTTACTGAACCATTGTTACATACACACACACACACACACACACAGAAATCGTTGCTACACCACTTGATCTTAGATTTAAGATCTATGATAGCTTTGTGGTGAGACAGTCCCGCCGCCACAGAATATCTGATGTAGTGTGCAAGATCCGATCTTTTAACGATCAAACCTGCAACGTTTTTACTTTTATTTCGCTTGGGCTGTTTTTGTATTTTAGTTTTACGATTCTTTACCTTTACATTTAGTTTGAATACCTTCAAAAAAACACGCTCCCGAAAACAAGTAGCGATTTATTTTCAAATTATTGTTTTATTTCCGTTGCATTCCGCTTATCGGATCGGCTTCGGTGGGAAAATCGCATCCAGCAAAGCCGTAAAACGAAAACAAAAACCACAATCGAACATTGCTCCAAAATGCTTCCCTTCCGTAGCAGCCCCTTTTTGCTGCGTGTGAAGAGCATCACAACATTCCGGAACCGAGCGTCCGAGCAACGAAAGACTTCGGCGGGCTGATCGGTGACGAACCGGTGTTGCGGCTGGCAACATTTGAGGTGTTTCATACCGTAAGCAAAACAAAAACCATCGAGCGGGAAGCAACCGACCGCAAATCAAAACCATCGAAAGCAAGATTCCCAGGCCCATAAAAGCCTTTATCGGAAAATGGGAGAGGCTGGTCTCGAGTGGCGCCGAGAACGAAGTCATAACGAAACCCATCAGGGACGGACACGAGAGAGTAAAGTTCCATTGAGCCCAGCGGGATTGTTTTTTTTTACGTTTCCAGCCTACCTTCGGATCACTTCATGACCTCACGCACCGCATGACTCACAATGAGCCACCCTTAATCTCACCTTAATCGTGCCATTGCGAAACCTTTTTGTCTCCCGAAAGCCACGCAGGGCCACGTCTGAGGCTGCATCAGTCCAGAGCACGTACCACCCATTACAATTCGACTTGGACCAACGTCCGAAGTCACCGGTCGGACTAGACGATGACTTCATTTCCGACCACGTCCCAAACAACGAACCTACTCACTCGGAGCCCATTCCATTCCGGACCCTGACTGGTGTGAAATAATAACCTCCATCTTAACGCTCAATAAATCATTGCTTTTTCGTCTTTCTCTGCACCGCACCGAGTGTGGCTGGACAAGAAAGCTCTCACTAAATCGAGCTACTCCGAGGGTGTGGAGCTTTACACACGCCACCCGGAATTTATACGATCGCTTCGCCATAGTAGCATACAATTTGCGCCCTCCGCATGAATGAAAATAACCTACAATTTCGATAGTGTTTCCCTAACACTATGTTTTCCGGGTCGTTTTGAAGGGCTGCCTGTTGGAGTTTTGTTTTCCAGCACAACGACGCGTGCGTGCGCCACCCACCGGGTACAGCAGGCGGAAGAATTTTGAGTGCTGTTTTTGTTCACAGAACTACAGTTACCGGCTCCAATCGAATCGGTGCCTGACGAGTGGCTTCCGATTTTCGTTAGCGCCAGTAGCAGTGTGTTCTCATTTCTCAAGCTTCAACAAAACAAACACCAGAAAACTTCCCACTTGCAAGCTAAAGATGGGCCTTATAACCGTTCTCCGTATGGAAATAAGGTTGCACGTGACGCTGGTTGTTCTGCCCGATACAGAGAGAGGCGGAGGAAAACAGATGCACACAGCATCTCTTTTGATGCGATCGTATTTTGCATGCGAAGAAGAATTAATCAGTATCTCGGTCAGCCAGTGGCCGGTAGTTGTGTGGGAGCTGCACTAACAATTGGTGTGAGGATTGATGAGTAAATCCGGCTGGCAGTGCTGCCAGGGTTTACGAGGCTAATTTTCAATAGGTCAATGGTGCCGGTGTGCTATAAAGTAAGCCGGGGGTTGATTAGATGGTTTTAGCCAAGTATACATGGTTACGTCTAAACTGTAATTGATCGTTCCACTTAGCTTCGGGTTGGTGTAGTTGGTCTTGTTGTAGGGGGAGAGAGAGAGAAAAAAAAACTGGAGCGATACTTATCTACGGTAAGGTCGAACCATTTTTAACGGCTCAGAGGCTACTGCTTGCATCCTTGCATAATGCACCATTGAAGGAGGAAAGTAAACATAGGAGTTTAAAAAGGTTAAATGTTAACGGGTTAAAGCCATGCATGGATTTAAGTGCATAATATTGTATCTTGTGCAATACTGAATGGCTAACTCAAGGTAAATAAATTGTTTTCAGATGGGATGATGAAATGTTTAGCTCTGATTTATTTGTATCTAGAAAATCAACTTTATCATAAACAAAACGGGCGTTCAATTAGAATAAAAAATTTTTTTTTCCTTTAACGCAATTAGAAGATAATGATTGAAAAAATGACATTAAAGAGCATTAATTTAAATAAATATTTTATCTAATTTTCCTTTAACTTTCCTATGCAAACATTTATTTTATTTATTCATATGACCAAAAACGTATCCTAAAAACCGAACATGCCCAAGCTAAAATAAATAACAGGGAGAGAATCCCATAGTAATTTTTAAAATATGCTGCCAGGAGTGTAGATGATACGCTAATTAGTAAATAGTACATTAAAGTTAAAATGTTTGAAATAAATTTTCTAAATATAAACTAACGATTGCATGCATTTTCATTAAAATTTGAAACAATAAAACTTATCATAAAGGTTTCCAATCTGTCATTGTTAGTTGTTCTCTATCTCTCTCGCTCTCTCTCTCTCTCTCTCTCTCTCTCTCTCTCTCCATGTCTTCTTGGCCTATCAACTGAGAGCATGACTGACCTTTCTGGCCTACTAGACTTAATGATACCGAGAAGTTAGATAGTGAGTCCTCACGATGGTTCAGATGGGATTTGATCCCTGATCCTGTCAGGCACCACTTTTGGCTCTATCAGTGAACAGCCTTTTGTTGTCACATCAATTGAAACATAGCAGCGCTAACTGCGTGATAACTGTGCTTAAGGCGAAAAATGTTGAATTCTTATTCAAGATTCAACTATTCTAACACCTGTTCTATTGCTTGATAAAAATTGTACATTTACGAAAAAAAAAAACTTTAAGTAAAATATAAAAACACCAACATTGATAAATTAAAACAAAAAAACAAAAACAACTCAAAATGAGCAGCACCTTGGAAATGTAAGGAATAGGAGAAAAATGAACATTACGCGTGACAATTATCATCTCGTTCAGTTCAATTGTTCTACCCCTTCCAGCAAATTCGATTATACACCCCTACGCGACGGATTCAACTTATCGCATCGACAGCACACGGCATAACAGACAGCAAAACTTTCACGCATCGCTTCACCGATGTACCACCACCCATCACAGACGGGTACAAGGTCCCACTGTAAACCCGAGGGGCGCCCACAAACGCAGGAAAAGCGACAATGTCTGTGGCAACGCTCCGACCCACACAGCGAGCCCGCAAACCGTCCCGCAGTCAAATTGGACGCATCGAAATGTGTAATTTTAAAATGGCTAATGACTAATGCTTCTCGGCCCCAGGAAGATGCAGAAGCCAGCCCATGGTATTCGAGCGACTAATTTTCCATAAAACCGATACGCTTCGGAGTTTTCCCATCTTGCGTCTTCCACGCCACGGGTTGGAGAACAAGGTGGTTCTGGTTCTGCATTCGTTGCGGTTTTTCCGACCAGCCGACCAGCAACACGATGACGCCGTACACGGTTTCTTTGCACAGTTGACTGCACTGTGCCGGCTTGGGCCAACGGCTACGATGTGCTTCCCGGAACGGCGGCCGTACGAAACGTGCCAGAGGCCTGCCAACAAACGGCTCAAGCACACAGCTCACTGTTCTTGGTGGAACCTTCGCCCGAGACCTCGCTCGAGGCTTGGGTTTTGTTTCTCAGCGCACGGAGCTCACCGGAAGTCACCAAAACCCCGGGACCAGAAGAAGCGCCCCGAAGAAAGTTGCCGCTGTGTCTGTGAGTTTGTTCAAGTATTAAATTTGTTAATTAAATTGCTTAACAGCTCCTTCGAACACGAACATGATGTTTCCTTCCGAATGGCCCGGCAGGGCCACTGCACGCTTACGAGACCGATTGCTTCCCGAGCACGGATCGTTTCATCACCGAAAACCGCACTCGTTTGCAACTTTTCATCGATCTTGGCCGGCATGCATAGTGCACCGGTGGTACGGCGGTGAACTTCAACTTCAGCCGTACGTTTAAAGTATGTCACGGAACAGCGACTAATGAGAAGTTTCCCAACCGAAGGGAAGCCCTCTAAAGTGTGCCTTCCACCCAGATAGCGGGAGAACCCATTAAGAATTTCTTCCCAAACTCCTTCATCCTCTTCATCTCGTGCTATGTCGGTAAGGCCTCCGCGCAGCACCCGAGCAGAAAGTTCGAGTTAAAGCGATTGAGTTTTCAATTATTCAATAACATTTTATCACCAACACCAACCCCAAGTACCACCGCATTGGTAACCCTGGCAACCCTAAAAATTGATAACCGGATGAAATTTGGAACTCGCGAAGGATGTCGCGAGTATGGATTCATAAATTTATGCTTATCTTTCGCGTGCCACCGCCGTTGCAGAAAACATGTCAAACTCGTCGTGCATGCGAGCATTTAGCACATAAATTGTGTTCCGTTGTTTTTAGGAGGGGATTTTCCGGCTGAACGTTTGCTTTATAAGTTATGCAGAGCGACATGCAAATGAATCGAAACAAGAGCGAAAGGTACGCAGGAGATGTTGTTATTTATTGCTAGCGAAAAGGAAGTAGATCATTAATTAAAGCATCATCTAATGCATGAGGCTACAAGTCGGCCATTGAGGTAAAGGTACTTGAAAATTTGAGTAAAATTTTAGTATATTTGAGAGACTTTTTGGTTAAGAGTTCTTGAAAGTATTTTATGAAAAGCAGGAGAATAATATTCAACATGTTAGCATGAGCTCCAGTACTTCCTTATACAACTTTCGGAATCCTCGATAATATCCTTGAAAGCCATTCAAGGTAAATTCGTCAGCATCTAGGAGCAGTCCTGTGGCCGAGACGATAATGGCGACGGTCTTCAGACGGGGTTCAAATCCCATCGAGATTCCTCTCCGTACGCAGGGCTAAGACAACCTTGTTGGTAAAATCAAGCCACAGAAAGCCAAAAATAGCAGACCAGAGAGACCTATCGCAGTTGTAGTGATAAGAAAGACCCAGCATCATTAAATTGATGCTGCACCAAACGTACCAGATTCAACAGCGACGTTCCCACGCAACCTGAACCCTCTCCATTTGCTAGTCCCCAGCGTCGCCAGTAGCCTCAACATCAACGACAGCAGCGGAAGCTCCAGATGCAACTTGAGCTTCCACCACGCACTGTGCCAAGCTTCAGCGTCGTAGGTACTCCGATCTCCAATGGCAGCTCATGCATGCGACCTCCTCCACTCAATCAGGATCAATAATCACTAGATTCAAAAAAATCTTAACTACTGTGACTTAGTTATATTTTTTCTACAATATTCTCAGATTTTTTACAGTTCTTGCAGTGGCTACCTGTAATATCTGTCGTGACAAACGAAGCTGGGACTGTGTATAGCAATTATATCTCCAGCACCTCTCTTTATTCCTCTGAATATAGACTCTTTTCAAAACTAACTAAACCTTCTTATCCAAGTTTTAGTGGAAGAGGTTCAGAAGAATTCGAGGCTAACCATGCCGCCTCCCCGTACACTGGACTGACTGTCCAGCTCCCAGAAGTCCCAGATAGCTAGCAAAGGCAGGCCGAGGCCTCCCGAGGTTGTACTGTCAAGGAAGAAAAAAAAACTTTTCTAAACTCCGTTCCAGTTTTAAACCCTCTGTAACTCGCCAAGTCTCTAAAGTCAACAGTTATTAATCCTCAAAACTTGCACAACGCTCGTTCATCATTTATCATTTCACCCACAGGAAACTTCATTCCTAAAAATGACCAACACCAAAAAAAAAATCGAATCCTAATGCTATTTAATCCAAAAGCATTACTGCGACAAATGTAACGGAATCGTAACACATTTCCCTCTAATGCTGCTAAAGGACATTACTGCACAACTTAAAAGAGGCCAACAAATGTCAGAAAAGTTCTGCCGAAAACAGCAGCACAAAAGACGCAGGGAAAAAGTGTAAAAGCGACACACCGGCTAAAAACTGCTTCCACATCCGATTTCGATCACTCGTGTCGTCATGTAGGTCGTTTAGCGCTTCCTTCCGTGAGGCTAGCCATTTTCGAGCGTGTCACAAAAGGAATCCATCCCTACCATGGGAGTTCGATTACCAGCGAGCGAGCGACCCAGCACAAGTGAAGGAAAGTTGTTCGAACGATTTTAGAAATTGTTCGTCCATCTCGGTCATCGGCAACCGTATTCGATTAACTCGCTCCTTCACGGGGACAATTCGACTGATGGTCGCGCATCCTGCCCCAGCAATCCCACATCCCAAACCATCATTTTGCCAGCAGAATGCGCACGCGGTACGTACGGGATTCAATGCGCCAGAAGGAGGAAGGAGACTCACCCGAAAACTCTGCTGACCAAATCAATTTTATTAATTCGCTGTCATATGGTTGATGATGGTACTTTTTCTTCATTCTGTACGGATGAACGGTGGCGCTTTTCCTTCCAACTTTTTCAGGGATGTATTTTCTTCGCCATGCTTTAAAAAAAGAAAGCGAGGAACTAGCAAATGGTGAAGCAAGTACAACGAATCATGTTCCAAGGATGGTGGTGGAATCGTTAGAAGTTTGCTAGTCGTACCGTCTGTTACGTATGTGTCTGTCTTGTAAAAGCATGATTCCGGGAGTTTTTTCTGTGTGTTAAGGCAACGGCACACGTGTGTGGAGCGTGTGGACCGGTTGATGGAAAGGAAAGAATTTATTAAACTGCATTACACACCGGCATGCGATGCGATTTCATTGGCAAATAGTGTTCTTCGTTCGTTTGTGAGTGGTGGAAAGTTTTGTCATTTTCCGGTGTAGTTTTTCTGATACTTGGAGCTTTTTAATTCGATTATTGAAATTGATACACTTATGTTAGAGATTTCTCAAAAAAGGGCTTAAAATTATTTTTTTTCTCTTTCTTTTTCTTGTTCTTTATTTTTTATATTGTGTGAAAAATATTTAACCTTTTATTGTTTATCAGGTTTTCTTCTATATTCATCTTTATTGTAAACACTGAATAACTACATTCTAATGTGCTGACCGTCTTCCTATTACTGTCGTATTACCTGTTCCTTCTTTTTATTTAGTTTCTTTTTTAACTTTAATTTTACTTTTTATATGTTTTTTATTTCATTTATCATTTTCATCATTTTTAACTTTTTTTTACTAAATTTACAACTTTTAGTTGCTTTTCCAATTTTTCACGAATATTTTTTCATTTCAATTTCAACTTTCCATTACTTTTTTATCGTTTTTACTACTTTCTATTATTTCTTTTTTTTTGTTTTAATACCCCTCCATTTTTTCTTGTTTAATTATATATTACCTTATTACTTATTTGGTTTTCCCATTCACTTGTTCTTAGTAAGTATATGTTAAATTATTTAGAACTAATCATATATCTAAATTTTTCACCTTTCCTTATTTATTTTATTTTTATAATGAAGAATCAACCTTTGGTTTATAAATATTCAGATGCAATAAACAAACATATTGAAAAAATATAAATTTGATTCAATTTTCTCCAATAAACAAGCATGAATTTCTTGTATGTTATGTTGTATTTTTGACAGTTGTCTTTTGTTAATCTTCAGTTGGGCTAGTTAACTTTAAAAATTTGAATAGTGCCTCGGAAAATGTTATTAAGATGGGTTTTCACACTATTCAACCAAATTTTCTTCGTTTTAAGAAAAATGCCTTCAAACCACCTTAACACCCTTAAGTGCAATAAAAAATATTTTTATTACACTTAAATCAAAGCCAAGAAGCGCATTAAAGAGTGTTTAACCTTCCACTTCCATTAGCGACACCTCGTCAAACCGATTCAAAGCAACAATCACAATGCAATGCCAGTAGCCCACTTACCTTCCCAGAACAATTGGCACCACCTCAATTGACTAACCTTTTGAGGCTAGCCGATGGGCTTTGTACTTCTTGAAAATAAAAATAAACCTTGTGAAATGCATAACAATCACCACCATCCATCCGTCGATTTTGTGACGGTGTAGTAAAAAAGGGAAGAAAATCGTAAAATAATTGCCCGGTAAAGTTCAACGAAGGGCTTGTGGTGGCCCTGAAGAAAAATAAGTATCGGAGCATTTGGTGGGAAATTTCTTGTATGAGCTTCAAGTAAAACTTCCCTTTAAATTGAGATTTCTCTGATTGTATCAGAGAAAGATACAATCACCTCTATGTCACTTTAAACTCAAATTCAGTCCTATCGCCCATCGTCTTGCTTTCAATTTACCTAGTACGAATGTCACACGAAAAGCTACCTGCCAAAGCTGCCAAAGTGATTGTGTGTGTGCCAAATGCAAATGATCGATAGCAGTTTATCTTTTCTGCTGCTCCCCAACCTACCCCCATTCCTCCTTCCTCTCAATCAGTTGAATATATTTCCACAATTTATCTCCCATCATACATACGCCAAACGAATCCCGAGCTCGGGGACTTTCTTCCTTCCAGAAATTGACTGCTTTATTGCTCGGTGAACTTTGTGGAAGCCTCTTCCAAAGCACACACACACAAACCTGTCGAGAAAACGATTTCCCATCTTAAAGATAACCCAAACAAAGCGATCGAATCGAAATCTCGTCCGCCCCAAACTGAACTTCTTCCTGTTTTTTTATTTTATTTTCCTACGAAAGGTTTGCTTGATTCTGATTGAAACTTTTCTTACCTTGGTGGTGGCTTTTTCTCCACCCGCAATCCCCACAACACATGAGCGATGGCTGGGAAAATCTTGCGGCGCTATGAATATTTTTTTAAACCCCCACCACCAACAAAAACTCTCGCTATCGAGTATTCGAGCAAAAACGTCCGAATGCTGGTAGAATCGCCCAAATCGCACAGCGACGTCATAATCGCCATCGTCGATGTCGTCATCCGCGTCTTCGAGACTTTCCCCACCAACGCCGGAAGAAAAATAGACCAAATTGACTTTTTCCTGGTGGATGGGGCAAGGATGCGGGCACTTTTTTTCTTTAAAGCCCGCTGTCAACGGCACTCGTGCCAGAGCATCGGAAGTAGTTACCGTTGGGGGACCGTTTGCGGGAGTAGCAAAAATATTGCTTTCCCTTTACGAAATTGGCTGTCGATGGAGTCAACCATGCAGCTCGGAGACCACCAACCCACCCGGGGGGGTTTGAACCCGGGGGCATGGAGGAACCGATCCCGATCGATCCTGTGTGGTTGGAATATATGACAAATTCAGTCGTGCGACGTCGTTGCTGGCATCGTTCCCTCACCAGGACGATTACAAAACGATGAATATTATCAATTTAAAATATTCCCTTGCCTACGTGCCGCCGGAGTCTGCCTTGCCTTCCGGACGCATTTCGTACACACTCTCGAGAAATCGATTGCGGGCTAAAAAGTCTCAAAGGAGGCACATTTTTTCCAAGAACTGTTCCCCATCACTAAACCCACTCGTGTGAGAAGTTGGGTATGGAAGGCAAGATTTAATTTGCTAATAGTTTTGAAGTAGATGTACTGATATCGTGTTCCGATACTTACACAAGACGTGCTTACTAGTATTAATAACTTAGGATCTATATTTGAGACTATGGAAGGCATGAACATCATTTACTGACGGTAATACAAGCCAGTAATAAGTAAGAGTAAAGAAGACTAATAACTATTGATTCCAACTAAGATTTGGAAGATACCTTAAGTACCTAAATTAACTCTCTCAGGACATTCAAGTTCCCCTTTAATAGTTCTATCAAACAAACTCTTTAAGATACAAACTCTTTAAGATAAAAACTAAACGCGCACACCAAGAATTCTAAGGACTTCCCACAATGTACACACAACGCCTAAGTTCCACTACGCATGGTTTTGGCTCGTACGGCGAATGAAATCTATTGGCCGTAAGAGCATTATTATTATACTTATGTCTGATTTCATGCACTTCCATTCCCTTTTTCTCACTATAATTCTTTTCCACGCCACACGCGGCACCTGCTCGCACTATTGATTCTGACTGCTACCAGCCTTCACGACCATGTTCTTACGCCATTCTTACGAGCACCCCTCGAGAATCGGGTGCCAGCATTGAAGCTCCAGATGCCCATCGAAAGACACACATTTGTCTGCAGCAGAAGATTTAGATAGCTCAGTGGGAAACCGGCAACTACGATCCTTCCTGCTACCGGCAAAGGCCCAGGTAATGCGGGACAGCAATCATGCACCATTCGACTCCACGGCAAGAGGACTGCAGCAGCAGCAGCAATTGAACCCCGTATGCGCATTACCTGCATAACGAGACGAAAGATGAACCCGACTCGAAACCGCGCGTGCAGACAATTTTGCCTCGCGCCATTGACGAGGAAACGATCGGAAGTACTCAGAGCTCGTGGGGGGGGGGAAACGAACTCCCAACGATGCATCCTTGCCAGCAGCCAATTGCAGCGGATTAAGAATTCTTCCTGAACCGTCGCCGAGTACGCTTTCTGCTCCGAAACCTTTTGGGAGCTGCCTGGTTGTGTGGTTTCGCTGAGGTCCTCAGCCGACTTCACCGACGCAAAAGTCAAACGTCTTCACCCGATGCATTAGTTGTGCCAGAGGACATGTGTCAACGAGTGTTGACACATCTCAATGGGATGAAAAAGAATGAGTATCTCGCTCTCTACCTCCTCACGTCTCTAGCCATCTTTATCAGAGGTCTGGCAGGCAGACATCATTAGCCAGACGGACGGACTTTCGGTCGGGATTCGGTCGGGATTGTACGGGAAGCATCATTAGAAACCCCCCCTGCAACAATCGGGCAAACAACAGCAAAGAAAGAGTAGAAGTGAAGCTAATCTTCATCAAAAGCAAATCTTTCACCAACTTCGTTTCCAGCCAGCCTAACACGATCGAATGCGAGAAATGGAAATAGATGGCAAAAATCCTTTTCTCCCCAAGCTGCTATAATGCTATAGAAAAAAGGGGAAAAGTACTACTATCCACATCAGCTTTCATTCAATCCCCAACGAACCTTGGCTTCGAATCACACACAAACAAAGATTGATTTCACCTCCGATTATCATTAAGCGAGTGTCGAAATTTCATATAAATTCGCCCGGGTTCGCTACCTATGTACCGAAGAAGTCAGCCCTGGATGGACAAACCGAATCTTCTCGAGCGTTCGAATTTTTCATCAATCTCGAGACAGAATCGTTGCTCTTCATTCCGCGAACGAATCCGGGGTAAATATTGGATGGCTCGCTCCCAATGCCTCGGTTATTGCTTCTTCGGGGCTTGATGGGATGGAATTGCATAAAGAGCAGAAGCATTTAGAACTTCCCGATACTTCGTCTGTGCTGTTCGATATTGGATTTCGTCTATGCTACGTTTGATGTTCGATTTTTCCATCAACAACGCGCCCCGATGCCTCGTCTCTAACACGCCCGTCCCCAAAGCGTAAACATCAATTATCACCTTTTTGCCTGGATCCTTTCCCCCCCAACCATCCACACACGGGCTGTGAGGATAGAATCGATATCAAAATTGCATTAGATGTTTTTCCGTCTCGTTATCTCGGGTATGTTTCAATCAGTGCGTAACGGACAGGAAAGTCACACCTACCTGGGGTGAGGGTGATAGGTTTCACTTCAACGCACGTTTAATCAAGTGATAAGCCGTACGTTGTGCTGGGGACGAGGACAGTAAGAAGATGAAATATGGGACATGTGTGCGTGTGTGTTTGTGTCGTTGACTCACTTTGAGAATCTGACGTGATTCCACTCTGAGAAGGAAATTGCAAAGATTAGGAGGCAATGATAGAGAATTTGTAATTGAAAATTGCAACAGCTATAACAAAAAAAGAGATAAATTAAAAAAGGAAGCTTTCAGTTTGAATAACAAAGACGAGCATAAGAAGAACTATTGTAACAATAAAAAATTGAAAATAGGCTAAAACCTCTAAAAATAAGAAGAACAAGTTAAATTACAAGTTTAAAACTAGTGTAAATAAAATAAAGAACTAAATGTTAAAAGAGAGCATAAGAAAGTGTTATTTATTTATTAATATATTTATGTATTTATTTATTTATGTATCTCGTTGTTTATTTACCTATTTATTTATTTATTTTATTTATTATTTATTTCTTTATTTATTTATTTTTGTATTTATTTTATCATTAACTTATTTATTAATTTATTTATTTATTTTGAAAATTATGATTTGATTAAATATATCATAGAAAACATCAATATAAAACATTGCAAGTAGATAACAATAACAAGTAAACAAAAATATGTTTAACAAACAAGATAATAAAGAAGAGAAAATTGAAAGAAATTCAATCCAAAAGTTCAAATAAAATTGCTACACTAATGATGTTAAACAAGAACAGATAAAGTATGTTTAAAAGACATTTTATTAAATCCTTGCCACCGAGGCGCAACATTTCGCACCATTTCAGACTGACTTCCACGCCAATGAATGGTGTTGTCACCGAAGAACAAAAGTGAGCCTGACATTTTTTAATAATAATCACCGTCCATTTTTTATCTGCCTTCCTTGTCTTGATTTTCCTTTTTTTTTGAAAGATATTTCTTCTTGTTTATAAGACTCCGCCGTCACAACTTCAACCAAGTATCTCCACCAGGAAGAACCGGGAAGAACTGCCTACAGAAATGAGTGATATTCCTTCTAGGTTTCCCTTTTCGGTCAACGGAAATCTTTTCTCGTCTGAGATTTTCATTCATTCAGTCTTTTCCCTCGCTAAAGAAAAGGGAAAATCTCAAAGCAAAATCTCTTATGACAAAAGGTTCCTAGCGAGGGTAGGAAAAGAACGAACCACCGGGGTTCCGACCACAACCACAACGCTTCATCCCGATCCTGTGCTGCACCTGTTAGAAGGGCAGAAATATGGCGCAAAAACACAATGATGTGAAACGAGACACGGTCGAAAAGTGATAATTAAATTTTATTTCCCAATTATTGGCAAACCCAAACCGGTGGCGGTCGAAGAAAAGGAGGTTGGAGAAGAAAATCCGACCAACCCGAACCAGATTCGATCCATGCCGCTCAGAAGCATGCGAATGCGTTCGACTGAGAAGTGTACGACATTCTTCGATGATCTCGAACCAATTACGTCGTTTTAATTGTTTCCTCGAGTGTCAAAAACAATTCCCATTCGACGCTTGAGGGGGTTTTTATTTGGACGTTCGGACACTCGGTTTCGGCGTTGCGCATGAAGTGTGACGCTGTGCGCTGCTCCTCCCTGTGCTCGTTGGAATTCTGGAAGCCAAGATGTTTCGACCACCCATTGTGGTGCGCCATGGTCGATTTGCTGTGACCAATGCGGGAGAGTGGAGCACACAAGAAAAACCTCCGAGTCCGAGTGAAAAGCGACCAAGGTGATGAATTTTATGACTTTATTTCCACCCAACACGCTGTGACCGTTTGTTACGTGACAAGGTGTCGATTAAGACTCTCGAGGAGTCGATGGAACGAACACCAAAAAAAAACTCCAACCCACCACAGTCAGTCATAAACGCAATCAGTGCTGTAACTTTCGGTGGATAACCAGTGGGAAAAACAATGCAGAGTACCGCACCCACCGTACAACGCCGCTGTTCAAGTCATTTAGAAAGAATGTAATGGAATAAAACGTGTGTCTGTGTGTTTGCTCATTACCTCAGTTCCTTTTGGAGCGGAGGAAAAAAATAAACGCCACCACTTGCTGCGTTGGAAAACCGAAATGTCTTCATTCGTCAACTTTTGCTGCAGGGAAGCTGCCTTGCGGGGGGTTGTGCTTTTTTTTGCTTCTTGGCGTTTTAACATACAATCTTTGGGCAAGTGAAAACAGAATTAAATTGTGTCGCATTATTATAAAATCACGGTGATGAAGCCAACCCGGTGGTGACTTAATATTTTGAGCAACATTTGAGCTGCAAGATAGGCACAACTGACGTAATTTCTCTTGCGTTTATTTTGACTTTGCTTTCCAAAGTTTTCTATTTATCATTGTGAGCAATATTTTTTGAGTAATTATCCTATATGTAAGTAAGCTGTAAATTAGAAATACGACTCTTGGACCGACGTAGAACTCCTCTCAGTCGAGAACTATAGTCTGTTCAACCAGTCCATCAATGTTTAGGCCTATCACACTTCCTCAGTCCATTTGGCCGTCTGGTACCATTCTCATGACATTACCAGGTTAGTGATGCCAGAGGAGTCTTTTTTGGACTAGTGTCCTTGAAGAGTTATTGCCACTTTTGCTTAGAGTCCTTGTTCCAGAGTTGGTTCTTAACGTTAGAACCTTTCTTCTTGACTTAACGACCCGCTGTCTCATGCTGGCCTTCAAAACTGTTGGCTTGCTTAACTTATTAATATACCACAGAGTTGGATAGTCAAAACTCCCTACTGCAGAATGGACCAAATTTGGTCTACGATCCTCCTTTGTGAGGACCAGATTCGGAAATTTCCAAGCCAGAATAGGGATTGTAAATATTAGTACTTTTCAAAACATTTCCTAGATAGGCACTTGAAGTGCATCAAATAATTTCAAATCAAATAATAACTTCTAGAAATGCTGGCGAGTTCCATACATCTGTATTCCTGATGGTGCTTTTGATTCGAAAAAGATACTTATACGTGCAATTCTTAACGTTCTTTGTATAACCTCTGCGAAAATCGGCATCGAAATTGGATATGAGATATTATTTTATTTATTTATTTATTTATTATGGCGGCTTGAAGTCGTATTGTCAGCACCGCATGTGTTTTGAGTTGGGTGCTGGCTTGATCGAGCTTGGGCTATCACTGCTGGGCAGTTTGAGGAACACTGTTCACAGGCAAATATGAGATATTAGTTCCTATTTTTTTATCCAAGCATTTTAACCAGTAGCTTCTGCTTTATAGGAGAGCCATGAACGAATCATAATATACCATCAGCGAGTTCTACATACTGGATTGATTTATAGCAGAAATTCTTGAACGTTTGTCTCTCGAAGACACGCGCACAAATTTGGAGGGTAAATGGACGTGCTCGTCTCCCTGACCTTAGTGTTAGGAGTTTCTTAAGGATGATTAATTGACTGGGAATTAAAAGGCTGCAGCTCGACATGTGATATCAAGGAAGTGATCGTCTGAAGGTATTTTCTAGGATCAGCTGTTTGAACAGGGTCTAGACCTTAAATTTCAGAGTCGCTTCGAATATTTCAGTCAAAGGCATCATTTCAATCTCCCCTATCATAGAAACAGTTTAACGAATTTCGTGTTTCAGAGCTGTTATTTTCGAATCGCCTACTAATCCATCTAACACATACTATTAGCCCCATTCCATTGTTCTGATATGATTTTATTTTCTCCCGAAAATGTTACCAGCACTTGCACCACTTGTTAAACAAACAAACAGTATTTGAACACACCGAGTGTTGTGCCGCAAATCCCTCAACCAACATCCCTTCTCCAACAAACACCACAAAACGAGCTGCATACGTACAACAAGACTGTCAACCCAAGCCGCCAACAACAGTATCGACCACCCAACCAAACCCAACCCCACGTCGAATGTTTACGAGCCCCAGCTTTGCCGCGGGCCCATTTATCTGCGCAAACAAAACCCCCAAACCCACACACACACACACACACACACACACACACACACACACACACACACACACACACACACACACACACACACACACACACACAAAACCAAACGCTCTAATCAGTGGTCAACCCAATGGGCTAACCTCGGGCACGATACGAAAGGATGTCGCTTTCGCTAATAAACTAATTCGTCGTTCCGCTGGTGCTCCGTGTGTCCTTTTGCCGGTGTGCTAATCGGCGAAATTATTTTCCCACACAGCTCATAATTTGTGCAGCGCTCCTCCTCCCCCGATAGGGTGGACGCGAAAGCACTATTTATCCAGCTGGAAAACCGCCACCAGTGCAATCAGACTGGGTCGCAAGGGCCAAAGCCACAGCCAGGCTCTCTTCTGCCGGTCAGTGTGGTAGCGATCCTGCTGACCACACGTATCACGAGAGATTAGACCGTTTGGAGAGCTTTTCCGGTTGCCGAAAACAACAAAGCACACACACTAACTTTCATGCATTATGATGCAAACTGTGTCGCTTCGCCAGTACGAGCCTCGCGTCTAGACGATGAAAAATGACCTTTCATTCTAATAATTATCCAATTTGTCTGTCTGATTTGTGTGTGACTTTTATTCCGAGAGGGCGTCAGCAAGCAGCTCACCCATCTATTTTCACACCTAGTCAAGTACATTGTGGTCGCTGCAACAACAAAAATTAACCGCCCATTCTAATGACACTATCGTAAAAAGAAGTTAATCAAATTACCTTAATTGACAATTCATACGTCAATTGCCCACACTCACAAATCATGCACCGTCTCGCGCAATTTGTCGTTAACAGTCGTTCTTGTGGTGAGCTTAGACGACACCGACTCAGCAGCTGCCTACGGGTAGTTGCAATTAATTGCTCACATGGATACATAAAAAAGCGGCCATTATTCGTCGGAGCAGAGGCGTTTAATTAGGTATGCAAGCGGTGAACACACAAAAACCCCCCGATCTTACCGAACGCTCATTACAGTGCATTTTAAGGCCCGGTCTCGTGTTCCGAGCGCACCTTTCACAGCACCGACTGCACTTACTTCAAATCGTTAGAGCTGCCTCCCGCTGTTTGGGGATTAGCCATTCGATCGTTTATCGAACGCACTGCAGCTCGAGGCGGTAAAATCGATCCACCCCCCACTCACCATTTACTGCCATATCTGCTGCCATTCGATGACCTCCCGGAACGTCGCATTTTCATCCTCGGTACGCTCTATTTGTGCTACCGTACGAACTGCGCCCTATGGTTGGAGGTTTTGCAGGAACTAATCGGCATTGCTGGACTGCGCCCGTAGGTTTGTCCGGCAATCGGGGACACATTTCGTGCTGATTAACATTAATTAATTATGAATGCATGTTTTAATTCGATTTCATACCCAACTGCAGAATCGCAATCGGCAGCAGCCGAGCTGATTCCGGATGGCCGGGTGGATAGCAACAATTTGTCCTAACAATATATCGCCCGCTGCTGGGGGCATTAGAGAGAGGAGGGTTTTTTTTCTGGATGTTGGTTTAATGTTTCGATCTTTTATGAAACCTTAAAAGTAATTTTAAAAGTATAAAGCAAATATTTGTCGATATCTGGATTTTTTTAAAGATTTACCCAAACCATGAGCGTTCGTCTCGTTGTCAAGAGGAGTGCCTAGCCGACCCTGACAGAGGAATTATTCTTCAATTCTAATTCTAATTCTTGTTATATTCAGAATTCTAATATTTTGTTATATTTTATCTTTTTTTAATATATTGTTTAATAATAATACAACAGGTTTCCGAGTTTCTGTACTCATGTAAAGCAATACGTTGTTTCGATATTTGCCAACTTTCCACTTTGCTAGTCAATTTCTTGCCATAAAATCTGCATAGCAGGGAGCCAAAAATATAAAACAAAATGATTTAAAAATTAATTGACATTAATTAAAATTGTCTTAAGCTATTCATATTTTTGAATGGTTTTTAAACCCAATGCAATAGCGGAGAAAAATATTGTCTGTAGCTTTTCACACAATTGTTTTATATGGAGGAATTTAGCAGGTGCCAGAAAAATTATTAAAATATGTCGAAAGTTATATTTTTCTTCTTCAAAATGTGTGTTTTTTATTGACTATAACTTACTACAAAATTAATTTAAGCTAACCCTATATGAAAGATTTATTTTATTTTAGCTAAGGACTGTACGTAAGATTTATTTCTATCAACGCCTAAAAGTATGCAATCACGTGCACGTATCTCTTATAAGGCTACGTGATTAAGCGAGGAGCAAAGCGTTCCCCGCTAAAATCTAAATCGTTGCAACCAAAATGAAGACGCAAGTCCCTAAAGTCCTTTCCAAGATGCGTTTGATTCAAATAAGCCGTTTCAAGCTCAATCGTAAGACCAAAAAACGAATAGGATAGACCTGCTAATCCCATACTAGATCACTCTGTTGCTGAGCCTCAATCCTATTTTCAAGCCGGTATCACTTTGCAGCCCTCATTGCATCCTTGCATTCCATCCAAATCGACAACCGATGCACTCAGTGCGCCCTCTACTCTCGATTTGAATATCTCCCAAAACAGAAATCCGACCATCGGCATGCTGCGAACGTTTTTATCACTATTCCAACCAGAGCCAGAAACAACTCCTGCGAGAATAAGGTAGGTTCGCACGGCACAGAGCGGCCACCAACACGACCACCGAACACGGCTACAATCCCACATACACACACACTAGAGCACACGTACACAGACGCATGGGCCACATGGGCATCCGTGGGCATTTATTTTCAATCAGATCAGACGTGACAGAATGAGTTCGGAAACATGCATTATTAATTATGGATTCCCCTGGACGGGGTGTGTTCGGAGGCCGGATTGCTGTAACATTTTATCGGTCCCGTGCAAGTTCCACCGGGCCAGCAGTCCGGTCCGGCATTTCGAAACGTTTAGTTTCGTCCCTTGAACTTGAACGGCTCCTATCACGGTAACCACGAGGCACCAGCAATTCCTTTCGGATTTCGTTTTTCATGGTCGAACAGTTTCGACAAACACTGCCCGCTCTGGGGAAAAGCCGCTTTTCCCCCCAGCACGGGTCAGGTCTTACTGGTGTCCTGCGTGAGGTGAGTTCTGGAAACGGACAAGATGTTGTGTCCGTTCGCCTCCGCAGGCAATGGGAGCGGCCGAAGTGAGCCGTCAACCGTCCAGACCTTGCTCGTTTCACGGCTTACTGCGCCGATGTTTTCATTGAGGTTTTTCACGCGGGCACAACTCTTTCCTCTTTCGCGCCTTTCCATGATGATGATGATGATGATGAACGATCCAACCCATCGTAAGCTGCTGCATCGTTCCACAGAAACCTCAGCTACGGTGGAAGAATCTCGGCAAACGGTGCAAAAATATCGGCAGACGTGCGGCCAGCTCGGACCAAAAACCGTGGCGTGATTGATCCGATTTCGGATCGCCCGCACACTCGCAAGCTGCCAAACTGTAAAATGGGTACACGATTTATGGGCACGTGTGTGTTTATGGGAACGGAGCGATAGAGCGGTTTTTTGCAGCAGCAGTAGAAGCATCAGCAGGAGCAACAACACCACCGGTTGAATGGCGACGGTGATGAGCATGGAATTGGACAGCGTTCGAAATCGGTAGCAGTGTGTTCATCTAAGTGTTGGACCGGAACCTCTGCCGATAAAAAAACGGTTCCTCGAATGTCAACGAGAAACTCTTTTTCTTCGGCGGAAGGCTGATTTTCTGTGCATAATCTAAAACGAGCTTAGACCCTCGGTTTTTTGTCGGTATCATTCACCTATCATGATCGTTTAACGGAGACATGGTCTCGCTTTTCAAGCTGTCACACAGGTGATGGATCGGTTCGGAATCATGATGGAATTTGCATACGCTGAGCAATCCTAAGCGATGTCATTTCGGATCGTTCCAGCTGACAAACTCTTTTTACATTTTCGGTTTTTGTAACTGCTCTTGACTAAGTCACTAATTTTTCCCGAAAAAAGACTTAACTATTGTATTGTTAAAAAGCAACCAAGAAATAATAACGAAATATTGTTTCTAAATCAAACTAAACTCATCTATCGTTGACTAACTTTTTGAAATCTTGAATGTTGATAACTCGTCCAGCTCAGTACAACCCGAAACATTACCCATGAAATATTATTGCATACATTCTGGCGTATCCTCAAAGTGTTACGGTGAAGTCTAAAAGTATATAATAATGTTCTAAGTCAGTATGTGTCCATTAAAAGCTGACAAAGCTTCTGAAAACTTGAGTGTTTATAATAAATTATCCTTGTCAAGCTCGGTTGAACATGAAACATTACAAATGGTACAAATAATATTGCAATCCAATGAACAATAATTGCATACTTTCGGGTGTTAAAGGATGTTATAGATGATCCCAGCTCATCTACTTTGCTTTATATTTTTATCAAACAGCAATTAACAACTTACATTAATTTATTTTGAGTAGTTCATCTTACTATCTAGGTATATTTCTCCACCTACATTTGCTCAATCAAACATCAATAACCTTCAACCATCACACACACTCGATTCAAACGCACCAGTCAGTGTGACAGTTCCCGGTTCCCAGCAAACACACCGGCACCAATCCTTCGCATGCGGCACAACCACACTCTCTAATTGCCCCGTATCATAACTCCTACCACAATCCACCTGCAACTCTAGTTGGTGGCGTGCCAGCCGTCGGTAAAGTCCGACAAGTGTGTACTTAATTTTATGCACATTGCAGTCATCCACCAGGACGCTCCTGCACCTCCTGCTGACAGGAAGGCCATGGTGAAGGATCAACGCTGTCCCGGTGTCGACAATGCAGGGACAAATTAATATGCCTCCCGGCTATAGGCAGACCCCCCCACAGGCAGGCCTGCACCGTGTCAATCTGGAGGCCTTTGTGAGGTCCGATTTTGTAACCTCCATCCCGGTGGAACCGATGGCCAGTGGTTCGGACGACGCTTCGGGAGTTGATAATTAAATTTGTATATTGATGATTAGTATGCAAATGCCAATTTCCTTCAGAATCGGACAGGCTCACTCGATTCGGACACAATGTCACGAAACGGTCACGAAGAACCAAGTGAGGCGGAGAGGTCATCCCGCGGGACAGGAGCGAGGAGCAGGAGTTGAAGTCAAACGCTTTCGGGACCGGTTAATTTCTCTCCTGGTAGCTCGGTTGACGCTTCAAGTCATTTCCCTTTGGTTGCTTTCACACATCTCGGAAGGTTCAAGCTCCCGCGGGAGAGTTCTGAGGATTGAGGGTCGCAAAGGTGACGCACACACGGCAACTGAAGAATGACTTCCGGTTGCGAACGTCAAGCATAAAGCATAAAACACATGTATGTTGGGGTTTTTGGTCGACGCAGATTCGGGCACACGGCGAGCAGGGTCTCGAGGTCAGGTCAATCGAGTCAACCCATTGGAAAATCTCGACCCCAACCCAACGGTGGTTCTTGGTTAGGGTTGTTGTTGTTGTGTCGCGTTATGTTGAACCATATTTTAGAGCCCCCACACACACTCACACTCGCTTAGACGTTCGAGAACGACCCGAGCCTACCTGTCCGTACACAACCGGAAACGGTTTCGATCGGTTGAATCAACCACCGCGCCCCAAAAACCTCCTCCTCGTATCCCTAAAGTTGGAGCAAGAGCAGGACAAATTTACAGCAAATTTATAGTGAGGCTCAACGGTGCTTCCGCTCCACGACTTCACCCCACCACTCGATGCTCCTAGCTGTATTGATTCGCCTTCGTAGGCTCAAAAGGTAAACATCCTGATCGAATACGGCACCGGCGGCATGATGTAGTGCCAGTTGCGCCTCACCGAGGTGAGGCCAGCCAATGTCGGATGTCGCCACAGGCCAGAAAGCAGGTCGAACCGGGGGCCGACCGTTTGAACACACCACCGGAATGCACCGAGAGCGCTATTTATGTGTTATTTATGTGTTGCATATTTATGGAAAACCCATCATCCCGTTACCGGCACAGTCGGAAATGTGCATCGGCCAGACGTCCCGAAGTAGCTCTATTTTCACTTTCTCTGTGAGCCGTCTGCCGGGGACACCGGAGTGCCTGAAGCCGTCCGGACACTCACAATCCTTTCGCAGACCTGGGAGTCACACCAGTTGGTCTGGCTGACTGGCTGGCTGGTGAGAGTCAAGCTTCCTAAATCCGATTTGGAAAATAATAATCACATAATCACATCTGACATGTCCAATATGGCATTATGTATTATGCTGTCATTGATAAACTTATGCATAGCGAAACGGCACCTTCCAACACTCCAGCTATCCACCCAGACTCTCTACACTTGGAGAACGCTCTTGGAGCTGAAATATGGGATTGTCCAACATTTTCATCCTTTCGTTATGGTCCACGGCTTTGGCTCTCTTTAAAGTTGACTTCTCCTTTAGCGCATTCTACATCGGGTGTCAGGCTTGCTTGGAAAGGTGCGATAGTTTTCGGGACTTTTTACTGCTTTTGATCGATTTTTCACACGCTTGCCCGTTCGTTTGGAGCACGAAAAAGCGAAAATCGAGCCCAGTATTTCCTTCGACTCGTTTGCATTTCAGAGATGGTTTTGCGATTACTAGTTTTGACAGTTCAATTAGGACTCGCTTCCAACGAGGGCTTCTCAGAACACAGTAGAAAGTTTTGTCTCTTTGTGCTTTAAAAATTTTATTATTATTTTTCAACATCCCTTCCGGGTGTGAACTCTCTTGTGCTTCTCAACGATTAATTCTAGTCTTTCTCTTCTCACCTCTTCCCAGCCCCAACCCATCCCTAGTCAAATCATACATAAAAGAAATTTTAAAATCAAATTAACCCACTGAACCATATAATTAATTTTCGCAGATCATGAAACGCATACTGTGGCCGCCTGCATGTATGCAACGCGGATGATGCCGCGAGCACACAGCTTTGGAATCGAGCGTGCAGCATGAGAGCTAACAACAACAAACACACACACACACACACAAATGTGGAGAAAAAATTCGGGAGTTTGCATAGGATCATCATCGCGTACGGGTGCGCTTTTAACGTTTTGCGAGAAAATGGGAAATCGAGCAGAAGAGTATTGAAATCGGTACGAGAGGAGGACTCACTGTATAAAAACGCAAGGTGTAGAAGGATGAAAATTGGAACTTGAGTTTTGGAAGAGATTAATATTACCTAAAAAGAGTAAAATTTCAATTATAAATTAAACGACTAAAAATTATAACAAAAATATTTAAAAAATTATTAAAAAATGTTTTCCAAATTTTAAGCGATAAAAATTCTTTGAGGTCTAAAAATGTCTCCAACCAACGTGACGTTGCACTTCAAGATCGATTGAACATGATAAATGATACGTACTGTTCATTTAAACAAAAAACGCTACCGAAAAAGCAAAAATCCTATCTGCATTCGTGAACCGTTTTAAACGAAGCTAAAAGATCAAATATAAAAACCCGGTTTTTTGCCTAACCACCAACCAACCAACCGACCAACCAAGCCAGGCCTTTCAGGCCATATTTCAAGCCTGTAGGGAAAAATTAAATTAGTCGAATTGTCACAAGCCAAAAGAGATGCAAAACTGTGTTTTTTTTCGATCCCTATATGCTTTTATTTCCATTTTTCTTCTCACTGGAGGAAAAATGTCCCAACACTCTCAATTGAAATGATTGATTTATCGCGCGCGCGTGTGTGTGTGCGAAAAGGGTGCGAATGGCAAAACGTTTTTAAAACGTTATAGTGTGTTCGCCATTTCCTCCATCATTCGTACACCATTTAGACTAACCGAGGTGAAACCTTTTTTTTGCGGCCGGTCCGTCCGTGCATATATTCCCTTTAACTCCGGGGCCGCGTTATGTGTTTGACAGTTTTCCTTTCGCATGCTATGACATAGGTGACAGCTTTTTTTGTTCTTGATTTACAATTTCTTTTCATACGAAAAATTATTTAAAAAAAACTCAATTTTGGGAAAATTATACCGCTTCTGCCTGTTAGTTGTGATGTGTTAGGCCGGGGGAACATGTTAAAGCTTCACCGTTTTTGCTTATTGCACTTCTATTTTAATTTGTCGCTCTTCGGTTCGCTTCGACTGATTTAACATTACTCATCCAACGAAATGTACAATCGGCATGCAAATATCTACACGCCTGACATTTATTACTGGGGCGAAAATATATTTAGTTTTTATTTTCCTCCGCGAGTCGCTCCATTTAATTTGATTGATGTGCTTACGGGAAAACTGTTGGCCAGGACAGTCTCCACAGTGAACGGTTGATGACCGATGACGGATGCTCGCCGAAATTTGCGTGTGTGTTTTGGGTATGTAAAAGAAGGAAAAAGTTTGCATTGAAATTAACAGCTTTTCATGGAGGCATGATTGGCATCGGAAATTGTTTTAAAAGTTAGTGCTGAAGCGATATTAATTTTTGGCAAGTGTGTCAATCGTCGAGGACAGACTGTTTTGATTCAAATAAAATCTGACATCAATAATCGAGTTTTTTTTAACGAATAAAACTCCAATTTGGATATCATTTTAGAGTGAGAAAACCAATTTCAATAGCAAACCTTTTGAAAAAATTCTTTCAAACATCCACACCATGCACAACTAGGCAGTGTACTAGCCAAACCGAGCAAGAGCTTGAAACAACATTAATGCAATTTCTTTTCAATTTCACATGGCCCGTTTTACAATATTCCACTGCAGCCCTGTTTACCCTTCCGGAAATGGGGTGCTTCTTTTGCCTTCTTTTCTTACAAATTTATCAACCTTTCAACCCCCGGAAGAGACCCTTTCATCGGTGCCAAGAACGCCGGACCAGAAAGCACCAAAAACACACGATGCGCCCACAAAATGTCTTCAGCAATCGGGTAACCAATCGACCACCGGTCTACATGACCACAATCAGGCTGGTAATGCCATCCTCTAATGGTTTGAGAAATTGAATGGAAAATTTAGGACAAAATGCGCTGGGCAAAACGGCAAAGATCAACCGGCGGACGGTGAACCAGCTAGAAGCAACGAAAATTGACCGGAATCAAATTGGTCATTCGAAATTAGGTTCGAAAATAGGCGGCCCGTACATAAAAGGATTCGAGCTAGGCGTGCTAGTCGGGTTGGACACAGAGGAGACAGTGTTTTTTGAAGAAGGCTTTCACATTCGGCTTCGTGTGCCTTTGATGACTGTTTTTGGATTTCCGGAGTGTAAAAATAGAATGAGCAGATACTGGAAACAAAATGGAACACGCGAAGTAAGAATTCATGTAAGTACACTTTTTAGATCATGCCTATGGACGCTTAAGAACTAACGAAATCAGCATTCATATTGATACGAAGTACAGGATTGAGAATGAAGATATGAAGACTTCTACACCGATCAAAACACTGTTCTCCACAACCATGTGGACTAAGTAGATTGCGAACTACGATACGATGAGAACCCTTTTACCTACACCGATATAGGTTGGAATGTTCTCAGACTGGACAGGCTGAAGATGCAGAACTCACCATATGTAGCAATATTTCATGTAGAATATTGTGATTCAGCAAGTTGTTATAATGAATGCCGGAGATTGCTGTCGTTGTCCAATCATTGTTACGCATGATCGCATTATCGAAACCTTCTTCTTCTTCAGCTTAACGACCTCTCAGGTCATGCCTGTCATTTCTAGCTTACGAGACTTATTGACACCTCGTAGTTAGAAAGTCAGTCCTCACTACAGGGGAACGTTCCGGATGGGACTTAAACCCCGGCTCAGCCATATGAAGACCGGCGCCCTTAGCGCCTCTTCCATAGAGTCGCTCCTTCATATGTATGTCCCTAATGTAAGGCCTAGCTGAAAGAGAACCCTGAGTTCAAGATATCCTTAGTAGCTGAATTATGATTAGATCATCCGGATGATGAGATGGTATGATCCAAATACTAGATAGGTACTCTGAAAAAGTAGATAGTCAGAAGGACGACTTTCAACAATAATTTAAGACCTAGAGCAGGCTTCAGCTATATTGAATAACGCAAAAGCTAAATATCATTTCCTTCTTAAGTTAGTGCTGATAAATATCGTTCTATCTGGCAATGAGCGGCTTAAGGTTCATGGAAATACTACCATTCGCCAGGATGGAGGGTTAAATCAGCTTTCGAAAGTTGTATAAAATCCTTGAAGTCTTGAACTGAAGACTAAACATATCTGAAACAGGACACTCTATCAGAGACTTGCATCACACCAATAGATAAGAGTCATCCATAATTTAATATTTTCTGGAGTTCTTCCAACGCGGCTTCAAGAGCCTCAAACTCAAAATTAGTTGTAGTTGGTCAATTTTGAGACCCTAATGACTCTTTCTCTAGGATTTTATTCGAACTCTACCCTTAAAGACAATGATTTTTGTTACTTGAACAAAACTTTAGTTATGAGTGGATATGCTGTCTGATGGCCTATTCTGTCTTATTCAGCCTTCTGTTATCTCTATACAACTCGACGACTCTAGAAAAAAATAATTAAGGTCTGCATTTTAAAATTTAAGTCAACGTAAACAACAACCTGATATTCTACTCTCCAAACAGGTGAACGACACAATGTACCTTTCTCCCCCATTCAATATATGATTGTTTATCTTTGTTGCCTGTAAAATCGATTCAAATGCTCATCTTCTGCATTCCTTCAGGAAAAGGAAAATAAAACTTCATACCTTCCGGCGGGAAAGTTTTTACTTTCGGGAAGGGAAAGCCAATTTTTCCGACTCTCCCTCTCTCTCTCTCTCCCTCTCTCTCTAGAAATAACGTAAACAAATTTTACCAACTCCCCCTCCCTTTTCGAAGCTGCCGAAAAATGTCCACCCTCCACAGCCTGTAATAGGTGACTGGCCAAATTTTGCCCTCGGAATCTTCCACACCATCCAATCAGTTGCAGCAAATGTTTACTATCTCCCATCCAACCCCACAACCAGGTGGTGGGCAAAGTGCAAAGTGATCAAAGAAAATGCTCCAAGCCTTCGAGAGCCGTTTCGTTTTGAGGCAATGAGCTGCACTTTGCGAAAATTGACTAGCCTTTTGCACGCGCACATACACACACACTCTAGGTACAAAACTTTACCCCTGCTGCAGAGCAGGTGAAAATATGATAGTAACAAACAAGCTTGGCAAAAAATACACAAAAATACAAAAAAAAAAGTGGCATAAAATGCAATCTCAGCTCCAAGGGTGAGCTGGGCCGAAGTTGCCACGTCATCACCTACAGTCCCCAGCGCGGGAGTAACTTTTCATCTTCTCCTTAAAGAGTCGTTGCCTGCCTGCCAGCCAGCCAGCCGGTACGACAACCATTCAGGAAAAAGTTATAATGTTATGAAATCAAATAATAAAATAGACTTTCATTTCGAAACCTTTCTTCTACCATTGCAGCAACTCGCTGTGAGATAAATCTTTTTCATCTTTTCTCCACAGCAGAAGAAGTTTGGGGTCCTCCCCTCCTTCCTGCCCCTTTTTTGCCTTTCCTTTTCAGCCGGATACACATTCTATTCATTTTGCACCAAGCAAAGGATTGTTCGCATCATTCAATCTTGCGTACCACCAGCCCAACTGAGGTCCATTTTCGCCCCTTTTTTCTACTACTTTTTTTTGGGGGAGGGGGAAGGAGAGGATGAAAATTTGACTTCTTCTGGCGCTGGTGGTGAAGGATTTCTTTGGTAAGCAAATGTCTGGCCATAGAAAGCCGGCCTGTCTATTTCCTTCTCCTTCGAGTGCGTCACTAACACTCTCTCGAAATACATTTTTCCCGTTGAATAGCATCTGTAGCAGCCTCAATCCGATTACCTTGCGACAAATATGAGATGAGAACCGGGGCAAAAAGAACAGAAGTAATGATGAAACGAATGTTGTTGCATCGAAAGTCCTTCCTGTTGATGCACCAATCGTGGGTGTGTGTGTGTGTGTGTCGCTGTCAGACGGATGGGTGCATGTTGTGTTGTGCCACACAATACAGCACAAGAATATAGATGAGCGGCCCTGCACGTTTCGACATGCTGACAGTTGCAATGGCAGACGCTCCTGTCCTTGTTGAATGTCCTTTGTCAATGTGTTTGCATCTGCAGCCGAGATGTGTCAATGATGCAGATGGTGGTAATTTTTCTCCGTTGTTTCGTTGTTTTCCGTTCAAAGATGTTACCGTTGTTTCGTTAAGTTTTGCTACATTTTGCTATTTGTTCGATCTGTTTTGCCGTTTTGGATGGAATGAAAGAGAGCCGAGTGAGAAATGAGAAACGATCGAAAGAAAAATGAGGGTGAATCGAAAGAGAATCGTGTGAGAAAATCGGGAAAATCGAGAGAGCAATGAGAGAAAATCAATAGGAGAAATGATGGAGAATGGAGAGCGAATTGAACGAGAAATAAAAGAGAATCGAGAAATAAATCAGAGCATACCGATTGAAAAATGGGAGAGATTAGAAAAAGGAATCGAGAGATAAATGAGAGAGCTAAGAGGGAGAAATGACAGAGAATCAAGAAAGAAATGTGAGAGAATCGAGAGAAAAATGAGACAAAATTGAAAGAAAATCGAGATAGAAATGGAAGAGAAATGCAAGGAAAATAAAAAAAAGAACCAAACACGATAAAGAAATGAAAAAGAATCAAGGAAAAATCGAGAAAGAAAAATGAGAATTAAGAGATGAACGAAAGTGAATCGAGTGTGAAATAAAAATGCATCAAAAGAGAATCCAGAAAACAATAATAAATAAAATCAAAGAGAATCGAGGAAGAAATGAGAACGAAGCGAGAGAATTGAGAAAAAAAATGAGAGAGAAATGAGAGAGAATGGAGAGATAAATAAGAGAAAATACGAGGGAAATATGAGAAAAATGAGATAATAAACAGAAGAAAACGAGAGCAAAATTAATCGAGAAATAAATAAAAGAGAAATGAAAGAGAAATGAGAGAGAAAAGAGATAGAGATACGAGAGAAAAAGGAGTGAAAGGAGAGAGAATCGAGGGGGAAAGATCAGAGCGAATTTTCTCTTTTCTACTTTCATTTCTCTCTTATTTCACTTTCATTTCTCACTCGATTCTCACTCATTCCTCTCTCATTTATCTTTCGATTCTCTCTCAGTTCTCTCTCTTTTCTCTTTCGATTCGTCTTTCGGTTTTCTCCCGTTTCTCTCTTGGTTAGTTCTCATTTATTTCTTGATTCTATTTTATTCCTCGCTCAATTCGCTCTGGATTCTTTCTCATTTCTCTATCATTTAATTCTCTTTTCTCTTTCGGTTCTCTCTCATATTTCTCTCAAATCTCCCTCATTTCTCTCCCATTTCTTTTTCGTTTCTTTCTCATTTCGCTCTCGATTCCCCCACAAATTTATCTCGATTCTCACTTATTCTCATTTATCTATTGATTCTCTCTCAAATGGCTCTCAACTCTCCCTCATTTCTCTCTCGATTCTCTCTTATTTCTCTCTCGCTTCTCTCTCGATTATCTTTCAATTCTGTTTTATTTCTCGCATGATTCACTTTCATTTCTCTCTCAATTCTCATTATTTCTCTCCCAATTTTCTCTCGATTCATTTTGCGAATCTCTCCCATTTCTCTCGAATCTCTTTCATTTCTCTCTCGACTCTGTTTCATTTCATTCGGTTCCCTCTCGATTTACTCTCACATCTCTCTCGAGATACAGCAAACAGTTGTAAGCACAGCTCCCAAAGTGTAAAATACTGCAACACACCAAAGATTTGCTTCCATTTTCTTAAGCTCCCAGAAAACACCTTCATTCCAACCTGTCGAATGTGTAACTGATGATATCCCATGCATTAAACCTACAATACGCTTTTCTGGCACAATTTTTTTCTCCGGAAGCTTCTTCGGCAAACCTTGCTCCAGCTAAAAGGACCCAAAACTACTTCAATCTCGAAAAAAGGATGAGCTTCACGTGTGTTCGCCCGTGTGTCTTGTACATCATCCACACAGGGATATCCCGTCGCTCGCTCGATATTTATCATGTTCGCCACACCACACCGAATCCCGATCCAGTCTTACTGCAATTGAATCACAAAAAAAGAGCTAGGTGCAGCCTGGTCCGATATCGACTACTGCAACTTACGACACTCCGAAAAAAGCAAAACCCCATCAGATTGAAAGCGAAAAGGAAAATTTCCTACAACTCTGCCCTGTTTGCTGCCTATCGTCGACACGACAGAAAGAAAGTAAAATTGGAAATTGAAAAGAAATGTATTTAAGGGGGTTCCAATATTAAAACATATAAATGCAGATTTTGCCTCCATTTCTCACTCGGGACGGCAGGCGAATGCGCTCATCCCATTCCACACAGACACACAGACCAATGTCTAGCAAAAGCGAATCGACGATGCCTTTACGAATCGACTATCCGTTTTTTGGGAAACTCTTTCAAGTCTTTTCTTTTTTGGGTGAGGATTTTTTGGAGGACGGATGACGGCTAGCAGAGACTCCTTCCAAGCTTTGCAAACGAAACCTCGACAGGAAAAGTGATATTTCGGTAGCAAGATGAATGAAGTTGTTGACAATGTATTTCAGACATTGGGAGACGTTGCGTGCTCGATAGGTCGATTGTGGATTGCAGTTCTGGTTGAAGCGTTCCTCTGTTTCTCCTGTAAGGTGGAAAGGGATATATTTTCCTGAATGTGTTTCCTGGTGCACTTTATATAAGAACATAAATAAATCCCTCAATATTTCTTCAACAAAATCAACCCATTCGCCCTCATCTTCCAGGAAAACGCATTTAAAGCAACTCATTTTCAATTCCAACTGCCAATCCCCCGGAAAATGGGAAAGAAACCCCAAATAAACGCCCTCGTTTCTAGCACTCTCAACAAGCTTGAAGACACCTTTAGACAGATTCTCCCCCCGGACGCGAGTAAGGTCGATAGCGATCGATTGCTCGTCACCTGAGTTCGCCCAGCTCCCTCAAAAACGGAAACAAAAAGCGCTTAAGAAAGACGCCGTGCTCAGGCGGGCTGTGGAAAAGGATCTCATGAATTAAACAACCCGCCAATCTTCAACACCCGAGTAAGCATTCATTTCGAACCCAATTTTTCTAGCCCAACGCCAGATTTGTTTGGGTAGGAGAAAGATAAACTACGATATTTGTTTCGCGTGAACGAGCTGGCTAAACAATTCATTTCGGCTGGGTGGAGGGTTGGGTGAGAATTATCACACCAATCACACCGTCTAATCGGGCGTTGGATTTTCGCTTCCAACGCAGTCTGGTGTGTGGAAGTAGTAGACGACGAGGACGTTCGCATGTCTCGAGAATTTCCATGGAAGAAGAAAAAATCGCTACTCACTCCACTATTTCCTTTGCTGTTCAGCTAAGCTAATTTACAGGACTCGTTTTGCATGACTAATTCAATGGTGATTTATTTTGTGTGCTATTGGTGTCCTCTTACCGGGTTTTTCCTCCGAATTAACAAATGTCACCCGGAGGCACTAAATATCCCCTTTCCAGACTTTGACACCCACACACACATACCGAGTACTTAAATTGAACCGTCCCAAAAGCGTCTTAAATCCAACGATGGCAACTTCAAACTTCCGTAATCCATAATCACATTGTTAGCCGTGTCAATGAACACACCTCATCCTGGGTGGAAACATCGGTGAATGCCCTCCGGATCCGGGAAAAACTGCATTCAAAGGACAGACATTTAAAGACACCGGATACGGGGAAGAAAAACTCCCGGCGCCGAACACCATTGGTGGCGATAATGATTAGCGAATAATCCACGCGAAGCCGCGAACGTGAGAACGTGTGCGCCGAAAGCGGAAGGGAAAGCGGAAAATCGTGAAATGAAAAATTAGCATTTAAAATTGAACTCACCTCACCGTGAACGGAAGAACTGACCCAGCGTGGTACGAGTGCGATGTATGGAATCGAGAAAAGGAACAAGGATATAACAAAAAGAGCCGGTCACTACCAGCTTTATTTCCAATATTCCAATCTTTCTTCCAAGAGTTTTTTGCCCCAAAAAAATGTACTTGTACCTTGGAAAAAGAAAAATACGCGGAAAGAAAATCGAAATTTTAAGCAATCCAATTTGTAAGGGGGAAGAAAAAACTGCTTCCAGCTCCTGAGAACACATGCCGAGCGACAACGAGCTAAGCAGCAAAAATCAAACGCGGAAAAAGGGAGAAAATAGAATGGAAATGGTGATCGTGCTACGCTTTTCGCCGTTCATTAGTTTTGTTCTGACACTTTGCTCTGCTTTCTTACACTCACCTCCCATTTGTAGTGCTTTTGCAAAAAAACGAACCAATTTTTTATTCTCTTAATCCACAGTTACTGTTTGTTTCGCCGGTAAAGTAGTGTGTCTTGCGCTGTACATCGGATAATGAGAGCTACATAATTATTTTCCTTGTAGCAAAACGACACTTACTGCTTGTTGACAATCATTTTTGCTGGAGGAGAGAATTAAAAATGGATATTAAAATAGAAAAAAAGTTTAAAAGTTAAATTTATATAAAATTAAATCGCTTATCTACAAAATTAACATAAACGTCTAATTTGAAAACTAAAGTGCATAAAACTGATTCAGCTTACTGTTTGAAACAAAACTTAAGCAACGATTCAATAAAAGCAGCAAACACCATAAGAAAACTACTTCCATTTTAATTAAAACAGAAAAACTCCCCGTTCTCAAGCAGAGTAGAACAGAGAGTTGAAAACACAACCTGCTACTCATTCTTCTATTCGCTCTGCCGCCCGGTTTTTAATTTGAACCTCAAGAACAGTAATCACATGCCCACCAGCACAAACGCCACCAACTTTCACACTCACGCCGACGCGCAATCTTGACCGATGAGGCTAATGAAAGATTCTCTACCAGCAGCGCGTGCAAGAAAACTTCCTTACAGAAAAGACCTCCAACTACTACCTAGCTACTGGGGAGAGAGAATGGGGAAAACTGTGTAAGGTTGCTGGCTGAAGAGAAAACCCCCACTGACCATTACAAAACCCCGTTGCAACTACCATGCAAGCGGTAATGTAAAAACTTTTGATAATAAAGTATTTAATATAATCCATTTAGTGTGTTGCTGTTGCTGTTTGTCGGACGGGTGATTGCGATAGCGGCTACGCGCGAAGCACGCGGTCAGGATCCCGGTGTCGACTGAGTGTAAATAAAATAGGAAGCAATTAATATTGTTTATACACTTGCTTGTCCGTGTTTCGCGGCCAATGTTTTGCACGATGTTTGCTGGGTTGAAGGGTGGAACGCTACTACCAACATTACCTTCCCATCTTCTTTCTGGCTTGCCCAAAAAGCATCTCCCTTGTTTCGTGTTGGCACTAACTTCCGGAAGTCAAGTGTATCAACCTCGCACGGTACCGAGGATGGATTGTGGCGGGTGTTTGTTATCTAAAGGATGCGCTTCCTTGGCTTCCGGTTGTCCACAATGGGCAATGGCTGGGACAAAATTCAGAGAACCTTAGCTTAAGTTCTTCAGTTAAATACTCGTTCCATTTATGAACTCTGAAAACTCGTTCATTTTTGGGATAAATACTTAGAACAAAGTTGATAAAAATGTCTCCTTCTATTCTTCTATTCTCCTTCGAATAGAATAGCTCTTTGAATATAAAAGCTTAATATTGAGTATTGCTTAGTATTGCTAGATACTGAGAGGTCCTATCACTTAATTTACTATCACTTGGAAGCTTTTCGCGAATGTAAGGAAGGATACTACGAGCGATTCTAAGAGAAATTTTATTCCGATACATCGATCTGGCCGTATTGCTTGATACTAGCAGATACTATCTCTTGAATTCTATCATTTGCCATTAATTCTCCATTACCGGATAATAAGAGATACTAACACTTGTTTCTTTTTTTCTAGTGATTTTGAATTATATCAAATGGATTCCATTATTTGGAATTTACTCTCCAATAACTTATATAAATATAACTTAAAATAATAAGTAAAAATAATAAAGCTTTATATTGAACAGTCTGGATCTCGAATATAAAAAAATCCCTAATAGCGCCATCTTGTGGAAAGTATTGTAACTATATATAGCATCATAAGGCACCAACAAAAAGCCAGATGAACCAGTCCTTCCGTAGAATAAATTAAACAAATTCTACCACATGAAGAACGAATATAACGATACTTAATCATCAATTCCCACAGTGCAGTAGTCGCCGTACGAAAAGAATCCCAAAAACCCCCCGGAAAGCAAGACAGTGGTGTGTTTAATTTGCGATTAATAAGTGGAGTTTACGTGCGGAGAAGCTTTTATGTCCGCAGTGTGCTGTTCTGTCCCCAGACACACACAGTTCGCTCATTACACTTATCGGTGTGGATAGGAATGGGGTAAACGGTCCAAGAAAACTGGACACTATGGAAAACCGGGCGAAAAGTTGGTGCGATTTTTTTTCCTTCTCTCAGGAACCTTTCTTTGGAGTTTTTTTTTACTTTCACAGCACGATAGCGGTAGACACGTCTGTAGATAAAGTGCCATTTTTAATGGGTTTATAATTCCCTTTCGATTGCCAGGATCAGTCCTCTGTCAAGCAGCATTAGGGAAAATATTAAGCCACTGACATTTGCCGTACGGCCAATTTACTACCCAGCTCGAATGGCTCACGGCTTTATGAGCTAAATTTTGCATGTGTGAGCATGTCCTTCAGAGTTGCTTCCTATCTCATTGCCCCTTTCGTGCCAGTGCAGCCAGTCAGATAATAATATTTCAATTTGCTCGCTTTCACGGTACGCACACGCGAACCTGCCAAACCACGCCACTCGCCGTACGGTCGTTTGATTTCCCATGAGACGAGCCACGAGTTACGACATGCACTGGCCCGGGGAAGTTCTTCACCACGGCTTTCGTCACCGTTGGTTACAGAATGTCACCCTCCAGCCGCCTCCCGGTGGCGAAAAGCTGTACGGGGCCGTCCTTTTGCTGGAACGTAAAATTACTTCGATTTAATTACCGGAACTGCGAAACAGCCCGCTGTTTGTCTGCCGGTAGCAGCCGAATGCAAACCCCTCCGACCCGACCAAAAGCATCCCGTACGATGGAAGGCAATTGACTTCAATTACAGCATCGTCGTAAAAGACGATTTCTGATCTTTGGAACAGTCTGACGGGGGGGGCAGAATAAAGTCAGCGGAACGGGGAGGAGGTCGAGACTCACATGTACGTGTTTCTGATGAGCGTAATAACTGGAGTGCCATTGCGTAAGTGTTGAGCGTATTTGTCCCGGTAACTACAGGTAGGGACCGTACACAAATCACGGTACCTTTTCGGTTGGTTCCCCGTTCCTTAAATAAAGGTCATATGGTTGACGAAAGGTTTAACTGTGCCGGTGAAAGGTTACACAACTTTTTATGACAACGTACAGACTTTTAACAGAGAGTAGGGCTTCGAAATTACCTTTATTTTGTATCCTTATAGCTCTTGCAAAACGAAGAAAGAGTTGATAAGATGTTTTTGATTCATTGTCGAAGTTGTCAAGAGAGTTGTCGTACAAGTATTTGAAGTCATGTTGACGAAGTTGTAAGTTTTTGAAATCCTGCTGATTTGTAGAAGATTATGCTCCTCAAATAATTCAACAGGGCTTAGACTCTTGGATATCAATGGATTCTTTATCCAAGAAGAACTAAGAATATCCACGGATATTCCTCCGAGGAACTATTAGAGCCCCTTATGGCCATGAGCTCTTCCTTTTTCCATAATTTCTTCGTAGTGGAGCTAGTGTATTGTCCATCGTAGCATTCTCTTTCAAAAATTCTCAGAGCACCAAAACCTTCCAATGTCGTCCATCAAAGATCAGTGTAGAGTCTAGACCAACTCCAAGATTTATCTTAACTCTCGGATAATATTTCTCAAATTTTTGGATGGATACCTCAACACAATGAAGACGAGATCAAGATTAGGTGTAAGATATTCTTCTTCGTAGCTCTATTACCTGTCACTCAAATGTCTCAAAATTAAAAACGTATTGTCATGTCGAGAATTGAGGACTTCCTTGGCACTTCCTAACCTCGTAATGTTTCGACTTGTCAGTACTGTCTTCCTGTGATTTGACTTTATCCGCAGCTGGAGAGTTAATCCTGTGTACCGGGAGGCTATCTGAATAGGTTATGATCCCAGGTCTTGTCGTGTGAGGACTGGTGCAGCTATCGCCTCGGCCACCGGATCGCGCTTAAGGACTACACATAAGGTTTAATGTGTAAGGACTCTGTTCTTCAATTTTACGGTGTATGTGACCAGAGCCTTCGAGTAATCCCATTGAGGAACAAGCTTTTTATTGAAGAAAAGATAAAAAATAGATTTATACTTCGAACAACAAGGCATCGATCAGTTCTCTGCTCGTTACAGAATATTAATAGCATTAAAATTTAAAATCTCCTGAGATAATCCTGATGCATGGTAAAAATTACAATTTCCATAATGTTTTATTTAGCACCTCCAACAAACGCCACCCTGTTTGCCTAATTTTCCTCCTGGGATCACCTTTTCTCCCAACCGTTCCAACTCACAAAAAACACACTCATTGCATCATAAAAGCACATTGCAATCATCGTTACGGGTAAGCAAACAAAACTCCATCGATCCCTCAATTGTACCGTACGTACCTGAATTTATCATTGACATTAGATTTCTGCCCGATAGTCCATCAAATGCGCCATAAAATGCGTTTCACCACTGGACCACGAGGCCTGACGTTGCTCGAAAGGATTGTCTCTGACAACCTCTCGAACCTGAACCACGCGCGGAACAACGATTGTACCCATTTTGCTCGTCACTGTGACATCCATATTTTATACCACTTTCGAGTATTTATCATTTTGAAGTGGCACTATCAAACAACACAAGCTCTCCCGAAAACTCTTCTCCTCCCGACAGGGTGCTTCTGTCAGTCGGGTTGTAAAACAACCCCAGTACAGTGCCGGCCTGTCTAGCGCGCCCTTTTGACATCTTTCATCAACTCCTCGCCGAACAGGAGCGAATGATTCCTGCCCGGCCGGAAAATCGTTCGCTCCGGGAACATCCGGGAACGGCTGTACGCGTTGTACTACAGCCATCGTCCATAAATTATTAATTTGAACTTGCCATTGCCGGGAAGCGGTTGGTCGCGTGGAGCCATGTCCGCGGGTCAAAACAAATAGGCACAAATTTTAAATTTATATACCCACCGCGCCGAGGTCCTCTTCCAGTGGTCGCGCTCGTGCATCCATCGGTCGAGTAACACGTTGCTGGCTCACCCTTCTTCCTTTTTGCTGGTGGTTGAAACATTTTTTTAAATGTCCCATTTTACTGTTGCACTTTTTCGCTGTTACCATCGTAGATATGCCCCTATTGGTTTTCCGTTTTTTTTTAGCTGCGCTCACCCAAACTCACCCAAACACCAACGATACTGTGCAAACGTATGTTTTCGTTCCATTTTACGCATGTGATCTGTTTGCTTTATTTTCGCTCCCTCACACCATCGATCTGATGGGAATCGTTTCGCGAACTGAAACCGTTTTTGTGTGTGTGTGTGTGGCAAGAATTACTGGCAAATGGCATGTCATAGAGCATACTGGTTGCAGGGTATGCGTTTTTTTTCCTCCTTTGCTTCTCGCTCTCTCGTTCGCTATTAAAACACGCTAACAAACCCATTTTTGGAAAAGTTTGCAGCTGCGTTCGGGCTCACCGGCTTGGCGAGTTTCAGCATGCTTCAACCGACAATCCTTTCGGGGAGGGGGGGCTCTCATGGGTGGTGGGGTTGTTACTAGAATTAAGATGTACATGCAATTTGGCGAGCGAAGTTGCGAATCGTAACGGCTGTCGAACGGTAATCAATGAAGTTGTTGCACTTGCACAACGTGCACGAACAGCGTCTGCGGATGAATCAGTTGGAAGGAAGGGAAGCGGGTAAGAAAGGGTTGTTAGAAGCGCACTAAGACGAGGGCAGCAAAGGAGATTACATGTCCTTTGCGAAACAGGTGCAATAACATTCGTTTTCTTGTACAGTGAGTAACACAATTTTACAACGAGATAAAGTGCTTAAATCAATATAATCTAAAAATTGGAACACAATAAGTTCTAGATATTTACTTAAATGTATAAAATGATTATTAATTATCGATAATGCGAAAAAAAAGAAGAAGAAGAATAAAAATAGAAAAAATATTAGTGTAAAAAGAAAAGAGACAAGAGATAAATTTAATAAAGTATTCAAATGGCCAAAATAAAAAATATTTAAGACAGCAACTATCACTCCATTAACCAAACGTAAGTTGAATTATTAACTTGACACCAATAACATTGACAAACAAAAACATTACAACCAGACCGATTGAAATAAAAAAAACTAAAAATAAAACAAGTAAAGAATACTAATAAAAATAACTATAAAAGTTGAGCTAACAAAACAAATATTAATTGCACAATATGATTAATTTTAAATCAACACAAGACATACACAACATGATTAAACATAATATTACAAAAATATTAAAAAACAGTATTATATAAAAAAGGATTAGAAAAACATGATAGCATCATGTGACCATAAAACCGATCGTGACTGTATCGCATAAATATGCTCCACAATTCCATATACTACGCACCTAAGTACCTGCAAGCAGCGAGATCAACTACGATACACTACACTAGATTTAGACAAACTTCGCTAGTCGGCATGGTCTGTACGGACAAGACCTCTCGTGGACGCTAACCGTAACCATTCAGGTTCGGGTAAGGTGAGGTGATGCTGACCCGGCGAAGGGGTAAATGCAAGATGGACACAAATCCGATACACGGCCAGATGCCCGACCAATCGCCTATAAATCTGGGATATTTGACACTTGACGTACGGACAAGTAGTTACACGTTTTCTGGGGCTGCCTTTACATCGATCCACAATCTGTCGTCCAGATCGACGGATAAGCGGCGAGAGAAGGAGTGAGGGAACGCGCTTCCGTTTCCACCAGGAGAAGAGAAGGAGAACCGCGAGAGGCCTGGGAAGGAGCGGAGCGGAGGTGAGATTTATGTTGCATAAGAGCAACGAGAGCGAAAACCGGCCACTGAAAATGAACGTTCTTTGCCGGGGTGCAAGGTGCGCAAATACGCAATGCCTACGCGCGAACCGTGGCGCGCTGTGCGTGTGGGGGGGAGTTCTCGAGAATGGGTAGGTTAATTGGAAAGGAAGGCAAAATGACATTTTCCACTCACGAGCCGTTACACCCACCCTTTTAAGCCCCGAGCACCGTCGTAACACTCGAAGGAAGATTTACCTCCTAATCCTGTATAATACGACATGACACCATTCCGGATTCCGTCAAACGGTGTACCCCCGGTGCTCCTATTTTCCCGGCTTCCTCAACCCTTTTGGTCGCTTTACGGTGTACAATGGTTCCAGCTCACGGATAACCCCTCCCTAGATCGTTGGCGTTACAAAAGGGACGCCTTTTTTCACGGTTCACCTGCAATTGCTCTGATTGATGGCGATGGATGGGTCAGTGGATCGTGAACGTGAATCAACCCTTTTCTGCCCTTTTCGGCGGTGCCCGGTTGCACCTTAACCTCAGATTAGTTTTGCTCGATTGTGGAGCGGCCTCAGTCGGGGTAAAGCCGTAACGTTTAACCTCCGGGGTAGCTGAAAGAACCGATGGTCGGCAATGGTTTATCTTGTCGGAATTAAACACCGGAAAAACGCGAGAGTTCTACTATCCCCGGCGCACACGACGATTTGGAAGGTGACGTGGCGTGAAAATGTTTCCTCGGTGGGTATAAGACAGGATCAGATTAGCCGATGAAAGTATTAACTATTGGGAAGGGTTCTTTTAAGTAGCGGCTTATGTTCGAGCGAAGGAAGAGATTTTCGTCCGTTAATTTTGTCTGTGAAGCTTATGGTGTGTGAGATGCAGGAAAATATTAAATCCTTTTAATAAAACGCATTGAGCTACGTAAATATGCAAAATGCTTAGAAATAATACGTAATAAATCAAGGAAAATTTAAAAATTGGTTCTGAAGATAATTGCGCCTAAAGATATGCAATCTGTTTGAAATTAGAATAATTTCACGATCTAGGATTATTGAGTACATATGAAAAGCTCGCTTTTTAACTTGTGTAATGATAAAATGAAGTAAGAAAAAATGCATAATGCACGCATGAAAATTGAATCATATATAGAAGTAAATAAAATGTTACTTGTATAAATATTTAATATTTCTTTTCGTAACGCTTAAGTTTATGCAACAATAAAATTCTGCTTCATTTTAAAACCGAAAAAGGAATTAATAAACCCAAATTTAGTAGCAAAGTCTGGTGTTTCCATATTCCAAAAGGCTATTTAATTGATTCGAAAATTATACATTTGATTGCATACATTACGGCGCTACTCTGGAGGAGTTCAGTAATTAACGTATATGGCCATAAATACAGAACGATGCAACATTTCATACTATTAAACTTAGAAATATTATAATAATTTATTTTTCAAAATCCACATCAGTCACCCAACAACATCACCACCCTGACAATGCACATCGATTGAACAATCAGCCGTTTAAAAACCATCCAGCCAAACACAACCGGAAACCGCTTGTAACGATGCATTCGGGATGTACGAATATGCTTCCGAGAGATAACCATTCGTACCCGAACTACAAAGACACTTCCTCCTCTCCTATCATACATCCACGAATCTGCACGTTCCTGTCCCATTTTGGGGGGACACGAATTCGTGATTTTCTTCCGGCTACTGCTGCTACCTTACTTCTTAAAGGCCTTTGATCATTGGTGCACACACACACACGCGTCATCGGAAGCCTTTTTCACGTGATGTCGATCGTGAAGAATTTCCTCCCGGACAAAAATGAAACCGATTCCTTTTGCCAACTGTGGTTGATTTTTATCATTTTCCGGTTGGTTTTTCGGCTGCTGGGATGTGTTTATAATGCTGGAACTACCTTACTTTTACGAGCGCAATCTTCTCTACCGTTAAAGTGTAATTCATTCGAATTCGTATCCCCTTCAATTACCAAACATTTTACCCGCCAAAGAATATCGTTCGAGCGAAGACGAGTTTGTTTCTTGAAGGAGCAGGAGCATGGTGGTTCATCAAAATGCAAAGACACATCGTCGATTGGATAAATCAGTGAACCAGCTTCTTATCCTTTGCCGTAGCGAATGGATATCCTCGGATGCTGGATTGTGCACACCCCATCACCCAGAAAGCGCGACGAACGATTGAGAAATTATGATGGTTAAAGATTGCAGCTGTCTTCCGGATCGATGATGCTGGGGAAAGATTGCTTCTACCGCTCGTTACCTTTATACCGGTAAGGCCGGAAGTGAGATAGATGTCATACACCATCATCATCATTGTCGACGTCGTGCCGTGGTTTCGGCCTGCATCAGCTGAAATCAGCGGTGAACAAACGAAGGACGTGCAATGGAAGCTCGATCAAGCGCACGGACAGGATCGGCACGAGACAGTATATTGGCACTCGCCGCCCAATGAACCTGGCCTGGCCTGGCGGGAACCGTACTGGGGGGAGCTGGTTCACTTTTGATGATGGATGATGAACCGCATGCCACATCCGGAGGGTTTTCCCTGTGTTCTTTTCTACACCGAGCACGATTATTGCATACTTTCAGGCGCTCTTCGTATGGTTTTACTAAGAATTCTTCAATATTTTACACATATTTTAAAGGAAATGGTTATATCTCCTAGTCAACTATAACTTCTCTAGGGGGTTTTAACCAAAAACCTCCCCATACCACCCTGTACAGGACACGCATTTGCCGCTTCTCATTGGACCGTGAATGATTTGTAATGAGAATGAAATGCATGAGTAAGGAGAAAAATTGTCTGAATTTGCATATAAAAAAGGCTAAACGATGCGGGATATAATCTCTACACTCGGGGCACCGCTCAGCATGCATGCGTCGTCGAGCAAGCCAACGACGGGCCACGCCGAGATAAGGTCCGCTGGGAAATTCATAGCCACTGCACTGCCCGCCTTCATCCTTCTGGCTATGGAATATAAATAGGTACGGAAGCGAAACCGACTCCCCGGGAGGGTCGGTTGCCACTGATGCAAGGTTCATCCACGGTCTGGGTAAATAAAACACACCTTTTATTGTGCCACGGTGACACGGCTATCGGATGAAGATGTCTCAACCGGTGTGGTTGGGCTGCGGTCGTGGGGATATCTGCGGTATGGTATGCGGAGTCACGCTGTTGGGGATCATTTTATTTTCCTCGGTTAGGTTGTCTTTACATAATCCTGACGCAATTCAAGGTACGAGGGAAGCATTAGCGGCTCTTTAAATTTTATTGCACGTCATTTGTTTGCTTCATAAAATTGTTAAAATATCATTTTTTTACCTAACAGTGGGTTGATTGGTTTGGCTAAGTACTTTTCTCATATAATTATTTTTTAACGGCTTCATTAATCTTGGTAATTTCGATTATTTTGCAAGTTTTATTTAAATTTTTTCAATTTGTTTTTTTGTACTTTAAATTTTTTTATACTTATAATTTGTTTCTGTGTAATTAAATCTTTGTTTTAATATTTTCATTTCTAATAATTTATTTTAAATATGATTTATATGCTTTTACAGTTCTTATTTGAACCTTTTTTGGGTTTTCCAGTTTTTTTTTTATTTGAGAACATTTCCTGTTATAATTTTTTCCTTACTTTTTGTTTAAGTGTTTTTCATTTCTAAACTAGTTGCTCTATGAGGCTCTTTTATTCATTGTGCTACGATTTCTATGACTTTACAGTTCTTATTTTAATCTTTCAGGTTCTTTTTTTCAGTGTTTTCATCCATTTTAATGCTCTTCATCTACTTATTATTTGATTTCTTTGGTTTGTGTTCTAATGTTTTTCATTTCTATCGAGTTATTTTTTATGGCAGTTTTATTCATTTCATTACCATTTAAATTATTTTACAAATCTTACTTTAATCATGTTTTTTAAACTCTTATGCTCTTTTCTAAATTTTCTTCCTTTGTCTACTTTTTGTTCTATTATTTTTCATTCCATTTTTTTTTTGCTTCGTTATAACTGTTTGGTAAGTCTTTTGTGCTAATTTATGTTTTTATTATTGGTATAAAGTCTTCATTTTCGTAAATGGTTTTCAAAACTGAAGTTTTCTCAGCAGCTTGAATTTCATTTCACTTATTTAATAAATATTTCAATTTAATTTAACATCTGTTATTTCTCATTTTTTGTTATTTTTTATACATCCGTTACATCTACTATCTACTATTACAAGAAGAGTTTAGTTGCTTAAATTTATCAAGAGATTTTCCTAAAAAAATTAAATACAAATCAATGTACCGTATCAAAAGCTCTAATCTCTCTCTCTCTCTCTCTCTCTCTCTCTCTCTCTCTCTCTCTCTCTCTCTCTTCCCTCAGGCCATGAAAGTAATCACCAACCACAGTCGTCCTTTAAACCTTAATTCCAACCGTCAGCTATCATTACACATACCCTCCTGGGTCATAGTTTTCCATCATTTTCCTTTCCACCAATCACCATCACAGCATCAATCCTCACAAGACAAATCGTTCGTCTCGCGTTCGATTTCACGTGCCATGGAATCGGATAAATCTTAAATAACACTAAACTTGATTATGATTATAGACACGGTGCGAACGAACGAGCGAACGCTTTCCGCATTAAAATCCCTCACGACAGCATCTTTTCCTACTCCGGCATCATTCATCCATTGCTAGGGCAGATCAATAAATTTAGGTCAGCAGCATCCCCGCCCCAGCTTCGAATTGAATTTATTGATTTGATCGAATTTAGAGGACGGTGGGAAAGCCACAATCAGATAGGCCCCGCTAAATTGCGGAAAAGCCTTTTCTAGTGCGAGTCACCCATTAAGCAGCGAGCGATTCACTGGATTCACAAACTGGAGCACATATCTGCCGGCCTGGAAACAAATGGCATCTCCCGTGGGAATTTGCCACTGCAGGTTGGCGGAACCCTTCCAACAGAAAAGCGCCATCTGTATCCTTCAGTCGGTTTTGCAGCCCGGTTTTTCCTCCCTGGGGTGCTCCCTCCCCAACCCACTTCCTGATCCTCGCCCACTGCTCACCAAAGTTGACATGCTAATGAAAATAATTACTCTACGTTAAGTGCAGCCTCGGCGATAATTTATAATGAAAATGAACTAATTTGTTCCTAAGCCTTCGGGCGATCCAAGTTTCCATTCTTCCATTTATGCAACTGCACCCCAGCCACTTTCCCCCGTGAGCATCCAATCTCTTCCAGCAACCTCCTGCAGCCTTCGTAGCTGGGTGTGAAAATGAGAAAAACTGTTCGCCATCGTTGTCGTCGTACTTGTCCCAGCGTCCATCAGAATCGGGATTGAAGCAGTGGAAGCAAGGCTTTGGTGCTTAGTGAGTGCGTTGCCTCCTTCCCAACCGGCACTGGAACTAGAATGCACTTCATCATGCAATTGCAATCTCAGCAATTCATCGCCTTCATTTATTCATTTCCCTCTTCTTCTACTCGGTCGCAACCGTGAGCTTTCCCTAGCTGGAGATCCATCAAATAGGTATGAAGAGGTATGGTTGTCTTATTATTATCGTCCTCCCTCCTCGCTCCTCTCCTGAAAAGGATAAAAGGATTGAACTTTTCTATACACTACCGGGCTTTTTATCGCACCAAAAAATCGGTCATTTTGCAATGAAAGAAACCATCCTTATGCGGGAGAACAATAGCACTGCCGGGCGAATTGTCGTGTGAAGTTGAGATTGCAAAACGGCCGGAAGAGTACATACACACAGCCACACATACAAAACCAGCTGTCCAGAAAATGGATTAAACTTTTTCGTACAATTGAAAATGTTGTCTTCCGGGGGTGGGGAAAAACAGCCCCTGTTCCAACGCTTCTTCCACCGAGAGCGCGAACTACGGAAAGCGGAAGAGCTGACGTTTAGGAATGCAGTCGTTCAGGGATTAGTCGTTCTATTGTTGATTAATTCCGCTGATTCTTTTTTTTGCGTTGGTTTCCTGTCGTACTTTAAATCGTTTATCGTTTCGTTCATAGGAAAAGGAAAAACAAAATGGTGGAAGAAGTTTAAGAGCTGAGTGCGTGGAGAGCGTCGTATGATAGCTTCGAAATTATTATTTTGTAATGTGTGCGATTCTTAGAAAAAGTTGAAAGCAATCATTTAAACATGACAACATATTTAAGTTAAAGAGAAAAACAGCAAATTGTAATAGAAAATAGAAAATATAAGAGTAAACATTAAACAACCAAAAAGTAAAATAAAACACACAGTTTAATACAGTATAATAAGACAATCAAATACGTCAAATAGAAACCAAACAAATATTTTTCCACATCTAACAAGCATTAGATTAGAATTTTCTACCCATTTATTTAAGGTCAAATTGACACATTCAAATCCATACATACGGCGTTCTTAAACATAAACAAAGAAAATATATTAAGAAACATAAATCAAAGCTATCAAACACGTTTATGTACTAGGGAACATAAGAAAAAATGTAAAAAACAAATAAAAAGGTTAAAATATCAAACTTAAAATTCTGAACTAAAAATTAAATTCGTCATGAAAACAGGAAAAGAATTAAAAAATAAAGCAGAAGACAAACAATACAATAAAAACCTAAAAAGCTTAATAATGATTAGCAAAGCTTTAAACTACATTACGAAAGATGAAAAAAAGTCTCAAGCTTATTAAAAAAACCTCACAATGACAACATAAACAAAGAAAGACAAAATGTCATGGAAAATGCTAATTATTTGAACACAAACATCGATAAAAGATTAATGAAGAAATGGAAAATAGAACGAAAAACAAGAATCAATAAAAAAAGAAACTTCTTCTTATAATAAATGTAAAACAAATAACAGGTTCAACGAGCGTACAACAAATTTAAAAATAAACAAAACTCGACCAAAACGAAACGCCAGAAGACATTGTTGCACAAGTAGGTAGGTGAGATTATAAATATTTGAGCCATTTTTCACTCACTATCACACACTCGACGGCTTTGGTGTGGATCGATAAAGCGAAGCATGAAGCGCCATACAAATGGTCAAACATTTCCTGCTTTAAATCTGCCAATCGATTTTCCATGTCCTTACGCTGAGTGTGCTAGGGTGCTTTATCAGGTGATTTCAAGAGACCCCACAAACTCACGGAGACGCTCATCCAGCAGAAAAACACACACACACACCCACAACGAAATGATGAAAAACGAAGCTTGCATACAAATTGCCAAACCGAACGAAACGAAACTTTTTCGGTACAAACCAAAAAAACGATCTTCCCCAACTGCACACAAAGGCGCCTACTTCTGCATGAAGAATTTAATGCACTCAGAACAACAAAAAAACGTCAAATGTAGATGCACCTGGATTTTCGTCTTTTTTTGCCTAGTTTTGGGAATAAAAAATCACTTTCTACTTGCTCCTGACAATGGCAATGGCAAGAAGAACGACCAACAAGCTTTCCCCCCGTTTTTTTTCCTGAGTGTCGGAGCAAATCCGGTTGGCAAATTATCAATTCTAATACAAGGTGGAAATTCGCTTCCGTCCCTGGAACGAATCGTAGAACACACCGTTCCCAATCGTGGAACGGCAAGCAGGCTCGGTGGCTGCGGATGGATGGGACGTCTGATAACCTAGAACTGCTGCCACCTGGTGGGAAAACTCGCGGTGATGGAAGGAAAACCCTACTTTGCGCGACATCTCGTTAATGCCAGCGACCGCAGATGCACTGTGATGGAAAGCAAAGTCCCTTCCCGTCCACATTTTCCCGGCAAAGTCGCTGTTTGTTTCCTGTTACGATTGGCTGGTGCTGCTCCTTTAAGCCCATTTTCACACTCCTTGGGAAAATGTGCAACGCAAGGACATGTTCCGGTGTCGGTTTCCGAGACACCGGGACTCTACTGGTTGCCGGCTTTGTCCCGGTACACTCCGGCATTCATTAAATATTGAACGCGTGAAAATGTAAAGTGCTATTTATGTGGCACCTTGCCGGATGTTCACACCCCCCTCCCGGAACCTGCTACATGAGCTTCTTTAAGGTACTTTGTCTTCCGTTTTTGGGTACGGTTCAATTCAATTGTCTGTTTCATTGGCTGGCCCAATTGGAAACGGCACGATAAGACGTCTGGGACGGTCGAATATAAGGTAGGGACTCTTTCTGGGTGGAATTAAACTGTTGATGTTGACGTTACAAGGAGCTGACGATCGTTTTTGGATTCAACTGGTGATTTGATTGTCTTCAGGAAAAGGATTATCTCCGAGAGGTGATTCAGAAAATGAAATGAAATAATTTAAAAATAATTTGCTCAACTTTATTAATTTCCGTATCACATTAACACTCTCATGAGAAGCGAATCATTGAATAACGAAATAAAATCTGATTGCATACTTTTAGGCGTAATGCAATTCGTTTGATGTCCAGCAACAAATAACCATGGAAAAGACAAAAACCAAGGCAAGTAGATAGTTATTAAATTTCAATTAATTTAAAGAATGATTTGGATGAAGTGAATCACTTTGACAAGCCACAATTGATGATCCATTTTGATTTGATCCAACGAACTTGTAATCTCAACTACCTGTTACTTAAATTAATTGCGGTTTGCGGAAATTATTGCGGTATATATGATACATAAACAGGTATTTTGGCTAAGAATTTGACATAATAATCTAATGACAGTTATGACAATAAACGAAAGAAAAAGAAAATCAATCTATGCAACTATGCGCCTAAAGATATGCAATCATCTTTTCAAATGATCTTCAAATGGAAAGTCCAGCAAAATGTGAAAAATTCCTAAGATATTGACCTATCAAATCCCGTCTGGACAGTCTTTCCGTACACAGGACCTTTAAGTTATCAAGCTAGGGGTCAAGATCAGGCCAGTGAAGTCAAAAATGGCCGGCTAAATCCTCTTAAAACTTTAGAACCAAAAACAGACGAAGGAGGATAATTATTGAACTACTTTATAGAAAAAAAAAACTTTTCAAATGATTATCCACAGTCAACTAACTGGTTAAACACTTTATCATTCACCTGCAACCATCAGTCAGCTACCATTCGCAACCATTTTCCCATTTAGCGCTCCATTGATCGTGACTTGTTGGAATGACATTTTAAAACAGCAAATCATCTATTGTCCGCCCGTATTCCCCAAACGTACCGGTGAAGCTAACGAGAAAAATGAGCTGCTTATTGGTAGCACCATTTGCAATTAAATTGATTTGCGTAATCGATAACTTCAACGCCCTTACCCTTGCCGGTGAGCTCCTAAACCCTGTTCCGGAACTCTCTTTTTTTTCTGTCGCTAGAATACCAAACAAAAGCGTGAGGATGGAGAATTTCAAACAAACCAAAAATCCGGGAACGGGGAGAGAAAAAAAACAGAGAACAGTACCCCCCCCCCCCCCCCGTTCCCACCCCCCCGTTAGCACATCCAGCCCCATTTGACACTCCAAAAACGATAATTAATTTGATTCATTCACTTTCGACGAACGGTCACCATAAATCACCCTCAGGAAGGCTATTAATTAACATCTGTTTCCATTTGCCTTACGCTGCCGGTCGGTGTTGCCTCGGCATATTGCCACACGTGTGCCACAGAAATTGACCTATGTCGCCCCCGGGGGAGGATGGTACGGCATTCCCGTAGCAGGTGCCCTTGTCACGGAACGAGATGCAAAGAGAGATGCAAAGCGGGCCGGAACGCCGAACGTGTGAAGCAAACGAGTGTCTAACTATGGCTGGACTGCGCTTCGAGCCTGCGCTTACAATTCCTGCTGACGCTGAAGTAATATATCATAAAAGTTCACCCTTTTAGCAGCAGACTTCGGTGGATGCCGAAAATCCAATCGAAACGATCTCCTGCATCCTTATCCATCCCGTCCGCGATAGGATGAGCCGATCCTCGATCATTATCGTACGGGTTTGCTGAGTAGCCGTGCATCGCCGACAAACGCTGACTGTGACCGTGGAAAGGTCCTTTTGGGGGTTTTACGAAATCCGCGTGCTGCTCACAACACCATAAATATCGCTGTTCATAACCACACGCACAGGGACGGCTCGGCACCAGCTTCCTATTACCATCCGGTACGCGGATTGCCAACCTTGGCTACCTGGCCGTATCATAAAGAGGACAATCAGGGACACGCACACACGCACGCAAGACACAAGGAACACATTTCAATTAGATCGTTGATGCGTATCGACGATGTTCTGCTTCGACGGGAGTCGCAATAAATTTTGGCCAGCACTACACACACACACGTACGGATACGGCTAATTCAAAAGAGCGAAATTTGTGCCGCTCGAAATTGTGGCGTGGATGTAAGGATGCCTTTTCCGGAGGGCGAGGAATTATTTCTTCACGCTTAAAAGGCACACCAAGGACCAAAAAAGGTACGTCGTGTCGCGTGGTTTCACACGAATGAGATTATTAGTATTAATTACGGTGCTGCTGGGAAGGAAAGCGGGAGGGTCGGTTGGTTCGTGAAGTTGCAGTCAGATGTTAGAATATAGAAGATAAATCATTTTCAGAATTAAATATTTAATAATAATTGAAGAAATTAAAGCGAAAGAGAGTTGAAAGTTTGTAAGCTGGTATAATCTGATATCAACGCCTTAAAGTATGCAATGATGGTTTGGTATTTAATCTCCAATCGATATTTAGAAGACAGGCTACTGTTGGAGCTCATGGAATTAAATGCAAATCATTTTAGGGTATTGGAGATATTCGAATCGATCAGTATCTCTGTTTGGTCAACTGAAATAATTAAAAATCTTTGTGATGTACTATTTTAAATTCTAAAATCTATACCGGTGCTGCTGGTTTCAATCATGGCAGGACCGAGTATCAAGTCCAATGCAGACCGCCTCTCCTAGCATGCAAGACTTACTATGACAGATAAGATAGTTCCCGCTGATGTTGTAGCACAAGATAAGAAGGCCTTCGTCAATAAACTACTACTAAGTCGTGTTTTGGAAGAGTGATTGAATTTATTGCATGCATTTAGGCGTAAAAGCAGTTTGATTATGCTGAGTTGGATAACAAGCAATTTATGACAATTTAATGAATACATTTAAATAAACAGTGCAAGAACACATAATTTATTTCAATACGATTTTATTTTAAGATTTTTGTTTAGTTTTTCTCTACTTTATTAATACTCTAGAGATATTAAAATTAGCTTGAACTTATCACGTGACACTTCAACCTTCAGAGATATTGACCTGTCATTTTTCCTCTTCTGTTAAATATAAATTCAAGAGCTCGCAGAATGCAGCTACATCATTTAGCCGATAGAAACGCTCAATCACAAAAATATTGTTAATTGCATACATCAAGGCGCTATAGATGTGTTTGCCTACTGATAAGCGTGAGACAGCTTAATATCATTTTAAACTACGTTGAGCTTTTAAAATTTCATAAAAAACGCATCTTCTATGCACCATTACACCACAAGACAAACAAAAACCACCTGACCATCCTCACCGCCCATTGACTTTGCTAATTAAATGCTCTCCCATTAAAGTCAACTAACGCAAAATGCTAATGCAGCGTCGTGTAAGCTTTTGCAACCTTCAAATAATTATACTTTCTGCCAGCGAGCTTCAACAACACAAACACACGCACTCGCGGTCACTTTTGCTTTCCGGTTGAGCGGTGCCGTCGCTGCGCTCACACTGTGCCTCTAATGAATATTAGCCATTTCCGTCACTTGCCGTCATCTTAAGTGCAGTGCAGTTGAGCACCGGTCCGACCAGCAGCATTCACAGAACACAGACTCCCAATTGTCCGTAATTACACCAATTACTGGTAAAACGGTCAGGTGAAGCAACCAGCAGAAGCAGCCCCCGTTTTGACTACGATCCCACACGCCGCAGCTGTCGTTGCGGCGTCTAACGGAGGAACTTGCAAACAAATGTACCCAGAAGAGCACACATTTTACTACAGTGCGGACTGCATTCATACCTGACGCCAGACAGCATCATCATTATGTGCATGACAAGATGCTGCTGAATGGTAGGGCCACATACAGTGAGAAAAAAGCGATAGTGTTCACATGCGTACTAAAGGTCATCACGAAAGAGCAGACGAGCAGACCTCCGCCGAGGCACTTGAAAACACTGTTCCCTGAAGTATAGCGAAATGCCGGCTACAAATAGTGAGTGTGAATCGTTTCCATTCTATTTCGTATTCCGAATATAGCATGTCTAGTTAGCCTCAGGAGGAATGCCGACTTATCTCTTTGCACAGATCTAATGATCATCTTCACAGCCTCATTCGAGGGGTGTTTTTTCTCATATTCTCATGTTTTTAATGCATATTTGGCAAGTTTCTCGACGGTATCCGCAGTTACAATTACATTCAGAACCATTCTCTAGCTGTGTCAACCTAAAATGCCATTCCATTGCTGAGTACTCCTCCAAGTCGAAGGTAGATTGCCAAGTTTATTTATGCTCGTGATTACACTTTTTGACTGACGCAAGGAGTTTCTTTTCTGCTCAATTTAACTAGCGCACATTCAACAGTGATCGTGCACAATTACGTTTACGACCGGCCCCCCGAGTCGAGCCACTTGACGCCACTGAACTTATACAGAAAGCTCCAAGTCCTTTTTTTCTGGTTTCCATTTTGTTGGCATTAAGAAACACATTTGGTCAAAGATATTTTCACTTATGACTTCATATCTCAGCACTTTTTTATTCCATTGCTATTTTGCTCTTCTCGATGAAAAGGATAGTCTCCGGTGTCTGGGCTGGAGCATGTCCTTACCGAACCGTACCTAGGCGATGGAACGAAGAGGATGTAAATTTTGGTCCCTTCTCATGAGTATCCCATCACCATTTTCCTTCCACCCGAAAACCATTCACAGACACAAAAAATGTCCCGAAATGAGGGTGAAATGTGAAAATGTAATTATTTTTCTATTCATCTCCCCCCAGCGCCTTATGCCTCCACGATACCCTCCATTGACCAGGGAAAAGAGCTGAATGGTTTCTCCTTTATCGCTGTTTAAGTGAGCTTCTGGTGCTTTTATCTTTCTGGCGCTCGTTACGGTGCCGGAGTATGCGTAGGTCTTTTTGTTCTTCTTCTTCACTCCTGAAGATCTCCCCAAACTCATCGTCCAGTGACACGCGAAAGGAAGGGAGCAAGAAAATGAGGTATTCCTCAAATGCGGTGCGCGATCGGCAAAAGAAGAAACTTCAAGGATTTTCCCTTTGCCAAGCGTACGGGGGAGAGCGAATGCATATGGATGAGTACCAATCCAATTAGATTGAATCGGTGCACTCGAGTGATTGTGCAAATTGAAAAGACGTCTTCGGGTTCGCTCATCTTGGCGGCCCAATGTTTCATTGCTTTATCGCTTCATTTTATGTAGCTTCTTAAACCGCTCGCTGCAGTCTTCGGGCAGGTCGGCAAGGGAATACAACCGTCGGTGAGTACACTTGTTAGTAAATGTCTTATCTGTTTCATGCCAGATTCAAACTCACGAATTAGCGCCTTAGAATAAGGCAATTCTTTGTCTTCGTTAGTTAGAAGCTAGCGCAACCGGAACTGGTGATAGTTTCATTCTTTCTAATTGTGTTGAAGAAAATTGACTAAAAATTATTTTTTTCTTCTTCATTGGCCCTACAGCCTCAGCAGCCTTGGTCAACTATTTCTAACGCCTTTTACATTCAGTTATACGTACATGGAATCGATCCGATTATGATTTGATGAAGGTCTTACCGTGTAAAAGAAAACGACTTAATCACTATGTCCTCTGACTGTCCCAAACTGCATCATTGTCGTTGCTCTAGAATCGTATTCAGATATTGTAATAATAAATAAGTTATTGGAGTACTGGATTTGCAGACGACGTCGCTGCAGCGAGGCTTGCCTTCACTCGGCAGCACCAGATATCGTAGACCGCCTGGCATTTGCCTACGATTTTATTTAAATCACAGAATACCGCAGAAATAAACTACAGAAATTTCTTTAGCGCTTTTGTGTCTTCAAAAAGCTTCCAATAATTTTGTGTTAAATTTGTTATTCAAAACGTTTTTTGAATTTTTAAACATTAAATTGTTGCATGGGAAGCAGCCTTCGTTTGCGCGAGACAACGGGTACCGTACAAGAATTTCTGTACAAACCATTTTTTCGGGTCGACTTTTAATGAAAGTTAAGATTTTTCTGTAATTTTAATTATTCATTCGTGAAGTGAAATTGAATAAAAATAAGATTCTCGAGTTATTTTAAAAGTTTACCTGTATTTTTGTCACTAGAAAATTATTGTTTTATAACGATCTTCTAGCCCATAGTGCAAATTCCTCGCGTTCGCTTGCCTTGAAGCAACAAATAAATGGGCATCAACTTTACTCCGCCATTTTTTAACCGTTTTTGAGGCATGAGTAAATATTGCTTTTTGTTTGCTACGAAATCGACTGCAGTTTCGTATGTCGTATTTTTATGACTGTTTTGCTATGTTTTATATTTTAGAAAACGCAAAAACTGGAACCTGAAATCGAATTCACCAAATAAAATAATTTCAAATTCAAAGCGAGCTGTCAACCGAACCCGCAACTGTCAAACCACGAACTGTCAATCTCCGACCCGAACGAACCAACCCGTGCTCAGTCGATAGCTGACCGTGCATCAGCCGTCAATCGAAAACATCACGAAAGAAGAAAAAAGGTCACGAAAAAATCGAATGAAAAGTATCTGTGCGTGTCGTCGTCGTCGTCGGGGATTAATTTGCCCGTGGTTTGCTGACGAGATGGAAAAGTGCAACCGTCGCGAGCCGCTTGTAGCGTAAAACAAGCATCCATCCCTGTGCTGCGGTGTATTCCGGAACAGTCAGCTGCTGTTTGGCGAGTGCGAGAGTTTTCTTCTCACCAGCAACACTGCTGGCACATTCGTGCTCTACCCCTTTCGCGCAGAAGGAGGCAGCTGCTGCTCTGTCTGCTGGTAAGAAAATCAATCGACCGCGGTCGACGCGTGAGCGGTGCATAATGCAAGTGCAACTTGGCTGTCCTATCGGTGGGAGCAGCCAGCAGCAGCAGAAGAAGAACGGGTGCATTCTACTAAAGACTGGTGGGTGCTGTGTTCCGTCCATTGGACGAGTGTTGCATCCTGCCCGTCGGTCATAATCCGTGCCGTGTGGGCCAGCACACTCGCAAGCAGACCTTCGACAACGCCTTCTGTGTGTGCATACGTGCGTGTGTGTGTGTGTGTGGGTTTGGTAGGATTGATTTGCTCGGTCGCCGGATGCACCGAACGGAGGAAGATGCACGCCCATGATCACCGGGTCGTCGGCAGCATTCAGGCAAGCATCGCAGGAAGCAGAACGCACACGAAACATCGACGAGCGTGAGCCAGAAGTGTGTCAAACAGTGGAGTTTCCTCTCGGTCGATTCTCGAGCGGAATCGGAATTTCGAGCAGATAAATAACCCGCAAAATCGAGCAGCGAAAACGGAAAAAACGGGAAGCAAAGGGGCAAGAGTCCTTTCTTTGCTGTGCAGTTCAATCCGTGCGCCCGTGCATAATATTCGAACCACCTGGAGCGAGGGAAAAAATAGGGAAAATTCGTTCCGCAAGTCAGTGATTGCTAGGATTTCGTCGGCCATGGCCTACGAAGGTTTATCGTCGTGGGACGTGTGGTAGAGAAGTGGGTGTGATTACGTGCCCGTGTGTGGTGTGTATGTGTACGGAGCGTATGTGCGTCAATCCGTTCGTGCGTGCACTTGTGATCGGGGGGGGGGGGGGACCACCCCGTGGGTCCGTGTTGTTCCATCCGTGCCTAAACGAGCCTCCAAGCCCGTACGTGTGGCAAGGAAAGCAAGTGCGAAAAACAAATTGGAGCATCCTGTGTGTTACGGTGTGCGTGTGTGTGTGTAGTGATATGCGCGCGCTCCTGTTCTACAAGAAAATCCTTTTCACTGATAGCAGGCGCTGCCAGGTTCGCTACGCAACGCCGAACGAGTAAAGGAGAGAGAGAGAGAGAGCGCGGTTCCGAGAGAACGAGACAGAACGAGTGTCGGGAGGAAAACTGTCACCGGGTAGTAGCAGCTGGCGGTGAAAAAGGGCCTGAAACGGAATTGTTGTGTTTACCTAGTCTCATCTGATTTTACACCTCAAAAAGAAGCATCGGAAGGAGTAAACGAAAACGAAAACCGGAAAAACCCCAACATCGAACGCGAACGATTTTCACGTTCCATCACAAGCTCTCTCAGTCGGTTTTCCATTGTTGGGCTTTCTTTTTTTTTTGCTACGAACTGAACTCGTGAACGTTTGTGAAAGCTGCAGCACACCCCGAGAGATTCCTGAGAAGGATCCTGGCTTCCCTTTGACAAACAGTCGCCGAGAACAGTTTTCTTACCTGGCGGAAAAGGCACCATCATCTGTACCGTCTTCTTGAAGGTAAGTCCGCCGGTAACACCTTTTCCTTTATCCGTAGACAAAAGCGCATTTCCATTGCCAAAGGGATTGTCAGACTAAAGAGATCACAACCATTTGCTTTGAGTGGCGTTTGAAACCCTGATGGCTGTACGGTGCTGAAGGACTGTGCTGACCGCGAATCGTTTTGCGACGCAAAACTGTCCCTTCACATACACGCGTCTCACGCGCGAATTGAGTGAAGAACGAGGCAAGAAGGCAACACATAAAAATAAGCAGTCCGAAACCCACAGCAAAAAACGGCTGAAAGGCTACGGCCGCTCTAAGCTCTAAGCAATCCCCGTTCACCCAACAAAACCCGCTCCGAGGGTCGGTCGGCTCGAGGTGGCTTCGACCACGCGCCTTCACCTTCAAAATCTCGATCGAAAGTGCGCGGTCGGCCGCGGAGCCAAGGCGGGCTCTAGCCCGCTCGACCGTTTTCTAATGAATCACGCATTTGGGGATACTCCACGATGGCTACGCTTTGCATGATGGGGGTCGGTTCGGAAATATGACATCTGAACCCCACACTCTAGCATGGTCATGCGCATACAAACGTGTTGTTTGTATTTTATTTTAGATTACGCGAGAGAGAAAACTCAGGTGTAATACACGGACATACCGGCGGCTGCCGGTATGCTTGCTTAAGGGTGGCCACCCTACCGGCCCCTTCATATACGACCCGACGGAGAAGCTTGATTTGATTAAGAGGTAAAAAGGAAAACATTTACTTCGAACCCAACCCGGGAAAAGCATTGACCTGTGCTCCATGGGGAACAAATCGATGACACGGTTAGCGCAAAACGGGAAAAAGGAAAAGTGAAGGACCCTTTCCGTGGTTTCCTATTTTTCTTTTTGCAGCTCGCAAGGGAGTGTAATTAAATTAAGCACGAACTGCTAGCCTTCTCTCTCATGGACACACCTTTCCGGCTGGCCTCCTCCTGGCGAGCTTAGAATAATCTAATAGAAGGACGGCAAAACAGTCGGTAAAAGGGGTGCAGCTTTTAATCTCGGGTTGCTGCTACACTTATCAGCAAGAAGCTCGTCTTTAAGCGACCACAAAAACCAAACAGCAGCAGATTGGCCCAGCGTGCAATGAGGGCCCATTATGTGGCCTGAGTTAAGTTTAGGCTGAAGGAACATTATCTTTGTAAACCATCTTCGCCCGCTGTGGTTTATGGAGGGTGAGAGTTCCATTGTTGGATAGAGTATTATTAATCTTATCTTCAGTTGTAGATTTATTGTACGGAAACCAGCTGAACCGAACTGGAAACCATTTTACCGGTGCGAATCGATCTTCAATCCCACCGTGTACAGACACAAGCACACATGGGTTGGTTACGATCGCGTCACGATGGTGCGAAACGTTGGCTGACGCCTAACCGTGGCCAGCGGCTCATGACGGCGAAAGGCGACCGGTGGAAGAAAAGTGTCCATTCGACCAAGAAGAAACCTGGTGACTGGTTGAAACCTGGCTGCGTTCGACCGATCCCAAAACAAACCACTTCTCGAGAGCGAGTGCAAAAGAAAACCATCATCATCATCGTCTGAAGAAAAGTTCGCAAACCGGTGGTTGGACGAGAAGCTAAGAGCAAGCGAAAAGAGCCTGTTCGCAGACACGTTTGTGTACCATTAATCCCTTTCCTGCCGCGCGTTCCATTAGGTCAGTTTTGTTGCCTTCGTTTGCTTGTCCGCAATTCTATGCGCTGCGGCGTCGTTTACTGCGTTTGTGTTTATTTTGCTCGCGTGTGTTTATTACGGGCTGCCGGTACTCGGGCGCGTCTTCATCGATATCGCGAGATCGCGGGATGGTCAGAAATTTCGCCGATCGTCGATTCGCAGAAGAGCGAGCCGCCATGAATCACGTTGGGGATGTTTTTATTGGAGAGTCCGGCAAACACTCATCGGGAGCTTTCGATGGACAATGATGCAAGAAAGGATACCCCCGAAAGACAGAGGAGAAACCCATGAGATGATGCACAAAGGCAAGACGGATGAGTATCAGCCTCTCGAAGACGACGAAAACTACAGAAGGAAGTTTGCATTTTTGGCACACTCTAAACTGCAATCTCCGTTCCTGTTTCCATGGACATGGAACGCACACACACACACATCTAGAGAGCATAAAAACATGTGCAAAAATGATGTCGCCCCTCGAGCGCACCGTTTCCATTATAGGCTGCAGAGAAAAATGCATTCAAGAAGGAAGCTGGTATCGTTTAGCCTGCCTGTATGGCCAAATTTAAGCGCCGCCTTTTCTTCATCCGCTTTCGAGGACGTCCACGCGAAAATGGACGACCCGTACGCTTCGTTTCCTTTCTCGTTTCTTAACCTTTTGCACGATTATGCTGCACAACTACACACAAGAAACCACTGCACGCGTGACCTGGTTGTGCCTGCTGAAGCTGGTGTGTACAAATTTGGCGAACTTCTGCCCAGGGAAAAGAAGGGAACACGTCGGTTGTTCGGTTTGGCGTGATGATGCTGTCGGAATGATCGCGATGCGTCATCCGGGCAATTTAATTTCCCCGCATTTAGTGGGCTACTCACTACAGGGGGGCGGTTACTTCTCCAACAAAGAGGACAAGATTTGTTACGTATGACTATTACAAATTGCCAGCTGTTTGTTTTTCTTCTTTCTTTTCTTGTGTGCATAATCTCGCGCCGGTGCAGTATATGGGCAATGCCTGATGGGAAAGACCTCTGGCCGTTGGCAATCGGAGTGACTCACTGTTCCCTCCATACCGTGTGTGTGATGCCTGACCTTGAGAACGAATTGTCGATACATTTCTGCACGGTGAAACCTGACAGTATAGGGCCACCTGAAAGCCAACCCAGCGACCCAACACCTACAACCGGGCAGACGCACGATGTGTGGCGTAAGGTTAGCCGAGTTATGGCTCGATATGGGCAAAGAGTCAGACCCTCGCGCAATCTCTAGCAAACGCTAGCTGGGGAAGTTGCTACTAGTCTAGCAGTACCGTACTTGTGTGTGGAAGTTCCGGGGAAGATAGCGTTGCAAGCGCGGTTCCCTCGCATCGCCCCAACCACCGGTTCCACCGGGTTCCACGTGGGGTGTGTGACGATCACCACCACCATTATGGAACGTGCGCGGGCCGACCATCACTCGCTCTACCGCGCATGCGAGCACTCGGCGAACCCGCTTTTACAAAAGGTCTCAAACGGCGGTTGCTGGCTTTTTTTTCTGTTCCTAAACGCAACCCCTATGGATCTCGGATATGCCGCGATTGCCATATTGGTGAAGTGGCTACCATGGTGGCGGTGGGGTGGTTACTAGTCCGCAAGCGTAGCTTGTGCAGCTGAAGGCAACACTTAGCACGCGGATACCGCACGTTCGTATGGCCCTGCACCTTCGCACCGGTTCTCCAGCACAACCACAAAAAAAAAACGAAACCTTCGCAAACAGACGCACGCACACACACACTTTAGCTAACCAGGCCCGCACCGAGAGCTGGTTTGTTGGGTTGAGTAATTTAACCAGCTCGATTGCACCGCCCGCCCGACCACGGTTGACCGCAATCGGCAACACAGCAGCGGAGTGACGCGTTTGCACAACATCGGTACGCCGTTCTCAGCGCTAGAACGCCCCAAGTGCTATCCGCTGCTACCAAAGTGTGCTTCAGTCTATTGCAACTACCGGGCAGCAACTCTGACGGTGGTTCCAACAACCCGTACCAAAAAGCGTAAACTCATTACAATGAAAAAAATGGAAAGTAGATCAACGCCGGCGAGATACCACAACGGCAGCAGCAGCATAGCTCAAACGCCGACGGCAATCACTCGTCTAATCATTCGCGACGTCGTTTGAAAGGGCACACTCGAAAGAGCGCGGCAACTCTAATCCTTCCCAAGCGGATCGAATCCCTTGCTCAGTCAGTCGCTTGAACTGTCGTGATTTAGCGATCAGCGAAGAAATTTGGATTTGGCAGGTAGTTGAAGCTTGGGACATTTAAGATCTTGCGAAGAGTCCGATTTGTATACAAGTTCTTCTTCTTCTTCGATGGCACTACAACCTCGAAAGGTCTTGGCCTGCCATTTCTGGCTTTCTGTGACTTAATTTTACCCGTAGAAAAGTAGTCAGCCTTTCGTACGGGGAGGCGGTCTGGATGGGATTTGAACCCCGGCCCTGCCGTGTGAAGACCGGCGCCGCTGTCGCCTCGGCCACCGGACCGCCCCATGCAAGTTGCAGTATAGAATATCCAACAAATACTTCAATATCCAAGGTTTTTGCTATTCAAAAACGCTAATCCCCGCATGGAGTTTGCCAACATTTTTTGCATCATTAGATGTACTTGGAATATTAACATTCAAATTGATTATTGTTGTGAACCGACGCTGGATAATGTATTCCTCGCTCACTACTCGCGAGCATCGTGATAAACAACGCGCATTATTGTATGCATCTAATTAGCGACCTCCTTATTTGAAGGTCTCGTGGAGAAATTAAAGTTCAATATATTTAAATGCGATTCGAAGTCGTACATCGCTGCCGATGATCTTTATTCCTCCTTCTTTATTGGATTTTTAATGATGATTAAATGCAGAAATGTGTACGATTTAATACCTCAGCTTTACATATCTTACAACTGAGTTCTGGATAAAAGTGACTGAAGTCTCCTTAACAGAATTTGAAGAATTGGCTGGATCGTTAATCGAATCCCGTATCATGTCAAGAAAGGCGGAAAGTAGCGAAAAAGAAGAAAAGTTTTGTATGTTCAAAGTCTGTAACTAAGAAGCATTAGGAAACTCAGAACAGAAGTAATAAGTAATGCATTAACACGCATTTCCCAAGAACATTACAGAGGACGCACTGCTGTTTTATTGAGCATCACGTTGTACGTACATCTCGTAAAACATTTATTAGCATCTTGCTTCAATCTCCCGTGGAAGATTCACCGTCAAACCCTGAACATCGACACCTTGAAGATGGTTGGCGTAATTCTATCGCGTAAACGCTCTCGCCAGGTGCTCCACATACGGCGCTAGTCCACATTCGATACCGACCGAGGAAAACCCGCAACCGCAACGCACAGCGCACGAGAGTGGTGGCCCTTGAATTCTGTTTCATTAACCTTGGTTTCCCTACCGTGAAGTGTAGCGGCCGCAAATGCAAAATTAACTCCCAGCGTCTCGCACACGCACGCCGCTCCCGGGGGCAATACGATCGGACGAATAATTAGTGATTATTTTCGTCACCACGCGCAAAATACGCACAGCCAAGAATGTCTGATGAAGTCACGTTCTCGCTCCCTGCCTACTTCCATTCCCCGCACAAAAACTAATCTCATCTGTATCTGAATTCCTTTTGATGAGCTGATGTTACTCTCCGTCGCGCACCCATCACAAACCAGGTACGATCAAGATGATCGCCGGTATGTGCGGTGTCCGGCGGAACACACGACCTCGCGGCATGATCATCAGTAGTAGCAGCGCATTCGTGGCTGTCAACCGGCACCGATTCGCCATCCGCTCGAGCTGTCACCAGCTCGGTGAAGACGAGCTGCGTATTTAGTGTTTGCGTTCACCGGGCGGCGAAAGGGGAACACTCGTCGCACGTTGAGTTAATGTCAGAATAAATTACCGGATCAACGGAAGGGTCAAGCTCTGTAGTCGAGCAGCAAAAACAACCAAAAAAAAAAACAGCTGTAAGCAAAATTATAAGTGATCCCTTTCCCGTAAGCAGTTGTAGTCGTGGTGGGACACCTGTTGTCGGTCGGTTGGGCCTCGAAGTGAAGCGAAGTTTTTTGCTGCTGCTGTAGATCATGGGGATTCTTCGTCAAAATCATGTTCGTGATGTACCTTGAAAGTGTGTCGAGGGGCTTTGTCCTGTGTTCTAACCGTTCTAAGGTTTACACTGCGAATAAAAGAGGGCAGATTCGATGGGACGCCCTCCAAAAGGTTTAATGGCCTGCCACTGAAAACTACTGATGAAACTGAAATCTGGCAATGAGGCAGGATTTTGAGATGGCTTCACAAGAAGAATGTTGTAAATCGTGTGGTCAAATCAAATAGCTCATGAGCATCATGTTCGTATCACATTCGTAATTAAAGTGATCTTGGCTAAGATACCTTGCGAAGGACTTCAATTTTCTAAATTCTGTAGATAGTTGTTAGTGACCCCCTAGTAGAATAAGGTGACACTCAGGAGCTACTGAAAAGACCCTAGAGTATATGTTTGATGTGATGATACCATGTGCCTAGGCTGGATATTGGATACATCTTTAAAAACCACGAACAAAGGACTTCTTAACAATTTTGATCTCACCACAGTTTTAACCACAACGAAAATTCTGAGATTTGAACCCACGCAGGGGACGTAGTCATCCAAACGTACATCTGCGAGTTACCGAGCTTACTACCTGGCTAAGTCTATAGCATGCCGCTTATCTGGCGACAAACTTCGTCCACCAGTGGTCCACCTCCATCAAGAATAATGCATGAGGCAACTTGCACATCAAACTCGCTACTCGCGTGCATCCAATTTTGTTTGCAAACGCATGTATTTACGATACGCCATCGAAAGCGACAAATGGTAGCGAACGCGGTGTTTATGTAGCTATTTTTACCTTTTTCGCAAGTCGAACAGCAGACGCACGAGAAAAGACATCGTGTCACCAAAACAACAACACTCTCTCTCTATCTGTCTCTCGTTGTACTTTTGTCTAGAAAACACGTCAATCGGTACCGATTTTATCCATTTCGTCTCCCACAGCACAGCTGCTGTTTATTATCTGGCCGATTGCGTGTGTCTGGCACGGTGGGAACAAACATTAGTACACCGTTTAATTCTGCCACGCCTTGTTACACGTTTGGCAGAAGAAAAACATCTTAATTATCAAAAATCTGTTTGAGAATTCTATGATGGGGCGAGGGAATTCAACTACCGCCGGTGGTTTCAAAAATGTCGTCCCAAAAACCATTTGTGCTGCTCGCCAGTAAAACCCATTTACCGGTACGAGCGAGGTGTGCTCGTTCGCTTCGTTTCCACTAAATATGGACTCGTGTCAAAACATGCCCTTGATTAATCGGTCGACCGAGCCGCGATTTGTTCGTGCCAGACGTGTGGTCGACTGTTCGCGACTGTTGAGTAGGATTTTTTTCTTTTTGTTGGTGAGCGATGAACGATCTGCCACCAATGTCCAAACATAGTAACAGCGGTTCAGGTCGGATTTTAAAATAAAAACACAAAGGCTATGAGGGGCTACCTAATAGGACTCTTCACCTGAGTCTCTTCGCATTCTGAGCACGGAGCTGAGCTGAGCTGATGCGTCCTATTTGTTTATTGACTTTAAAGCACGATCCATTATCTTAATAGTTGTTCGCACGGCGTGACGGATGTTCTAAGATGTTCATTCTCTCTCCCCGATAAAATAAATGTTGGGGCTCTTAGGAGGATTAGACGGGCTCTGTCTGTTATTAGTGCTCTCGTGAATAACAGAAGTTGTTTATTTTGACATTGGCCGTTTGGGAGATGGCGTGAAAAGAAAAAAACGGAAAACAACTGTATCCATAAGGAAAGGTTGCACTTCACTGGCATTGAAACTTGGGAACTGAGGGTATCCAATCTTTTCGCCTAAACTTGATCGCTAAAATCTGTCTCCCATGACACAGATGATGAGGCTGGCAACGAAAGGAAAAGCTATTGCCGGCTGACTCACAACTGGTGAGCGAACCAACATGTGTGGAAATTCTGTATTTCACGCTTACGGTTTCGCTAAATTAGACGCGGTTCTCTTGACCGATCACAGCCACGATCGTGGCACGAGACGTCCAGTCGTGTCCCCTAGTGAGTGAGCGAGTAATAGGCCGGCTGGTAACAGTCAGTGGCATGATATCGCTGCCAATCGTGGCCACATGTGAGGTGTGATTTGTTGCTCGTGACATTTTCTGTGTACGGTTGGCGAAGTTTTTACTCCACGCGAAAAGCTGCCTTTGCTGATTGACTACGAAAACAAGCTAGCGGAGGTGATACATTTTAAACCAGCCAGGATCGTTTTTTGACCCTTACGCTCCACTGTTTGTGTTTGTATTGGACGATCGTGCGAGAAGTTGCTTTTTGAAACAAACAAACCGGCGAAGAGTGAATGTGTTTTGCTATTTTTAACCGATCACGAGAATGCGAACGATGTTTTAAGGTGGTCATCCCCGGTGTGAATAGAAACGCTTGCCAACAAAACATAAATTTGGGCAACGTTAGTCATCCGGCACGTCGACGGTGCAACTGTCCATGACCTTCGTGACGGCAGGGTTTGCTAGGGTTTGGTACGGCGACGGGCAGGCCTTTATTTAAAGTGTCGTTAATTCCGATCAGCTCCTACAACTGGCCGTGCATACGACTGCCTAGCTTAGACGGGGGAGGGGCTTTTGAGTATCAGTTCGGAAAGTGTAAATATGGCAAACGATCGTAAATCTGCTGCACGAACCATACACATAAATTTATACGGACGCGTTTCATCTGATAAGACACCGTGTTTGGGGTGGGGTTGTTTGTTTGGTGTTCCCAGTTTGCGTATGATTCAATTTACTCGCTGTGTGCCATTATCAAATAGAAGCTCTGGCAGCCTTGTGTGTGCTGCCGTAGCGGACCCTCCCGATGCTCTGGGGTGTATCGGTTAAGATCACTAGCGGCTAGACAAACAAGATACTTCCGTTTCTAATTTGTAGAAGCTCACGTACTGTTTATGCTGCTGTACAGAGATGCTAGGCACAAAAAAAAAATGAACAAGAATATGTGACCAAGGTGAGTGTCCCATGAGCTGGACACGTTACTGAGTAGGTCTCTACACCGAATACTTGGAAAATGTAACTCAAACAGTAATGGGGATATTCCTCAGAATCATGTTGAAGTTCGATGTTGGAAAGCCCTGCCCCTATGAACAATGCATTTGACGATCGGTGATCAGTAGTAATTGGTGAGACCGACGACTCATATGAGGCAAATGAACTTTGTAGCTGGAGATGTGTGGTATTTTCTCTTCACTCCCTCGATGTAACCTGAGAATAAAATTCCTCACCTCGGTTGGTCTAGATGAGATTTGATCCATTACCTTACGGTTTGTAACAGCAAGCACCTATACACAATGCCATGGACGCCGCCGACAAAAATCGTGCTATAGTGCCTATTAAATTGGTCAACCTTGAGTTGCAAGGCCCAACCTCCAAATTATTATCTACTCCTGAATTTTGATAGTTTTGATTGTCTGATAAAGTAATAAATATGATTAATTCGTTCATTATGAATCGCTTTAAAAAAAACAATCGTCTTGTTGCTCTTGTCTCATCCACTCAACCATACAATGACACGAAATACGTAAGCACTCGTAAAATGGGTCACAAGATCGAATCCCTCTCCAGGGCCGTTCGACGGACGGAAGAGACGCACGTGTGGGCAACACAAACACTCACCAAACATTGGAAACAACAACGACAACAAAAAAGACTTCCTCTCACACTAAAACCTCAACGATCGAGTGTATAATTATTCAACAACGAACCGGCGCGTACTGTGTATGTGCTGGTTGAACAAACCTAACCTTGCCCGGCTGGAGGTTGCCCGTGTCTGCCAAAGTCACGTCGAAACCAGTGTGTCTGAGGAAGTAATTTGACTACCGGTAGACCGGGTCGGTTCGTAGGCAAGGGCGCACTTTATTATGAGTACACTGGGCGTTCTGACTCGTGGTGCCTAAATCCTACCCTGTACGGCGATCGTTCTGCGAGCGTTGTCTATGACTCTTGTCCAGAACTGCTACCGCGTGACTGCTAGACTGTTCTAAGAGAGTTCAGGCGCCACTATAATTTACCGCCTGGAGCTACCTACACATTACCCACGAAACAGATACCTAGCAGGTAGCATAGTACCCGTCCGCCGGGGTAATATCCGTCAAATACAGCTGATCGTCCCTGACCCGACAGCACTGATGGTCAGCGGAAAAATAGGAGGTTTATTTTCATATCATCCACACACGAGGGGTGTTGATTTGCGCCGGTGCCGGTAGATTAAGACGACGCTATTTCGGGGGGAAGAACGGCTACCCCAACTCAGGACACGCTGCTCTGACACGTGCTTCGTTTGTGGCGATTCGCGACGTGACCAGTAGCGTTCCACGATCAGGGAACTTGTCGGTGCAGTCTCGATTTTGCTTCCGAATTCACTCACATGAAGTGATCTCTCGGCGAAGCGTTGTTGGAAGCGTCTTGTGTGGAAGAAAAAGTGCTAGTGTGTGTGGTTTTGTGAGCAGTTTTTTTTGTTCCTCCTGACATAATTATCTCTGGTCCGGTTGGCTGGTATGTTTCCTGCAGCCGCAACCAGTCGGTAGGATTTTTGCCAGCTTATCTACCGGTTACCTGCCCCCCTCTAGTGTTACCTTCCCTTCGTGTGCGTCTGTCTGCTTTGGGTAAGCGAACGCGAAACGCGCTTGTAGATCAGCATCATCGTCCATCATCACGAGCGTGCCATCAACCTTGTACCTTTTGCTGCTGGTGTACCTTCCTGTCCAACCAGATGATCAGCTACCACCGTTCACCAGCGATGGCCTTCCGACGAGGGTTCGCTGTGAGAGCAACCTGGTCACGAAACTGGAAAGCCTCCGATGATCGGTACCAAGATAACACAACAACAACGCCGCAGAGGTGTACTGGATCAGTTAGGTGTTGATGTGGTGCACAGACTTGGACCGGAGAAAATGAAACAATCGCACACACACACACCGCCCGGTCGGTTCAGTGGGTCGCTTGGGATTTCTCTCTCTCTCTCTGTATCGCACAGTCGGCCAGATCATATAAAACAATTTCCAAGCAATTAACCACACCTATGTGTTACACTCACGAACCACGGGGGGTGGTGAGGGGGGGGGGGGCATTTCGTGTGTGAATTGCAACTCTCCTCCCTGCAACGCGTGTCTTAATATGTACGTGCCAGTGTGCACGATGCAGATTATCATTTGAAAAGGGAAAATTTTCGAAACGGAAGCGAAGCACACAGCCTCGGAACCTAGCCTCCGTCAGATGGAGATGTTTTTTTTTATGGTTCATAGTTTTTGGACCACCGAAATGAATCACGCACGGTACACCTGATGATACAGCAGAGGGGTGCAGTGGAGGGAGAAACCTGAATTGCAAAAGTCAAGTAGCCCGACTGGATCCCGCTGCCGGTGTGGGACCACGAGTGACTCTCGAATGTCGAGGCGAGACTCTCGTGTTTGGACGGGGAGATACTTGGTGCCGGTCTCGTGGACATTGATTGCAGCTGCCCCCGTGTCCGGTGTTGGTCGTTGCGGTAATGGTTGCTTCGATGATGATTACCTTCTTGTCTTATCAACAGCACTGCCCTCCTTATCGCCCAGAGGTTGTGTGTTTGCCTTCGCCTCGGATGTTTAACGTTCGCTCCACACACGCCTCACATGTTGTGATATATTGTGGTGGTGTAGTAGCTTTTATTACGTTCGGATTTCTTGGAACGGTTCGCTTTGTTTATAATTTTAGTATCAATTTTATACCACGAGTACATTCGCCCAATGAAGAGGTGCCATACTCGAAGACCCGGCCAATTAGCGTACAAACAAATGAGCTTCATTTGTGCCACAGTTTATAACTGATCGGACACGAAAACCTCATCGATCAATCCGCCCTTTCCCATCGCTTACCCGCGCAGCCACTAATTAATCTCCGATCACTTGCCTTTTCCTTTGCAACGGTCGATCGCGTCCCGATGACTTTCTATCTGATCCGGCGGCCAGCTGGCTATAGCGTGCGACCGGACCCCATCTCCGGCGAACCACAACGACAGACGGAAGTGTCGGGTTTGAAAGTTAAAAACCATTTATTGCTTACTCAATCGCGGTCTGTGTGTGCGGGCGCGTGAGCTCGATGATCGCGAGCCTGTACCGCCACGCACCGGTCAACCTTCCGGGTAGGCAGCGAAACCAGCGTCGATGGGGTAGCCCGTGGTGTACTGACGGCTGCAAAAGATAGTGCAAAGGGGGGGGCATGATGCGATGTTTGTTCGCACTCACGCAGGGGAGTTTTTCTATGTGTGTTTCCGTGGAATATTAAACAGACAGAGTAATGAAGTTACTTCGGCTTGAATTTGTTGGAATTTTAATAAACTTAATTAAATTATGCTTATTTTAGCCAACAGTAAAACTTGTTTTTAGAATGTTAAATGCATGAAGTGATTGCGTTGATAGTTACTTACTGTATTCAAAATCAGCTACACTTCTTCAGGCACGTATCCACCTTACCAGGCTCGAAGTCCGGAAGGTACAGCTTTTAGAGAAAAAAAAATCATTGTACATAAGTAAGGTGGGCCGGATATTGAATATTGTACACCCCAAAAACAGACACTCCGATGAGGGCATCAGCGCCAGCCGATCGCGTCTAGGTACGGACAGCTGATCGACCTATGCCACCCTCTCCAGCACCGATGAAGCTGATCGATGGTCCCGAAAATGGGAACAAAGGAAAACATTTGCCCAAAACAACATCATCATCACACCACCCTCGAGGGGGGTTTTTGCTCCAAACTTGGCGAACAGATTAGAGAAACGGCGGAGAAACGATAGAAAGCGAACACCACCACCTCCCACCTAACGTCCATTAGACGATTGTCGGTTTTATCGGACGGCGTAGTGTCGAGATGGGATGGGTACACCATTACCGGAGGCGGCACATGCACTGTACGCGGGATGGGAAGTACACCGGTGTTTCCGATATCGCTCATCAAGATCACCATCAACAAACCCGTGGTGGAGAGCGTGGCCGGATGCGTTACACATCCGGATACGTTTCAATCGGAACAACAGTTTTTGTGTTGCTTCTTGCTTTGCCAGGAGAACAATCCGGTCCGGACGGCTCAGAACACGATTGCGCCGACGTGCAGTCAGAGTTGTTACCTTCACCTCAGCGCGAGGTAAGCAACTACAGCCACTTGATGACGGTAGCCACTTGATCAAGGACTCTACGGCTGCTGGAACTCTGCCGTAGAGTCAGCCTGCCTGGTGCCCAGGTAGAGAGGAGGCCCCAGTACATTCGGCTACCCTGTGCCAACACACCGTTCGAACAGTTCGAATGCAATTGCATTTGCCTTCGTTATCTAATGAAACGTGTTTCCGCTTGCGCTCTGGGCACCGTGGCACGTCTTATCATTGCAATGGGCCGTCGGAAGGGGGCACGATTCCACCACGCTCAGGGGTACTAAATGAACGTTTATTACTGCATTTACCAGTTTTTATAATCGTTTTAATGTTTTCTATTTTTCGCCTCTTTTCCTCTTACCCAGCGCGCGACGATGAAGGCGGTGTTAAATATGGACAGTTGTCAACGGAACCTCGTCACCTAAAGGGGCGCACCGAATTTTGTGAGCATTTCACCGCCAACTTCAAACTGTTCCCTGTCAATAGCAGCGTGGAGGGACTTTCTCCTTCTACTCGTGACTACAGGAACACGCCCTCTCTATTACCGGAACGTTCAGGAGCTTGCGGAACACACGAAGCGCATCAATACTGTGAGGCACCTTTCCCAGCCTTCAACCGTACACGACGAAGGCAGCAGCCCCGGGCAGTCAAAAAAACAAAATGGTGTTATCTTAGAACAGGTTAGTGCACGTTTCAACCGGGGAACATCATTCCCACACAAAAATCGACCTTCGACAGTTCAAGGCAATGTCCTCTCCTTTCCGTGCATTATGTCAACGAACGGCCTGTTCTCTGCTTTCACGCTTATCGATCGATTCCCTGCGTTCGTTCGCGGTTGGTTAGACTTTTCTGATAACCGTTCCCATCCGTTGTGCTCGCTTCAGATTTGCCTGATAACATCCCGGAACCTTCGCTGCAGCGCCCCGTCGTGGAGCTAGAGCAGGACGAAAGTGGCCGCAATAAGACGGGTGATCATCCTACGAATACGACCGAGAGCTACAAGAAACCATGAGTCAGAAAACGTCAGCGAGCGGTGGACCGGGAGCTGGTGGTGGCAAAACGAAACCACCATCGTCAACAGCTGGTCCCGCGACAACCACGTCTACCAGTGTCAGTCAAAAGCAGTCAAGCGAACCGACAGTAGGTTCAGATGGAGCGCGAACCAAGTCAGCACATTCCTCGGTACGATCGTTAAACTTTGACGATCCGGAGCTGCTGCTACCGGTGGCGGGACCTGGACGCAAGACAGAATCAGCACCCAAAGACCGTAAGGATAGTGGAGCGCTAGTGCCGATGGGTTCCAGTTCGCTTGCCGCCAGTACGGTTATTTCCGCGTCGAAGCCACCGCATTCGAAACCCCCTCCGGAGGACAGCAAGGCGGTCGCTAGCGGCAACAGTCAACCATTGACGATAGGAAGTCCGGCGAAAATGGGTATCAAGAAAACGATGCCGCACCAGGGAGCTTCACTGAAGCACGAATCACATCTTGAATCACCACTGACGGCGTCCGCGGTATCGTCGACCGGTAAACCGGCGCTACTGAAAGCATCCTCCGTACCGGGTCCGGGTTTTGTCGGTGCGCCGGTAGCCTGTTCTTCGCCGCTGGGCGGCAAATCTTCAGCCAGTGTTTCTCCGCACCATGCGGCCCCCCCTGTGTCGCCCCAACCACTGACCGCACCTGTGATAACGACGATTGCTGCAGCATCACCGACAACAACCGCCATTGGCTCGCCGCTAGTCGGCACGGGACCGACCGCATCACCTTCGACCGTTGTGATGCGCACCTCCTCCGGCTCGAGCCTCCACAAATCGGCCTCGTACCGAAAGTCATCCTACAAACCACAACACTCGCACTCGTTGCGTTACTCCGGCAGTGGCAGTGACATCTCCAACCTGGTGCGTGTGCGCAACTCCACGCTCGGCAACTCCGCACCAACGCTCTCGCTGAGCGCAAAGGAAAATGGCGGCTTCGGGCTTGGTGCGCTGGGTGGTGGTAGCTTTTTTGCCGGCCAAAAGCGTCCCACCTCGTCATCGTCATCGTCGGCGGCGGCCGCCGCCCGGAGTGCGGCCGTGGCGCGGCATCGGCTTAGCTTCGTTGCGAACATTTCGCCCCGATCTCACTCACCCATTCCCGCTAGTCCCATCGATAGTCCGCGCATCAATTCGCCCAGTATTATGCAGTTTCCGTTCATGCCGATCAAGCGCATCGCGTCGACGGCTGCGTCGAAGAGCTGCGACAGTCGGCGGTGGTCGGTCGCCTCGCTGCCATCGTCCGGGTACGTGACGACGCCCGGAAGCTCCAACATTTCCTCGCAGTGTTCGAGCCAGGAACGGTTGCATCAGTTTCCGGCCGTCCCGACCAACGACGATCTGCAGCTGCTGTCGTTGCATTTCTCGTCGAACGACAGCAATCCGAGCTTGGTTGAGGCGAGGACGCATCACAGCCATCATCACCACCATGCGTACCATCAGCACCATCAGCACCATCCGCATCATCCGATGGTACCGCCGGCGCATCATCACGCTCTCCAGCAGCAGCAGCAGCAGCAGCAACAGCAGCAGCAGTTTCACCACCATCACCAACATCATCATTCCCTGCCGGCAGGAGCCGGTACACACCAACTACCATACTCACACCAGCATCCGCTAGCGATGGGTGCTGCTGGGGCACCGGGCAGTGGAGCAATAGCCTCGTCGATCTCACCACAAGCAGCAAGCTTCGGTTCGGGGGCCTCTAGCGGCGGTACGCTATATCAACAGCAGCAACCACTCAGCCTACAGGCTCACGTAGGATTTGCGCAAGGCCCGGGAAGCATCACGAATCAACCGTCCGGACCGCAATCCGGTCCGCTTCCCCATCAGCACTGCACGCTGAAGTCCTCCGTGGGATCTTCAGGCTCGGGCAGCTGCGGCAGCGGTCCTACCGGCAAGGACGAGATGAACAACTTTTGCGGATGCCGTTCACCGATTCATCGGCCGCGATCGCGCAGTCTCAGCAGTCCGAGCCATTCGCCGATCACCGACAGTGAAATCTCCATCATGAACACGTTCTACAAGGAGCGCTTCCCGAAAGCGACGCAACAGATGGAGGAACGCTTGAGCCACTTTATCAACGAGAACAAAAACATCATCAACGACAGTGCGCGCAACTCGCAGCCGATCGTGCGGTTCGTGCATCATCAGGTGCTGGAAATGGCACGCGATTGTCTGAACAAATCGCAAGCCAAACTGATCACGTCACGGTATTTCTACGAGATGAGTGAAAACTTGGAGCGACTGTTGATGGAGACGCGGGAAAAATCGCCCGAAGCTGCGCCGGAGATTACGGGTGTGATTAAGAAGCTGCTGCTGATCACCTCTCGTCCGGCCCGGCTGCTCGAATGTTTGGAGTTCGATCCGGAGGAGTTCTACCGGTTGCTGGAGGTGGCTGAGGGACAGGCAAAGGTGACGCAAGGCATCAAGGCGGACATTCCACAGTACATCATACAGAAGCTGGGATTAAACCGTGACCCGATAGCGGAGCTGCAGGAGGAACTCAATATCGAAACGGCGTCGCTCAACTCGAGCGTGAATTGTGCCGATCTGGAGGAAGAAGCGGAACAGGAAGAGCTGGTGGATCGGCGGTCTCGTTTGCGGAGCAATAGAAATGCACGAGCGGACGATAGTGAGCTTGCGGATATGAATACTTCGATCGCGAGTGATCGCACATCACGCGGTGGTGACGACATGACGTGCTCCACACCGAAAGGGTCGGGATCGTCGAGTTCGGCCGGGAATAGTGCGGCCAGCAGTACGAGCAATGTGTTGAACAACAACGCTGAACCGGGAGGAGCCACGGTGGGTGGGAGCACTTCGACCGGAACTGGCAACGCCACAACGACCGCAGGAACTGCAGGTGCAGTGGGAAAGAGCTTCAAGGCACGCTCCAACAATGCCGTTCCGAATGAGAAGGATTTTGACATACTGAAACTGATCTCGAACGGTGCGTATGGGGCCGTTTATTTGGTAAAACACAAGCAAACGCGTCAACGGTTCGCGATGAAGAAGATCAACAAGAACAGCCTGATGCTGCGCAACCAGGTGGAGCAGGTGTTTGCCGAGCGGGATATCCTTAGCTTCGCGGACAATCCTTTTGTCGTGAGTATGTACTGTTCGTTCGAAACGAAGAAACATCTGTGTCTGGTGATGGAGTACGTCGAAGGTGGGGACTGTGCGACGCTGCTGAAGAACATCGGTCCGCTACCGTCGGATATGGCAAGGTTCTACTTTGCCGAAACGGTTCTCGCGGTCGAGTATCTGCACAGCTACGGGATCGTGCATCGCGATCTGAAACCGGACAATCTGCTCATCACTGCGCTCGGTCACATCAAACTGACGGACTTTGGGCTATCGAAGATGGGCCTGATGTCACTGGCGACGAATCTGTACGAAGGCTATCTGGACAGCGAGACAAGACAGTTCTCAGACAAGCAGGTGTTCGGTACGCCGGAATATATCGCGCCGGAAGTGATCATGCGCAAGGGATACGGTAAACCGGTGGACTGGTGGTCGATGGGCATCATTCTGTACGAGTTTCTGATCGGCTGTGTACCGTTCTTCGGCGAAACGCCTGAAGAGCTTTTCGCGCACACGGTCAATGACGATATCGAGTGGCCCGATGAAGATGATTGGCCACTGCAGGAGGAGGCGAAGGATCTTATCACGGTACTGTTGCAGCAGAATCCTCGCGATCGTCTCGGAACTGGTGGAGCACACGAGGTGAAGGAGCATTGCTACTTTTACGGGCTCGATTGGAACAATCTGCTGCGGCAGAAGGCGGAGTTTGTGCCACAGCTGGACAATGAGGAGGACACGAGCTACTTCGATACGCGCGTCGATCGGTTCAATCACGAGATCTGTGGTGATGATACGGACGAGATGGAGGACTCACCATTGTTCGGTTCGTTTAGCTCGTACTCGCCGCAGTATCGCAAGCAGCACAGCCTTTCGCAAGCGTCCATCAACTCTAGTGGCAATTTCGGTGGCAGCACTGGTAGTCGGATTAGTGGTGGAGTTGGTGCGCACGACGGTGGATCCTTGGCGGCCGACATACCGTCGGTTGTTGTGGCCCCCAATGCGTCCAACGTTCCGCAGGCACTTCCATCATCCTCATCGTCAGGATCTTCGGTTCCGGATGCGATTGGAATGCCGCGGGAAACAGGAACTACGATAACGGTGAGTGGTCCTGCGAGTACCTCTACTGCACCTGCAACTACTACGGTTTCTTCTACCCTAAAGACATCTACATCTACGGGAGAGACAGTGGTGGAAACGCCGAGCATCACTACATGCTCGACGCTGGGCAAACCCCAACTACCGAGCCTATTCGAAGATGGGTATGATGCGACACACTCCCGGCCGAACGACATCAGCAAACTCATCATAACGCCCGAACTGCGTAAGTTCAACATCAATCCTTCGCGCTACAAAATGCCATCAACGCCCGATCTCGACTATCTCCCCGAACTAGCGACACCCGATCGGGAAGATTTCATGGTCCATCACGGCATCAATCTACGGCCTACGGCAGTTAGCGTTGGATCGATGCGTGCCGCCCCGAGCACACCGGAAACTCCCGAGACGAACAAACGGTTCAGTGACTTCTATCCACTCTCCTCACTGAAGCAGCTCAGCACGCCCGAATCTTCCCAGACGGACAGTGATGATGTGTCGCCGCAGATACAGCGCAAGCGCAAGATCGTCCACAACCGCATCCTGCCCAAATTCTCCATCTCGATCGAGGATGATCAAAGTGGGCATGAAACGTCCTCTTCCACACCGTCCCAAATCGTGACATCATCGCCATCGAACTCGCTGCACAACCTTAGCGGCAGCAATTCGCGGCACATCGTCAAATCCGCCTCGGCCCTGGGGCTCTCGCCAATGACTTCGTCCGATGATTCATCGTCCGCGGTGACAACGGCGGTTGGGCGATCGCTTGGTGGCGGTGGCGGAGGCAATATTTCCCTCTCGGGTCGTAATGCGACGGGAACGACCGCTTCCAACCTGTCGTCTTCCTCCGGCTGCAGTACGGGCGGTATCGCTTCGTCGACGATGCATTCGGCGGGCAACTGTTCCAGCACGGCTAGCTCGCGCGACACATCACCCTGCCGTGAACTGAGCCCTCTAGTCACGAACCTGAAGCCACCGTTGATCATAAAGCGTGGACCGCGCGGATTCGGGTTCACCGTGCATACGATACGGGTATACTACGGAGATACGGATTTCTACACCATGCACCATCTGGTGATGGCCGTCGATGAGGGAAGTCCCGCGTTCGAAGCTGGTCTCCGTCCTGCGGACCTGATCACACACGTCAACGGAGAAGCCGTCCAAGGGCTGTACCATACGCAGGTTCTGCAGTTGCTGCTAAGCGGATCCGAACTGGTGAGTCTGCGGGCAACACCGCTCGAGCACACGAGCATCCAGACCGGTGGCCGCAAGCGTGAACCATGGCAGAGCAAGTTTGCGAAAAAATCAACGCACAGTCGGCGTAAGCAGAAGAAAGACAACGAGAAGAAGCGTAAGGCGTCACTGTTCCGACGGATAAGCAGCAAGCGCGCAAGTGCCGAGATGCAGCAGATGGTGGCGGGCATTCAATCGCCAACGTCGGCCGTTCCGCCCAGCAGAAGCTTCCAATCGTTGGCCCGCTTCCAGGGCAGTCAACCGAACTTGCTACAACCGGGTATCGGGCCTGTGGTAGGATCTCCCGGAGGATTGCCTGTTCCTGGTGCAATTCCACACCCGGCCGGGTTACAGTCTCCTGTTGGACCACCGGCTGGAGTGGTGGGTCCTCTTCCACAGTCAACATTAGCTGCAACCGGTAGCTCGCCGGGCAATCGACTAAGTCTCTCGCCGCTAAACTCCGCCGGAACGCTCTACAACCCAACGCTTCCGTCGCCGGGCTCTCCGAGTACATCCGCACCAAGCACTCCAACCGGTAGCGGAACGCTCGGCTACAACGATGGTGCTCCACTGTACCAGCGACCATCAACGCTGCACGTCCTGAAGCACAAGCTGCACTCGTCACCCTGTGCCAGCAATAAGGCGCTGCACTCTGCCGCTGCTGCCGGTGGACGTCCTTCGAACCGTCGGAAATCGGCCGACCACATGCCACTGTCACCACTGGCCCGAACACCGAGCCCTTCCCCTCTGCCCGCCTCACCGACACGCTCGTCTAGCCCGCTAGCCTTCCCGGTGGTGCATCCGCTCGGTGCGTCCAACACAACACAATCGTACAGTCCCGGTGGGCTGCCGAATGCCGCAGGTATCGGCATCGCCACCGGGCTTCCGTCCGCCGTCGTGCCCGGTATTGTGGCCGGTGGAATTGGAGGTTCGCCGACACCTCCGACGAAGAAAGGATTCCCGCGGGCGAAAACAGCCGAACCGAGCTCACCTTTGCTGCGCCGTGCGTTATCTCCCGATCGGCTCCATCCACGCAGTGCTGCCGAGAGTAAGTGCGTGCTCTCGCCGCTCTGCTGTAACACTTCGCTAAAAACCACACCCCGTACGGTGGCTGGCATTTGGAGATCGAATCAAAACTCCACCATCACGACGGCTGCCGGCGGTGGACCGGGAGGACTTCAGCTGACAGCGTCCTGTGGCGGTAGCACAGTGGAGCCTTCAAGCGTGTCGGCGTCTCAGAATAGCGTCAATAACAACAACCACCCTCCACAATCGGTGGCATCGACTGGTGCTTCGGGTGGAGAATCGTTAGCAGCAGTGGCAGCGCCAGGAAAGACTTCCGGATCTGGACCTCCTGCATCGCGCAATACAAGTGCAACGCCATCTGGTGGGAAATCGGCTCCTCAGTCGAGTGCTGCTCCGTTGAGCAGCGTTCCCTCGAAAGAGGATCATCTGAAGTCGTCCGCAGACAAGCTTGTGCCGCTGATGGAGAAGATGGCCATCAAGGATGGAGATGCGCCGACCACGACCAGCATCAACAACAATGGCGCCGGGGTCAGTAAGAAAGCGAAAGAGTAATTAGTGCGCAATATGTTGTTTTTAATTAGACTTGTGTACGGTGGTCTGGTGTCCCGAAAGGGAACGCTTAAGTGTGATCGATGTGTGCACGTGTTTTTCTTTCTTTCTTTTTTCGCCCTTTAAACCGTGTGGACATTTTTAATCTGAATGCTCGTGTTCCCTATTAGCATCTGTTACGTTTAACCTTACGTTAGCTTTACCCTGTTTTGTTTTAAGTTGTTTATATGATTAGTTGTGTACGTAATGCGCGATATCATTATTATTATTATTATCATTATGTGCGTAATTATTATTTTGTGCGTAAGAACGGCAATTCCACATGTGTTTACCCTACACTGCTCAACGTTTATTTTAATTACACCCTCAACTTGATTTCAATCGTGTGTGTGTGCGCGCGCGCTTAATCGCGGCAAGGAGCAAGCTGCAAATAAAGCCAACCGAGCATGTGTAAAGCTACAAACGATGGTGGCAAATGATAAAGGAAACAAACATACGAAACAGCAGCATCTTGACTGACTGACTAACCGGGAGATTTATCAATGTTTAGACGAGAGCCACCCCGACAGAGCGACACCACTGATTGGGGCGTCCTATTAATCTTACGGGGAAAAGCAACCATAATCTTACTGTGTGATATCTTGAACGGGGAGAATTCGAAATCGTGAATCAATAAAAATGTAATAGAACGTACAACGCAGCTGGAGGTGAAGCAATGTGAACCGAATGAGCTGCTGGCGTGGCAAGATGGGCGAGTACGAGCGAAACATTGGAAAGAAAGGTGAACTCACATTCGTTGGCCGTACTTCACAATCGGTGTAATAGACATAAAGTTCACGCGTTGCAAGCTAGCTCTAAATCAGCACTCAATGTAGCCAAATGGACACAAACACACACCCACAAATACAACCTTGATGGAACCATGGAAGCACTCATATCATCGACGCGCAGAAGTGACATCCAGTTTTGTTGCAGCAAAGAATTGAAGCGCAGTCGTCAAAATCAGCACCCAAGCAAAGTAAGGTAGATATAGTTGTAGATCAGTTTCGTTTTTTAGCATTTCCCGACGAAGCTTTCAAGATTTTCCCACCAGTTTTCTTCATCACAAGATGGATGACATTTGTGTCCAATTTATCGTTTGTTCGTTGCATTTCAAACAGTCCTGAAGGGAAGTTTGATGGAAACTCTCTCCTTCTTTCAACAACCACCGTATTAATAAGTGAGAAAGAGAGAGAGAGGACGAGTTGCACTCAAAATAGTAAGATAGAGCGTACAGTTGATTGTAACACACACACTCAAACAAAACCAAAAACAGCTAAATGCAATACTCCCATACTTTGTCCTTGATGTGAAACGTTAACGTGTAGTATACCAGATACAGTAATAGAAGATGCAAACCCTGCAAACCCCGTGCAAGAAATAATACAACTATTTAAATAGTGCAATATTAGTGAGGAAAAGGTTAAAAGAAACCGGACACAAAGAACACAGAAGAAGAAGAAGAGTGCAAGTTAAGGGAAAGATATAAAACAGAGTAAATAACGCAAAACAGAGAGAGAGACAGAGAGATTCAACTATAACAAACCGAACCCCAAACCCTTTAAAATAATAATTCCATAACAGAAACTATTGAGAGAAAAACAGCAAAAACTGTAAAGGTAAAACACAAATGTATTTGTATTCAATGGTTTCCCGATTGTCTACGCGATCTTCTTAAATATGGCTGATTGTTGGTTGATCGATTGTTTAGAATGTGAATTTGGCACGTGTTTGCGGAAGGATGAGCGTGGTTGATGCTTTACAGCTTCACCCGGAAACCGGGAAACAAATGTAAAGGAAGACATATTTAGTGAGAGAATGGAAAGCATGGGGGAAACCTAGGTGGATGAAAGTTTTGTGATCTGTAACCGTATAGCTTCGAGTGGTTTAATTCAGTTTCAACTTCATAACTTTGTGATGATGAGTTCGTCGTTGTGTGAAGATGGACGAGCTGTGTTTGCGTGTGATGTGATTGTGTGAATGCAAAAAGTGTTCTTGTAAGTTTTGTATTGTTTCCCGTTTGTTGTACATAAATGCTAGATGAAAAAGGCGCTGATGAATACTAATGCGAAAGGGATATTACAACTAGAGAGAAAAAAAACACCTTCGGTGTAGCTTTCTGCTCCGTGTGAATTCAATATGGCGGTAGACGATGACTGCTTCAGAATGATTTCTTTTCCACTAGCCCTGCTTTCGTGCGACTCCCGAATGCGCTCGGTTCGTCCTAGTTTACGTAAATGGTTCTTGTTCGAATTGAGGGGAACAGTGCAACCAACTGCTTCTGAGCTTTCCTACGGCGAACCAAACGAAAATGGAAAATCGCATCGAATGTGAAGTAAAAGGAAATGTAAAAGACATGCCTGCAATTGCTTGCAAATCTATCAACGGAAGCTCCGCATGAAGAACGGATGTAAACCATGAAGCGACGAATTGATGTCGCCCTTTTCGCCCCAGATTAGTAGTATTAAGACATCCATGGTCGCAAGTCAGCCATTGTCTAGAACAGGGATGCTACAGCATGTAGCGCAAGCTCCCTTCCAGCTGAACTGAAACAGAAGGAGAGCACACAGGAGAAGCAAACGTTGTAAATCGAAGGGCAAATACTAAGTGTGTGTGTGTACACCGAGCGGCACCGAAACCGTGCGCTGACCGATTTGAATTACCAATAAAAAATACTTATCAATGTTGCTGCAGTGTGGCGAATAAAATGGAACAGCCTCGTTGGAAACCGTGCGAAAACCCCCCCTGCGAAAGAAAGTCAAACTCGGGTGGACAGACCTGGCTTGTAGTAGGCAATTGTGCTGATTTGCTGTCCCCCCGAAAGAAACGGCACAAACCATCGTCAGCTGGGTAAACAGTCAACGGCAATCAGCGAAATTGGCTTCGGGCGAAGGTTTCGGAGTGGTTTGCGTGCATTCAGCACGCGAGTCACGTTTGGGTGCATGCTATCATCAGAGGATTGTTTCGACTATTGCGGGAAATTTTGGCTTAGTTTCCTGGAAAAAACTTGGTCCGTGGAACCTTGTTGGTGTACTTCAGATAGAAATTTAAAGCATTTTGAAGTTATTGTTGACATTCATATTTTTTTCGACTTGGAAATGGATTCGAAAGAGATCAGATTTATCCATAATACCATATCGTTGTCTGCGGGAGAGTTCTTGATAAAGACACCATTTTCCTTCATGAACTTCGCCTTTCAAGTGACGGATAGTCTGCTGGGCAGATATGGGAAATATGGATTGGGAATCCTGCACGATAATGCCCGTGATGTTCAAGATCTGCCTTATCGGACTCTCTGACTCCTTGGGAAGTTGCGAAACAATAGAGCCACCAGGGTTTCAGACATTCATATGACCTTCTGCAGCACTTCAGATCGTAAAGTACTTATGAGCCACTTGATTCTGGTCTCCACATTAGATATTGTACCTCATTTCTCCAGCTTTTGTATGATTCTTATCGACTTTAGCTGCCGATCTCAATGCTCTATTCTATGTACAACATCTATAATTGGAACTGGAAGCTTGTTAAAACAGAATACTTACTGTCGGATGAATCGAATCAAATGACAAGGTCATTGCATGAAGATCGTAAAGCTAAGTATATTTATTATTCCTCGATGAAAAACTATTGAACACTTTAATTGCATTTATTAGTAACTATCTATTTAACCTTAAGTACCTTAAAACATCTACATTAAGCATCTACAAAGGCTCCAACTTCAAGAACACCTCATCCTGTGACTGTAGCGTAACCGCATCCTTCGCGTACACGATCGGAATCTGCGTCCGAGGACCCGGCCGTACGCGGAAGTTAGACAGCACCGTGGCCAATCCAACGCGCGACTGCATCACACCCAAACGCTGCCCGATGCAAATTCTAGGACCCTCCCCAAACGGTAAGAATGTGCTAAAATGTCGCTCGGCCACCCGTTCCGGTGCAAAACGATCCGGCTCGAATCGGTCCGGTTCGGGATAGTACCGCTCATCGCGCTGAATAGCGTACACCGGGATGTGGATTTTCATGTTGGGTGGTATGATCACGTCACTGTCCGGGATGCGGTACGCTTTGGAGGATATGCGCGGTACAATCGGTAGTGGTGGATACTTTCGAAGCGTTTCTGGAAGATGAGATACAGTGTTAATTGAGGTAGATGTACAAGTACAAAAAAAAGCAGTGATCGTACCGTTAATGCAACGATCGAGATATTCCATGTCCCCTAGCGCTTCGTACGTTAAACCGCCATGTTTTTGTAGCGCCTGCTGAACGCAAGCCCTTGCCCGCTCCTGATACGCCTCATTAAGTGCCAACTCGTACAGACAGAAGGTCACGTTGGAGGACGAAGTTTCGTACCCGGCCAAGAAGAATCCGAACGCTTGCGCCATCAGCTCGTTCATCGTGAGTGCGGCGCCATTCTGTCCATCTCTCAAATCGATCATCATTTCTAGTAAATCGTTACGCTTGTTAGGGCTCGTCTCACGCATCGCTACCGTGCGCTGCACCAGCCCGGTAAAGAACTCAATCACCTCGTCGTGGTTCACCTTCAACCCAAACACACGCCCCAGCACGGGGTACAGCCGCAGCAGATTACTGACCAGCTGCGAATTGCGTGGACTGTGGAATACAAGCTCTCCCGTGCGTCGGAACGCACTGTTCGGCTGATGGAAACTGTTACACTCAATCCCGAACGCACAGCCACCAATGTTATCGATCATCATGCGCGCACAGCAATCCTTCACATCCAGCTCACCCGAACTGCCCACTTCGGTGCGAAGGAATTGCGCAAAGTTTTTGGAAACTTCCAGCAAAATTGGAAACATTGCCTTCATCCGACCGGACGTAAACGTTGGCGACAGTTTCGATCGGATGGTCTTCCACTTGGCCCCTTCCAGACAGAACAGATGGCAGGACAGTGCATCAACCCGCTCATTATGATACACTCCATGGTCCGGGAAGTAGGCAAAGTCTTTGATGAGCACAGCTTTGATGAGGTCCAGATCGGTGATCATGAGCGTTGGCTGAAGCAGGATCGAGAGTCCGTAGAACCGTTCCTTGCGATCCATCTGACGATACAGTTCGATCGATACTTCGGCCAAGGATTTGGTCCGAAGTGCTCCGAAATTGCCGAGCGGAAAGGAAGCCGGAATCGTTGGCACATTACGATCCTTCCAGTAGTTGTGCAGTCGTCGAAGTTGATACACTACCAAACACACCACACCACAGAACAGAACCAACCAGACCGGGAGGACCATCTCGAACACAAGTGCCACTGGTCGTATGCACCGATGCACTGACCAACGGCGATTCGTTGCATTTCACACTGTCCCCGTCCCAAAACCGGTTATATGCACCGCGAGAGGGTGTGGAGTTATTATTCTGGGTCAGCGTTATGATGGACGATGATGGAGGCTTGATAAGTGGCACGCGAATCTAGCAGAAGCTGAGCGAAGATAAATCGAGCCTTGAGACCACCGCTGCCACACTGCGAGCTTGGTACTGGCGATGGGGAGATAATGGAACAATGATTTATAATACTGTTTGGAACGGTGTTTTTGAGGATTTGTTTACGGTGCCAATAAAGCAATTGACCTTTGCATTTACTGTTTTCTATTCTGAGACGGCCGGTTATTGTCATTGTTATCGTTGTGGCAAACACAAAACCTTAATCACGCCGTATAAAGTGATTTGCTTATTTTTTTGAGATTTTACTTTAGAAATCTTCTTTGAATCTATATTAATCTTGCATGGCAACGATCGGCGGTAAACAATTGAGCTAGTTAGACCAAACGCTGCATTATCTCTAGGGGACCTTGTGAGAACGAGTGCATCGTATGGATGTGCATAATTACACTGGTAGAAATAAGTATAAGATCAAGAAATTGCATTATCATTCATGGCCAATTTTCTGATTCATGACTGGAGTTTCGTTGAAAGTGCGTTACAGGCTTTAGGCAGCCAATCAGTTATCGTAAAGCGCCTGAATGTTTTCACTAAATTTTTCATTTCCACCGTAAACCTGCAATTTGGCATTCGGACTGGTTGTTAGTTTGATTCATACGTTAGTTTGATTTTAAAATGGGCCGTTGTTTTGTACAACATGATAAACTTTTTTTATCTGTTTTTCTGAACTGAGAGGGAAATCAGAAATAAACACGCGAGAAATGGCAGAGAAACATGAGAGTATCGAGAGAAATTAGCGAGAAACGTGATGGAAATTAAAGATAATCAACAGCGAATCGAGAGAGAAATGAAATAGAATTCATGAAGAAATAAGAGAGAGAGAGAGAGAGAGAGAGAGAGAGATAAATGTGGGAGTGAATCAAGAAAAATAAGAACAGATCGATAGAGAATCGAGAACGACATGACAAAGAATCGAAAAATAAAAGATATAGAAATGAGAGAGAATCGAGAGCGAAATTAAATCAGTTTGAGAGAGAATCGAAAGAGAAATGAGGGAAAAATCTAGAGAGAATTGAGAGAGAATCAAGAGAGATATAAGAAAGAATCGAGAGGAATCCCAGAAAAATGAGACAGAATCGCGAGTGGAATTACCGGGAAACGAGAAGGCAATGAGAGGCAATCGAATAATAATTGAGAGAAACATTAAATCCAGGGAAAATGAGAAAGAATCGAGGGAGAAATAAGAGAGAATCGACAGAAAATCGAGAAAAAATCTAGAGATATAGATATAGAGATATAGAGATATCTAGACATAAGAGAGAATTGACAGAAAATCGAGAGATAAATGAGCGAGAATCGATAAAGAAATGAGAGAGAATCGAGAGAGAAATGATTGATAATCGAGAGAGAAATAAGAGAGGATCGAGAGAGAAATGAAAGAAAATCGCAAAAGAAATGACAAAGAATCGAGAGATAAATGAGGGAGAAATGAGAGACAATTTAGAGAGAAATGAGAGAGAATCGGGAGAGAAATGATAAACAAGTAAAAGAGAAGTGAGAGAGCATTGAAAGAAAAATGGGAGAGAATTGAGAGAGAAATGAGAGAGAATTGGAAGTGAAATGAGAGAGAAACGAGAGAAAAATGAGAGACCATTGAGAGAGATTTTTGCGTTTTTCTCTCTCGATTCTCTCTCGATTTTCTGTCGATTGTCTCACATTTTTCTTTGGATTCTTTCTCGATGAATCTCTCTTGATTCACTCCTATTTCTCTTTCAATTATCTCTCATATTTCTCATGATTGACTCTCGATTTTTTATCGAATCCATCCCATTTCTTTCGAATTTTACCCTCATTACTCTCTTGATTTCTTCTCAATTCTCTCTCATTTCTCTCTCGATTCTCTTTCATTTCCTTCTCATTTCTCGCCTTTTTCTCTCTCATTTCTCACTTGAATCTCTCTCATTTATCTCTTATTTCTCGCTCGATTCTTACTCATTTCTATCCCGTTTCTCTCCAAATTCTCTCTTATTTCTCTCTTGATTATCGCTGATTTCTCTCACGATTCCCTCTAAAATTTTTTTGTTATTGTTCCCTCGATTATAACACATTTATCTCTCAAAACTCTCCTGTCGCTCTCTCCATTTTCTTCACAACACTTCGATGCTACTGGGCGAAATTAATGTCAACAAGTTTCATATTTATTATGTGTTTGTTACCAGTGTAACAAATGACTTTCAATCCGAACAGTGCAACTCGCAGCAAAGAATAGTTACATTTTCCATTTTTCATTGCATAATTCCATCACTAATTTATACTGTAAAAGTTATTAAACAGATCCACCGAGATTTATCCGCCATAATGGTCGTTGAGCCTATCTATTGCCCGAATCAATATTAATACAATAAAATAAATAACCAACCCACCCGGTGCACAGCAAACGCCGCAACATTGAGGGTTGTAATAATGCGGGATCTGCTGCACCACACATAATCATTTCGATTGTGAACGGTGGTGCATCATCATCATTTCAGCCGGAAGTAAGGTGCTTAAAACAAACACACCGAGCACACCGTTGCTGTGCTTATTTAAACGCTTTTGTTCCTGTTACAAAATCTATCACAATAAAATACCGCGAGCGAGCGATGTCTCCTGCCTCCTGCCGAAAAACCAACGCCAGATCGTCTGTCCGCCATATGGGACAGAGCCGGCGTAAAATGATTGCCACAATTGTTACCAATCATTAAACATTTTACGGTTCATTTACGACGATTCCGCGTCGGGGTTTGGTGGCGAGCGACTGTGACAGGGAATGGAAGCTGTTATTCGAATAAAAATAAATGGTGCTTTAATTTGTGCCTTTAACTTCTGTTTCACAATGCGCTTATTGCAAATAAATTTGATTTTTCCACTTCAATTTTGCAAATGCAAATAATCAATCCAAGTTCATCACACCGAACCGATTGCTGTTGCTACGCCAAGCGTTCACCCTCACTTTGCTATAATGCGATAGCGCAAGCTTGCCATAATAAAGCGAAAGAAGCTTAAGCGCCCAGCACCGTTTCGCTCACACCTCATTGGACATTAATGCGTAATGGAAGCTGATTAAAATATGTGTGGCTTTGGGTCCGAAAACAAAAAAAGAAAACCAAAAAGAAGCAGCGCCAATGTGTTGCAGAATTTCCCACCCATACGCATTGTGCACTTAGGTGGGCTACCGGAAACCGAACAAGGTACCACCCCAAACCTAGCCACGGGTGCGTAAGTTAATCCTTTCCACATTCGATCGACCCGTTTTTCCGTACCCGTTGCTCATTAAATTGGTTGTGTAAATTGTGCTTTTGTTTTTTACGATTATCTTAAATTGATCCGCTCTCAGTCGTATCTTTAAAGCCGTGGACCACAACCGTCACAGCGACGTTTCGTTTGGAAGGAATGGGGCACCACCGGACGAACGGGATGACAAAGATAATCATAATTGATTTATATCAATGTCACGTCGTCCGTGATGCGATCGTTATAAAGCGACGCGAAATTGCAATTGCTCCGAAGGGTGCTGCTGCACACACTTACCCGGCCGGATGATGTCTATAAATTTAATTCACAATAATAATGATTGCATATCGTTCCACGGTTGTCGATTAAAAGGTACTCCTGCTGAGCTGAGAATAAGTTGCTCTGAAAGGGTAGCCACTATCCTTTTTGGGGTGTCTAATGGCTGATGCCAGATTGATGTACCGCCGTACGAGCACGGTTTTGGGGCGAGGATCAACCATCGTTTTCGTCATGGTAGCATTTTTCCCTTGATAGGAGACACACTCAATCAATAAGCGCGCGCGTGACGGAAAGGTCCCGCTTGACATGAGGGATATTTTTTTTATGAGCATGTCTATCGATAGGGAAAACGAAGATTTATGAGCATTTTGATGGCTTTCGGAGAAGTTGAGTGATGCATATTTTTATCTATGCGCCGATAAAAATGCGAGGATTAGTTTTTGATCCATTTTTACATGGTTTTGGCGAGATATTGCCTCTACTCCAAATTGTTTCTTTTATTTCTTATAAATTTTCCATGATAAAGTTGAGCTTTCAACTACTAGCACTAAACTACTAGCAACTTTAAACTACTGCCGTAATGCTATAAATTTAATTATAGCACTTCACGCATTTATCTTTCTTATCCTGTACGAAGCGATTAGACTGACCCTATAATTGCCTAATAATAATCCTTTATGATTCATTTCTCTTCTCCAATTTCCAATTTGACTGTCTTCCTTGTTCCGTTTTCGGTTATAATGTTCCTCTCCAATAGACATCACACTAAACGCCAAACAAACCACGATCGGAGCGAGAATTCCCATCTTCGTAAATCAGAATTTAATTAAACGGAAATCGTGAAGTGGATGTGCCGGCTTTTCCAGTGAGCATTCTGGGGAGTAAACTTTTATATCCTCTACTTGCTCAAGAAGCATGATATATTTTTCCTCATTCGAGAGTTTTCCCGACGCTGTCCAGCAATCTTCTTAGCACGGGAAAATCTATTAGCAATTCCTGCAGCCGACTTAAATATCGTTCTAAATCGGTGGTGGCACGATTATTTCCACAAACAGTAGTTTCCCCGGCAAGCCGAAGCGTATGCAAACGAAATTGCGAAACGGATGCTACGCAAGCATTCAACGCCCACCCGGGAGCAAGCGAATCGTACCGTAGGGTTGGAAAATTAAAAATCAAGTGTTCGAATCCAATTAATTCCCGGGCTGGGCGGCAGAGAAAAGCGGGGTGGAAATTTGAGCCACTAAGCGAAGCAGAACGGGGCATCGAAATTGTGCAATAGTTTCACAATTTGCATCGATTCTTGTGCTTGTTAATGGCCGGTGTTGTTGATGCTGGGTGGGATGCCCGGTTCGTGCGCTTATCCCACCGGCAAACAGGAAAGAGAAAAAGGGATATAATGGTCTTTTTTTTTTGCTTAGTTTCGTCCAAAGAGAAGCAGAAATTGGACGGCTGGAACAAGCATTAAAACAGCCAGTTGGCAGTAGGGCGCTTAAATTACGCGCCTTACTAGAACGTGCCAATTGGCTGTGTTTTGATGGTGGACGAGAGATGGAATTCTAACGAGGATACTATTTTTGGGAATGATTTAACGGTAGAGCAAACTATGAGAACAATTTACCTTATTTTAAGGTCCTTTTAATGATTATTTATTATTCGCTTTGGTATACTTATCTATTTATACTAATAGTTAGATTGCTATACATTATGGTATTCAATGAAAGCACTTAATTTCTCAGATGAATGTTACCCAAATGACTCAATGCTCAATTTAACGCTATCCGAATGCTCTAACCACCACAACAACCATCTCTTCTTCCAGGTGCGCAACCTAATAATATAATGAATTTAAATCTGCATAATAATTAGTATGGAAATCGTATTAAAATGGCATTTAGTCAAGCTTGACCCTCGAGGGTCAGCATCCCGGGGAAGCTGTTTAAAGCTAAATCATTCATGCCGAAAGGTAAAACCATAAAAAAATGATTCCATTTTTTTGTCCACAGTCTCCCGGAAGCGACCTGCATGACGGTTAACCATCACGAAGGGAAAGACACAGCAAAAAACAATGGTGGAAAAAAAATCGTGGAATCCTTCAGGGGTTATGTGCAGGGCAATGACAATGGACAGTAGTACCGGGCAGACCAGACCAGTCACAACATCACTGTCCGCGGGTACAAACAAAAACGTCGTTTAGCTCAACGGTCGAATACGGATCTTTTCATGGTATTAGTGGATACGGTAGATACCGTCGGCAGTCATCAACAGTAAAAGGTCGCGTCGTGTAATCTATTTAAATCGGTGAAAATAGAGCTATTGGCGTTCCATCGTAACGAGGTAGGTGCTATAAAATAAAGTTTAAGTTTTTTACTGTAATTTTTTGTCAGGTCTACTAAGTGAGTTTTCTAGCATTTTTATAGCATAGCTTGACAGTTTCCTGTGTCTAGTTTTCATGGTTATTATTTATATTATTTTATTTATTGATTATTATTTATATATTGAACGATTTTTTTTTGTAATTTTGTTTATGTTTTAGTTTTAAAATATTCTCTCACAGTTTAAACTTTTCCTGTCATATTTCTTTAGTATATTTCCCACTCCCTAGCAATATTTTATAGTATTTTTTTTCATCACGAAAAGTATATTTCCAAAATCTTTTTAGCGATTCAAGAACTTTTAATAATTATTCTCAAAATATGGTACGACTTATATCGTAAATTTCATTTTTTACATCTTACTTCGCACATTAACTGTCTTTGCTTCCTGTACTTTAATCATAGCATTACTTTATAGCAAATTAGGAGTATGATTACGGTAGCTTATCTAATTTTATTTATTTGAAACATTATTTTTGAAATATTCCTAAATATTCGTCTTGTTCAGCTTAATAAGTACATTTTATAGCAATTTTACAGTTTTTTATTGCATCTCATTTTGTTGCAATTTGAACGGTTTTCGATGTAACCTCAATATCTTAGCTTCAAGTACAACTTTGAGAACGAATTTACCTTTTAAAATCCTAAATCCTCAGCTTCCAGACCAGCTTCAGGAATATTTCCCACCTCGCTAGATTCTGCCGCACCAATCAATAAAACTACTTCACAAATCCGCTTACATGTGTTTTACAACAGATCATTACGATGCAATCATCCCCCCCGCTCGGTCAAAGTAAATCGTTCCAAATCAATTGATTCGTCCGGAATCGTTCGGAGCGTTGTTTTACCGATGTAAAATGCTTGAGACAAACTCGATCGAAAATGGTAACTTCCCTTTCGTTACTGTTTTTAACAAGGGCCACACAAACCAGCAAAAAAACCAACTCCCCGAAAGTTAGAACCCGTTTGACCATCTCAAACTGAGCAAAGGAAAAGAATGGGAAAAATCCTTTTCCGAAGGGAAAAACTCACCTTATGGAGGATGGTCAATGGGAGATGGTCATATTACCTAGCCGTGTGCCAACTGTATCCCAACTGGGATAACCTGCCAGTGACTTTGGGACAGATGAAAACGAACAAAAAACCTCGCCTGTTAGAAGAATCCTTACTATCGCTTTATAGCGGAGTCCTCAAGAGTAAGGATGATGAGAACGGGGTTGCAAAGCTGGTGTCTCTTCTTTTCCTATTTTTTTTTTTGCAGTTAGAACTTAAATTTTTGTGAATTGAATTTGCATTATCCTCTGTGCTTGGTTTGCGCCGCACAAAAAGGAAAGGACGCTCGGGCTGTCCTTCTGCAGCGAATAGTTCGGGTTTGACCACCGGCGAGCACTGCCCGGGTGGGAAGCTTCACCAGTGCGGAATAAATGCGCAACCGAGCAATGTGATATTAGTGCTGATCCTTGGCAATGATTACGACGGATCAGAAGACCGTCCGCTGTTCCTGTGCACGGGAAGCCATCCCACCGTCCGACCAGGGCCAAGTGCAACAGTCGTCCGCAGCGTGCAGCAACATTGGCAAGCAGTTTCAATATGGACCAGCAGCTTCCAACGACACAACGAAGCGCCTGTCTCGGTCTCGTACGCTCCATAATGTCACCACAGCATACGTCCTTGGCAGATCTAGGAGACGCAACAGCAAAAAAAAAAAGACGAGTGCGCACCAAAACTGTTGGGATTTCATTTTCTCCAATTTAATAATCATCCAATTCGTACGCTCCGTGCATTCCGTAATCCTATTTCGCTTCACATTCTCGGAAGTTTGTCCTTTGAGTGGAAAGACAATAACAGGTAGTAAGGCAGCGGTAATCCGCTTGCCGTGTCAAATTGTTAAATAATAATATTGTATCAGAGAAGGAGCGGTCTGGGGCGAAAAAGAGGCGCAACTCGTGTGGGGACAAGGATATGTGATGATAATGCGATTGAATTATAATTCATTGCGATGCGTTGAAGTTGTGGAAGCGAATGAAGGGTATGTATAGAATCGATACAAGCAATTGTTGAATTCGAAGTAGATATCCACAGAAAAAAAAATGATATAGAGGAATGAGACCTCCAGATAACTCAACTTTGATAACATTCTCTCTCAATTCAAGATTGATGTCTGACGTTTGATGGACGTTAAGATATATCCATAACGTGTAACTGAAGCTGATGAGGGATAACTAAGGAGTTTGTCTATAGGTCTGAACTAGCTATTGATGGTCCAGAGTAACCACTCCAAAAGATGTAAGAAACCCTGGACAAGATAATGTGGGCTATTTCTATGGAGAAGCCTAAGCCGTACCAAACTCTGGACGGCAACGGCTGACAAGTGATCGAGTACTACGTTCAACATGATAATTTTTGGCTATAAATCTGGCTAAATGGCTATCAAGATTATGTGCTTTCCCTTCTCGGGGACTTCTTGAGCACCAAGGGTTTGCAGGATCTTCCCAGCCGTTTGGTCTTGTCCCAATAGATGTTTAGACGAACTTCGGCTGGGGAATTATTTGTTTAGGTTTACCAGATAATCAGTTTATCACTGAGGTAACGTAAGGGTTTAAGATAATAAACATCTTGCAAACAATTAAACATTAATCTGATCATACTTTCTGCTCGATAAAATGAGTCTTCGAGTGCGTATTTCCCAGTACAATTGTACTGCGCCTAAAAGTATGCAATAATATGTTTCAAAGCTGGTGATGAGTTTCTTAAATATACTTTTGATATATTTTTTTACAAAGATCCAGAGATAACAGAGACGAGTAAAGTTTAAAAACATATTATTATAACATTATAACATTTTCAAAATAACAAACTTCCGTTTTAACCATAATTTTATAACAAGCATTCTTCATTCCGATTATTTCGTACTACCAACCCTTCCCAGCACGTAAAAAAAGCCAACACGAATCGGATATATCAAAAATGTAAAATGACATGATTTATTTACGGAACTAAACGATATAAATTTTGCCAAAAACCGGGGCCGGTTCAAAGCCGGTCCCGGTTCACGGCAAGGCGGAAGCAAGCGTTCTCAATAAAATATAAGCGCCCCAATCGAAACACCGAATAATAGTGTGAGCGCGGACGGGATAACAAGCTAGCAGCAGCAGCCACCAATAAAAAAAAGACAGCCAAGCGTCCTTCTTTTTTTTCTTTCGGGATGGTTTGGGCAGAAAACCTCAGACAGCATGGTGCCGGAGCGTAACACGCGGCAATGTTGTCCACCAGGGGGGGGAAAAAAAACCTTCACCCGAGTTCGTCCAATTTGCGATCGGCAACGAGAAAAGTAAGCTGAGAAAAAGAGTTAAAAAGCTAACAACTCGCTCAGGAAAAAAATGGCCACTGTCACACGTTGGACCTGGTTGGTGCTAGAAGAGCAGGTTTTTTTTGGCTGTTTTTATTTTCATTCTTCCCTAGGGACGTTTTGATATTTCAGTGAGCTCCTGTTGCTTGATGCTCCGAGTACGCCCTCCACGGGCATGTGGATGCCAACGATAATAGGCTTCCGAGTCCGTCTGGTGCAGTCTGTACCAAGTGCCCTGGGGACGGTATGATAGAACGCCTTGTCCACCCAGGAGAAGCATTATCTCACCTTCTCACGTGGCCGTCCCTTGCAGACTCTAATCATAGTATCCTGCCTTCCTTCCCCCAAAAAAAAAGGAACATTCGCGTGAAATTGGTTGGTGTCAAGTAGTTGCACTGACAGTGTCGTGCGAAACTTGTGGCAGCTAACCCTTTTTCAACCGGCACACGACTCGGGGGACAGGTGGCTCAAGCAAGAAGTTGAGCAAAGGAAACACAAAAACTAGCTTAAACCAATGATCAATTCCATTGGGTAAGCGAGACAGCGGGGACGTCATGAGAATGGGTCCAATGGGTAACAAAAATAATCGGTTTCATGCAGTTCGCTGTGGTTCTTTATTTTGTAATCAAAATTCAAACTGCAACAACAGCATCATCTCCGGTTCCACCAGGAGACAAGTTCCAAAAAGTCTGACGACCTCTACCGGTTGAGTTCATGTATAGAATAAGAAATAAATTTGAAAGCTCCATCCAGAGAGACTTCCTTCAGACGAGGTGTGAGGTGCCCGGGAAATGCTGAGGCCAAACCGGTACAACACAACCAAATAACATAACCATCCCCGCAAGGAAAAGTGTCGTTCAGTAAACCGCGAATTTGTTGCTTACTCTAACAAACTCCTCCTAAAAGTATGCAACTGTGTTGTGTGTCCGTGGGTACGTGTGTGAAGAGCTAAAGTTTGATTGAACCGGTTCGGGAGTTAAATTGTGCTATCTCGTACTAAGGTGAAGATGTGTAACATTTTCCACGAAAGTTAGAATAGTCTAAAGTTCTGCATGGTGTTCAGTATTCATACAGATTGAATTGGCTGTGTAGTGGGAAAATTAGATTTTTCACCTGTCTTTTGTTATATCTTTAGTTGTTTTATTTTTTCTGAGTATTTTAAATGGATTTCACTTTTATTTAAATGTGTCCTGCTTTATAGAAAAACACTCAAGATTCATTTCTCACTCATCAGTAAGGTAATTTTGAATTGCATACCCTCAGGCGCACAATGCTCTTTATGAGGAGATGAATACATTGAACGCTATATTTTAATCTATTACAATTGTTACTGACTATAACATGTTTTCCCTTCCATTTTACAATTTTAACTATAAAATAACATGAGAAGTACCATAAACCACAAATAAATAATGAAACATTCACCCATCCCTGTTACAATTCCATGGTCTTACGCACACACGCGCGCGCTCTTTCGAAATCTTCAACTGCCAGCGGGCGCGACATTTGATTAATTGCACAAATTAAATAACTACCATAATATATGGACTGTGGTCAGTTGTCACAGATGCACAGCCGAGCCAGCCGCACAGACATGCGACAAATGTCGCGCTTTCGTGCCCGCCGTGCCGTAATAAGTAATATCAACCAACGCCAACCGTTGGTCGGTCATTTGCGTACGTCGAGCCTGATCTCAAACATATACTTTTTATCCTTTTCGCACTGTTTTAAGTCCAGGAGTTTTTTGTTTTTTTGGAGGGAATCAAACCATCAAGCCATAATTAGGAGCTGCTTGGGAAAGACTTTGTGGACTTGGTAATTATTTGCTGGATCATATGGTGGTGGGATGAGAGGCAGCTTTTGGGGAAGAATAATTTTAATTTCAAATGTAACATCGGCTCTAATCAACCTCATAATTAAGTCGATTGTCTGGGTTGACTTTATTAAAACGAAATTAATGAGCGCGGCCTTAAAAATAATTAAAGACTTAGCGCTTATTGTGGTACTAGAGTTCAACTCGATAGCATAAACAGTCTAAGTATACCACGAATAACTTGCGGTAATTATGTTCGCTTTTACCTTTTTACATCGAATCCGGGTTTTAACAGTCCTTCTCGAACATTTTAAAATGACACATCAATACATTGTCCTCTCATTCCTCTTGGGAGATTTTCTTTATCCACTGCAAACAAAAAAAAACAACCTTTTTATGTCCCAAATTGTCGCTTGCCGAGTTCCGGGTTTAGTCAACTCTTCCGCTCATCGCAACACCCCGAAAGACACTTCGACACAACAATCGACACACATTGTACCCAAACTGCGGCAAAACTGAACTGGTCCGAGATGGTCGCCCGAAAATTACTTCGAGATAAGGAGAGCACACACACACACACACACACTCAACCGTACCGGCCAACATTATATGCCGGACGCAGCTGCTCATCCGTTCGCATCCGTTTGCCCGAGTACGAATTCTAATTGAAAATTTCACAATTTATTGTTTGGGAAATTTAATTTATATCACTTGTCCACCCAGCACACTCCCCCACGGCGTTGGGGGTTTTTTTGGTTCGGTTGGGGTGGAAATATAAATCCTCCTCTACAGAAAGAGGTAAAACCCTGGTGAGAACTATACACTGATTGAAGCTGCTGCACCAGATCCCGGGATGGTGAGGGAAGCTGGTAGGACCGCACATTTGGACAGTTGACAGTGGTGAGGTTGGTGGGTCGAAAGTATCACATCCTTAGTTCCTCGTTTGGGGGATTTACATTTCAATAGGGAGCGCCCACGGTGGACGGAATCATCCCATTGGTTTTGGAGGAAAAAGTTTCCCATTTCGCTCACGGTGGTTGAGCATGGTTTAGGCAGATATGGTCGGTTGGCTGGCAACATCAAACAAATAAACTTGCTGTGGAGTGGTTTTTCTCGGCACGGCTCTGGTCAAATGATTGCAATTTAACAAATTCCCTGTAATAAGAAATATCAAACAGTGTTTCTCTTTTCTAATATACTGCTTCCCAGGAATTTATAAAATCCACCTAATGCACAGTTAAATCCTCAAAATTTGACCAACCGACTGATTCCCTTTCTCAGTCCAGCTCACCAAGGCACACAACGCTCCAAAGTTGCGAAAACAATAGATCTCCCCTGGTTCCGCTGGTCAACCCGGGGTGGGGTTTTTCAATCCATCACCAAAAACGTCCCAAATTTCCCTATCTCGAGCGAAACACTTTCCACAGCCGCAAACCGCGTCATATTGTTTCGCCCATCGACGGGCCGATGGCTCCGCCACGTTCGACAACCAATGCAAAGGAGCCCGACCACAGCTGGTGTTGGGTAACTGGTCCACCGGAATGGCAAGAAACGACCACCGTTTTTCCAATTGGATTTATTGCCCAACCGCCCAACTCCGGGAGCAAAATTAAGAGGATAGAGGTTTTAGAGATACGTGTAGGTGTGTGAATGCCGTTTTTTCCATCAGTGGCCAGCAAAGTGTTGAGTGAAATTTACGGCATCGTGCAGCAGTGCAGTCTGTTAATTGACTTATTACCTTATTGGATTGCGCTACCAGCAATCGGTCGGTAGAGAAAAAGTTTAATTTATTTAAACTGCTTTGCTTGGTTACCGGTGATGTATTGGTGTTGGTCAATCGAGGTTTAGGGGTTTTAATTTTAATTCTTTATTGTAATGGCAATAAAATTTGATGTGTCAAGGCTCCAAATTAGATCAAAATAGATCATCAAAACTTTGAACAAGTTATCGAGAGTGAAGTGTCGTAAGCAGAAGCTGTATAACTGCTTATATTTCCATTACGAGAGCTTGATTTTTTTTTTTCTAACGATAATCATTATTCATAAATCTAGTCCAAACAATTCCTTATTACGCCGAATCGTAGTCGTGTATGCGTACAGCATAATCTCTAGGAGCAAACAACGAGTACTAAACAGTAAGCGTACGTTTAAATGTCAACTGTGAATTTTGTTTACTAACATTGATATTAGAAGTAAAAGTAGTATGGTTATCCTCTTCTTTGCTTAAGTTTCTGCTCTTTACTTAAGTGAAAAATGTAATTAAAGTTAACATAAAGAATATGTTACCGCTGAGTTGATGTTTGATTGTTTGTTTGATGAAATTTTATTTGACACTTGTTCTAATAAATGGGCGATGTCCATGCACAGTAGACAGCACTGGTGGAAAAATATCAAAAGTTAATAGTTTTGATAGAAAAAATATAGAAAATCAAATATTACTTATCATAAAATCCACATAACTAACTTCATTTACAAAGTAGTGCGTCACAAATTTCTTAGGAGAATATTCTGTTGATTAATTCCTTGAAGACAGATCAAACTATTAGCAAACTGACATGAGAAGCCTTAAGAATAGTTGTCATATTATTATTAACGATCAAGGTGTATGTCAAAGTGAGTTGAGAGGAGGTGTCGGAATAGCGATTTCTCGGTCGGACATTTTGAAAAAAATTTTGACGTTTACTTGACTGAAATGTAAACAAACTGCGGTCAAGCATTCTTTGTTGGTCAAGCAAGCGATCTCTAGCATACATTGATTAAGCTGGATCTGCTGTGCTCTTGATGAATTTTTGCTTGCAGATCGGCAAAAAAGTGGAATGATCCTATATCTCGGATCTTCCAATAGTTCGGGGATGCAAACCGGCTCCGTCCATGACGCCGATACAGTCAGCTGCCCTGTCCATATAGGTGCAGAATCGTTACCACAAAAACAGTTATAAATATAATACAGAATCACCTCAGATAGCACTGACACACTACAATATCCTGATTTCTTCACTTGATCTAAGCTTTCCGAACGATATTGAACAGCAGAATGGAAGAAAACAAATCATATAATGATGTTATTGTTTCGAGAATGATAAACAACACATATAACCAGCTGATTCAATGCGGTCAAGTAAACGTCAAACTGGTGCCGGTCTTCTACTTCTTTCCATGTGTCAAAACGGGCTTTTTACGGCACCTCCTCTCAACTCACTTTGGTGTATGTATTCAGAAGCAAGGTGTATGTATTTAGAAGGTGAATTTTTATCGATTTGACAGGGCGACATTTTAGTCGAGTTATGTCAGAGTTTGTTTACAAAAACATATGGTATGGGGCTACCAACATGAACAAACAGCCTCGATTCTCAGTCCTTTGAGCAATTTCGCTAATTTATGGGTCATCTTCGCATATTAAGTGTTGTCCCACAGACGATTGACGATATTTGGTTGCATTTTTCGTCAAAAAATCGCAAGCGATACCATCACCGGCGCCTCCTCCGACGCTGCCATCACTCTTCTCAATACCCTTCCCCTTGATCACCACGGAACTGTTATGTCAGGTCGAGAAATGTCAATTTGCTCTAAACAACTCTACCTTCTATATCTACATACCTTGTTCAGAAGGTGGATTTTTATCGATTTGACAGGGCGACATTTTAGTCGAGTTATGTCAGAGTTTGTTTACAAAAACATATGGTATGGGGCAACAAACATGAACAAACAGCCTCGATTCTCAATCCCTTGAGCAATTTCGCTAATTTACGGGTCATCTTCGCATATCAAATGTTGTTCCACAGAAGATTGACGATATTTGGTTGCATTTTTCGTCAAAAAATCGCAAGCGATACCACCACCGGCGCCTCCTCCGACGCTGCCATCACTCTTCTCAATACCCTTCCCCTCGATCACCACGGAACTGTTATGTCAGGTCGAGAAATGTCAATTTGCTCAAAACAACTCTACCTTCTATATCCATATACCTTGTTAACGATAGAAAACATCTAAAACAGTACGAGCAGCACGACCACTAAACTACTTGGCTGATGGCCAAACGTCAAATGTCAAAATTGAAAAATAAATGCCAAAAATAAGAAACTTTATTACTTTAAATTGATTACTTTAAACTTCTGATTGTGTCTTAATGATTGCTTCTATTGAAAATAAAATTATTCTCCACAGTATCCAGAATGGGGCGGTCCTGTGGCCGAGACGATTACGGCGCCGGTCTTCATACGGCAGGACCGGGGTTCAAATCCCATCCAAGAAGAAGTATTCAGAATATTATTTCAAAACTTTATTCAATGCAGTTCCTGTGTTCAGGAACAGGGTCGAAACCAACCAATCTTCAAAGAACAATTGGTATGGTATAGATTTTCAAAACTTTACTTAAACGACCTCTTTTTAGGAAAGCGAGGGCCCGCTTTTGAAACACAACTTCATCCTTCTTAGAGAAACCATTGATAATAAAACGTGGTAAAAATTTTAATTCATATTTAGCATTTTTGTAGCACTTAATCTTACCCTGACATCACAACGCAAGCACTTTTATGCCACATTTTACAGTCCTTATCACATTATACAAATTTTCCTTACCGAAAGAGAGCGTCCAAAGATGGAATACCGCTCCATTTGCACCACATTTGACTGCATGGCAAATGAAGGGTGCAATCAAATCGTCGGAAAGAAAAATGATGACCATAAGTATGATTAAATTCTACACCTTTCCACACCTGGACAGGAAGACGAAGGCGAACAAAAAAACGTACTCTCCCACAATCGTATAATTCACAACCTCCACCCCCAGTTAGTGTCCGGTGTCCGGAAAAAGAATTACGTCTTAGCTTAAACGGTCTGGTGTCTGGAATGGAAACGGGCCCATTTTCCTAGACACAGACACACACACACACCTCATGATCGTCAATTACGGCCAGGATAGTTTTTACTTCGTCAGGTTCGTTCCGTTGCCATGTGTAATGGGAAAATGGAGGACTAATGAGGAAAAAATCACCTTCATGAGAGCCGGCTGAAGGCCTAGACTGGAGATTTTTTTTTTTTAGCTTACCGTCCAACAAACGTGTGGACAGAAGAAAATGGACAGAAAATCTAATTAAGATTTTTCACCGATCCCAAATCTCCGTCTGGCACAACTGACGGTGACGCTTAGACTGAAGTCGTATCCCACTACCCAAAACCCGAACTATTTCCTAATAAACTGGGAGCTCAGTAAATGGATCGGGAAAGGACGGGGCCGGATGTAGTCCGAGCATAAGGTTGAAGAAATATTATTATTGTTATTAAATTCCTTTCCACTGCTCGTATCACTTTCGAATCTTGGGATTCTCCTGGAGCAGCTCGAGGACTCAAGATTCAAGATTGACGGCAATTTTACAAGCACTCATCATTGCAACTATCTCTCTAATTGCGTTCTAACCTGGTTCCTCGCCAGCCTACGTGACATCGTACCAGATGCCCATTAACGAGGGCGTCTTCTTTTTCATCTGACAACATAAAAAGCAGGTTGTATGTCAACCGTACCCGTCAGCGAGTCAGATAAATTGGAGCCTAACTGTGATTAACAAGGGCACAATCAACCAGGCTCGCTCGATTGGAGCTCTTCCCTCCGATCCGTCTATTCCTCTACTCATCATCCGGGGGTGATAATCGTGCCCAAATCTGTTGCCAACGATAGCATCCCGAACCCATCAGCGCAACATCGCCGTAATCATCCCTGCACGTCTGCGTCTTCTGTCAAGGATACATAAACGACCGATGATTGTCGGTTCACGGTTTCCCGGGGTTGATGTTTACGGCTCACTCCCTTCTATCCAACTGTCACTCAGGCGCTCACACCTGTGCGGCACCTTGATTTAGGGATTTTCGTAAACGATTTTCTTCAGCAGCACGTAATGATCTGCGCTGGACAATTGTTACGAACGACAACAAGAAGAAAAATAATCTTGGGGGAAAAGTGTTGTTGCTAAGGTTGAAAGAAAATGAAACTAATTTTCCCGCCTCTGATTTCATTACGCATTGTTTTCCGGCGATGTAATGTTGGGTGAAATTGAATTGAATTAAAGTCCTGAATAAAGTCAATTAGTGAGTAATTTAGGCAATGTAGGAAAATACTTGATAATGAAGGGAAATTTGTCCTCCTGTTTTCTACGTGTCTAGCATGTGTTTGTTATTTTTTTATTTAATTATTTTTGGTTTTGTTTTAAACTTTTGTTCTTTATTTAATATTTTCCTCCTTCTTTATTCATGTTTTGATTGATTTTTTGTGTTATTGTCTTCTATTTTTTTAGTTATTTGTTATTGTTTCTTTTTTAGCTGTTTTTTAATACTTATTTTATATTTTGATTTCTGTTTGTATTTTTTGTTCAAGTTTTATGTTGTTTATCGTTTTGTGATTTAACTGCATTTTGTGTGAGTTATTCCTAGTAACATTTTTATTTCTATTTTATTTAATTTAAATTTTATTTTTTACTTCTTATACATTTTTTATATTTTTTAATTACTTGACGTTGTTTTGATTTTATTATTTCTAACTATTCCTTCTTTCACAATTTTATTTTATTCGAGTGTTCCTATTCCATTTTCTAATACGTTACTCTTAATTACTCATATTTCTACTAGCATTTAATATTAGTTTGTACATAAGGCTAAAATAATCATAATACAACCTCTTCTTTAATCTTACTTAAATGACACATAAGAAGAGAGTACACATAAGAAACAGTTGAGCATGAATAATAGCTCCATGCAACATCAATCGTGACAGATATCCTGCGCAAGCATCCTTTCGCCCAGGACGCCTTTATCCACTCACCAACTGTATTAATGTACCGATGTGCTATCCCGGATGTAAAATGCATACAAAATGCACTCATTATCGTCACTCCCATCGGCATCGGTTGGATGCAACGGCTTCTTATCGTTCAACCCTCGGGTATCGGTCACATGCGCCTTGTCGCTGAGATCGTTTATTACAATTCACGCTCGCACCCGACGGCTTGCGACGGGAGGCTCGATTATCACGTACCGACCGACCAAGCACCAGCCGGCCGCTTTTGTCTAATCGTGCACGTCCGTACGCAAAACCGGGCCTAGAATCGATCCCGAACCAGACGTCATAATTTAAACTCCCAATCCCACGAGAAAACGCGTGTGCTCCAACGCGTTGTGCTGCGGCATTCGCGTCGACCATTGCAGTCGTCCTGGTGCTGGTGCTGGTTCTTCAGCCGACAACCGGCTGTGACCGGTAATTGGGTGTCAATTCGTGATTAGACCTATTTGCATATAAAATTATCCACTGTCGACATCGTGTTTCGGGAGCGTCCGAAGTATGTGCTGATCCAGCTATGGTTGGGTTGGTTGTAGCTTCATGTTGCCCCCCTCGACGGCACTCAGCACGATGGATTCCGGTAGCCGAACGGCAGGAAATGTAACGCAACCGAGCACCATTGGCAAGCCAATTTATTTCAATAATGTTAATCGTTTCGTTTGCGACTGCACGGACGATAAGAGAGTGGATATTAGAAAGGATTTTAAATGTGCTCTAGATAGGAATGGCCGAGCTGGGTTTGCTGTAACTGACTGAAGGACTACACAATTTTACTTAAACGATGTATAAGGTCATATTTGCAAAACAGTTTTTACTGATAAGGTTTAGGATAAAGTTGCAACCCTTCATACTACTACCCTTCATACACGGTCCGGCGCCTTCGACTGCTAATCCTTTATCCCGGCCGTTCATGGACGACGTCAAATGACTTTGCGAGCTGGGTTGTCCGGTGTCATTCTCATAACGTGAGCCTAGCCCATCGGAGCCTGACGTGCCTTATTCGCTGCACGATAGTGAGATCATCACGGCTCCTCCATTGTCCTGCCACACATACGGGGCCAACAATCCTTCTGAGCATCTTCCTCTCGAACGTGCGGCTAAGAGGGTTTCGTCAGTTTTTATCAGGGCCTAGGCAAAGGTTCTTCTTCTTCTTCCTTGGCACTACACCTCGAGAGGTTTTGGCCTGCCATTTCTGGCTTTCTGTGACTTAATTTTATCCGTAGTAAAATAGTCAAGCCCCACGTACGGGGGGAGGCGGTCGGGATGGGATTTGAACCCCGCTCCTGCCGTGTGAATACCGGCACCGTTATCGCCTCGGCCACCGGACCACCCCACAAAATCAAAGGTTAATTATGAAATATTTTTTTGAGACAAATTTGACTTCAAAAACCGCAAATATAATTGACTCCTTCTCGTTTGACTCTGAAAACTTCGAGAGGTCTGGACAAGCCATTACGGATTTCCTTGACTTCATAGTTCTACATACGAATAGACGATCTAGACGAGATTTAATATCCGGTCCTGTCGTATAAAAAATCTTTCAGCTCAATTGTGGAACCTCAAACTTGAAAAACTGTTTAAAAATAAGTAAAGCTTTTAAAGTGAAATAAATTATGTTAATAAAATTCTTTTAATTCAATTTAGAGTTCAATTTTATATGATTGAGTATTTTATACTTTTAAATCCAACCATGAAATCTGTATTTCAATAACTATCTTAGAATTAAGCAGTTTCAATAAAGAAATAATTTCCTTGGTTTATTCAAAAGCCTCACATACTTTTCTCTTTTCATCAAACTTTATTGAACTTTCTAGTTTTATTTTAAATTGTTTAATTTTGTCAATTAATGTCACTTAAACTTTTTTTTGATAAAGCTCTATAAAATGCCTCATTTTTGCTTCGATATTACCGACCTGACCGTATTGCCCCAAGAAGCCTCACTAAAGGCTCAATTTTCAGCGCTTAAATAAACGATACCATCATCATCACCGTACCGAAAGCTGTTATTTAAAATCTGATAAACGTCGCATTCGACCCCCCCATTTTTAACCGGCATCACCATTAATTGCTCACACGCCAGAAAGCCCTTCACCGACAAGCAACAATTTCCAGTGCAAAAGGAAAAATCATTCCCACATCATCCCGCATAGCAACCGCACGCCGGCTGCAGAACCCATTTTTTCACGGTTCGACTAATTTTAATAATAACCGACAAATTGCTGACCGGTCGCAAAATAAAGGCAATCATTTAAAAACGCATAAGCTTCATCCTTCTCCTTTGTGCGTCGATACAATTCCACCGGATGACTACGGCCGATTGTATGGGCGTGTGGCAAACAAAATTGACGCTATCGCGCGATTCGTTTCCGAGCGTCCCCAGCATCGGAGCACAATGATCTGCCGGTGTTTCCCGAAGTGTTTTACCGGGCTGTGCCATATTAAAATCGTGCACCCCCGAAACAGGCCGGCTATGCTCTGTACGGTGGGAAGGGAGCAGGTCTGTCCCTCACTCTATCAATCATTTTTCATGCAAACGCTACACATCGTTCCGGTGAACGATTTCCAACCGACTGTTCACGCATCGAGACGTGTACTCGCTCTCTCTCTCTCTCTCTTACTCTCTTTCGATTGAGCCGTTCCATGGTTGCATTTCCACCTGCCAATGCACCTTCCCCCACCGGTGCGTAGGTTGCATCTTTTATTCAATTAATATGCAAATTTTTGCTGCCGGTGCTTTCAAATTAAAGGATGTCTGACGGTTCGGACCATTGGCTGTGGAGGACCATTGGAAAAAACGGGGTTACAGGATACATCAAAATAGCCTGGTCTCGTTTGAGGTCATGCTGGGATGGGCCACTGCATGTCTGCTTGCAACAAGCAATAACCGTTTAGACGCATCGTTAGGTTGGATGGATAAAGGCGAAGGGGTTAGGATGGCACAGGCATTGTAATCTTAAATAACTTAAGCCTTTGCCAGAATATATTACGCTTCTTTACATACAGGTTTTCCCGAATGATGCGAGACTTGCTTTTCGCAATATCGTAATAGCAAATTTTGTCTTATAATTTTCTGAACTAGTTTCTCTACACGAACTCCATTCAGATTTACTTTTTTAGTAATCCTCAGAGACTTAGAAATCCTTTCAATGTAACTAGGATAAAGCTCCACGCGGTATTTGATCGTCCAGGTGATAGATCTCGGGAAGTGATATCCCTTGGTTAGGATTGTTGAAGACATCGAGGTCTTAACTTGGGTGTGGTGACTCTAAATGCTCTTGATTTGAGAATATGTTAAAATCAGCAAGACTTAAAAATTGTGCTGAAGGTGATTCGTGTCGAAGGTTATGAGTGAGAGAGGAAATGCATCGAATAACTAGTCAGCCCTCTTAAACTTGTAGGATAATCTCCATAGCTTCAAACTCTACTGGAAGGAATATCCTGGAGATACTCCAATATTATCCGAAACAAGGGCTATTGAATATACTCCAATAACCCTTGTTTCGGCTAATATCGTTTATCATCATCATTATCGGATATCCCAGAATCTACGATTACGATAGCAAGCTGTCTGGTCTGAGCCCATAATATGACATCTGTTCTTGGGCAAATCTAGGCAAGCTTCATCCGTTTTGTTGACGTTTAGGTGAAGGAATCGTAGATGAAGAACTTCAGTGACTTACCGAGAATTCAAGAACCATACTGATGACCACTTGGACCACAAAGGACCTCGTTGCTCCCTGACTGTATTCTATAAAAATGTATGATAATCACTTTAAAGATATAAGATATTTACTTGACTGATTGACCGAATGACTGACAGTTAAACTCACTCCATAATCAACTCGCATGATGATAGGTTTATTAATCATTCGCGAGAAAATTAATCCACACCCGCACACCCAAACATTGGAGCCTATACATTTGAATTTATTGTTGTTCCGTTTGTCCCACAGAAAAGCCCACCCGGTTCCCCGTTCCCAACCCACCACACGCGGGTAGGTGGTTTACGAAATTTCAAAGTAAAACGACAGCTTAAACACCGGCACCTTCTCGGTGTCATTCGTGTGCTGATGCTGCAGGTCCATCTTCACTATATACTCCCCGGCCGGTACCATCTTCACCAGCATATGATCGTTGCTCATGCGAAACTTTCGGATGCGGTAGTAGCCCTGGCAAAGCAACCGTAAACTCAATTAGAAAACTCCTAAAGCTTAGCGAGACACGCCCGTACTCACCTTGTCGAAGGGACAGTTGAAGCTCAGGTTACCGAATTTCTCCAGCTCCTCGTTCAGCAGCGGTACGACCGGATCCATGCCGGTGTCCTCCTTGCTGCACAGCTCCTTACTCGTACCGATCATCGTCATGTACTCGCCGTCCATCTTCGAGTCAAGCTCAATGTTCACAAACACACCCTGTGCCACATCCAGAAAGAGGTTCCCGTCCACATCGACCGTGCTGCCCTCGGTTTCGTTGTTGACCTGCACCTTCATCGTCAGGTAGTCCGGGTTCGATGTGTAGTCAACCTGTGTGATCAGGATTTTGCCCGCGATCTACACCGGAGATGATGAGGTCAGTTTGGGATATTTCTACCGTGTAAAGCAAGTCCTTACCATGCAAGCGAAGGCAACCAGTATGGCCACATTCCTCCACATCCATCTTTGGCTACTATTGAACATTTCTATTTCGACAATGAAACTAAACGCAACGGTCCGGCGCCATTTTATAGCCCCAAGCGAACCCCGAGCGATCGTACTAGGCTTATCGGCCATCTTGCACTGATTCTAGTAATGAGTGTTATTAGCGTTTCCATGCTAATGACGGTCGTATTTAGGCGTAGTAGCTTAATTTGACGCTTCAAAAATCAGAGGACATTGGACTTGAAATTAGAGTTCAAGTTCTAGCTCAGTTTCCCACAAGTAGTGATCGTGATCGTGCGAAGGCGTCTGCATCAATAGTCATCGTTATTCAGCTGGTAGGCGGTGTACACACATTTAAATCACAATATCAAGCATGCTCACAACAAGAGTTACGCGCTACTTACTCTCTATTGACATCAGGGATTGCAACATGCTCAACACTGCCACCATTCCAACCACAATCGATCCGATCCGATCGATCATCCGAGGCGTGCTCCCGGATCTAGCGTGTGCACAGCTGTGGCAAAGTAACAAGAACAGGCAGAAGAACAACAAAGGTTCCCCATTACGATCCCCTATAAAAGACAGTTCTGCAAACAGCTGTTCTCACACAAGGTTGCCCACAGTCAGGGCGACAAGTTTGAAAGAATGGTCCGGGCTCGTGGCTTTGTCTCTTGGAAGCTTTTTGCTTCGATCGTGGTGCTGAGCATCGCCCAGGAAGGGTGGACAAAATGTGTGCATTCTCCGGCGAAAGATGCCTTCCCGCTGACGCTCATCCACATCAACGATCTGCACGCACGGTAAGCAAAAACGGTGGAGGAGAGTGTGTGTTGGTTTGCTATGCTCCTGAGCAGGGTCGCCATTGAGCCTCCATTGATCGAACAAAACAAAAACAAAAACAAAAACTGTGTGCGCTTTTAACAGGTTTGATGAAACGAGCCAGAAGTCTTCCGACTGTACCAAGCCGACGGAGTGTATAGCCGGCATAGCGCGCGTGTATCACACGATCAAGAAGCTAAAGAATGACTATAAATCGAAGAACCCGCTCTACCTCAATGCGGGCGATAACTTCCAGGGTACGCTGTGGTACAATCTGCTGCGCTGGAACGTGACGGCACACCTGATCAAGAAGCTGCCACCGGACGTAATGGTGAGACGCCTTGTAGAAGCCGATAAAACTGTTTATTGATCGCACTCTCTCTCTCCTCTTGGTTGCAAAAACACACAAACCCACACGCAGACTCTCGGTAACCATGAGTTCGATCACAGCCCGAAAGGCCTTGCACCGTACCTGGCCGAGCTGGAGGAGATGAAGATCCCGACGGTCGTTGCTAATCTGCAGCTGAACGGGGAACCGGACCTGCAGGACTCTAAAATCAAGTCTAGCGTTGTGCTAAAGGTTGGCGATCGAAGGGTTGGAGTCATTGGAGCTCTGTACGATAAGACACATGTGAGTATGGAAAACCCTGAGCATCCATCGAGGATGTCCCACTAATCCACGATTGCTCATTCCACCACAGCTCGTAGCACAGACGGGTAAGGTGACGCTATCCAACTCGATCGAAGCCGTCCGAAAGGAGGCACAGAAGTTGAAGAAGAAAAAGGTGGACATCATTGTGGTGCTGTCCCACTGTGGTCTGGACGGGGATAAGCAGCTGGCAGCGGAAGCGGGTGAACTGATCGATGTTATCGTTGGTGCTCACTCGCACTCGCTGCTGCTAGACAAAGACGCGAATGTGCCGTACGACACCAAGTACGACACAATTGAAGGCAATTATCCGATTGTGGTTCCGAAGGCGAACAACCATACGGTGAGCAAGGGTTGCAGTTGCACCTGGGCAAACTTTGGCTAAGGTTTCCGTCATCCATCCACAGGTTCTTATAACGCAGGCCCGTTCCTTCGGTAAATACGTTGGCCGGTTGACGGTGTACTTTGATCAGCACGGTGAGGTACAGAGCTGGGAAGGGCATCCAATCTATATGAACCATGCGGTCCAACAGGACCCGGAAGTTCTGAAGGCTCTCGTACCGTGGCGCAATGAGGTGAAGCGTCTAGGAACTCAAGAGATTGGGAAGACGGAAGTGTTCCTGGATCGGGAATCCTGCCGATGGTGTGAGTGTACGTTGGGCGATCTTATTGCTGATGCGTTCGCCGATAACGTAAGTGATGGAGCGATAGAAGCTGCTCAGAATTCATATTCAATACTAATGTTCTTCCAACCACATCTAGTATACAAGCACCACCGTAAAGCCAGTGGCGATCATCCAGGCTGGAAACTTCCGTAATCCCATCCAAATAGGAGGTAATCATTGTGGACACCCCCCCAATTACACACACTCATCATAACACTCGCTCTCTCTTTCTCTTCCTAAGCAATCACAAACGGTTTGGCGATTGAGGCCGCCCCGTACGGATCGTCCGTCGATATGATCAAGCTCAAGGGTGAAGATCTGTGGAAGGCAGTCGATCACTCCTTCACGCTGGACGATGAGTTCCGGCTCAACACGATCCAGGTGTCGGGCATGAAGGTGGTGGTGGATCTTTCCAAAAAACCCTACGAACGCGTGCAGGAAATTCAAATCGTCGATGCTGATGGTAAAATGACTGCTTTGAACAAGCAGCAGCTCTACTACGTCGTTGCGCCGTCCTATCTGGCCGACGGTAAGGATGGGTTCGAAATGTTGAAACAGGGTACGGACCGCGTAACGGGCTCGCTCGATTCGGATGTGTTGATCGAGTACGTGCGGAAGCGTCAGACGATCACCAAGAGTATGTTTGAGCAGCAGCGTGTGGTGATCCTGAACCATACGAACGGCACTTGCTCGTGGGCTACGGATGGACAGCGATACACGCCTAACAAGTAGGCCATGCAGCTCCGGTGCAAACATTCTTCTTTCCTAATTAAATTTTATTCGGCAATAAAAAATCGTACGAGCTTTCAGCAAAGATAATCTATAAAATTTTAACAATTTTAACTAAAATAATTTAAAACTTCATCTTCGTCGCCTTCGATTTTCGTCGCCATTAAACCAACAACCCGCCGACAGGACGATCCAACACCAAATGTCCCGTCACCCGGTTAAACTCATTCACGTCACACGCATACACGTAACCGTCCGCGATCGCGTTACGATCCCACCGTAACCACCGAACCTCACCAGCAACGTCCTTGCACACCACATAGCTCTCGGCAATCTCTTCCTCACTGGCATGCGGATTATTCACACCGATCAACGCCAGTCCCGCATCATTATCCTCGTCCAACAGCACCTTGTAGAATAAGGCCGGTGCCGGAACCCGGCCCGCCGGATCACGGTTCGGGTCGAAATCGAGAAACACTTCCTGCGGATCACCGTTGCCGTCCAGCAGCTTCAGCACACCGTACGTACCGGTGTACACCGTCAGCCGCAGATCGTTCGAGGCTACGTACGCTTTAAGCCCCGTTTCGATCCGCTGCCAGTTGAAACCATTGAACCGTTGCCACTGTGGCGCTACGTTCATGAACCAGAACGAGGCACGCTGGTGCGATCCGAACACAAAGTCCGATTTTGCGGCCAGATGACCGCGGGCAAAGAAGAGGCCCCGCTTATTGTCTAGCAGGGCGTCCACACGGGCCGGCGAGCCAAGGATGCGGGTCAGTGTGGCGTGCTGTGCTGCGTACGTGTAGAGAGCGGCCATCTTTAGCTCGCCGTAGAAAGCGCCCTGCAGAAACGATGGTCTCTTCACCGACCGTTGATGGTGAGCGTTGTGTGGTGTTAGCCTGTGTTTGACGTAATGCGTCCGGAGGCGTGTCTCGTCGAAGCACACCTCATACAGCCGGGCGAATCGATCGGCTTCAACACTGAACCCGACCCGCACAATCGTCCCATTGTCGTAGCAGCGGCTAGCGGTACGTTCGGCGACGTGGAATACGGGCCGCTGGCAGGAAAAGTCCGACATGTTGTACTGCTCGGACTGATAACCGAGCCTACCGTCATCTTCGCAGATGATGGTGGCTGATTTAGATTTTCCACCGGGTGAACCTTTCCGGAAACCGTGCGAGCAGAACAACTCCACCGGCTGCCCATAGTCGAGGGTGACGGTGGTACTGTTGAGCTGAGGCCATACGAACTGATCGGTGCCTGGTTGGAGCAGTACCGGTTGCACGGCCGTAAGATCACGGTGTAGCGATATGGTGCAGGCTGTAAAGGAAGAGGAAAAGAACTCATCAGATTAACGGAACTTGGTTAAGCTTTCAGCCGGTCTCTTACAACCATCCTCGCTCGGAATGTCTTTCTCCACCAGCGAGAACAAATCGGTGAGTCCCTCCGTAGAGCTCTCGATGTACACACGCGATCTAACGTCTCTTCCGGCGAACAGCAGCACCAGCAGCGTAAACACTAAATTGACGCTTCGCTGCATATTTGTTTACACCGGACTGGTCCCCTCGTTCGTAAAAAAACTGCAGGTCCTACGCTGGACCTGGTCCACTCACCAGCACCTCAACACCGCGAATGAAGTTGAACGAACGCGTTAGGCGAACGGCTTGAAACCAACGCCGACAACCGAGTACAGCATGCTCGATCGGCTTACGCGTACCGTCTCACACAGCTTGTGCCGCACGTCTTAAGATCCACCAGACCAGAGTGTGTGCTCGCGAGATAACGGGATCTTTGGAAGCGAAACGAAGCACCCCGTTCTCATTTCGAAGATTCGGTACCAAGATCAGCTGTTCCGATCCCGTAAGCCCCCTTGCTGGTTGTGGTTGAGTGTTGTGGAAGAGATATGGAAACGATATCGCGCGCGTTGATAGCGTTCGTCTTCGTGCGTAAACGCGTTCGGAGTAGGAAGATAACGTAGCATAGGAAGTCTTGAGGGCGATCTTGAGGAAGTTATTGCTGTTGAGGTCATTGTCTGGCGCGCGCGCGCACGTTCGTGGTGGTGTTTCTGTAGGAAGAGATCATTAACTTGATCCTTTGTTAGGAACAGACATGCTATTGTGTAATAGGAACCACCGAAGTACCTATCCGGTTGAGGTTTAATTGATTTAATTAGCAATCGTGTGTTGCGTATTGCATAGCGACAGGCGCAAACCGTTTAGCGTTGTTAAATTGATCTAGAATGTTCAGTTTGGTTTTGGACAGACTTTTTTATGCGTAATAAAGCAATTAAATACATTAATTAAGATTTGATTGAACTATGCAGATGTCTGACCTAATTAATTCACTGTGATTTTGGAAAGGAACGACACATTTATTTAAAAAAAAACTATTTTAATGGTTAAATTACTAAGCTTGGTATTTTGGTATTATATTATACGCACAGAGTGTTAAATTTGGTATTTGTTCCCGATACGTTCAAAGCACAATAGTACCTAATGTCGATAAAACCAACGATGACCACTGTGGCTTTGAAGCTACTAACGATCCTAAGCATCTTCTACCACATTCTGCCCAGTGCACATGGTGCAAACAGAGTATGTGCATTTAAGCATTAGTTGCAAAAGTGTTTACCGTCCTTTAATTTATCTCTGAGTATCTTCACAGAATGGTGTAAAGCTCACTCGAGTAGAAGTCTTCGATTATCCACCGATACTGCGGTCGAACGCAACCATTTCTCGGCACGGTTCGGCAACAGCTGTCAACATTGACCTCTTCTTCAACCAAGATGTACCGCAGCTAAAGGTAAATGCCAATGCTTTAGCTTAGTTAGACTTTCAGGAACTTTTAAAACCATCGCTATCCGTCTAGATCACTGACGTTCTAACGATCCTCTCGAAGGATGGAGAAAGCCAGACAACACTGTACAACAACACGGTTAGTTTGTGTGCCTTCCTGGAACAACCGGCCCGCAATCGGTTGCTGCAAATCCTACGGCAGGAAATTATGCTCCGTGGCAACATACCAAGCAAGTGTCCCATTCGCGCCGGTACGTACTCGGTGCGGAATGCAACGTTTGCCAAGGCGCGCATACCTTCGCTGCTTCCGCCGAGCTACTTTCGCGTCGACCTTAATCTACTGTTTGCGCAGAAAATGATCCTTAAGTCACAATGGTACGGGAGGTTTGTAAAAGTTTAAAATTCCTTTCACAGGATATGTTTTGAAATGTGTAAGTTTCCTTAAGAGCATTCGCAAGTGGTTCGAAACGTAAGATAAAGCTTGAAAATATGAATTAAATTGTGTGTGTGTTTGTCTCTGAAGAGAATGTAACACTCAGCACTTTAATCTGTGGTGATAAACGAGCCGAGTAATTGAGCTGCACGGTTAAACGAAGATTAACGATAAGTAACCATATTTACTGGCAATCCAAGTAGGGGTTTTCTTCCACGTTTTACGAAGTGCTTTTTTGATTATTTGAAGTTTTTATTTATTTTTTTATTAGTACATTTTGTTAATTTTAATATTTGTTTTATTTAATTTTTCCTCCTCAATGTTTTAAATGTTTCATTTATTTATTCACACTTTATATGCTCCTTTTCAATATTTTCGATGATTCTCTGAAATAAATTATTTTAAGGCTCGTAATAATGCGCATACTACTGTATACACAGTACCTTGTAATTTGACACTTTTTTCGGTCCGAAATAAATTGTTCTCAAACAACACATGCTCAATTTAACCCTTATTAAAACTGCACGCTAACCGAGCATTGAAATTTGCAACGCCGTTGCCGGCTTTCATTCTACCGTTCATCGTACTGCGGTAAACATGCGGTCGCTGAAATCATTTGCATTCTTCACACTACTGCTTCTCATAGCCAGCGTCGGGCTTGTGCATGCTTTTATGAAGGTAATGTAAACATATCAAAGCCTCTGATCATTCCATTTAACTCCGTTTTCGGTTCACCGCAGCTAGTCGCTGTTGGCAGTAGACTTGAGCTGAAAAATAACATCCGAAGCATTAACGTATCGTACACGTTCCGCATCCCGAAACGGTTGATCGATCAGTCGATTGATTTCCAGCTCGAAGTCACACGTCAGATAAAGGACATGAAGGTAAGGTGCCGATGCTGTTTCGTTTCGCCTGTAAACACTTTCACCTTGCCTACTTTTACCCCCTTCGTTTAGCTTGTACTCGGGTACTACAGTGCTTCCCGGAACGGTACCACCTACAGTGCACTGCTGAAGCGCCACGTCGATCTGTGCTTTTTCTTGCGCAACCCCAAATCGGATCGTTTGGTTAACCGGGTGTATCAGCTGGTGAAGGAGCACGGTAACATGCCCACGAAATGTCCGTTCGGTCCGGGCAGTTTCTATATGCGTGACCTACGGCCAGCCGACATTCCGATACCGCTGTTCCTGCCGGAGGCTGAGTTTATGCTGGAGCTTATCTATCGGTCGGAGGTACGGTCGGAACCGCTGGTAGAGTTCCGGTTCTACGGCAAACTGGTGCGCATTGTGGAGAAACTGTTCGATTAGGTTTTGGGGAAGGCTTAATAAATGAAGGTGAGCAATAATGACTTTATTATCGTGTGCAGTGGGAAGATAATTGCGTGTGGGGGTAATAATTTGTAATTACTTATTTAATGAAAGCTTAGTAAATGTGTCTTTTACAGCACAAAAAAGCCTGATAAAATGGGAAAAATGTTGTTGAAAAAATTATTCGATCTTTACTCTTAATTTTGATGAGTTGTATCTCGGCTAATAATCTATCCTGGTGTGATGTTTGTACATAAAGTGTACAGATTAATCAATTGATAAAAATGTTTTCAGTATGCATGTTACTACCTATAATCTAGCATTCCTTCTCCCGCAGCTACCATGAAGAAATCGTTCTCAATTTTACTCTATACAGTAATCATTTTATGTATTCCTTTCCCCACCACAAACGCTTTCGTAAAGGTAAGTTGAGTTACACTTAGGCAATTTTTTAAATTTTCAATAATATTTTTTATTATTCTCACTAGCTAATCCCGGTGGGCAGTAAAGTAAACATTAATTACAGCATTAGAACGTTCAACATTTCCTACATCTTTCATCAGCCGACTTCCGTCACTAACCAGTCGCTAGAGTTTCAAATCGATATTAAACGCTCAGTCAAAGATGTTAAGGTAAGCCTTATCCTTTTTTTCTGGCTGGCTTTATAACGATACATCCCTTTCATCGATACAGTTACAACTAGTTTACCACGGTTTGACCAAGAATGGGACCGTATCGTCCGTGCTGCTCAAGCGGCAGGTTGATCTGTGCGCCTTCCTGCGGAATACCAAATCGGACCGTTTGCTAAAGAGCGTCTACGATTACATTAACGAGCGCAGCATCATACCGACGAGATGTCCGTTTGCCCCGGGAAGGTACTACATGTGCAACATTCGGTTTGCTGACGTACCGGTTCCAGCCTTTCTGCCCGAGTCCGACTTCATTCTCGACATCGTCTACTACTCGCAGGTACGGTCGGAAACGTTGGTCGAGTTTCGATTGCGTGGCAGACTGGTACGGATAGTGCAAAAAGTTTTGCTTTAGGCCAGCAAATGTCTTAAGTAGGTTGGGTATGGTGCTGGAAGGTTTGTCTTGAAGAAATTTTGCTTACAATAAAATTCTTTTATCAAATCCGGGACTCAAATCGGGACTTCAGTCATTTAAGATAGATAAATGGTCAAAATATACATTAAAACGACTAAATACACTGCTTCAACCGACAGATTAATTATAAAATCATTCGACTCTCAACGCTTAATTAAATGCTCAATTATAATGCCATTAACAGTAAACAGCCATCAACACGAAAATCAAACCAGCCAGAAGCATTAATTAAACAGCTATTAAAACATATGGATTATCAGTAATCTCACCGTTTGTTGCTGTAACCCTGCAAAAATGTGGCTCTACACGACAGCAACCTTTATTTAGTCGTGTACTAACACGCCTCGAGTGACCAGCATGAAGCATCCAGGGGCCTTTTTGATTCTAACCGTTGTTCTTGTTTTGTACTACTTTGAACCAGCTAATGCGTTCGTAAAGGTAATTCTGTTGCCCTTTTACTTAGAAGTCCTTCTTTGCAACGTTACTTATTGATTTTACAGCTAGTAATATTTGGCACGAAAGTGGAGATGAAATGCAACTTTAAAGTTATTAACGTTTCGTACACGTTCCACAATCCCAGATCGCTAGCGAACCAATCACTGGACTTTAATATCTTGGTCACGCGTAAGCTGAACGATTTAAAGGTAAAGAAAGTCGTTGCATCTACTAAAACTTAATTTAAAAAAACACGAATAATTATATCCCAACACAGATGGTACTGTCCTACTACGTTGTCGCACTGAACGGTACGATACAGAACGAATTTCTGAAACGTTCGATCGACGTTTGCTTCTTCTTTCGTAATCCACGTTCCGATCGGTTGGTGAAAAGCATCTTCGACTACATCAAGGAACGTAGCCGGTTGCCATCGAGATGCCCGATCCAGCCCGACTACTACCACATGTGCAACCTACGGTTGGCCGACGTGCCGTTACCGGCGCTGCTGCCCGAGGCAGAATTTATGATGAAGCTAGAATACTATTCCGGCATTAAGCAGGAGATAGTGGCCTCGTTTCGGTTGTACGGTAAATTGGTGCGGATTGTAGAGAATATTTTACCTATCATGCAATAAAATAATTAAATATATTTAATTGAATGAAAAAGCGTTACGAAGCGTTACTGTTAGCTGCTTCATTTGCCGGTTCGTTTCTGTTGTTTCTCTTATGCTTAATTTCTCTCTCTCTCTCTCTCTATCTCTCTATCTGTCGCTCTTTCGCTCTTTTGCTCTCTCGCTCTCCCATGCTCTCATACTCTTCCTCGCTCTCCATTTGTCTTGTTTTAGCTCCTCAAGCCTATGTTGGGATAAAGGACTTCAACTCTATAATCCGGGTTATTTGATTATCCGGGTCATCCTGTCAACCGGCAATGGTAGTGTAAATGTAAGTAAACAACATTTATTGCTATTTATTTTTGAAAATTTGCATTAATTTAATGCAACCTTTAGCAGGTTATTAATGGTCTCCGATTAATTGCCAGTATTCGAATAAACGATCATGGCCTTACATCTCGCAACGCGATCGGCAACCATTATTTCGCCATTAAGATAGCTTTTTTTTTATTCATAAAGAACGGCCTGGCCGTATTGCTCGCCATTAAGATAGTCGTGATAGTAGAATTTAAATTCATCCTACATTGCTTGTTACTATTCGTGATGGTACTTCCCTAGCGTGAACATGAAGCAGTGGGTATTCATTTGCTTTATTATTGTGATTCTCTACTCACATTGTGTGGGATCGGCAAACGCTTTCGTAAAAGTATGTTTCGAACAATCTATTCTTTTACCTTATAAACACACACACACAAAAATGCATTCTTTTCAACAATTTATTTAGCTGGTGGCTGTCGCTAAAAAGGTGGAGTTTAAAACACTCACGCGATCGTTCAACGTGTCCTACAAGTTGAACTATCCGAAATCTTACGTAAACCAATCGATTGATTGCAATATTGATGTGACGCGCAAAATTAAGGACCTAAGGGTAAGAATGGTAAAGACAGCAGTCAAAACGCAGGCCCCTTCTCACTAACCTCATCAGCACGAACTTAATAAGCTGCTTGTAATCTATCTGTACAGCTGATATTTCTGTACCACACGGTAGCACGGAACGGTACCGTACAGAATGCACTCATCAAGCGGCCGATCGATATCTGCTTTTTCCTGCGAAATCCCAGATCCGATCGGCTGGTGAAGATCATATACGATTACGTGAAGGAGCGCAGTGACTTACCGGTGCGGTGTCCGTTCGGCCCTGGTAGCTATAACGTTCGGAACGTTAGAATAACCGACGTACCGGTGCCAACGTTTCTACCGCTGGCCGAGTTTTTGCTCGAGCTGATTTACTATTCGGAGGTGCGGGCCGAGAAGATGGTCGAGTTTCGACTGCACGGAAAGCTGGTACGGCTTATGGACGGCATCTTTTCTAAGTGAATAAAATAAATAAAATGGTTGAAGTAATATCTTAGTCTTACTACCATCCAAATGCGTTTGTTTTCAACAAATACTTAAAGCGTTGTTTAAAGACGATCTGAGGCCTTTGAGTCCTTAGACGAAATTATGAAGTATTGCACAACTATTGAAATTCTAGACGTACAGGGGTCGTCGTACCGGTTATAAATAACGAATTAAAATTAAAGCAATTAAAAATAATCATTCTATCTTGTCGTTCATATCACTATTGCAAATCTTCTCCATAGGAAGCCAGCTCATCTGAATGAAAAAAGCCCGACTGATTTAATTAATTTTTATTTACTTTTATCACTTACACACTAATCACTTCATTCCCATGGTGCTATAAAATTAGTGGCGCCATAAGATTCTGCATTAGTGTACTGCAGCTAATCAGCTCTTCAATATTGTGATTGTTCACGGTAGCAAACATGTCGTGGATGCTACGAGACCTGTTTGCCCTTGCGCTCCTCCTAGCCATGTACATCTCCCCTGCAGAAGGATTTGCTAAGGCAAGTTGGTCCAGACTCTCACCAAACGCACGCTAGCGAAATAACTCTGTATGCCTTTGTTTTCGTAGCTCATTCCAGTTCTCAGTAAAGTGGTGGTAAAGTACAATCTGAAGATAATCAACGTAACACGCACCATCAATAACATTGACACCATTACCAACCAAACGGTTACGTTCGAAATGGAGATGTTCCGAGAGCTTAAGGACATGAAGGTAAGCAAGGGCAGCAGATTGTGGACAGTTTTCATCGAAACATTAGAGCAGTTGTTGATGATGTGGAGCATGGTTTTAGGCAACGTTTTCCTATTATGTCGTCGGGCTCGATGGGGCCTCGCAAAACCACATCATATCACGCACGGTGGACGTGTGTTCCTTTCTGAAGCGCCCATCGATGGATCGGTTCGTGAAGAGCGTGTACGATCAGATGCAGCGCAACAATCGTATCCCAACCAAGTGCCCGATCCCGCCCGGACCGTACTACATTCGCAATGTTAGTCCGACCAGTGTGCGAATGCCAGGATTTTTCCCCGAAAGTAGTTTCATGTTTGACAACAATTACTATTCTGGAATCAAGTCGGAACCGATGGTGGAATGCCGATTCTATGGACGGTTGGTGCGTGTATCGGATGATATGTTGCAGTGAAGAATTTTGAGGGAACTTTATGAAAAATTGGAAACGGAATAAAACACTGAACAGTAGTTGAAGTAGTATCAAATGGATTGGAATAAGCATCTATTTTTCGTTGAATAGTGTTAGAGTTATGGATGGTACAACTTTAGCTAAGTAACCCATTTTATGGAATGCTAATTTATGGCAGAATATGACTTACTCATAAAAGCGAGCCATAAAATTTACTTAACTATTATTTATAAAAGCTATGATAAAAGATGGAATGAAATATCAACTTTGTATAGTTTTTCTCTACTTCTCTTTAACCTTCTTGATCTACTCAGAGTTGACACATGTGTTCAGGCCTGCCAAAAACCATAATGAATATTTGTTGTGTTCCAGTTAAAAGGAAATAAGTGTCCCTATCTCAAGGATCAGACAGTTGACGTACATAATTATGATTGATCAATTTTGATGTCCTATCCTCGTTTCATATCAGCTATCAATTATTTTGTTCCATTACAAATTAAGCCATTTAATCGATATTCCAGAACAATTCTGAGCGTGTTCCTAACATTAAATTTTGACAGCAATGTGCAGCGACTTTTCTCCCAATGATTATTTACGCTCATGGCGCTAACATGGCACATTCGCTGTCCGTTGTATCGCTGCTCACTGTGCTAATGGTTCTTTCCACATTAAAAACAGAAAACAACGCTCTAAGGGTAGGAATGCGTAATAGTTTCATCAATAGAATATTATTATTAGAAGAATTTGCCTCTACTTTATCGTTTCCTCCCTACAGATCCAGCTAGTACCGGTCGGGACGAAAATTGAGGCAAACTGTTATGGCAAGCACATCAACATCTCGTGCGCATTTCGTCCACGGCTTTCCCTCGCCAATCAAACGTTCGATTGTGATATCGAACTATTCCGTCCAATAAAAGAGCTCAAGGTAAAATTTGACTGTCGCCAAAGTCGCGCTACCCTTAGCAAATCGTTTTCCACCTTTTACAGCTAGTAGTGAGCTACTATACCGTCGCAATGAACGTTCCAACCGCACTGCTGAAACGATCGCTGGACGTGTGCTTCTTCATACGCAATCCCAAATCCGATCGGCTGGTGAACAGTGTGTACAACTACGTGCGAAAACACACCAACATTCCGCTCAGATGTCCGTTGGCCGCGGGCAATTACTATCTGCGCAATTTGCGGCTAGGCGATGTTCCGGTGCCGGCTTTCCTGCCCGAGAGTGAGTTCATACTGGAGGAAATCTTTCGCTCGGAGGTGAAGCACGAAACGTTGCTGGAGTTTAAATTTTATGGCAAGCTAGTGCGGTTTATAGAAAATTAATAAATTCGAATTTTTATAATATTTTGTGAACTATTTTGTTTAGAATAGTAGAAAAAAGTTGTTCCAAATATTTTGTTAATCCAAAATTGAACAAGCAGTTCCCTAATTAATTTTCAATTTAAAAAAAATGCTATAAAAATGAAAATATTACTAGCATGCTATAATTACTTAATTCCAATCTATAAATACTCATCTTCTCATGCCCCGTCGTCCCATTAACAAATTACGTTGCGTATCTTGTTGCTGCATCAGTTATCAATAATCATGCAATTAAATTTGTCGTTTAACAAACGTTCCTAGCAAACGTTAGCCGCTTCAACATTCGTGCGCTTTTACTTCCAACGGTTAGTATGGCCAATTCGTTTCCCATTCTACTTATCGTGCTGCTCGCATGTTCGTCCCATTTGCTTCATCTGCACGCATTCGTGAAGGTAAGGGTGCTTCTGGCACCTGCACTTACCTGAATTCTTGAACGATTCTTTTTGGTTCTTTTGGTAGCTTTTACCCTACGGCACGGATGTGGAGTTTATCAGCAAGGTGAAAAACATTAACCTGTCGCACGCGTTCTATCGGCGCGAATCCATCACGGACCAGTCGCTCGATTTTGGCGTCACTATTGTAAGCCCCGTGCGGGATCTGAAGGTAGGTGAAGTTGTTCGTTGCGCGTTGGGACTAGATTTTTAACACAATTTTCGCTTCTTCTTCTACAGCTGAACTTCATCTACTATTCCGTGACGGGAAATGGAACGGTTCGAACGGTACTGTTCAAGCGTGCGGTCGACATGTGTTTCTACATGCAGAACCCGAAATCGGACCGCTTGGTAAAGGTGGTGTACGATTATGTGCGGCAGCGTACGAACCTACCGAAAAGATGTCCCATCCCTGCCGCCAACTACTACATACGAAACATTAAGCCGGCCGACGTGCCAGTGCCGGCCTTCATCCCGGAAGCCGAGTTCATACTGGAGCTCATCTACCGGAACGAGGTGAAGCGTGAAACGATGGTAGAGTTTCGATTTTATGGCAAGTTGGTAAGAATTATCGGAAGAATATGAACGGCTAATAAATATATTTCCTTGAGAGCTTCATAAAGTATATCAAAACAAAGTTATATTTACCAAACATACCAAAAATAGATTTCAGTACGTTTAATAAAGCAATCAACTGACAATCAACTCACCAATTATACGCGATTGTCCTCTTAGTAATGCCAATCATCAAAAGAGCGTCATTAGTAGAAGCTGCTATTCTAATTAACTGAGCCCTTATTAAGCTCAAAAGTTTTTATTGCACCTAAATAAATAAATTTTGGAGCAGTCATAGTCATAGTGATGATTGTGTTCGCACCAGAAGCATGAGACATGTGGTGCCCTTCTGGTGCGTGGTTCTGTTTTCGCTCGGAACACAGTTAAGACCAGCGAAAGCATTCGTCAAGGTAAGTTTTGTTTATAGCATACCGTAGTATATTAGTGATGTCTTAAATTATAGTATGCTAACTCATTTTTATAGCTCCTACCAGTTGGCCAGAAAGTAGAGTTTAGAAGCAATGTGCAAAGCATCACTGTTTCGCACACCTTTCACCGTTCAGAATCGCCGATTAATCAGCTGCTTGAGCTAGAGGTGAATTTCACACGCACCATCAAGGATTTAAAGGTGAGATTGATTGCCCAGCACCTCTAGCACTAAACCATAACCTCTCTCGCTTGCCGTCATCCCATCGTTTCCAGCTGCAGTTCAGTTATTATATCACACACCCGAACGGTTCGATTCAGACGACCCTCACAAAACGTACGGTCGACTTATGTTTCTACTTTCGGAACTCAAATTCCGATCGGGTCGTGAAGCTGATGTACGATTACACCCGCGAGCGGACCAACTTACCGCTCCAGTGTCCCATCATGCCGGGCAGCTACCACGTGCGACATATCCGGCCGGCCGACGTTCCTCTGCCGGCCTTTCTGCCCGAAGCTTACGTCCTGTTCGAAGCGCTCTATCGGTCCGCGGTACGGCGGGAAACTTTGTTCGAGTTTCGGTTCTACGTTAAATTGGTACGCTTCGTAGAAAACATTTTCTAGAACACTTGGTAAATCAAAACATAAACGTAATAAAAATTTGAAACAAACAATTGCAAATAACAAAATGTCTAAAATGTTAACATAATTTTGAAATTCCTCATTTTGAAGTGGTGAACTACTGATACTAAACCTAAAATCACCAATTAACTCAAACAATTTACTACGTACGCTTCAACGCCATCACCTAAACCCACAGGTACACTAATCATTTTGTTATTTTTTTAGAACATTTTTTAGTACAACTGTGATTGAACAGTGATAATGTTTAATTATTCGGGATATCGCCAAGGCACCACGTGAAACATCCGCCCCAAAGAGGAAAAAAACCGTTCACTGTAGTCTAGCGTACGCTCTTAACAGCGAACGTTGCGTCCCTTTGCTGAGATGTTCAGATTTTGCTTGATTTTAATTACAATTTTTCTACTACTCAGCATCAGCGAGATGAACTGTTTCATAACAGTAAGTGTAATGGTTCCGCATTTTGCTAGAGCCACTAAAATATGCCTCTTATATTTCACAGATTATACCGGTTGTGGATAAAATGGTTTGTAAGTTTAACGATCGTTTCATCAATGCCACATTCACGTTGGAGCAACCGGAATCCGTCACCAATCAAAGTGTTTCGTTTGAGTTTCAAATGGTACGTGAAATAAAGGATCTGAAGGTGAGAATAGATGCTGTTCCATGTTAGTAGTCGGTTTGCTACAAGTGGTAAGCTAAGCTACCGATAGGTGGCGCTCATTTTATAGCATTTGTTAGGTTAGTGAATATATGAAAAGCATACGAGTTGAGTAGGCTCTGTTAAAACAAAAACAGCCTTGCTAGGTTCAGTTATGACCGTTGCAATACTTATGACCAGACTTAACTAGACACTACTCTTCCCATTTTTCCCCCCACAGATGACAGTTGCCTACTACGCAGTCTTCAACAATGGCAGTGCAGTTAACCGCATCGCAAAGCGAACGGTCGATTTGTGCACCTACATCAAGCGCCCGGCAACGGATCGACTCGTGAAGCTGATTTACGATCACATAAGACATAACAACCGATTCCCGACCATGTGTCCGATCACGACGCAGGAGAAATATTACATACGACATCTGCGGCCAGCTGCCATACGGATACCAGCCTTTCTGCCCGAGAGTAACTTCATGTTCGACACGAACTATCACACCGGCGTACTGTTCGAGCCGATGGTCGAGGTGCGTTACCATGGACGGATGATGCGGATTTGAAATAAAAGAAAGTGTCTAAGGAACTACCCTTCAACTGCCGAACAGTACAAAGGATGTCATTTGTCTAAGTAAGCCATATAAAGACAAAAAACATGTTCTTCACTTCGCGTTCGAAATTACTTGGTACAGTCTGGCCATACTAATATGAGAAATATCTTAATAAATGGACCGTATTTGAAACTTTATGTGAAAAGATTCACATAACTCTTATACTATAATATTGTTACCTATTGTCTAATGATATCATAGAACGTTCCAGAATGAATTAAACAAAATAATAATGCACTTTTTAATAAGCTATCAATTATCCACCCTAGAGCACATAGTCACCCGCCTCGTACATCCATCCATACACTAATCACCCCTTGTCATATTAAGTTCGAACTTTTTTTTCGCGCCACTATAATTAAGCGAAAAGCAAACAAATGTTTTAAACTTCCCGGAAATGGAACAGACAGGCCTTAAAAATCGTTCTACAAATAGAGGAAAATAAACACACATGCTGCTCAGTGTAGGCCGAACGGACAACGGGCGCGTAAGTGGAAGCACATTGCAAAATGTTCAAACTTTGTTTGGTTCCCATTACGATCATTCTTCTCGTTGGGCTCAGCACGATAAACTGTTTCATGACAGTGAGTGCGATTGTTCTGCGGGGTTGTCGTGAGCCACATGGTTAACTCTTTTTTTCCTGCTTCGTACATTTCGTAGCTCATACCGGTATTGAACAGAATCGTATGTAAGTTTAATGACCGAGTTATCAATATCACACACGCCTTCGAACAACCGGAATCCATTACCAACCAGAGTGTCACGTTCGAGATGGAAATGGTCCGTGAGTTGAAGGAAATGAAGGTGAGAATGAAGATTTTACAATCGTTAGCCATTTGACGCTTAATATAAATGTGTCATGGCGCAGTAGGCTACTAGGACTTCAACTGACTCTTGAAATTTTTTAGTATCTGTTTTGTGCATAAAAATAAGTAGTGTAGCCTACAAAATAGCTTTTAATATTGGCGCTAAGATCACTATCCAATGCTTAATACCGCCATCTACCGGCAGAGCTGTGTACTACATCAAGCTGTTCATCCGATTCCATCTCTCGATTTTTTTTTCTTCCAGATGACAATCGCCTACTACGCTGTCAATGGCGATACGATTAACCGCATCCTCAAGCGTACCGTCGATGTGTGCACGTACGTGAAGCGTCCAGCCGCCGATCGGCTCGTGAAGGTGATTTACGATCACATCGAACGCAACAATCGCATACCGACGGTGTGTCCGATCCCTTCGCACGATAAGTATTACATACGGCATCTGCGGCCAGCTTCCATACGCATACCAGCCTTTCTGCCCGAGAGTAGCTTTATGTTCGACACGAATTTCCATACCGGCGTACTGTTTGAGCCGATGGTCGAGGTGCGTTATCATGGGCGGTTGGTGCGGGTCATGAACAGTGAGCTTTCTTGATTTCGATAAGGCGTTTAGAATAGGAGTATGGATGATTCCTTGCTGTAAGTAAAATATATGTAATATAAACTGTTAAAGCTGGATTGCTTGTGGGTTTTGTAATAGTTTAATACTGACCTTTTATTAACAGTCACAATTAATACAGAACTAATCACAGAACAGCTACTTATTCCGCGTCAATGCACATTTCATTCTCTTCGCAACGGCAACTCCGTTACTATCAGTGCATGAACAATCGTTTACCATGCTAGAACTCTGGTGGGCTTCGTTAGCGGTAATGGCAACCTTAGCTCTCAACCAATCCGCTTGTTTTGTAACTGTGCGTACACGTTTCAGCTGTCTGTCGGTCGATGGTTTGGTTCATGGTAACGCTTTATTTTTCCAGACCTTACCCCTCGTTAGTCGGATGGAATGCAAGTTCGATAAACGGTACGTCAACATGTCATGCTTCCTGGGCGAACCAAACTCCTACACGAACCAGACTGTTACCATCGAGGTAGAATCAAGACGAGAATTGAAAGAAGTAAAGGTTAGTAACGCGGCTAGGTATCGTAACGCGTAACGCCTTCCATCCGAACATTCGCTCCGACCACTGCTTCCAGCTAACTGCCGCGTACTACGTCGTTACCGGGAGTTCGAGCAACCGCATCCTGAGGCGTATAGTTGACTTGTGTAGCTACGTGAAGCGGCCCAACAATGATCGGCTCATTAAGCTGTTTCTCGATCAAGTGCTGGCCAACCATCGGTTCGTTACCGGCTGTCCGATTCCGGTAGGGACACAGGTGTATGTGCGCGACCTGCGCCCGTCCGCCATTCGCATACCGGGCCTTCTGCCCGAGAGTGGTTTCATTTTCGAAAATTCCTACCAAACGGGCGTACTGTTCGAAACGTTCATCGAGGTACGGTACTACGGTAAGTTGACCCGTTTCCTGAACGAGGCGCCATTGGCGCTAAACAAGAAAAAAATTAAAAAGCTTCCAGCAGCATAACTGGGCGCTGGTAGCGTAGCGTTAGGGAGAAGCGTTAGAAGCGTTAGCTTAATGCGTTATTTTATAAGTGAGCGTTACTTACGGTACGAATATATGATACCGAGGCTTTACTGTAACATTCCGATGGGCTGATTGCGTTATGAGGTATACACCGAACAACCTGGACCTGGTCAGCTAATAGTTTCCTCTTCAAAAACAAAAATGTTAATAGTCCAAACGATGATGATCTTAATTTCAAATAAATTGCTACTGATCTGGCTGGTAAACAGATGATCTCGATCTCTTGTCGGGGCCGTTCGCTTCATGTAGCCGAATCAATTAACTGTAATGAAAAGCAACAATTTGTTTTCCATCCTGTTGTTCGTTTTAGCAAAACGTTTTAAACGCGTTCGGCCCATTTCACCCCTGTTAGTTCCCTTTACTAGTTGCGGTGAAAACATGGCACAGATTTCCATCCTTGTGGCACTGTGTGCCTGCTGCGTTATCATTGTCCGAACCGATGCGACGGTAAAATAAAGCAAACTATCGACCAGCTAAGGCGCTAAAGACCGCAATGTGTTTTTGGGCGTTGGTTTTTTTTTTTTTTTGTTTTCTTCTCTCTCATTTCTCTATCCAGCTCTATCCCATCATCAAGCGTTATGAAATTCGTGAAAATAAGCAGTACGTGAATGCAACCGTCGAAGAGGTAGGGGACTATGAGTTCAACCGAACGTATCTGCTGCGCATGGAAGCTTTGCGTGAAATACGAGACCTGAAGGTGATGACAGTTACGGTTCCTTCTTAGTTCCAGTTCCATTCCACACACTTGTTGTAACATCTGTATCCCTCTATAGGGTGGCTTCTCTTACTCTATACGGGCGTTTGACGGTGCGATACAGAGTGCACTGCTGAGCCGTTCGTTCGATCTGTGCGAGTTCATCCGGCGTCCGAACAGCAACCGGTTGGTGAAAATGTATTACGATCTTACCAAACGCAACAGCAATGTGCCTAACTGCCCGTACCTGGCCGGATACATCGTCACGCTGAACATTACCGCGACCAACTTTCCGATTCCCGGGTTTATACCGGAGACGGATTACATGATCGAAACGAAAATATTCACGCGAGCAGGTACGATGCTGATCCTCGAAACACGATGGTACGGTAGCTTGGTTAAGTATGAAAATGTGCATAAATTTTACTAACCGTTGGGTAAGAATGCAAACCTTCCTAACTTTATGGGTGTGGTCCACGGGTTAGTTTAGTAACCTTGCATTTAATCTAGAAATAAAGAACATGATGTTTATCATTAAAGCAGTTGGAATTTCTCTTTGCTAGATATACTAGTTATCTGAACGAGTCAGTGGTGGATCAGAGACTTTGGAGGCCCCGAGAGGAATCCCGACAGTTGAGGCCCCTCTAACTGTGGCTCGTTTGTAAGAAAGACCATCAGGATATCCATCGCCGTCGAAGCCCCGAGCGACCGCTCCTTCGAAGTTCAGCCGCCACTGGAACGAGCGTGTCTCAGCAAGACTGACCCTGGATTAAGTAAGTCATAGACAGACCAACGATTCCTGAGGCATTAGTGCCAAAAGAGAAGAAGTAGCAGCATCACCAATATACTAATATTACTAAGCGAACACAATCCTTCAAACCTTGTTTGGATCGGTACATAAGCTCGGAAGCTTGTAAGAGTCGCTGAAGGATCCCATCATTGTCTGCATAAGTATAATGGAGCTAGTGTTCTTATACTACTAAGCCATCCCAACAATTTAATTCCTCAACTCCTTAGAATCTTCCCTAGAGCGATCCAAATCTTAGTTACCACCAAGCCCATATCGCCGATCGGCCATTGGCAGATGATGAAGCAATGTTTCGACTGTTGAGTCGAGCGGATCGAACCGCCTGTCGGAATAGTTCGAATCCCATCTGGGACGGGAATTGCTCTAGAAATCACCCTTTGTACTGAAGTTCAAGGTCCATAAGACCGGATTGAGCATTAATGTGACGAGTACATGGCAAGATTAGTTCCGGATCTGGCCAGGGGATTCATCGTTCTCAGCGTTATGTGTCAGGAGTTTAGAGCTACAGCATTCTGCCTTTCCTTCTATTCTGCCAATCCTTCGAATGAAACACAATTTAACGCTCAGCTGAGCTGTATAATCAGAATGTATAATCCTGAGCAATCGACTGTAACGCACCCCTGCCAATCATGTACCAACCGCGTAATCACTCGGAATTGCTACTATTTTTATCAACTAATTTACTGATTACGCCCATATGACTAGGCTGGAAGTAACGCGATCTGCCCATTCCATCGCTGTTAGTGCGCACCGTACCAATGTCTTTACTTCGAAGCATATCGTTCTATCTGGTGCTAGCGTTAAATCAAGTACCGGCGACCGTGTCACTGTCAGGGTACAAGTTCACCCCGTTCGTAACACATGTGCAAGTGACGGATAATCCAAAATTTTTAAACACGACCGTAGAAATTATATCCACAATCAATGAGAACCGGATGAACCTCGACTTTAATGTGCTTCAGCCGATCCACAATCCACGCGTACGTTGGTGCTGTGGCTTAACCTAGGGCGATGATCACTCTCTATGCTCTTTATCGCTCGCTACAGATGATGGTCGTCCTGTGGCTGAATGTAGGTTCCGGTGCACTGCAGGCCCCGTTCTACAACCAAACGATCGATATTTGCAGCCTTATCAAAAACCCCGGCACGCATCGGCTGGTGCAGATCGTGTACCGGGAGCTGAGACGCCACGGAAACGTACCGACCGGATGTCCGATCGCGAGCATGCTGTACAAGTTTCGGGGCATTTCGACGAGCCAGATGCGGTTGCCTGCGTTTTTTACGCAGACAGATTTTATGGTGGACATTATCGGTTTAACAGGGACGGGCGGGGTTCGCACGATCGAGTCCCGTTGGTATGGAGAGGTGAACAGAGTGAAGTGTAATGTTGCAGCTCGTTGCTAACAGGGTTGTATGAGGCTGGCAAATAAATCCAAACCAAAAGTGACAGCTAAAGAGTTTTAATAAACATTTGGTGGCTTATATATGATGAAAAGTTTGAATATTTTCTACTAATTTCACCAGCTAATAGATAACACAACGAAGAAATACAGCAAATGGCACTTATAATCCAACCAGCCGTTACTCTACTATACTAAGAAGAATCTACTGTAACGCCTTGTAACGCTTCTTCTGTTCGATCTACCAGACTTCGCTCCGGTAACAGCAAAAACCGATCAAAATGCGTGTTGGGGTTGACTTGAAAAGTTTTAGCTTAAAGCTTAAACCTTCATCAACTATCCGATAATGTGATCGGCTTTGCATTCAACCGAAACACTCACCACAACGCTCATCGTATCGGGAGTAATTTGACACAACGCTGATTGTACGTGATGAAACGCAATTGAGCAATTTCATTTGTTTATTTCATTTTAAAATCTTGCCTACCTATTTCTGGCCTATCAGTTGCCACCGGCCCACTGAACGGAAAGCATGGCGCAAGATTGGATTGGGATGTTTTTGGCTCTTTGTGTTTGCTGGGCTTTCATTGCCAGCACTGGTTCGATGGTAAGAAACAAAAGCCTAGAAGTTTGCGAGATGCAATCAATACAATGTGCTTTAACACCGAAATCATTTTCCACAGCTCTTTCCCATCGTCACACAGACGGAAATATATGGCAATGAAGCGTACTTAAATGCTTCCATCGAGGAAATCGGTGATGATGATTTCAACAAGACGTTTTTGATACAGTTTCAAGCTCTGCGTGAAATAAGAGAAATGAAGGTGATTTCTGAGCTGCCTCGACTGCTTCCGCTGTTACACCCAGCAATTGTAACTTCCGCCGCAAGGCATGCTTTTTCTGCTTCGCTTTCTAGCAATTGTTTACCTACTCGATACGTGCGCTCGACGGTGCGATCGAGAATGCGCTGCTCAGCCGATGGATCGACGCGTGCGAGTTTCTGCGGCGGCCCAACAGCAATCGGTTGCTGAAAATATTTTACGACGCGGTGAAAAACCACAGCAGAATACCGTGCTGCCCGTATGCGAAGGGCGCTACGCTGATGCTGAACATTACGCCGTCCAGCTTTAAAGTTCCCGGGTTCGTGCCGGAAACCGACTTTCTGATCGAAGTTAAGGGCTACATAAGGGCACGCAAAGTTTTAATCTTCGCCACGCGGTGGTTCGGTAGCTTGACGAGTCTTGAACCTATCGATGCATCGTACAAAGGGTAGGTTTAGGATCGGTCGATTAAACACTGCCCTGAACGGCAGTCCTGCAACCTGTCGCCACGCAGCGTAAATACCTGCCAACTTAAATGTTCTCTTGATATTTATTTACTCTTAACGTAAGCACGCAAAGTAAACCACCGAGATGCACCAGAACCAGAGTGTAAGCCTTTTCTCCAGAGAACATACATGTAAAGCTCATAATATACAACTTCCCGTCGGTCCCACCAAATGGTTTTTTTGTCATATTGTTGGAATGCTAAGGCATGTATAAGAGTATTCCACCTCGTATAAATTCAGTGCTATGTGCCCAACAACCCGATAGATCCACCAGTGAGCAAGCAAGCCAATTGGACCAACAAACCAGCGAGTGGTCCTATAAGAATAGTCTCAGTACATACCATAATTAGTAATCATTGACAAAACATCTCCACCAATTCCAAACCAATCTATTCCTTATCGTTGCATCTACCAACTTCATTAACTGCGGTCCGTATCAGTCGGCACCAGCGGTACGGCTATTCATTGCCAATCACACTCGGATGGGTTGGCCCACTACTGTTCCAGAGATCGTGATGAAGGGACCTACAGTTTTAATCCTACTACTAGCCCATCTGCTACTTGTCGAAGGTGCAAAAACGGAGAAGGTACCGAGCTATACGAAAGCCGAGCTCACCAACACACCGGACTCTCATGCACTAACTGCCCGCCCGCCTTTCAGCTAATTGTCATTTTGACCAGTGTCGAAGTTTCCGCCCCCACGAGATACTTAAATGCAAACGTAACGCTAAAGCGTTACAATGTCGCACCGTACGCATCGTTCAACATGTCGATTACCTCGACGGAGAAGTTCAACACACTTACGGTACGGATTTAAGATGCATTACTTCTCGCCTGTCCGTGTGTCTCATGTGTGTGTGTGTGTGTGTGTTTTTTTGTTCTCTATTTGTGCATCACAGCTACAGTCCAGCTACTACGTCCGGTCGGGCATGATCGACAATCTGCTGTACGATAGCAAGATCGATCTGTGCAACTTTTTCGTGCGTCCGAACGAACGGTTGGTGAAGATGGTTTTCGACAATCTGAAGCGTCACGGCGAGATGCCCAAGAACTGCCCGGTGGAGCCTACACGGCTCAGCTACATCAACATCACACTGAACCACATCCATCTGCCCGTCTATCTGCCCGAATCTAACTTCAAGCTGGTGGTTAAATGTTGGCTAGGAGCGGACAAGACGCTGATATTCGATAGCCGATGGTATGGTCGTTTGAAGAAGGTGCGCATTAATCAATAAATCCAACAAGCGATCATTCTAGTGAGTAGTCGTGCGAGTAAATAAAATGGACCATAAACCAAACTAAAAAAAACGGTATGATGATCTTCTGTAACGTCGACAAATAAATCATGTAAAATAGTAATGACTGTTAGATGGTTTATAGTAAGGTAAGCATTAGTACATTAATTGTACTTTAAAAATCACTCAATTAGAACGAGCCATAAAAATAATTGAACGCTAAACTGCACACATTACAATACATTATTATAGTGTTGAAGAAGCAGATCATATCTGGTAAAATGAGTTTAATTCACTCCCTTACATTCAAACCGCATTATTGTTTTAATTAGGGATTCCTTCAACCGGAACAATCATCTTGAACTGAACCGGACTGAAAGCATGGCTCATTTCGCAGTATCATCCTGCTGTCCGCAACCAGCAGACAGATGACCTTCCATCAGAGAAAAATGTTCTGTCGACTGCTAATCTTAAGCCTAGTACCGATCATAGTGTCGCAGCCTGGATATAAGATAACACCCTTTGCAACGCACGTAAAAGTGAACAGTAACCCAGCGTATGTAAATTTAACCATAGAAATTATATCCACCGCCAAGGAGAGCCGCATAAATTTAGATTTTAATGTACTGCAACCGATACACATCCCTCGGGTAAGTATGGATAACACCAGGAAGAATCTAGCGCTAATTGCTTTCTTTACTCCGCCTTCCATCCTACAGCTGCTCATTGTCCTGTGGCTTGACGTTGGTTCCGGTGCACTGCAGGCCCCGTTCTACAACCAAACGATCGACGTATGCAGCCTTATCAAAAACCCTGGAACGCATCGGCTGGTGCAGATCGTTTACCGGGAGCTGAAACGGCACGGAAACTTACCGACCGGATGCCCGATCGCACGCACGCTGTACAAGTTTTGTGGCATTTCGACGAGCCAGATGCGTTTGCCCACCTTTTTTACCCAGGCCGACTTTATGATGGATGTTATCGGGTTGACGGGGACGGCGAAACTTCGTACCTTTGACACCCGTTGGCATGGAACGCTAAATAGAGTGAAGTGCACTGCCCCAGAACGTTGTTAGGTGCGACGTCGTGTTTGTTTGTGGAAGTCGTTTCTGTAAAGCAAATCAATAAACCTATCAAGCACACAACGCTTCTTGGCTAGGAGTAGGTTTAGAATTCTGTGGCCTAACACACATCCAAAGCAGTGATGGATCAATCCCCTTGGAGGTCTTAAGCAGAATTAAAGTTTTGGGGTAGAGTCATAGGCCAAGCGGAGACATTCGAGTTCGAGACTTTGTATCACAAATAGTCGAGTCTCCCAGAACCACACAGCCTGCTTATAGGGAGATACGCATATATCAAATTGAATTGGGCCCTTGAACGCTTGTGGGCATCTCCAGCCTCTGCTTAGTTAGATAATACAATGATCCGTCTCTGATTCATAGCAAGTTTGCTTATTGCATCCTATGACTAATCTGCATAACGCACAATCAACAGAAAATCTTTCCATCGTTTATAACACTCAAAATCAAAATACTACACGCTTAAAACGCTTCACCCAGTGAAAAATCTTCGCAATATATTGACAGAACACATGTGGACCTCTAGTTGTCAACATTGGAAGCTAACGATTATCGCTTTCTTCTCCTCATCTTTTTTTTTTATTCTAAAATCTACCAGAATGTTCGATTTTACAATTCTAGAACATTCTATCGATGTTGCAGTTTCCGACGTCCAGTCCAGCTAATTACCGTCACTCTGAAACACTCTATTATTTGCCCGTGTGTATTAAAACTTGGGTGCAATTAAAGCTAATGCAGCGGTCAATTATTTCGCTCACGCTTCCAATGAATCTGGTTTAAAAGTCGCAAACTTTGCTCCAAAACTCTCTTCACTGTTCAACCTACTGTTCGCGCGATGTTAGCAGTCCGAATGTGGAAAGTTTCGCTTGTTTATCTGTTTGCCATCTGCCTACCCGTATCGGCAACCCGTATGTTTAAAGTGATACCGACCGTGAAGAGAGTGGACCTTAGGGATAACCTACAGTATCTTAACTCTTCCGCCCAAGTCTATGCTGGGACGGAGAATAAGGTCGATTTTTCTATCGATCTCAAGAAACCGCTCATCGATCCATGGGTAGGTGTTAACCATCACGATCTCATCTACAAAACAAACAAAATATTGGCTTTCGTTTACCGTCCCTAGCTAAACATTATGTTGTACATCGACGTGGGAACTGGTGGGTTAAAAGCTCCGTTGCAAAATAAATCCTTCAACTTTTGCAAGTTTCTGCGCAACCCGTCCATGCACCGTTTCGGTCAGATACTGCTGCGCGAGGTAAAGCGTCGCGGAAACGCACCGAAAAAATGCCCGTTCCCGGCGAAGCTGTACCAGTTCCGTGGCATATCTATGGATGCATTACGAATGCCGGGATTTTTTCCCGAAAACGATTTCTACATGGATCTGTATGTGGGTGTCGGGAACGAGCTGGTGTACGATTCGCGTTGGCATGGAATGTTGAAAAGAATTACCTGTAAAGCGAACACACGGTGCTAGACATTGACGTGCGGATAAGCAGACTGAATGGTATGGCAGTTTTCGGATTGTGGAAACCTAAGATAGCACCGAGGCAGGAGTAAGATTACGACCGTTTTACAGATGAAATTATAATAAAGCATCTCACATTATAACGAACCACATCTTTACATAAACTAACCATGAAGAACGCCATTTGAAAATAATGTTTTAATAAAAATAAATTTTAATAAATAAACAGGATTAAAAATAAAATTCAATCATGCCCGTTTCGATCGTTTTATTTATCGCAAGCATAGCGGCGTAGTACCACTGTATGCTGTTAAAGGGCGCCACCAAGGCCCACATCATAAAAGTGAGCGTAAAATGCTTCTAGAATATTCTGTAGTTAAAATTTCTGATTATAGAAAAAAGGCCAGGCCGTCCTTAATGAATAAAATAAATATCTAATTATAAACCTGATTACTAATAAGTTAGGCCAAATGATGATACAGAACGAAGCTTTTGTTCTCAACATCATCTTCTCCGCAGTACTTTGTCCACCATCAAGACAGGCGGTTGCTCGAGTCCAACTCGCTCGTCTTAAATTGGTGCGTAGATGTTGCAAGCATAGAATAGGACTCGATAGGGCAAGCCCCGCTGGTCTAGGCCGAGCTAGCGCCACACCATCTCTTCGTACAGTGAACAAAGTATCCAGCTACGGAGTTACGGAATCGAATAATGGCAGGTTTAAGGTCTGTCAAGATTGCAGAAGAAAAACAAGGACTCGTACTCGTATTCCTTAGTTACTACGGTAAGGGATCTATCAGTGTTCAATATAGATGCACCCAACCCAAGATATACCCAGCCAGGAACCCAACAGGTAAAGCTTATAATAAAGGCTAGTCAATAGTCTGGGTAGTCTTAGTGTGCTTAAGCCAAATAGTCAAGAACGCCTGCTGCTCACACGGCCACGAGTAATGCTGAAAGCTACGAATAAGCATCTCTCTCTCTCTCTCTCTCTCTCTCTCTCTTTGACCGAATTATGCGTGTACTGATTATGCGTATTATGCAGAACATTCCATCATTCTGGCTGTTCCTGACATCCACATCATATTAAAGCCGCTCCAGAATAGTCTAACATTAAATCGTGTTTTCAACAACGAAACAATTAAAACTAATGTCTCTATTAGCTATTGTTCTCGAGCTTTCATTACATCTGCTTTCATATATAGCAAACTTTACCCACAATTGATTCCACAGTTCGCTTCGTACCACGTCACATCGATCCCTTTCGGTGGTCGTTTTGCATATTCCAAATCAATTGCAAATGGCAGCATTACGAATGTGGAAAGTTTCCATTATTTTTCTTTTTGCCATCCTTCTGCCCGTACCGTCCACCCGGCTGTACAAAGTGATACCGATCGTAACGGGAGTGGATCTTAACGTTAACTTGAAATATCTTAACTCTTCCATCCAAGTCCACACTGGGACGGAGAATAAGGTCGATTTTTCTATTGATCTCAAGACACCGATCATAGAGCCATGGGTAAGGTTGGTGGTCAGGTGAACTAAAAGATCTCATCTACTAACACTTCGCTTTCGTTAACCGCCATCATCACCAGATCAACATTGTCGCGTGGGTCGATGTGGCATCCGGTACGCTACTAGCACCGATACAAAACAAAACCTTCAACTTTTGCAAGTTCCTGCGCAACCCGTCCTTGAACCGGTTGGGCCAGATACTGCTGCGCGAGGTAAAACGTAGCGGAAATGCACATTTAAACTGTCCGTTCCTTCCCAAGCTGTACCAGTTCCGCGGCATATCAACGGGCGCACTACATTTGCCGGTGTTTCTGCCCGAGAGCAATTTCGTGTTCGATGTGTTGGTGAGTGTTAAGGATGAGCAAGTGTACGATTCGCGTTGGTATGGTATGTTGAAAAGAGTTCAGTGTACGTCCGATGTACGGTGTTAGCCGTTGGCGCTTGGAAACGCTTTAAGGGGATACTAATAAAGCATCATACCAGAGCGAACCCAGTCTGTGCATGGCTTGGCATTGTAGACCGATTATTATAAAAAACTCAAAATAGAAGTAGTTAATGCCCGACATTCAATAAAGTCCTTATACACTTAACGCTATCGCCGCGATAGTACCACATGATTCTGTTAGAGGGCGCCACAAAGGCAATCTAAGTAGAGCAGTGGCGAGCGCAAAAAAGTCTCTATTCTTGAAGAGTCCAGCTATTAACTCCTGTCCTAGGTTGGCATATTTATTGTTCCGTAACGTCCCTACTCCCTACTAACAACGCAATACAATTCAGCTTACCTCCACGATATCCATCGTCGAGTGCGCGAAACGCACCCAGTTAGGATGCCACTCGCCGTATCTCTCCATACCAATAACCGTGAAAGACAAGCTCATAGTTCGGTGCACCACGGTGAAAGTTAAGATCAAAGCGGAAGTTACTTTCCGGCAGAAATCCGGGCAGTTGCAGCCCATCGAAGCTTGTGTTGAACGCGTACGTTCCAGCCGTGATGGGACAGCGCTTGGGCAGATGTCCACGTTGCATCAGATTTTCGTACACCATCTTCAGTACGCGATCGGTCGCCGGTTGCCGGAGATAGGTGCAGAAGTTAATCGTCCGGTTGTAGAACGCCTTATCGTACCTGCCGGCCAGATTGGGAACGTAGTATATGGTAGAAACCTGCGGAGAAGCACGGAATTAGAATGGTGAGCTGAATTGGAGCTTCAAAACCATACCATTGCGTTGGTAAACGTTTGGAACGCTTCGACACGAAAGTCTGCAACATAGTTCCGCAACGATGGGCCATACCGTCGGATGTCGGCAGTAGCATTGGCATACTTCAAATTGTTGATCACTTCCACCCTGTTCATATAAACGATATGCTGTGAAAGGAAACGAAAAGATCAAATTAATGTACGTGATGGATGATCCTTTCTCTTACATACCTTAGCGTCGACGAACAACGTAGCCACCAACAGTGTCCAACCGATCGCCAGCAATGGGACTCTCGATTCACCTGCCATTGCTGTGCTTCACGCGTCGGTCCTAATGGTACAACAGGCATACGGTTCGGAAAATTTTATTCGCTTCAATCTCAATCTTTTTTGTGATCTCAACGTTTAGATATCGCGCCACGATTGTACTTCGCTTAATGAAATTGAAGTCCGTCAAACCTACAATTAAAATACTATTTGTCTAACAAATCGGTGTGAACTTCATACAACATTCTACAGTAGCCATTTCGGCACAGCCGAAATTGCATGCCCCATAGCGCAGTGCTCCAGAACATCAACTCCTTGTAATGTTTGGGGATATTGCAACGATTGCCGTCTATTCTTGCCTTCTCGCCAACCTTACATCAGTCGTCAGTAAACATATCGTCTCTCTTTTAATTCCGCTTCAAACCATCCTAATCAAACCCTTTTTCCACATCATTCTAGCTTAAACCCATACTGAGCAAGGCAATGGTTGAAGGTAACAGGTACATCAACTCCTCGAACACACCATCAATCGGCATGGATCCCTTCAAAACTTTACCATGGAACTGCTGGTCCATGTGCTGCTTCCACTCCACGATCTTAGGGTAAGCGGCCATCCTCCACTCAAAGCATCATTTTCTTGTCACCATTTTACAGATGAACATCGGTTCGCGTTTGAGCGACCCAGTATTGATCGGTTCGGTTCGATTGTGTTGGAAGATTTACAGAACCGTGGCAAGGTGCCGGCCCACTGTCCGGTCATGCCCGAACGTATCGTGTACCGAGATGTAACACTGATAAAGCTACCATCCTTTCTGCCGGAAACTAGCTTCGGATTTACGGGTAGGAGACCGTGTTTCGTTCGTACTGGTACGGACGGATGAGAAAGATTGGTGGTTTGAAGGTCTTTTCGCGCCAGATTTTCAGAGAAAATCTTCAATAAACTGAAAGTTCTGAAGCTCCAAGAACGATCATCGTCTGATGTAACTCGTCCGCCATTTTGTATTGCCGGTAGAATTGATCTTCGAGATACACCGGCAACAGATACTCTGATTCTCAGCTGGACTTACTCACAGTTAGTACATCCGGACAATGACCACCTTAGATGTACTTCCGCAGTTATAGATGTCATCCGCAAAGCCAATGCTCTTCAAATCCAAATCGGGTGAGAACCAGCATATGATTGACGAGTTCTAAAACAAGTTAAACTATTCAAGCTAATGCACACTCATACACATCTCCTCGCTCCAATATCTATACCCCTTTGAAAATGGGCTATTAACTAGCTACAATCACCTAAATTATTCCTTAATAACCCTCAACAACAAAATTAACTCCCCGTATTTTCCAATAAATGTCTCCCATCGCACTATATCTGCTTCAGAGTTGTATTCACCATGCTACTACGTACCGCCACTATCCTCTTCGCCTGTCTAATACTGTTCCGTGGAAAGATGGCTCAAGTGCCCGGAATTAGCTCGAGGGTAGAGAAAGGAGAAACTGGGTCTGGGTTAATTTCTCTACTAACATTCCAAACTGTTCTCCAAGCTAGTGCCCGTACTGTCACAGATGGAGCTGACGAGTAGCAAGTACTGCAACATTACCGGCTCTCTTCGTACTACGCGCAACAGTTCCACGATTGAATTGCATCTCGATATCCTTGAGCGTATGCATTACGGTAAGGTATGTCCACCAGAGGTTCAGTGGTAGCCAGTGGCCAGTGTTTATTTTTGTTGTTTCACAATCAGATGAACACCGGTTACTACATCCGTACCAGTGCGGCCGATAATTGGATATACAACAAAACGTTCGACTTCTGCACATTTCTCGTGCGGCCTAATCTTGATCGCTTGATGAATCTTGTACGGGAAGAGCTGCGACGCCGGGGCCCGATGCCGACCCGGTGTCCTATAGATAAGGGTCTGATAAGTTTTCAAAACTGTTCGTTAAGTTACATCCGCATACCGGCCTTTCTACCACAGTCAAAGTTCGGTTTGGTGATACAGACATTCACCGGGAAGCAGATGGAGCCTGTGTTTCGTGCAGTTATACAAGGTAGACTTAAGCTAATAAACTAGGGGCTGTTGTAAGCGGTCACCCTCTCAACTACGTCCACATTTGATGTAAATATAAGAACTCACTTGAAAAATCCCCATCCCACACCCGAAAGCTAGTGCAATTCAACTAATGTCTAAATAACGATCTTATCTCTCTATCCATCTGTAATAGCACCATTACGTTGCCGTCACGAACCAACGATTCATTTTGATTTCCTTTCCACGGTGGTATACACCGACCTCGATCAGAAACTCGCCGGACGGCACCACACTCATCATCAGATGGCGATCGTCAATTTCAAAGTTCCGTACCTCATAGTGTCCCGTCTTTATCGGACAGCGCGTGGTCAGGTTCGAGTGTTTCACCAGCTCCGAAGCAATGTACCGGTCGAGCAGGTTACGCGATCGTCTCAGTTCCTTCCCGCACAGTTGCTGCTTGCCCGTGTACATCATCTGATGATATTTCCCTGCCACACGTTTACACAGCCGTACGTCATACTGGGAATAGAGCCCCTTTCGCCTTAGAAGAAACCCCGTTGGATACAAATCGAAACAAGCAACCTTACCTCAACATTCTTATCGAGCTCCTGCTTCAGATCCAAATCGAAATCGATCGCAGTCGTTTGATCCAGCCGGCGGACACGCAAATCCACGTCCAGATATTTTGGATCCCACTCGTCCGTATAGTTGGTGATGCGGACGGATGCTTCAAATTGTGGGGCACAAAGGAAGCCCAGCACGGTAACCGATAGCCAAATACTCCAAAACATGTTTGCTCTCCATGTGGACAATGTTTTAAATTTCCCTTCTATTTATACTAGCATGAACTGTTCGTAATGAGAATCTTGTTAAGAGCAGTGACATGATGGTTCTCATTCCATTTCCGACAGGGCTCATTAAGTAAATGCGATAACACTCTAACTCTAGCCTCCATACTACTGTTCGCAACGACCCACAGGATAAATCCGCTTAATAAATTAAACTAACTTAATTTAACTCACCACAAAAAAGTGTGTGTGTGGCAAAGTTTACACGCTCTAGTGAATATAGGTTAATTTGGAACGGCTCATCAAACACGACGCATATCACTTTACTACAAAGAGGTCTTTAGTGTCCGATTAGGGCGGTCCGATGGTACAGGCGACAACGGAGCCGGTCTTCGAAAGAGGCGAATAATGACTCAATAACCCAATGCCCCGTTAAATAAATTAAATTTAAAAAAAAGCCAGTCTTCTTACGACGGCAGGACCGAGGTTCAAATCCTATCCGGACCGTTCCGCCATATTAAGGACTGACTATTCAACTACGTGGTATCATTCAGTCTAGTAAGCCAGAAATGGCAAGGTCGTTACGCCAAGAAGAGAGAGAGAGAGAGACAACATTGCTTAACAAACCTTAAACACTTCTCAAATCATATGAAATATGTATAAAAATATAACCATCACAATAAAATCACAATTTTGCAACGCTATACAGGTTTGCTGCTTGGCGCCGGCATCTTCACTTGAAACCGTAGATGATAATTGTGTGTAGCTGTTGATTTTCCAACCGACGAGACATTGGATTTTTGCATCGGTACAACCATATCGTTAGATGATCCTTGAAATAAATTTCAAAAAAACCAAACCATACTATTCACATCACAATTAAACACTTGCAGTCAGTATAATTACCTTCACCAGGCACCGGCGGCTGGAGCAATATTTTTGCCCACGTGTTCACCGTTGTTTCGGCACCCGCCGGTGTGGTGGTTACGGACGTGTTACAATCGACCGTATTATTGGACACGGTCCCGAAACTTGCACCAACCGATGGTTGCTCATCAATTATCATTACCCTTCCAGCGGCAGCGCTGCCGTGCTGTGCTGGCGAAGGATTGGTAGGATGCAGCCGACCACTCTTGGCCACTGCCAACGGTACGGGTATGTCCTTCAGCACCAAACGTTCGCCGGTTTCGGTTTTATAGATGACTACCGTTGACCCGGTCCCATCCATTTGTCCCTTAACGATACCGGATGCACCGACCGTCCTCTTATCACCACCGTCCTCTTCCGCCTTCGCTCGCTTCACAGTGGTCGATAAAGTGGAGAAAAGTCGGAAATAATATTACAGACTATGTATATACGTCGATAGTAATTAATGGAAAACGATTAGCACCAGCAAATGGGTCACATTTCTCTTGCTCAAGCGAACCATTTGCAAAAACCATGCAACCGGGGAGCGTTGCAGCCTAGTTAAAGCAAAAAAACCATGCAACCGGGGAGCGTTGCAGCCTAGTTAAAGCAAGTTAAAGCGTTGCAGCCTTAAAATTGGAGCAACAAAAAAACCCTCGATCTTTGTGTCCTCCTCGTAGTCATCATTCTACACTGAAAAGCGGATTACTATACCTGATCGTTTACTTCGTACGACAAAGACGTATACGCTTCCGAGGCAATGGAATACGCGTCGAGCGAGGCAGACGACGTGCTTGAACCATGCTCACTGCAACCTTGACTTTGGTCAGTTTCGGAAGCTTTTAAGTCACGCGACTCATCTTCGGTTGCCTTCGGCTGCGGAACGGTACGTCTGTACTTCTCAATTTTCCAACCCACAGGAGCAACCATTTTCGGCTCTAGAATGAATAATGACATGAGTGTTGGGAGGACACCCGGAAAACTCCACCACCATTTACCAGACATTTGAACGCCTCTATCACGCGTCCGGTGTCCTGTTCGCATCCGCGCGGGTGTTTGCGTTGCCATCGTTTGTACGATCTTCATCGATTGACTTTCTTTCGCTTGACTTTTCCCCGCTACGGTCTTTTCTTTGGAAGGTGGTTCGCTTGCTTTATTCGCTGCCTCTAAGTACCGCCTAATTCTAGCGCCATGGGTTCATCAGTACGTTCGAGTTAGAAAAAATGGAATATAAAAGCTTATACTAAAACGCTTATCCCTCCTAGCGCGGAATGTTACATCGTCGAGTACCTGTTGCAGTCGTCCTCGTCATCTTGCTCGTCAGCTTCGCGCTCCGTCGACTCCCCAGCGCGGGACCGTATCTGTGCGAACCGTTCGTCCGTGATGCGGCGTCTCAGCTCTTGCAGCTGCACACTATACTCGCTGGCCAGTGCTTCACTGCGGCGTGCGGTTTCCTGCTCCTCGTTCAATCGCCTCCGCAACGTGTCCACCTCCGCACGAAGCTTTTCCGTTTCCTGCTGCTGATTGGCGAGCGCTATACGATGGTGCTCCACATCGGTTCGACTAGCGGCCAGCAGCTCCTGCAGCCCGTCAACCGTTGCCCGATCGCCGGTACGTGCAAGCGTCAGCTCTTTCTGCAACGTGCCCTTCTCGCGGGCCAGCTGCTCGCGGATGTTCGAGTGTTCCTCTAGCTCCGCCTGCAGTTTGTCCTTCTGCAGATCGAGCTTATTGCAGAGCTCCTTGGTGGCTTCCAAATCCATCGCGAGTGAATTGTTTTCCTCGCGCAGTGCATCCAGCTCCGATTGGGTAGCGGCCAGATTTGCCGACAGCTCCGTTATCTGATGCTCACACTCGCGTATGTTTTGCTCCCGCTCGTTCATCAGCTCCACCATCGTGGCGATCCGTTCTTCCGCTTCCTGCAGCAGTTTCCTTTACGAACCGGGGGGGGGGAAGTTCGAGCGAACCGAACCGGGGAATATAAATACTCTTCCAAAGTGTGGTTAACCATACAAAATACTGCTTTCTACACGACTCGTACCGTGCCGAGGTTAAAAATCTAATTATCTTCGATACATGCGTCTATACCTACGGTCCAAACACCAGACAACAGACAACCCAACATACCAACCGGTCCAAGTTGCATCCAGCAAATACCATTTAGAGTAGGGCAGCCAAAATAATGAAGGTCGAAAGTTAATTCTAGTTATTTTCCAATTTACGATACTCTCATGAATCCTTTGTCGTTTTTCGTTTTGCTCATCCTTTCGGGAGTGGTTGTCTATTTCCTAGTTTTTTTTTCTATCGCTGCAGTGAAAACTATCTAGCAGAAAGGTATATGGTTTGCAGAAATCTCGGTAGACCACACTACAAATAACTTCCTGAGGTGTTTGAAAATCGCAATCGACGCTTTGTAATTACTCTGTGTGCTGAGGATAATTATGTCCTTGGAAATAGAACACTGCGGGTTATTGAGGAGTGACAGTATACTAAGGGAGGCTACCATTATAGCAAAACAACACTTCAACAACTTCAAATAGTATTCAAACAAATGGTCTAAACCAGACAACCCATAATTCTAAATCTCCCCCTCTAGCTATATCTAACGCTTTAAATCTTAATCGTTACATCTTGCTAAGCACTTACCTTGCTTCACTGGTTTCTGCTTCGAGTGTATGATTGCTCGTCTCCAGCACATTAACACCTTCAGAAAGGGATCTGTAACGGTCGAGCATCTGCTCTCTTTCACGTTCCTGTGAATACAAAATTTTAAATTTCAAAAATATTAGCTTCAATATTTAAAATATCGCAAATCTTTCGAAGACTTTAGAGAGGCTTTACGAAATCTTCTAAACTAGCTCATCGGGTTCATCGCACGGCGACGCTCACAACGAGTTGTTGTTGCTTTCGCCATCTTTCTTATTCTACTTTCGCCCAAAAGATTTCCGCCTCAACTGCAACGTATGTGTCGCTATTTGCGTTCCTTCGCCTACGAGAACGTTAGAATTTAATTACCTTCTCCGACAGCAACTCTTCGGCACGCTGCATCTCCTGTACGTATTCGCGTAATTGCGTTTTCATCCGTTCCACTTCCTGCTGCGAATCCTTAAGTTGCCGCTTCGTTAGCGTCAGCTCGGCCAGCGCGTCCGTTAGCTCGTTCGACAGGCGTCTGATTATGGGAATGTGGCCCGGGTGGAATATGGAATCAAAATCGAGGAGCAAATGGAGTCTGTGTTAGGGGGGCTGTGTGGCATAAAGCATTTCATTGGGGATTTATTGTAGAAAGTGAGGAGATAACGAAACCATGAACAGCAAGAAGTATGAAGACAAAAGACCGGACATAATCTAGGTTATCTCAGAACCGACACACATCACATCCACATTATCGCCAGCAACTATATAAAAAGCAATAAAGAGCGGGACCTAAAGCTTCAATTGATTTCGCTACAAAGCAGCTAATGTTATAAATTGCATTTTTTTTTGCAGTAATCCTTTCGAAAATTGGGTTTCCTTCTTTTATGTAACTTTAACAATTAATTTAAAACTAAAATATCGATTAAACAAATAATTTTTTTATAAAACACAAAAATGGTGCAAATAGAAACACTTCAGACAAACGGTCGAAGCGTTACGCCTATTAGCGAAGACACTCACCCATTCTCTGTCGAAGCGTTATCGTTTTTGCGCTTCAACGTCGCCATCTGCTTTTTAAGCGTGTCGGTTTCGGTGGAAACGCTTCGCAGTGTGCTTTCCTTGTGGATGTTGTCCGAGCTAACGTTGCTGCGAAGAAACAAACAGTTGCAAAGGGATTAAAACACGTGTTCGTATTCAAATAAAGAAAATTGTTGAAAAATAAATCTATTAAATGAAAATCTGCTTTATAGTGTCAAGAAAACTTATATGAATTATCAAGTGTATTAAACAGGTTCTGAAAAAGGAAAAATAATTTCCAATACGCTCTTTTCCACGAGATTTGAATAAAACAGTTTATAGACTTACATTGTAAAAAAAAGAATACTTAATATACTTAACAAAGATTTGCTTGTAAACGTAATTAAAATATGAAATAAACAGTTAAAAATCTTTTCACCATTATTTAATGCATAATGCTCCTCTCTACTCTCCTAATGCTCGCCTTCTGCTACAATCTCAGCATAACAGTAAAAAAGGCTCCTGATCGTGTAGAAGCAGCAAGAACAAAATGCTAGAATTCCACTTTACTTTTACTCTCCATCATGTCTGTCGTGGGTCTTTCAATCATTTTCATAGCCTTTTTTTGCAGCTACTTTTTAATGGTTCATCTCCGCATCTTTCTCGTCTTGTGTCTGGTTGTCTGTCTAGACATCCTCCTTGAACATGAGAATTGTTCCATCTTTTCAACACCTCAGAATTGCTCATTTCATACACTCTCTCACCTACCAGCCATGCTGGCAATGGTTTCAGCATAAATTCCTTTTCTCTCTTTCTCATCGTCTGCTCGCTTTTGCACCGTCTTTCACAATAAGCCGCGCTCAGCGACGCTGGAACAAACTCCGAGAGCCGGTCCGAGGGATGACGTTTACAACCAGCCAAACAACAGCGCGGCGTGTGTCTGGTGTGGATGATCGTTTCGCAGCGCTAGACCACGATCTCAGTCTCGCTGTGTCTTGCGTCGGTAACGATCGTGTTTCGTGTTTGCTTCCTGCGGAGCACTTGAGTTGTCCGTGCTCAAGTGGTAAAGCAACGTACGTTTGTTCCCTCGGAGGTCATGCTGCGCAAACTCGGGCTAGAAATTCACAACCTACGTCGCAATCAAGCGTTGAGCAATTCGACAACCACCACAAGAAACAGAAAAGGATTTCGTGTAACGCTTCTGTAGAACAAAGAACAACATCGAGGCGCATTCTATCGAAACGCCTTACAAAACGGTTAGCAAGATCATGCGGTTATCCTTAAACAGGTTTTCCACACCTTCCACAGTGGAAGGGTAGAAGCAGCACGGCTCATCAGCGGTGGTGGTAGTGGTGGTGATTCCTCCTTTCGGATCAATACCCAAGGAATCATCGGTGCGGTGTTCGGTGTAAAGTCTAGCGTGGCCCGTCGTCGATCACATTGTGAGCGGTTGGTCTATGTGTACCGGTGTGTGTTTTTGTTCTTTCAAGATTCAACACCACCACTACCAGCATTGAATGTGTGTGTGTGTGTAGGTCGATCCTAACTGTCCGCGGAAGGCAACCGTAAACGTGCAGTGCTTAAGATTCCGTTTCATTCAACTTGCTGTGCGTGATCAACGGTGCTTCTTCTTGGTGGCTGAGCGTTAAGGTGATCGCAAGTGTTTGCGTTTAAAAATAGAAGTGACGGAAAAAGTGCCAATCATTCATATGGAGTAAACGAAGAAACATAAATCCTATGAATGGAAATTCCTGCTAAAAGAATTAGTTAACCCCGCCAACAGTGATATTGAAAGAGATTGTGATTAGATACTAAAAATCGTCAAGGAGTAACACTTCATCTAGCAAAGCCAACAAACCAACGCAGCGCAGTAGTGTGTCGGTGCTTCTTTTGCATGTTTAATGTGTTATAATAAATACGTAAGTTTACACCGGTTTGTTCTAAAAACCATCTTTTGAAGTTAATTTAAAAAAAATATTCTAAGAGGGTTCGTCGCTTTATTCTCTAGGCAAGTCTTTTGCTTATTTGTCCCACTAGTTGATGTTGAGGACCAACATTTGTGACAGATCAAATAAAAAATATCTACCAAAGGGTTCGTCGCCTTTGAGCTTTAAGTCTTTTGATTATTAGTGACGTTGGTGAATCTTCTCACATAAGTAAGAAATTATGACTCACAGCTCAGCAGTCATTCTGCACTTGCAAACAAGCGTGAGCTTTAAAACGAAGCATTGCCGGTTGCCAACTAATAAATAGCCAGACGTGTTCGCGTTATTGCTGGCCGCGTCATTCTAACACACCTCCGGAAACGAGCCATGGCTCTCGCACAAACAAACCAACGGTTCAAAGACCCAAAGAAGGGACTCATCAAACACAACGTCCACCGACAGACAGGCGACAGCAAATAATAAACCCCTTTTTTACGCCATCCATACTGCTGTACCTGTGCCGTACATGCAGCTCAAGCAAACGCTAGAACGGACGACTGTAATGTTCCACTTGACACTTCAAATTGTTCCTAATGGAGAGGAATTTCCAGTGAAGCGATAATGCCGGTCCGGTTTGGGATTGCCGCTGTCAGTAAAATCAGATGGAATTGATTAGCATACATTATCACCTCGCCTGTCCAGCGTGTGTTTCTTTCGCAACTCAATCACTGCTAAATGCTTTCGCTCTTGGAGACGATTTGTACTGTCCGGCAGGTGACAAAGTGCTACCATTAAAAAAGGGAAACATACTATAGAACTGTGTTTCTAACTCCTTCCATACCGTTTCGAAAAGAAATGAGAGTGATTAGAGACGTTTAAATGCTTCTACGATTGCAAACGATGAAAATAAAAGGATGCTCTCGATACACTTCTCACGTCACTTTCCAAATCGACATAATTACTTTCATCTGCCCATCGATACCTTTAGCTGATTCGTGTCAAAACCGATTAGCCACCATAAGCGTTCTGCACGAACTGCAGCCGAATGTACCAAACGAAACATTCGAAAATGAAACTCGAACACTTGCAAAATTGTTAAATGCAGCTTGTGCAAGCCATTTTCACTCTTCAGACACGTGCTTCGCGCAAGAAGCTGGGGATGCTCTTAACGATCGAACTATGTTCGAATCTTACGCCGCTGGTTTCGAGATTAAAATGATGAAAATTTTAAGACACACGCATTGAGAAAGCTTGAACGATTGTGCTGTGTTCGATGTGTGGGCTCCGTATGGAGGTACACGTGCGCTGGTATTGCATACATCTTCGAGCAATGCAACACTTGTTAATGAGATGCCCAACAAACTGAACAAAACAAACAACATTGCACCATCCTCAGCCACCTCAATCAACCTTCCTTCTTACCCCAACAAACGAGGGCGATCTTAGAAATTGTTCATTATGAAGAACGAGCCGGCTACCACATGCAATGCAGAAACGCGCCTCAAGAGAAAGAGCGCGAGCGCTTGGTGGTGTGCAAAACGAATTTAATTTCTATTTCACTTAGGCCGTGATCATCATCCAACACGCCACGCCAGAGAGTTGCCTGCTAATGATGCATGTGCGCGCGTTTCGTTTCATTTCATTTTCCTTTCGATGCAGAGAGTTAAATCGTCAAACCAAAAAGGGCCGATTGGTTAATACTAGTAGTACACTTGGAGCATTAATTGAATGGCTGTCGAATTGTTGGGCACATTAAACATGCCCATAAAACATAATGCAACCCGTGAACAGGCTGTTAAGAGAAGGAAAACGGAAGGGAATCGATCAACATTGTTCAAAGCATAACTTTAATTAAGTATGATTACTATGCTGCTTAAAATTATAGCAACAACATTTATAGCAGTGCAAGTGAAGCGTTTTTTGGGAATAAGTAAATCTACCGTATATCTCCGATAATTGAATACTTAACGTTTTCAGTAAGAAATGAAGTAATCTAAATTCGACCTAGAACCTCCTCAGCACTCGTCCAGCTCCTCAATATGCTCAGTAAGTCAGCAGCTTTATAGCAGATTAAAAATGTCGCTTTCATATTAGGTAAGTCTTAGTTGAGGACTCATTTCAAGTGAGCCACGACGGCATGAGATGGTTGATCGACCGTGAACCTCGTCCATGTCCTCGAGAATAAAACTTTCTCACTCAGCTTACTCATCACTCAAAGTAGTGTGGCAATAGTTCATCCTTTCGCCTTGAACTACTCATTCCAGAGGGGGGAAACCAACCGTCCAACTGTCCTTCAGGGTTTATTTACAATATCTTTTTTGAAAGCATGTTAGGTACAAGGACATATCGATAACATAAAAAAACACAAAATAGCTGCAACTCTAACCTTCATAATTTTAAGTTTCGTTTTGACGACACATTGGATGCAAATTGAGTGAAACTACCACACTTGAAGCCTAGTATACGACTAGTAAATATTGCATAAAACGGTATGTCACTTGAATGTCAGGTATAGGGGCGAAATGCCCTTGTACAAAGTATAAACGACCGTGGAAGTCACTTGACACGTAGAGTTTGTCATCACGAACTTTCTCGTAGATCTACTAGGCATAGAGACCTAATAACTAAACGTGAAAAAAAAACCTTAGTAAACACGTCAGGAAAGTGCAGTTATTGTTGCTGTGAAGGTGATTTCTTTTCCCCAATATCCAACCAACAAAACCCTCCGTTACGTTTATCCCTCACACCAAGGGCCTTGTTGAATGGCGTCCTCAGCTAGTGAAGAAGGCACACGACTTGCATGCATAATTACTATCACACATTCACTGTCATTGCCTCGCACGGCGTGGCGTGTAAGCAGTTAAGGTCATCAAATACACCGTCGTTCCGTCCTACAGCCCATCATGGATTTTCCTGGCGCAATTTCATCCCACCCAACTACCGATAGCGAGTATTAGCTCACAGAAATGTAATGTCGTTTTTCTATCAATATTCCTTTGCTCGGTAGCACTTCGTGCGCTAATCGCTGACGATCGATAGAAATTAAAGTCAACCTCCATAACCAAACGGATGTACGGATGAAGCAAAGAAAATGTATCTTCCGTTTTTTTTTTTCTATGGTTCGATTTTTCATTCGACCAAGCCAGACATTCCATTACAAACGCTTCTTCTTGCCCAAAATTTTCCCACTTTACTCTTTTCTCACCCTGCCTGATTTCGTAACGTCATTTTGCCGGCGAGCAAAAGCAAATTGTCTGACGTCGAAAATCGTTTTCGGAACGAGTCGATGATGGACGACGGTTCCGACCTGAGACGGTCTTACACCCGTGGCCTTACCGGCGGCCTTACAATATCCTCCTCAAAAACGAGTAAGAAAAAAAAAAGGAAATTGACCGATCTTCATCGAACCACAATGAAGTCTTGTGCTCGTACCGAGCTACAAAACCTCATCACTCATTGACAGGCGGATACGGCTTTATGCAATGCTGCAGCAGCCGTGGTGTTGCAAAAATGGAACCAACAACGGAAGAGACCAGCATCGCCAAATCAGGGTAACAAGAGACGGCCAGCAGGCACGAGACAAGACCGCAATAGATCATCGCAATTCGGAAGGAATTGAGTCTACCGAGACTCACCGAGTCTTGCTACTCGGGCTGATTGAAATAAGCAGCGCCTTTACAACGCCGTGTTTAAATCTCCTATAAACCATCCGCTTCAACCGATCTTAGGTATGATCTCCTTGCATTAGAAAGAAGACCACGCTCGTCACAGCTTGTCGTCTTTTCACTCTCCGTCTGCTAACTGTCTCACAGACAAAAACCGATCGAGTTATGAGTTCGTTTTCAACGAGAACCGGTTTTCGGTTACATTATATGCCCCGCTTCCTGCTCCGACGACCCGGTTTCCACTGGTACCCCAATGCTCGTGTCGACAATAGAGCATCATCAAGCATAGTTACAATTCGAATGTTTTGAACCGAAGAAATGTACCGTACCGAACCAAGAGAACGCAGAGAATGTCAGAGTGCAGCATGAAAGTCAACAAAGCCCCCAAATAGTGCAACGCTCAGTCGTGATCAAGTGATCATATTCCTCCTTCTTACGTATTCAAATGATGATCTTTCACTGTAAAGAATTTAAAATTTAAATTAAAATAGACTTTTATCGACACTGTAAGTATGTCAGTGAAAGAATCCGCTGCATAGAATCGATGCCCATTAGCATAAGAATCGATCGATCGATCGCTACCGACAATGCATGCCAACAACGCCCATTATCGTAAAGGGTTCGTCGCTTGCCCCATCCGGTGGTGCAGTCTTTCGTTTTGTTTAGCTCCTATCGGTGCAAATCCGCTGTGCACATGCACAAGATTTGCTGTTAATCGTACTGCACACACACACACACAAACACGTCGCATTTCCTTCTGCCCAATGCCCTTTCTCCAGCGATCGTCTCATGCTCACATTCGTGCTCACAATTTTTCTTGCGCGTCGGTTTGCGGCCGTTATGTAATTGCACAAAACTGGCAGGCAGTGTGTTTGTTCCCGGGAGGTCGATTGGCATATATATGTGCCACCGAAACGAAACTTGTTTTCGAAAGCCCCCTCAACAGCAGCGCGGATCACCGCTTTTGTGGACCGCTTTTCTTCCCCTTTCAGTGACATTTTACTCTTTCTCGCCTGCTTTGTCAATGCACTTTGCATGCAGTTTTTAAGTTGTTTCTGTGTTAGTTTTAAAAACAAACACCTTTAGAGCGATTCTCCTAACGCCCTTACCAGTGTGCTAACGTAATTTCCTAACACTTCATTACAGTTTCTTCTCCATGACTTTGATACGAAAGTCCAAACTACACCCAATGTTGCAAATTCCACCTACTCCCGTTTGCTTCCCGTCCGAAGGCACCGATTGGGCGAGTGCATATGAACGATGAAAGTCGCCTGTGAGGGTTTTGCCTAGGCTCAATCCAGACGTTAGCCCACTCCGGGAAATGGTTTTATGGGGTTGGCCTCATGGCTGTAGGAGGAAACTAGGTGAGCAACATCCCGCACGGCACACAGCTGGATGTGTAGAAACCAGTACGGATTATCATTGTATCCGCCGTGGTAAATTATCGATTACTGGAGGCTTAAGAGGCCTCCCTAACGGGGGGGAGTTAAATAATCGCTTGCCTATTGCTGCTAACCGCATCGCAGGTGGAAACAGGTATGAAATCAAATATGTACACAACTGTGCTTTTTCTCCTACTTGCTTGGTTTATACTTCCTCCGTGTGTGTTCCATTTTTCACCACACAAACAATTTTTTTTCATATTTTGATCGTTTGAGGGAATTTTCAAATTTATTGCCCAATAAGAGCTTTCACACAAGGCTGGCGATCCATTCGTGCCTTGAATTTGCTGTTTGACCTCCCTTCTACTGAGCTATGACCGAAGAGACTTTACCTCTTTAAATTATAAATGAAGAACTAAAGCGAACCGACAGACAAAATAACGAATCGCTTCCATGTTCTTCAAACAGGGACATGGGAAAAACATGGGACATTGAAGTAAAGAATAGTTCCTTCCGGCCGGCCATCATTTACACAGTGATGGTACCGAAGCTCCATGTACCTTCACTTTGTCTCATTTACTCCTCCGCTAATTCTATCCCACCCGCATCTACCCCTCCGCAACCCGTTTCCGTACAGGGTCATATTGCAAATTCAAATGAGACGCGGCTGCACGACTAAACGAGCAAACACAATTTCCCATCAGTCACTCGCGTGACATACCAATCCATTGCCAAGCCCATTGTCTAGCGCCGCTACAAGGGCCCCTGCAAAATGTCACAGGTTAGACACCGAGGGCCTACGAACGAACCGGAAAAAAAAGGAAAAGTGTTTTTCACCCTTCACGGCGAGACCGACAGACGATTACCTCATTTGCAGACGACAATTTGACATTCGCTTCGACAGTGTTACTGGCGTAAATCAAACAAAACGAAACGGAGACGAAACCACTACGAAACGATGCGGGAAGGAAGACAATCAATTCATCCGGAACGGTCCACGCGAAACACACCTACAACCACCATCGATTAAAGTGAGAGTTCTAACGTGACGCTACGGAATTGTTGTAATTGTGTAATTTCCATTGACACATACCAGGCGCCCAACTCGCGGGGAAAGTAGATACTGGAAGTTGATATAAATTTCACTCCGTTTCAAATAATGTTTGATTAATAATAACGAACACCAGAAACATCCACTTGCATAACCAAAAAGCCAACCCAGTTACAGTTGGTAAGGAAACGAAACAATAAGTGAAAAATCCGCAAACCAGAAAAACATCAGCAGGCAGCTGACCACCGGATCTAATATCGTGCTGGTCGGATGGATCTTACAGTACGTTCGCATGTCCACGCTCGTGTACATAATTTGCGGTTTTTAATAACGATTTTAAGCTTGTGACCACCGAGCGCGATATTAACGCTTGGCAGCCGAACGCCGAAAGCTGTTAGTGTTGGTTGATTGATGTGGTTTTGTTCGAACCGATCTACATTGCTTCCCGTGATAGCTGACATAGCTCTTCTTACGTTGGACAAGACTTTACAGTTTGGGTCCGCAATAATATCAGTGACGAATAGATGCCTGAGGACATCACAAGTTAGGGTAGAATTTCAAATTAAATGAACGATCTCCCTTGGTTGGTTTTGAATTGGATAGGGCTCATCCCTCCATAATATATTCTACTCCTCTCCAATTTTGTTTGTGTTTTGTTTATAGAGGCTTTATTAGGCGACTTGTTTATAGAGGCAGGACCGGAGTTCAAATCCCATCCAGACCGCCTCCCCGTACGTAGGGCTGACTACTTTACTACGGATAAAATCAAGTCACAGAAAGCCAAAAATGGCAGGCAAAAACCTCTCGAGGTTGTAGTGCAAATAAAGAAGAAAAATAGAAGCTTTAAGTCTTCAGACTTCCTCTTCTTATATTGTCTGGCGTGTCAGAGTGTAGAAGTTGAGGTTTTGAAGAATTGGAGTACGTCAAACAATCGATTACAAGGTGCTGGAATCAGATGATTACACCACCAGAATTGCAAAATGGAAAGATAGATTTCTCCATTAGGTATCCATTAGGAAGAAGACAAGATATGTCTTAGGGCTGATAGAGACTTTGATCACACTCATAACCATATTTTGCTTACAACTTTAAATTGAAAACAAAATTACTACAGAAGCATTAACAATTGTGAAACAACATTTCCACTACCAACTTCTCACGAAGCCATCGAAATTGTGTCACGATCGTCGTACAATAAATCTCATTAAAAGTCGCAGTGCCTCGAAACAGCTTTCCACGCCGACAGCATCAAAACCCGTAATTGTAGCATTAGCTAATTTGCATATTTTTTCTTTAATTGTTTCCACGCTTACAGTCCGCCGACTATGCCAGTGGTGGTGAAGCAGGTCTTGGAGGGGTGTCTTACTATTAACACAGAAATAACACAGAGGCTAATTTTATCGTCGTAACTCCGATCCACACCAAGGCCGTTTGCGATGTGAACCGACAGTCCGTTCTATTTCTTGTGCACTTTAAATGTAGGTAGTGGAGATTAACACACTCCAGTTGAGAAGTTCCATAATCAATACCGTTGGTCAAATTCAATGATGGACCATGTAAGGGGGAATCTTGGAAGCCGATCAATAATTGTGCTTTTTTAAAAGGCCCACCGCACGTGCCAACTCTACCAGATATTGTTTATTTCGGGAACGAGAAGAAAAACTAGCTCGAGCTAGCTCCAGATTTAGTTTAAAATCTCTCTGGAACAAACAAAGTCTTAACCACATTAACTTGGTTTCGTTTCCATCTCAGCTATAAAGAAGAAAAACTAATCTCTGCACAACTAAAGCCCCTTGCATCAGTAGCGACTAATCATCGCGGGAACATTTGCCACTACTCAGCTACCAGTAGCACCAAAATCGCATCACTCCGCAATGGCACACGGCCCCGACCATCTTTATCTGCCTGCGCAATGATGATGACAATAATTTCGAAATTAATAGCACCACCAACGAGCCGGCCGATTGCGCAACCTTTATCACCTCCTTTTCTCGCTCGCTTTACTACTGCCCCAACACGCCTCGACAGACCTCGGACAATTGGTGCCAAGATTTGTAGGTCATCATCTCGGGGCAGCCCCCTCATCGGGCAGCCGATCGGGTTGGAAATCGATGTATCATGGGATTGGGTTGTTTGGAAGATTCCTTGTTTTTGTGAGCGCTCTGCATGTCACACACGCCTGTCCGTGTGTCTAGCCGAATCCCGCAACATGTTACTTCACCCGGTTCACCGATCAGCAGCAGCAGCAGCAGCCACCATCGTCGATTGTTGTTTGGGTTGTGATCGACCACGGCGATCGTAAGTGTTGTCTTTCTTTACTGCGGGGCTATAAAAACATGCATAAAGCGGCGTTCGTTGTTAGATGCGCTGCCACTCAAAAAACCCCCCTCAAAGGTACTCGAACAAGATCGAACGATTTGATCTCTCCGGGCGCCCTATCCGTCCGGGCACGCCGAGATAGTCTATCGGTGGTGTAGTTTCCCTTTGCGGTTTAGAGTTATGTAACAATTGAAAAAAAAACACACACACAACAACGCCACCATATTCCCGAAGCTGGGAATAGAAAATCTTTCCCTGCCATGGAAGGTGTAACGATGGTCAACGCGTTGAACCTAAAGAAAACCTTCGCTTTCATACTGACGCCTTTGCTACGTACGTCCGTATGATTGAAACCCCATTAGTCTGCAATTACAACTTCCGGCATCGGGAAGCAGATTTCAATTTTTGGACTATACTTCTCGACGAAATACGCATAAACGCCATTGATAAGAGCCAAAGTAAAAAAAAAAAACAAGTCTTAACCCTACTAAACCGTTAGCAAACGCAATCCATCCTTTCTTTACGTCATCGCAGGGTGTTGCCACGCAGGCTGCAATCAACTTGTCACCATTCGAATTCAAAAATCATTATTAGTAGCTAACGGATCGTGTCAATGTTACCTCAGTTCCTGCGCTAACCATCGTCATTAAGCTCAGATGAGTACACCCTACACAAGGCTAGAGCCTTTCTTCGCACAAACAATGACAACGTTGTTAGTCCGTGTACAACAACGGAACGGTTAAAGACGTGCCACGGAACCATTACCGATCATCACACCGTCACAGCTGTCTAATCTGGTGTTTGCGATGCAGTTTGGATTTCCTTCTTTTTTGTCAAGTCGATCTAAAACAAATAGGAGAGTTGGATTAAAACATTTAAATACTAAAATTGCTATGCAAAAGTAAGACAATTATTAGCGCGATCCGTGATTTAAAAAAAACGCGTCCATCATTTATTTATGACTTCCTCCACGATCGTCCGGTTTCAGTCGATCGAACACCGAGACAAAACCTGCATGACCGGGTGAGTGACAGACAGTTTAACGGCTTCCGAACCGGTGGCCTTGAACATGTCGCTTTACTACCGGCAATAAACGATACGTTTGCCTCCACTTTCATCGACCAGCGAGTGGTTTCGTGAACCACTGAACACTCCAAAAGCTTCACCAAACTGCCGACGATACGTCACAGGCGCAGCATTGCATAATATCTGGAGCAGTAGATATGACAAGCGTACAAAATGCCACCACGCTGTACCAAGCGAGAGGGTTAAATCATTGCTGGGAAGCGGAGGATTTAACAACGGCAACCAAAATGAAAAACGCAAACGAATTCGCGATTACGCAGCATCCGTGCGAGGGGTGTGATTTTTCATTTTTGAGTGCATCTGGAACCCGCAACTAGGAAACGGGGGCGAATGGAACATGAAATGTAGGTCACCGAAATGGCACGGGCCAGTGTATTGAGCAATGGTTCACAACCCTGGCTTTCGGCACCAAAACATTCACTTTCACGCACGCGAGGCACACACAGAGGCAAAGCTTGCGGTCACTCATTAAAAACCGGTATTTAAAAGACTGCTGCTTGGGCTGGTGAACCAACAGCCTAACAAAAAATCAGATCAACAGATGTTTGCTTTGTGTGTGCCGGTGGTCAAGCCTTTTATGGATCGCTCCTGCCTGGCGGGACACCCATAACCGAACGCCGATAGCGGAGCGTCAAGATGCATGCTGAGCGCCACCCCTGCTGCTGCTGCTGCTGCTCGGATGGTCCCGAAGAGATGGAAATTTATTCATTATCACCCGGAACGGTCAATCGACCGCCGGGGCAATCATCAAAACATTAGCAGAAAATGAACATCCAAAAATCACCAAATAGATGCTGATGGCGAGCCGTCAAGCACGGTGAAACGTCTTATCTGCTTGGAGACATGCGAATTACAACCATCGGTTGGCGCTACTGGCTGATAGGCGTATGAAGTTTGCTTTGCAGATGTGGTGACTTTGTCCACCTTGTAACAATCGACTATCTACACGTGTTAATTAGTGTCTAGCAGAGATCTAACACCGCGAGCCTAAACACTACCAGAGTTTAGAGGTTCAAATTTCCATGACTATAGCGCACAAGCTAACCTGAGCCTCGTCCAATGCTTTAAAAATCAGTGGACTATTGGCATAAAGCTTCGGCTTAACATAATCTCATAAGAAAAGGTCGATCTGGGCATTAAATCACACGGTCTTGGTGACCGTCAGACATCTTTGATTCGGTAGAATATCATCGAGGGTGATTGCTGAACATCCTCAATCGTTTTCAAAGAAACAGAAGCCGATGAAGTCTCACTCCCAAAATTCGAGATACATTTTCACTTGGTGGACTTCATGTGGATTGGACTTGTCCAATATTTTACAAGCCTTCTTATTGGTATGCTCGTCGATCAAGACAATGCTATCTCGTGGATTAAGAAACTTTAAACACAATAGCGGTCATTCCGATGCCACGAACTATCTGGGTCTATTGAAAATTGTATGGGTGCATATCAGTATCTTGATCCCGAATTCGTCTAGTTGTATTCAGCGATAGAGTTCCTAGAGCCGCGGACACTCCTGCATGCATAGTAATTCAATTATCTCACATTCTCCCTCTCCACAGCACTGTGATGAGGCATGCATCCGTATGGATGTGTATCCTGCTGACATTCTACAACCTGCAAGCGACATCACTGGCGGCCATCGTACCACCGCCATGGAGCGATCCGAACAAAAACCCGTGCGCGGCGCAACCGGGCGGCTGGCAGCTGCTGTACTGGCCACCGCTCAAACGATGCTTTAAAATATTCCAGCTCGGTTATCCGTGTCCCGACACGATGGAGCTCAGCCCGGTTGGGGCCGGTTCGACGGGGCTCGGTTCGACGGCCGAATGCCGATGTCCGCCGGGAACTGCCCAGTCACCGCTAACCAAGAAATGCCACAAACTCTTCGAGCGGGGTCCGTGCGAGTTTGGCCAGTACTTTGCACCGATCGCCGACCCGGCCGGAAGGAGTGCCATGTAAGGACATTGCGCTTCGGCTTGCATTAAGTTTCTTCAACTTTGATCATCTCTGATGCAAATTTTTCAGACCAAAACAACGCTGGGGTGTCTGCAAATCGACGGAGATCTGTGACAGCGGTATGATCTACTGGCCACAGGACAACAAATGCTACCAGATACACACCAAAGGCCCTTGCCCCAAGGGAAAGCTCATCAGTTTAGATAACAACGGGATCGCACGGTGCAAGGTGAGAAGCTGTCCGCTTACAAACCCACCCTCCCTTTACGCTACTACAATAACCTATCGACACTCCACCCTACAGTGCGAAAACGAGGGCGACCTTAGCAACTACTTTCACGAGGACACCGAAACTTGCCATGAGTTCTTCACCAAAGGACCCTGCCTCGGTACGGGCGAACTGTTTCTTCCCTCGCGAAAGTGTGCCTGCCACGAGCGGCTACCGCACTACCACAACGAAACAAACCAGTGCTACGAGCTTGATACCATTGGACCCTGCCCGTTTGGGCATACGTTCATCGTGGCGGACAGCAAACGCCAAACGGATGGAGCTAGCGGCGGCATGAAAGCGGAATGTCGCTGCAAGGATGGATACGTCCAGTGGAAGGATGGCTACTGCTACAAGCTCTACACGCAAGGACCGTGCGAGTTCGGTTCGTTCGTCACGGACACCAACGTTTGCTCGATCAATCCGTGCGAAAAGGGACGGCTGTACTTCCCGCAGGAGAAAACATGCTACCGAATCGGTTCCCAGGGACCGTGCAGCTTGCATCAGGTGGTCATATTTGACTTTACCTCACGCCCATCGCTGGACGGCATCTCGTACAACGGTATGTGCGGGTGCTCGGGTGTGATCTCCAATCTCGACCAGTCCTGCACGGATGAAGCGGACCAGGTGCCGCAAAGTGCGTGTGACAGTACGCCCGACATGGTTGAGGTTAACCGGCAGTGCTACAAACTGTACACCCGCGGGCCATGCGGACCGGGCCAGTGGCTGGAACCGAAGAAGATACCGACCCGCATACGGTCGGCGGCTTGTGTGTGCCGGCCGGGCTACACACCGTACGACCAACCGCTCGCCAACGGAGTGATTGGCTGTCAGGCGCCCAGTGTTGGGATTGCGAGGTACTTAAACCAACGGCGTCATCTACACTCGCGAGCTCCTGGCAATCTTACCCTTCCTTTATCCTAACGGTCCAACCCTTTCGGCATCCCATTCCGCACCTTACAGCCTAACCGGAGACACGCACTGCCTAACTCCACACATCCTTCGTCTCGCTTGTAGATCAACGCAACGCTTATCTAGCTGTACAAACATGTGTCTAACATCTATTATCATCATCATTTTTTTGTCTGCTTCTATCTCTTCACATCTCTCGCCCAATCCATTCCATGGAAAGATGGTTCATGAGCTTGCTAGGCTTTGGAACATCCGACCCGGACGAATACTGAACATCAACCAGGAGACGGTACACGCAAACGCAACGAGCAGGCAGTCTCTCTATGTACGGCTTTTCCCATCTTCAGTCATACATACAGCACCAAGTCACGAACAGAACGCACGCATATGCACCAACTTAAGCCTTACATAGTTATACCAAATGCACATTTCCCACGACTCACTCGCCTTACAACACGTGCTTCACCACCATCTTTGAATTTCATCGCTTAAGATCGCTTCGAATTTGATCCAAACCAGTGTGCCATAGGACAACAAGATGGACAAATCGATTACCTTGGATCGTCTCTGTGTAAATCAAACAGAACATTGCGCAATAAATCAAAGGTAAAAATTGCAAAATTACTCTCATTTCATCAGTTTGTTGAGCAAGGCTAAAATTTCTTTTTCTTGAAACTACAATACATCCCCACACCTATTAAAGAAGGAAACAATGCGTAGAATAAGAGTAATCGTTTCTTAATTAGACTGAATAGTACGTAAGAAAGTGTGTAGAAAGACATATGGTACTTCAAATAAAGAATTAAATAAAAAATAATTGCGTGTACTCACTCAAGCTTCCGCTGCATCCTATCGATCGTAGCCTGAAGATCTTTCCGCTTCGCCTTCAGGTCGGACAGTTCCGCTTCGATCGCGTACAAACTTTCCGTCTTCTTGTCCAGGTCAACCTAAGAAAAGAACCGATGCGCGATGCGTACATTAAAGCGGTGGACTATTTTTTTCCGCCGCTGTTTCTGTTGGTTCCTACCAAAAGTTTGTCCTTCTCTCGTACAAGCGCTCCATTCGAAGCCTTCAGAACACTGATCTCGGCCTTCAGCTTGCCAACCTCCTGCTGAGCATCCTCGGCGTTGCTGCCGGCGTGCAGTAGCTTGCTCTCTGTCGTACCTAGCTGCGTTTCGGTGCAGAGTAGACGATTTTGATACTGCATTAGGGCAGTTTCGGCTTGCTCTTGCAGGATTCTGAAAGTACAAATAGTACAAATTATTAATCGACAACATGCTGCCGAATGCACACGGTTGGCACTTACTTCAGATGAGAGTAGGAAAGTTTCAGCTGACTGTAGCTCTCCTCCAGCTCCTTCACGCGGCTCTGCAGTTCCCGGTTTTCTTCCTTCAGCAGCTTCACATTCATCTTGCTGGCCGATAGCCCACCGTGCAGTTCACGCTTTTCCGCTTCCAGCTTCGCCATCTGTCCGGCGTACTCAGCCATCGCATTGTCGTGCTTGGTCTGCTCGCTCTGCTGACTGCGGGTGGACAGTTTTAGCTTCTCGCGCAAAGCATCCCGTTCCTGTTCCAGCTGCCGGATCTCACCCTTCGCCACATCCCGCTCCCGCTCGATCCGATGAATGGCCGCCTGCACGGAAAGCGACGATTGGACGGAACCGTTCGAATCTGCCGTCCTTAACCTTCCCGCCCCGGAACTGGCCGTTGTAGTGGGTCGAGGGTTTAGCTTTCGCTGCGTGTGAAGCTCACTCTTCAGGTCCGCCAGTTCGTGGTCCTTTTCTAAGCTTTCACGCTTCAGTTGCGTCACAACGCTACGCTGACGTTCCGCGTCCGAACTATACCGATCGCGCTCTTCCTTCACGTGCTGCAGTTTCTCCTCCAGTTCGGTACATCGATACTGTAAGGAGTGTAGCTCAGCCTGACTCTCGGCGCTGCTAGACTTTGCGTGACGCGGATGATGTTGTGTTTGTTCGAGCGCGGAATACTTTTGCTTAAGTCGGGTGTATTTCGATTTCACTTTTTCAAAGTCCGCCAGAAGCGACTGTTCGCGATCCTTCCAGTCGTTCAGTTGCTTGTAAAGCTGACGCTTTTCTTCCACCGCATGTTTTAACGCATTTTGCAGCGTAGGATCCGCGGCACAGGCAGCAGCAGCAACAGATGAGGATGAGCCAGAGGTAGAACCGGACAAGTGATGGACTTTGTTTGCACCGGAGCACAGCTCCACGAGTGATTCTAGTTCCCGCACGCGCAACTGCGATTGCTGTAGCTTAACCTGGAGATCGGAGTTTTTGCGATCGCGCTCAAGAATATTCAGGTTTGCTTCCGACTCTACCTTCAGGGCGACATTTTCAAATTTACGCAAATCCTCCTCAAGCTGTTGATTCTTTTCCGACACGCGGGTAAGCTTGCGAGCAGTGCGTTCGTGTGATTCCTGTAGCTGGTGCAGCTCTTGCTTCAGCGATAACTTTTCCTGCTGCAGCGTAGCAACGTCATGCCCAAGCTCGTTAACATCACGATAGCAACAATCTTTAGCCAGTGCCGCAGCTGGACGTCCCCCAGCAAACAGTGCCCCGAGTCGCTGAATTTCCCTGTCGCGGGAATTTACCTACAACAAAACATGGAATTATAGCATTAAATGACTCATGGAAAACAAATGGGATTTTTGAAAAACAACAATAACGCCTAACTTCTACAAAGTTGCCGATAGACAAATGCAAAAAAGAAGGGACCGTAAATATATTCAATTAATCTTGACGACGGCGTCCCGTCCCTGCAGCTCAAAACTGCAACTGCATTCTACAACCCACCATTAGACCAGATTCTTTCATAATGCTACCCCTTATCAGCTGTTTACGATCCTATACAAAGCCCCTGAGTCGCTATTTATACAGCGAACCTCTCCTAACCGGCCGCCACTCAGAGTTAGTGCTTGGCTAGTTGCTTCTAAGTCCAGACATGTTTAGCTACAAACCTCTTACGTCCGAGCTGGCGCAAGCCGTCCAGGTCCCGGTCAACGGTCCACTAGTGGAGGTCCACCTGAACGACACGTCCGATCTGCCCAGGGGTGTCGAAAATCGCTCAACGCCACCGGCACACTGCGTACTCAATGAGCACTATCGACTGTCGGCTGAACGAATACGCAACCTTACCGTATACGAGGATGATTTGTGGATCGTAACCGCCCCAAAATGTGGAACCACATGGACGCAGGAAATGATGTGGCTGCTGGACAACGATCTCAACTATGAAAAGGCGTCCGCAATCAATCTTATCGACCGATCAATCTTCCTCGAGTAAGCTTCTTCTTCTCCCGTATCTACTCTGTCGGTGTGCACACAAAAAACCCTCTTCTCCATTTGCCAGATTCTGCACCTTGGTACCGTCGTACGAGCAGGACACCATTACGCTGGTGGAACGAATGGCACGACCACGGCACATCAAAAGCCATCTACCGATGGCACTGCTGCCGAGACAGCTGTGGACGATAAAGCCCCGGATCGTGTACTGTGCCCGCAACCCCAAGGATATGGTCACCAGCTTCTTCCATCACTATCGCCACATGCACGGATACGTCGGTACGCGGGAGACGTTCCTCGAGGCAATCCTGCAGGATGTCGTTATGTTTCAGCCCCAGATTCCTCACACGCTTGACTTTTGGAGCATACGCAACGAGCAGAACGTACTGTTCATACACTTTGAAGAGATGAAACGGGTAAGATATCAAGTGGGGATAATCGAATATGTTTACGCCATAATGCCTATCATTACAGAATATGGCGGAGGTACTTGAAAGGGCTTGCAAGTTTCTTGGAAAATCATACACACAGGCGCAACTCAAACGTCTCGAAGAACATCTTTCCTTCGATGTGATGAAGAGTAAGGGAGAGCTTCTATTGTCACAAGATAAATTATTACCAGTCATTCATGAACACGTTATCTTGTACGTTTTCTCCTCAGAAAATGATTCTGCCAACAACTCTATACTGCTAAAATTGATGAAGTCGATCTCCACCACAGAGGCAAAAGATAGTTTCCAGTGAGTATGCATACTGTCAATTAAGATCAATTAAGATCAACTGACAAGCAATTTTTAAATCATCTACTTTTAAACAGATTTATGAGAAAGGGACAGGTTGGATCCCACCGCGACGAACTCTCCGGCGAATATATTCAACGGCTTAACGCCTACATTGAAAAACACTTAAAAGGCAGCAGTTTTAAATTCATTGAATAAATAAAATAAAGACTTATTGTAAAACCCCTGAGCGTGGCTTCACAACCACAATAGAAAATAACCTTGCTTATGTTTGGACCTTCTTGGATCAAGGACACCCGGCATCTAAAGATTCTTCATTCCTTTACTGGTATTCGTGTGTTAGGTTTTTGCCAACAACTGCTACTCCGCCGATCGAGCAGTATTAGTTGTTCAGTCACAGTGATTGTCACGCCTCAAACTCTTCGAACACATGGTCACCGTCAAATCACTGGCTTCTAAGCTAGCCAAAGCGGTCAAGGCACCAATGCATGGACGCACGGTGGAGGTACATCTCACCGATACCAGCTATCACCAGCCGGAGAAACCTCTCGAAACCCCCAGGCAGAGCGCATCCACAACTTTACCGTGCACGATGACGATGTTTGGATACTGAGCTTCCCCAAGTGTGGGACCACCTGGACACAGGAGATGGTGTCCACGCCTCGCTCTGTCCGTGTGATATGCCTAAAAGGACTTTACGGGCTGGATCGTCCGGTGTCATTCTCATGACGTGACTAGCCAACCGGAGCCTGGCGAGTCAGGTTCGCTGCACAATGGTGAGATCATCGTGCAGCTCATAGAGCTCGTTATTGTAGCGGCCCCTCCATTGTCCTTCCACACATACGGGGCCAAAAATCCTTCTGAGCATCTTTCTCTCGAACGCGGCTAAGAGGGCTTCGTCAGTTTTGGACAGAGTCCATGTCTCAGAGGCCTACGTGCCTACTGGGACTATAAATGTTCTGTACAGTCCCAGCTTCGTCCGTCGCGACAGGTATTTAGAGTGGAGAAGTTTCCTCAGGCTGTAGTATGACCAGGATGATAGCCAGCACACCTTGCGCGTAACTCAACATCAACGTTGTTGTCGGTACTGACTTTTGTCCCCAGATAGGTGAAGTTAAGCTCGGAAGCGTACAGCCGTAATAAAGTGTCAAGTGCTAATTGAATTCACCATCACAGATTTTCGGCATTCGTGCTCAACTATTCGGGCGATACGATTGGGCAGCTGGAACAGGCAACTCGACCAAGGCACATTCACATTGCCACCTACCGATTGCCCTTGTGCCGAAGCAGATCTGGACAGTTCGACCGAAGCAAAGCATCCGAATCGATAATTTACCACCATTATCGCCACCTGCACGGATATCAAGGAACTATGCAAGATTTTCTCGATGCATTGCTGAGCGATCAGATCCTGTTCGGGTCACAGATTCCTCACACGCTAGATTTTTGGAACATTCGTCGTGAGATGAATATACTTTTCATCCATTTTGAGGAAATGATCCACACAAATCCACACAAAAACATTCTTCAATCCTGTAGAATTCGCTAAACTTGGCTTTTTTTTTTGACATTGGTGATATACTGCTAAGAGTTTGCAAATACTTCCAAAAATCTTACACCGATCAGCGATTGGCCGGGTTGGAAAATCATCTCTCCTTCGATGTTATGAAAAGTCAGAAGAAAATTTCATCTCATTACCTTTTGCGAAAATTTCATCTCATAAATAGCGCAATAGACGCTACTGAGTTACTTTAAATTAAGGTAAAAGTTAAGCAAAAGTGTTAAAAATTGTTGTAATAATAATTTATAATAATTATAAAAAATAATAATAATAATTATAGCAAAAAGTCTGAAAAAGATACAAATTAAAATTAAATCCTCGCCCACTTTCTGGCAACACTGGATCGGAATCCAGCAACTGGAACCGGAATGGTTCGCACGCACACAACGATACTTTAATCTGACGGTTACACCGAAAGCAGTGGATGGGAAAAACGGGTCAAAAACAAGAGACATACGCCCTCGTTGGCTATAAACCTGCTCGTATCATTCCCTTCGCTACCGTCAAGTGTACAAGATTCTTCGCCCGAAGTACGTCCGTCCGACAGTGTGATGGCATTCGAATACATCGATATAGAGGATCCCATCTTCAAGGCTACGTGCCGTGATCGTAACGAAGAAGACTACGTGCTAGTGCGATGCAACGATTACGCTACGGTCCCGATCAATCTGCCCGACTGGGCTCCGGAACCTGTCTGCCTTTCGACACGGTACGAGCGTATCGCACAAACGATCAAAAACATGGAGGTCCGGCCGGATGACGTTTGGATCGTAACGTACCCGAAAAGTGGAACCACCTGGACACAGGAGCTGATCTGGCTGGTCTGCAACGGGCTTGACTTCCAGACGGCGAAAGACGTTTCAATCGACGCACGGTTTCCCTTCATTGAGTATGACCCGCAACACTTGCCACCTCTGTCGATGCTTACTTTAAAAAACGATCCCCGTTTTCCCGTAGCTTATCCGGACTCCGTGATCTTCCAGAACCGTTTAATCCGCTGCGTGATGCACTGGAGATGCGTTCACCGCGCTTCATCAAATCCCATCTACCACCCGCCTTTCTCCCGAACGCTCTATGGACCGTGCAGCCGAAGCTTGTCTACGTACGCCGCAATCCGAAATCGGTCGCCGTCTCGTACTACCATCACTCCGTATCCCTGCACTGCTACAACGGAACGCTGGACCAGTTTGTACGTTCGATGATGAACGAGCTGGTTTACTATTCACCCTACCACAAGCATCTGATCGAGTACAGTGAGCTGCGCTATCCAAATATGCTTTCACTGTGCTTCGAAGACATGAAACGAGATCTGCCCGGTGCCATCCGACAAGTTTGTCAATTTTTTGATAAATCGTACACCGACGAACAGATTGGGCAGCTGGCGAACCATCTGGGTTTCGATCAAATGCGTCACAATGCGGCCGTCAATCGGCGGGAGTGGATCCAGTACAATCTGCAGCAAACCAATCGTACTGATAAACTGGACGATAACGACATGCAGTTCATACGGCGTGGTGAAGCGGACGGGTGGCGGAAGGAACTATCACCCGAACTGATCGAGGCCATCGATCGGTGGACGCTGGAGAAGGTCCCGAAGGATAGCAAATATGCGCCACTATTTTATTAAGTACCGGGGCGAAAGAGCATTTGCTTTGAAGCAAGGATCGAGCAATTGTAGCTAGTAGCACCAATGGGAAGATTAGCAAGTTTTTCGATAAAAAGGTAGCTTAATAGATTTTTCTTTAAATAAACTAATAGATAGAAATAAATCTGAACACATCCAATCCCAGCTTAGGATGAAAAAGCAGCCCGAAGTTGTCTGCAAAACAACGTCCAGCAATTAAAATATTAACCCTCACTGACCTACATATTCCATTTATCCTCAAATATAACCAACTGTTTCTATAGGTTCATTAAAAGAAACAACCACAATAAATACCATTACTTCCGTACTGATAAGACCGCAAGCAATGATGCAGTGTAATGCACTTGGCAAGCTTCTTATCGTGTGTATTGTTGGAAGAAAAAAATGAACGTAAAGCCAACTCTTATCACAAGAAGCTGCGGTTTGTTGACACCGTCTCCCACTTCCACTGGTCGGAGGAGGTTCAGCACTCCTTTCACTTGTGACCTTGTGGCAAACGTCAAGCATCAACGCATGTACGTCACTACGCAGGAAAACCACAACAGACCTTACCATTACAGAACCAACACTGGTGGTCAGCACGATAGAGAACACAAGTAACGAGTCTCAGAGATCTCAGTTTCCATCTGACCTTACATCTTCAAGCACAGTGAAGCAGCACCATGTCTAGCCCATTCACGATAACCGACATCGAGACGAATCTTTCCTGCCCGGGAGCTTCCTCCTTCGTGCAGATACAGCTTAACGATCTGGCCGACTATCCGCTGGCCAGCTCCCCACCAGCACCAGCGATCGTTCCCGCAAAGTTTCGCAACTATGCAGAGCAGGTGCGTAACTTCCAGGTGTACGAAGATGACGTGTGGATCGTGACGTATCCAAAGTGCGGTACCACCTGGACGCAGGAGATGGTCTGGTTGATCGACCATGACCTAGACTACGGAACGGCTCGCGACGTCAATCTCAACACTCGTTCAGTGTTTCTCGAGTAAGTGCAATTGGCGCCAATTGGCGTACACTGCGCTCGGGACACAACAAGTATTTTTATTTTTTTGTCCTTCCACTCACAGAATCGGTGCCATTGCGGACAAGATTCCGGTGGATACGGTTACCGCTGCCGCTAACCTGAAGCGCCCACGGCACATAAAATCTCATCTACCGCTCGCACTACTGCCCCGCCAGCTGTGGACCGTGCGACCGAAAGTGGTCTACGTGGCTAGAAATCCGAAAGATGTAGCCGTGTCGTACCTTCACCACTACCAGATGATTATGGGCTATCGCGGCACGAAGGAAGCCTTCCTGGATGGGTTGCTGGAGGATCGGGTGATGTTCTGTCCGCAGGTAAAGCATGCGCTTGCTTTTTGGACGTTAAAAACCGAACCAAACGTACTGTTTCTTACCTACGAAAGCATGCGAAGGGTAAGTGAACAAAGTTGTACAAACAGAGCGATGAGAGCTAACCACAACTATCGTCCCACAGGACCTAAGAAAGCTACTGCCACGAGTGGCCAAATTTTTCGGTAAATCATACACCGACCGTCAGCTTGATGAGCTAGCCGTACACTTATCGTTCGATGAAATGAAAAGTAGGTAGCGCTGAACGATACGAGAACTCATAAACCTAATCAGCGGATTTTCTTTGCAGAAAATCCATCGACCAACAACGACCAAATGGTACGCAGCGCGATGAAAATGAATGGCCGTGAAGGAGAACACTTTGAGTAAGTTATCTCGTTGTTAATTTCGATACCAAATGTCTTTAACGATCGCCTTCCTACAGATTTATGCGCAAAGGAATCGTTGGAGATTTCCGCAATGAGCTCACACCGGAGTACATAGAGAGATTTGATAGGTTCATCGAGCAGCAGCTGGCTGGAAGTGATTTTAAGTACGATTCGTAGTTGCGCAAATTCGATTAAAAAGCCAATAAATGTAACAAATAAAGGGGGAACCTTTTATCTGAATTATACACTGTGCATGTGTGTGTGTGCGTGTGTTGTAATACCTTCCACAGGCAACACGTGCGCTGCATTGCTTAAACCATGTCCAATTAATAGAGAACAAGCTATGGCCGTTTGGTACGCTTGGTAGTAATAGTTTGCGCTACGTTGCGTCTGGTTTGAGGTGAGAAAATGGGGAAATTTTATTAAAAATGACACAGATATTATAAAGTAAGGCCAGCTAAGAGTTTTATCCCAACAAAGGCCTGCTGGTAGAGCGTGCCTATCGTAACGCTCAGTAAAACCGCAATAGCGCTAGAGTACGGCTCGTCTACACATCAACAGCAAGCCAGTGTTATCATTGTTTATGCGCTCTATTTATCAAGCTTAACCCCAGAGCAAGCTAAATCAACAACCCTTCGATCCGGTAAAACACTAGCGTCAAGATTCTTTGTCCCCGCCTCTCTCAGTCGCAGCACAGAGGTCAGCTACTGCACACTGCATCGTCGAGCGTCATCCAACGATGGCATTCACATTTACCGACGCCGCCAAGAATTCTTCCAATCACAACAGCATTCTGGTGCAGCTGACCGATCTCACCGACTATCCGCTGGATGCCACGAAAATCCCACCAGCTCCAATGTTTGTGTCCGCCCGATATCGTGACTACGCGCAACAGGTGCGAGACTTTCCGGTGTACGAAGATGACGTGTGGATTGTAACCTTTCCCAAGAGTGGCACCACCTGGGCGGAGGAGATGGTCTGGTTGCTCAATCACGAGCTGGACTATAAAACGGCGCGAGACACTATACTAAACTGCAGATCATCTTTCCTGGAGTATGGCGTCCCACCGGTACATTCCCTAACCATCACCTCCTCTCATCAGGGCAAATCTTTCCCTCAACTCCGTTCCAGATTTGGACCCATAGCGTACACCTTCCATATCAATACGATCCTCTTAGCGGCCTGCAGTAAACGCCCGCGGCAGATCAAATCGCATCTACCGCTTCCGCTACTACCACGGCAGCTGTGGACGGTGAAGCCACGCATCATCTACGTCGCACGCAACCCTAAGGATGTGGCCGTCTCGTACTTCCATCACAGCCAGGTTTTCGCTGGATACCGTGCAGACCGAGGAGCGTTTTTTGACGATTTACTTAACGATCGTGTCGCGTTCTGTCCGATGATACAGCACGTGCTTCAGTTCTGGGCGCTAAGAAATGAACCGAACGTACTGTTTCTAACGTACGAGAGCATGAAACGGGTAAGCGTTTACTACTCACGACAATCCAATTCAATACAGGGCCATCCCCATGTGTTCTTGTTGTCCTATCTTCCGCTGCCAGGATCTCCGAGGACTTCTACCGAAGGTGTGCCAATTTCTGAACAAATCTTACACGGACACGCAACTGGATGAGCTGGCGGTGCATTTATCGTTCAGTGCAATGAAAAGTAATACAAAAGCATAGCCGAATTGAAGATGCATTTCAGTGACCGGAGGACAGGAATGATTCCATTTTTTTTGTTCCAGAAAATCCCGCCACCAACAAACATGGCTCGGTCCGTAACGCCCTGCTGTCACAAAATCGTGAGGGGGAACACTTTGAGTGAGTAGCGTTGATTCTCCCATCTGGTGGTATGTTACACCAATCGCTCCTTTCTCTCATCGGTAGATTCATGCGAAAAGGCATCGTGGGTGATTATCGCAACGAGATGCCGGAGGAGTACATTAGACGGTTTGACCAATTTGTGGCAGAACAGACGGCCGGAAGCGATTTCAAGTTCGAGTACGAATAGTTCGAGCAAGCGATCGTAAGGTGGATTTCCTGCTTTCCAGCAACAGATGAACCAGTTTGCACTACTCTACTACTGCCGCTTCCGCATCGCACATACGGCTCCGCTTTCACTATCTCCACTAGTCGACGGTCATTAAACTTGTACCACATATCTCGCGGTCTTGTGCCCTGAGACGTACATAAGGAATAAATTATCTCCCTCATTTCGCACTCATGTGCAGCCTGCAGTCTTGTTGTCTTGTGGCGCATGTGGAAAGCCTCGAGAACCCGTCCGCAATTGCACGGCCTCTCTCAGTTGAATGCAATCGAACGTATCCTAACTTCGATTGGAAAGCGGCGAACCCTCGTTAGTTAGTGTGCAGCTACCCAACGAGCAACATACTTGGCCCGGGGAACTCTCCAAGATGATACGCTACGACAAGCTTAACAACGCGTACACCGATCGAATCGATTGCCCCGGAACGGAGAAGCATTACCGACTGTCACGCTCCATCCCGAACGGCGACGAGCAGTGGTGCATTATGATAGAAAAGTTCTTGCCGCTGTTGAAACCGATACAGCGAATGCCGGTCTACGAGGATGATGTGTGGGTCATAACGTTTCCCAAGTGTGGTACAACGTGGACGCAGGAGATGGTTTGGTTGCTGAACAACAATCTCGACTACGCGCGGGCGGCCAAACTAACGCTCGAAGAACGGTTCCCCTTTCTGGAGTAAGTGCCTTCATCAGCTGATGACCTTTTGCCCCAGCGCTAATTTCTGTCCAAAAAGGCTCTCAGGTGCGCTTTCCCTAATGGATGGAGACTCCGTCGGTAGGGTGCAGGATCTGGCCCGACCACGCCACATCAAGAGCCACCTGCCGGTGATGCTGCTTCCGGACGCACTGCGAACCGTCCGGGCGAAAATGATTTACGTTTCACGCAACCCGAAGGATGCGGCCACCTCCTTCTACCATCACTATCGCAACATTGTTGGCTATGACGGTCCGCGAGAGGACTTTTTCGACGCCTTCCTGAACGATAGTCTCATCTATGCACCGTTTGGAGAGCATGTGCGTGCGTACTGGGAGTGGAGCAACCGGCCGGATGCGGGTAACTGTCTGTTTCTAACGTACGAACAAATGAAACGTGATTTGCGTGGCGTTATTGGGCGCGTCAGTGCGTTCCTGGGGAAGCAGTACAGCTCCAGCGAGGTGGACGAACTGGAAAAGCACCTTTCGGTGGAGTCGATGAGAAGTATTTACACGTGAAGTACGACGATTTCTCGCTGAATAGTGATGGTAAGCTATTTGCCCGCTTCTTTTGTGCTTTACAGCCAACAAATCCTGCAACATGGATGATTTGCTAGAATGGGCAAGGAATACAACGTACAGCGAAGAGCGTAAAAAGCTCTCCAAAAGTAACTTCAAGTATGTAGTAGCATTTATGCACGAATAATCGATCAATCGGGGGGTGGTGGGTGTTAATGGGGACTCAAATTTGTTTCGTTCCAGGTTCATTCGCAACGGAACGGTTGGATCGTACCGGCAGGACATGAGCGACGAATACGTCCAGCGCTTTGAGGAGTATGAGCAGGCCATCACCGAAGGAATTGATTTTGATTTTTTCTTCTAACAGTAAACCACATACCCCTTTTTCTTGGCTAATTGAAAGCTCACACACCACGCACGAGCGGCAATAAATTACCTTCATGCAACCAAACAAGCCACTCACCTGATTCTTGAGGGCATCGATGACACCTTGCTGGTTTTCCGTCTCAACGCGCAATCGTTCGACCTGCTTCAGCTGGTTGCACGGACAGCGGCACGTCGGCGGTAGGGCCCCGGACTGTTGCATACCCTGTTCACAGCACTTTGGCGGTTGGTAAAACGTGCCCGCTCGTACGGTTGATATGAATGGTTTACGCTCTGCAAATAGGAAAACCCCATCCGTGGGAATTGTTGCGTGTTATATTAGTACGTCTATCCCCGATGCGGTGGAAATTCGTTACTGCATGTCCAACCCCACCCCACAAACAGCAACGTGCCACTTTTCACACGCACTTCATCACACGCATCATGGCACGCACGCACGCAATCGTTACCGATCGATAAAAGGGGGGGGGGGGGAGCTAATCGCTTCCTCTACTCACGCTTGTTGGTGCTATCCTTGCGCGATTTCACACACTCGCTAGCGCCTGTGGCTTGCAGCTCCCGGATCTTACACTCCGCCTGGAGACATTTCTCTTCCAGCTGCTTCCTTTCCGCCTGCAACGATCGGACGCGCGATCGCAGCTCCGTGTTCGCCAGGATGTGTTTATCTTGCTGCTTGATCAGCGCCAGATGCAGCTCGTTGCATTCGGCCAGCAGTCGGGAGTTGTCACACTTGTACGGTTCCACACCAAGCTCCCAGGCAGCTTTTTCCTGATTCGGCGGGATCGGGGAGTCGGAAAGAAGGGGCGACAAACAGAAACGTAACAAAATATAAACTCAAGGTATCAAAATCACACACGATTGTGGTTCTTTTTTTTGCACTGACGCATCCAAGCTAATATACAGCTACACGATGGCTACTACGATTCCCCTGATACCTGATGCAGCAGTTCGATTTTGTGGTTGGCATTTTTCAGCTTTTCCGATGTTTGTATGAGATCGTCCAAAATTGCCGAAACGATTCCGATTGCGCTTAGGGGCAGCGGATGGCCAAAGCCCAGCACATCCAGCCGCTTTCGCAGTTCGCTGTGGCGTGCTTCAATCTCCATTATTGTAGGCAGCTTCGAGCAACGTTCTTAGACACTACTTAAACCATACGACATTAACAAAACGCCACACTGAACACATTCTGGATGGAAACCGAAATTAACATTGCACCGCACGCCAACACAACATTGCGCTTTCTGGCGATTCAAAATAGCAACGGCTCACGGCATTTGTTTACGTTTTTTTGACAGCCGTATACAAACAAAACCCGCGA